>NC_135867.1:17143141-18343141 GCF_031162955.1 Sander vitreus
AAATGTATGGACGTGCAGGAAGATTTTCCTTCTTTTAGGGAGTGGAGGACAATGACCCAGTCTTTAACAAAGTCATCACACAATGGTTTGCTGCTCATAAAAAGTACACAGTATAATCCATGGGTCTGTCCTCCAGTGTCAGAGGCAGCAATCCAGTGTCCTCACTCTACACCCAATTGAACCCTTTTATCTGATTGAGTGACGTCATCACTAAAAACACACACACACACACACACACACACACACACACACACACACACACACACACACACACATCGTCTGATTTAGCTTTGACGGGACCGGACACTTATTAAATCTGTATGAGAAAGTGTAATACATCTGTCATAATAATATGACAGAAGCAAAGCACACAAAAGAGGCACACCAGTTCTGTTTTGCTCACTTTCACTCGTAATAAAAACCATAAGGCCTGGTGATTTGGGTTCATTTGAAAGAAAATAAAAAACTTGCACCTTATAGACTTGCATCTAGCCTATTGAAAACAAACAGACCAGTGAGCCTTCCCGAATAAACAAAACAGTGAAGCCCGATCATGACCGCACATCCAGCAGCACATAAAGCAGTGGAAATGTCAATTGCGTCATTCATGATGCTGCTTAAAATCGCGGCGCAAACGCATCAACAGAGCCCGAAAGCGTGATTAAACTTAAGCCTAACAAACGTTACATCAAGCTTACCTGTTATTGCACTGGATGATGTGACTGTTTTCGCCATGGTAGATGTCACAGGCACAAAACACCCAAATGTACGAACGTGCTCTCAGTCAAAACACTCTGCGGTGATGCCAATGCAGCACAGGTAGCCTATCCGTTTCCCTTCACGTCAGCAGCAGTAAGCGCAGCCACAGCGGACAAAAACAACAACAACACACTATTCAACTAGAAGGTCATTATGAATGCTGGAGATGATAGGCAGGACAGGAGAGTCTTTTGTGGATGGATGGAGGAGAGAGATGCTGGGGCTAGAGCGGAGATGATGATGCGCACACAATAGGAGTTTATACCGACCGACCACACTGTGCGTCGCAGCGTAAGCCCGCCCTGATATCAACACATTGCCGGTAGATGGGGGAGATTTCCTCTCTGCACACAGCTCAGCCAGGTCCAAACCAAATTTAGCTGGCTCTAATGCAATGACAGGCAGAAGGACAACACGCAGAATCAGAGCGTGGTCGCCTATAGGCCGAGTTTGCACCCATTAGCCTATATTAATGCAACAATTAGCCTAACTGTTTCCTAACCATTGATAACCTATCACATAGCATGTTCAGACTTTGCAGCGCATCCCATGGATGTATTAAGAGAACAACATAAGTAAAGTCACCATGGAAAACCAAAATATTATTTGTTCATGCATTGCCCATAAAACATATAAAACGTGACATGTTTCCTTATTTAGTGTAATAGCAATGCTTTATGATCATTTCTGTGTTTTGTCACCATCATCACTGTGTGAGCTTAGTTTGTGGCAAAGGGAGGATGATCACTTCAATACTTTCCTACATACTCGGTTTTAATTAGGTCAGAAAAATATGTAAATGCAAAAAAAGTGATTATTGTAACAGTAATACTAATACGTATTATTATCATTGTTTATTTATTTAATCCAACAAAAATATTATTTCAAACGTGTTATCACATACAGACCAGAGGAGAAGTGGTGGCAGCAGAGTACTTTCTGCCGTTATTGAAGACAGAGAAGAAGAAGAAGAGCGAGCGGAGCCGGAAGGACAGAGCCTGGCAGAAGGACGGAACCGTGAGCTAGCTAAGGATGCTGACCAATATCTCTAATGTGCTGAGGGCTTGTGCTCAGAGAAATGTAAGTATATTAAATTTAAACTATGGACACTCTTAGCCAAACATAGCATTACAGTCTCCCTCTAAGACATCCAACGTTTACCCAAAACAAGACTGTCATCGCTGTTCTGACCTTGTAGGGCCGAATGATAGCTTGTTTGGCTAGCTCAGCTAACATCTGCACAATATGTAATGTGTAACGTTATATTTTACGTAGTTTAACTCTTTGTTCTCAATATGGACTCAGAAGCTGTACATTATCTATTCTGATTAATTTCATTCTAAACAGAATGAGATACCTAACATTTGTAATACTTGTGGTGGTCAACTTTGATATAACGTTATATGTTTCCTACCAAAAACAATTAAGGTTAGTTATGTCAGTTTATTTTTTTGATCATGCACAACAAAACAAAACATGCAAGAATTAAATCCCCCTTCCAATACCATGGATATAGTGCTACTTGACCAGGCATGCCAAAACATGTACGCACTTCAATATCCAATGGTAAATAATCCAAATGAAATGACACAAGTGGTGTCAACATAAGACAGCACTTTCAAGCCGGAGAGCGGAGTTCACTATGCAGCGAAAACAAAATACTTTCACACTAGGACAGCAGGTTGTGTTTTAGACAACAATTAATATACTTAAAATTAATATATATATATATATATATATATATATATATATATATATATATATATATATATTAGAGCTGGGCAATATATTGATATTATATTGATATCGTGATATGAGACTAGATATCGTCTTAGATTTTGGATATCGTAATATGGCATAAGTGTTGTCTTTTCCTGGTTTTAAAGGCTGCTTTACAGTAAAGTGATGTCATTTTCTGAACGTACCAGACTGTTGTAACTGTTCTATTATTTACCTTTACCCACTAAGTCATTATATCCACTTTACTGATGATTATTTATCAAAAATCTCATTGTGTAAATATTTTGTGAAAGCACCAATAGTCAACACTACAATATCGTTGTGTTATAGATATCGAGGTATTTGGTCAAAAATATCGGGATATTTGATTTTCTCCATATCGCCCAGCCTTATTATATATTATAACTTCTGGCCTATTTTGTTAAATGGAAAAAAAAATGGTTTTGTTTAAAAACATGCTTGTATTTTTTTAAAGAAAGGGGAAAAAAAAATATTGCTTTGCTATTGATACTGAAACTCAGGTGTTGTATTGAACATTTTCAAACCTTAACAGATTTGTCTTTATTTCTTTTTAAATCTTGTATGCCACGCAGGGAGCTGCAGCAGTCGTGTCAGCACGCACATATGCTGACTTCACAACCGAGGCTACCTTTGAAATAAAGGTAACCTTCAAACACCCAAGTTGAATTGTGTACGAAACTGATCAATGCATATATAATGGCAGCTTGTGCGTTATTGTGGGGATTTTCTTCTCTCTAGAAATGTGACATCCACAAGCTGGACGAGGCCCCGGCCACTCAGGTGGTTATGACTCGTGAGGAGGGTCTGCAGTACTACCGCACCATGCAGACCATAAGGCGTATGGAGCTGAAAGCAGATCAGCTGTATAAGCAGAAGATCATCAGAGGATTCTGCCACTTGTATGACGGCCAGGTTGAGTGCACTATATGTTTTCCTAAACTATAGTAAAAAATATAGAAAGAGTTTCACTTCAATGTTATAGTAATGATTTTGTGTTTGCTGCTGTGAAAAAAATATTAAATGACATAAAGTAAAGTCTGCCTTGTAATACAACCGGATATCATTCATCACTTTAAAACTCTACTGACGGCAAAACCTATTTAAATATATCAATTATAATACATTTGAAAAACAATTTCAAGCGGTTTGTTTTTTCCTTGTAGGAGGCCTGTGCAGTTGGAATCGAAGCGGGAATTAATTTGACAGACCACCTGATCACTGCGTACCGCGCCCACGGCTACACTTACACCAGAGGAGGGACTGTGAAGGAGATCATGGCTGAGCTCACCGGTGAGTCTGCAATGCTGACACATTGTGACATTTTCCGTCACAAGATAATTTTGAGCTCCAATCACGGTTGATTTTGAGATGAAAATAGTTCTTCTGTTTATCTTTCACCTCAGCTTTCTTACCCCTGCATGTTTTTGTTTTTTAATTTACAGGCAGAAGAGGAGGTATTGCAAAGGGCAAAGGAGGCTCTATGCACATGTACACTAAACACTTCTATGGAGGAAATGGAATTGTCGGAGCTCAGGTATATTAGTGACGTCTATTAGCAAGCTGTTTTGAAAAGGAAATTAGTGAATTTATCATTGTTTCTTTGTGTCACATGCTCTCTGAGCTGGAGTGATGATGAAATTGGAATGTACCGATTCACATGCTGTGGGTGTAAACATAAATCTACATGTCCTACCAGTATGCTGTCAGTTTGATGTAGTTGTGATATGTCTTAAAAGGTATGGTGGGTCTGATATTGTGGAAATATAGTGGAGCTAAATGAAGGTGACATTGGTCACAAACATGCTTATGTTTGCCTGCATATTCCATAACGGTGTGGCTGGTGCCCCAGTTTTGCTGGAAATATTATGGCAAGAAACCAAGAAGAACAAGAAATGATTGATATTATCTGATTTCTCGAGCCATAAGTTGTCACTGAACTCGAGGCACCACCCAGACTAATGACATTGTGTCAGTGCCAAACAAATCATAACAACATAAGACTCTACTTCATGAACAGCTTCTTATGTTGTTTAAACAAGCGCTTTATACATAAAGATTGATATAATGTAACCCCAGACATCTCTAAATTCTCTCCAGGTTCCCCTGGGGGCTGGTGTTGCTCTGGCCTGCAAGTATCTTGGCAACAACGAGCTGTGTGTCAGTCTCTATGGTGATGGTGCTGCCAATCAGGTATAGCCCAGAAATCCCTGCGGTTTTAGTGGGTATTCACAACAAGAAAAGTGATCCGGTGATTTTCCACAGGGTGGCATGGAGTGTCAATGAAACGGGCCATTTGTGTGACGTCTTTTTGTGTTCTTTAACCCCCCCCCCCCAACAAAGCACAGGTAGACTTTATATATCACAATTACTGTTTTGTGTCAGATCGTTTACAGATTTCGACGTTTCCGACCGCACTTGAAGGCAGCTTATTTCACAGGAGGAGAGAGTGAAAGAAAAGGGCCGAGTGAGACGCAGCGAGTTTTGTTGTTGCAGGAAACATTCAGCTATTCTACAAACTCCCGGGCCGTTCAGTGCGTGTGTTTTGTTTTTTACCCTCATAATGTTTAAAAACTTTCTTGTGGCAGAGATACACTGACAAGTCTGAGCCACTATTACATGATTGGCCACTGCAGCGTGATGTGGGGTTGCATTTCTCGAACGTTTCGGTCTCAACTTTTCGCCGCAGGCTTGCTGCGTTTTTTGAGTGTCCAGCCTGGGGCTACCCCCACCGCAGCCTAGATGCACCACCCCCATTAAAAATGAATAATAAATAATGTGTTTTTGCCTGAACGCAGCCGTAGTCTAGCTTTGTTTAATTACTGGATAGGATCAGTAGCAGCTTCGTTCAAAGTAGGGGACAGTCTTTCTCCAATAATGAAGGTTTTATACTACTGTACTTTATTAACTACTACTACTACTATACTTCATAAATATCTATCCATGCGGCAGTGGGGGCTGCAGGGCGGAGCCGGAACAAAACCGAGATTCAACTTTTGGAGAAACACAACCCAACGTCACCCTGCGGTGGCCAATCATGTAACCGGCAATCAGAAATCAGTCCGTTTTGAGGTGGTGTGAGAGTCCCGTACAGTAAACGGGAAACATCACTGCCTGCATTGATGCCACAAGAAAGTTTTATAACCCTATGAGGGTAAAAACAAAACACAAGCACTTAAATGGCCAGGAGTTTGTGGAACAGCTGACTGTTTGCCAAACAACAAAACACATTCACAGTCTCTTTTCTTTTTCTCCTTCTCCATAAAATGAAGCTGCCTTCAAGTGTGGTCAGAAATGTAGAGATCTATAAACGAAAAACAATAACTGTGAAATATAAAGTCTACTTGTGAGGGCCATTTAAGTGACACTCCCAACACAACACAACCCTGCTTTTTCTGGTCTGAATGGGCCCTAATAGTCTGTTTCTCTACTTTTGAATCAGAGCTCCTACTGATCTTATAGACATCTTGTAACTGAGCTAACCTAGGCTGCTTACTGCACACCTTCAAATTCAACACGGGGACATAAAGTTGCTGCAGGGAAAATGGTTTACCTCCCCAAAAGAGTTAACTGAAATGAAATAAGAAACTTCCCAAGCTGTTTACATAAACATACTTGTATAATATTTACTCTGCTCTATACTTCTAATGTAAGCTAACAAAAAGAAGAACGGTCATATCTTTGCGCCACATTAAAAGAAATTCTTTGTGAACGTCACAGGGTCAGATTTTTGAAACCTACAATATGGCAGCACTTTGGAAGCTGCCCGCCATCTTCATCTGTGAGAACAACAGGTATGGCATGGGCACGTCAGTGGAGCGAGCTGCAGCCAGCACAGACTACTACAAGAGAGGAGACTTCATTCCTGGTCTCAGGGTACTGTCCTTACTCACGTCTTTGAACCCTTTTTCCCCCACTGATTAAACAGACTATACAATAGAATTCCTATGTTATTTATATATGTTTGCACAGCTTTAGTTTGTAAATTTGAGCAAAATATCGGTGGTGAGAACAAGTGTCTGCCAAATAAATGTAATATGATGCATACCTGGTATCACTCCAAACCTTCATATACGATACAGTACCCCATATACACAGTAGCCCTAAACTTGTGAGTTTATCACTCATGTATTTAGTCAACAGCAATTTTTGTTGTAATGTGAAACTTGATAAAAGGTGTTAGTGAGTGTTGTTGTCCTTTCGCTGTCCATATGATCAGTTCAGTAGAAATTCCTATAATGTATTTCTTGAAAGGGGCACATGAGAAATAAATTTGGGGTATTGTTTTTTTTGCGTCCAGGTGGATGGAATGGATGTTCTGTGTGTTCGGGAAGCAACCAAGTTTGCAGCTGATCACTGCCGATCTGGGAAGGTGAGTTACAAACACTGAATATGAATGGCAGGAAATGTGGTTGTCAGTTTCTCAGCTAAGTTATTTTTGTTCTACCTTTTAATCAGGGTCCCATGCTCATGGAGCTTCAGACCTACCGCTATCATGGACACAGTATGAGCGATCCTGGTGTCAGGTAAAATATATCACAGTTCCTGATCTTTGTAAACTTTACTTTATTACAATTGAAATGTTTGCTGTAACTGATTGCTATACATATATTATCTTTAAAGCACGTTTCATAATTGAATAATAATCATTTTATTCATGTATTAATAATAATCTGACGTAAAAATGTTATCCTCACTGTGCCGCTGCCCCTTGCTTCTGCCACTGTCCCACAGTAGTAGTAATAGTTGATGTACCCTCCTTCCTGCTGTAGTGGCCTTGCAATGCCCAGACCACAGCCTAGGGATGGGCTGAATACAGACTCTAATATTGCTATTGTGTGTATCAAACGAATGTAAGGATGAGAAATGTAAACACACCACAAATCATAGTCAAGTTACCAGAATTTTGTTCTTTGAAACAAAAATACCAGATCCCTCCACCAGTATTAAGGGGATTATTAGTGTTATTTGCAATGACCCCAAATCAATTATCTTCATATTGATAGTGGTTAGTAAAAGGAATGTATTGCTGGTAATCAAGATTTATAAATACTTAAGTTGTAGCGCTTGGATTTGGTGTCAGCTCTAAAAAAAAGAAGATTGTATTAGTGCATCCCTACAACATCCCTGCACCAATCTCTCCCCTCTCAGCTACCGTACACGTGAGGAGATCCAGGAGGTCCGCGGTAAGAGTGACCCTATCTCCATGCTGAAGGACCGCATGCTCAGCAACAACATGGCCAGCATAGAGGAGCTCAAGGTAGCGAATATTTTCAGTTTGTAAAGTGAAAAAATGCTGCTACGGAGAGTTGTCCACTGATAAATTCACATATATGTATCATCCATAGCACTTTTTTAAATATTTTTTTTAGTTTAGATTTTGAAAGTGTAATTAATCGAAGAGTCGCACCATGTGTTTTCAACAAGGTTGTCGATTTGTAAAAGAAAACAAACACGAAGAGAAAGAAGTATATTTTATTATGAAGATGGCTGATTAATAAATAATAATAATTAATGTGTGTTTGGGGTAACGAGATTGAAACCACAAATTACCAAACCAATAATCCAAACATTCTGAGGTGGTCATGAATGCATCTATCCACATTAACAGCCTATAGGTGCAAGACATCTACATAGCATGCATCTAGAAAACACAAGCAATACAATATTATACCATATAACATTAACATGGAGTTTAGGGATATTGATTAAGCATTCACACACAAAGCTTCAGTGCATTGTTTGAACACGAGAGGGCTAGTCTCACTGGTCCTTTGTGATCCCAGCTGAAGTCACCACAGCACAAATACTGTAGATGACAAGCTGGCCTCAGGCAAACACGGAGGACTTGAAGTGCAGTGCACCATTTGGAAGTGTTTTTAGTTTAATTCAGTTCATTAATAAAATGGCAAAAATACAAGATTTGTTTTTAGTAAGACACATTTGTCTGCTATATACTGTATGTTGTCTGTTACAGGTGCCTCAGTGATCAAGACCTATTGAAAATATTCCTGAACATACTGTATATTCCAATGTATTAAAATTTTATATGAATATGATTTTATATATGTATTTTTTTTTCTAAATAATGTTCTAATTATTTCTAAACTACTATAACCTGTCTTACCTGTGCTGTGTCTGTAGGAGATTGATGTGGCGGTGAGGAAGGAAATTGAAGATGCTGCTCAGTTTGCCACCACAGATCCTGAGCCCCTACTGGAAGAATTGTGCAATCACATCTTTTACAACGATCCAGCCCTGGAGGTGCGCGGTACGAACCCGTGGACCAAGCTGAAGTCTGTTAGCTAAAGTATTTTCATCCCCTCTTTTCATCACGTCATCCACCCAATAATATATTTACCCCCCCCCCTCCCCCCTTCCACTCACACATGCGCACACATCATACAATGTACCATAAACTAGTGCCTCGGACCCAGAGCTTGAACCATCAGCAAGTAAATGAATTTCAGTGCTGTACAGTTTTAACAGCAGGGACAATATTCCCAAAGATGTTCTGAATATAAAACTCACAGAAGATTGACAAGATAATACCTTAATTGTTTTTTATTTTAGAGCGAACCTCAAGAAATTACTTAAGCTACTGTATTTAAGGAATATAGGGTTCCCTTAACATTAGGTACTTAGAAGGTTTTGTGAATCTGGCCCCATGTGAATAAAATATTTACTAGATTCTAAATTTGCTTGATTGATGATAATCTCGGGTCGCTTTTGAGGTGTACGAAAGCAAATGTCCATCCATCGCTGTTCATCTCATTAAGAGAATGATGTATCATTCAGTTTGAGTAACCAATTTTTGTCTTCTTTTTTTTTTTTTTTTAACCTGTTACAAAGAACGATAAAAGGCAGCAGGGTCAAGTCTGTTGTTACTATCAACCTCCTCAATATATAGACAATGTTTTTCTTTTAATATACTGTAAGAGGGTGAAGAATACCAATGGAAAGGTTTGAAATATTTTAATTTATCTTGCCAAACCAAACGTGCCTGGCAGATCTCATGTTGTTTAGAGGATGGATGTGTCATCTCATGTTTGTGTCACTCCGAGCTGAGCAGCTGATGCTAACGCGTCTAAAAGTCAGGTGGTTGAAGACGTGTTCACAGTGGGTTAACTTTCATGTGTTTATTTTGCCAATACTCTGGTGCTCAGGTGCCTTGTTTGAGTTTCATGACAAAAACATAAACCGCTCATTTTCATGTATTTGGAAAGGTTTTACTCAAATTTTGATGTACATTGTGTGTAAATATTTACACTCAAAATGACCACAAGCTGAAACATCTATTGCAGAAACAACGGTGAATGTAAACATGATGACTTATAGTCAGAGTGCATTCATCAGCTAACCTTCATATTCCCATAAGAGTAAAGTATTGTTGGATCAGTAGCTTTGTGCGCTACTTGTATGTTTTGCTCAGAAGGTGTTTTGTGCTATTTAAACACTTTAGCAGTGGTACATTATTGGCTCAGATGTGCAGGGATACATGGACATTTAAAATTTCAGTCTGTTTTTTTTTCTTGTCAAGTACTTGAACACATTATTGTTAAAAAAGAAAATGACTACACTAGATAGCAAAATAAAAACAACTTCCATATCAAGACTGCTAGCAGCGAGCTGCCATCTTTTTGTAACAAGTGCTTGTAACCCTTTAATGGGTACCAGAAGGGAAGGGGCTTTTCTCTGTCATGTGAAAAGTATTTAGTCAAATAAGAAGACAGACTAAAATTTTAAATGTCAATACCTGTCTTAATACAACTCACACAGTGCGAGTATTTGTTGTAATAAACTGTTACATTGAGGGTGACAGATGATGCAGGGAAGCGCTCCATGGAAACATTGTTTTTATGTGTGCGCCACTGTAATAAAAAGACTAAGATACTGTATTTGTGTACTCCTCTTTGTCTGTATGTATGTTGGGTTAATTCTCCCAAACTTTGAGCTTGTACTTCAGTGAACCATACTCATGTTACTTTTTATAGCAAAGTAATTATTGGTTTATAAATGCAATAGGGCATGTCTTCCAAATGAATACCTTTTCATTTTATAGGACTATACCAGTAGAGGCAGCACTGACTCTTTTTTGATCATCTAAATATTTGCTTTTAGGGAGAGTAGTTAGTCCCATGTCAAGGGAATTTGATACATAGTAAAGTCACCAGTCAAGGCATTTCTTGTAGAGACAATAGCGAAGTAAATCAAGTTGTTTGATTGTGGGGTGAAAAGTTTGATCTGTCAACACTGCAAATAAATGTGCAAAGTGATTCCGGTAAAGAACTTAACCTGACGAAAAGGAAATGTGTTAATTGTAAACTTTTATGTCTGATTTTCATTATTAAGAAATAAGCTTTAATCAGGAAAATCATGAATGGTCTGTAAATTCAATACGGTGTGACTTTTAATGCTTATATACTTTGCTTTTTATAAAACTTTATAGGTGTCTTGGTCAGTGTGGAGGCATGCTATGCTGGATGATGTGCTGTGGAGGGGTGCAGAGTGAAGAAGAGAGAACTTCTTTGGGGTGGCAACAATTCTATGATTTCAAAGATGCTTCCAAATGTTAAACCCCTACAGTACTTAGCAACCCAGGCTGAATGTCAAGAATTTCAAAGTAGGTCAGGTACTAACAGTGAGCAGGAAATATACATACATGTAGCTAAGAAAGAAAGGGTATGTTGAATTATGGAAAGGCAGTGGTATTTCTATTTTATTGAGGAAACTGGGTTAAAGAGGAAAGAATGTGGTGAGGGGAGTGGGCGTCAGGAGCTAATTATCTCCAGAAGATGGCAGTAATGCAACAATAAGGACGCCAGCTGGAGCAAAATCTAAATGAAGAAGAAGAGGAAGAAGAAGAAGAGGACGAAGGCTGGCTCCTGAAATCCTGCCTAAAGGCTGAAACACATTGCCATTGCCAGGCAGTAGTTGGGTGCTCTCAAGGAGACGGTACAATGGAGTTTCTCTTGCACAATAATATAAAGAAGGAGCTTTTCCGTGCGCTCTGCACCGCTCTCCTCTTCCTCTTCACAACATCTGCAGAGGAAGGCGCTAATGTAAAAAGCTCCCAGTGTCACAACTACGCGGGAGGAAATGTCTATCCTGGAGAGGCTTTCCGCGTGCCTGTGTCTGACCATTCCCTGCACCTCAGCAAAGCCAAGAGTGAGTTTCTCTCCTGAGTTCATCCAGAGGTGGCAAGTTAGTATTTTGCATAATGAACGTGCGCAGTGATAGTTTTTTCTTCCTGACAAACGCAGCAGCTGCTGCAGCTTCAGCATGGTGAGCCTGCTGTCAGGACAATAGAAACAAACTGACAGTGTCCGCCTGCAGTTTGTGATGTCTTATAGTTTAAGTCTCAGTTGACAGTTAAGATGTTTGTGTCACTAACACGAGGCCGAACTTTTAATCGTATGTATGTATGTATGTATGTGTGTGTGTGTGTGTGTGTGTGTGTGTGTGTGTGGGGGGGGGGGTGTTTGTAGGACACGTCATTGCATGAAATTCATTGGATTGCGTTCCTCCCTCCACCCCTTCGACACATGACTCCTTATAATAACAGCAGGCGTTAGACAAAATAACAGAAACACTTAGAAACTATCGGAGGCATATAAAACTTAACGTGGGCTTGTATGACTCCCTATAATATGTAGTCTTGTAAGCAAATGTAATTATACTTATGGCCCCAGCTGTTTGTCTCTGTATGCCATGTGTCGTCATCACTCTTGAGACTGAGACTACCCCATGCCACAGTCCCCGACAGTGTTTGTGCACCAGCACACATGGGCTCTGTTCCACTTGTGAGAAGAATACTGGTGGCATATTATGTCAGGTGTGCATGAACAGGGGTCATAGAGATTTAAATATTTATCACAACCAAATTGCTTGTTGCCATCTCCATAGACGTATATAGAATAGAGAAAAATATATAAACAAAGAGAAAAATAATACAAACATTTCAAAGAGCACATGTAGGCATAATAAAATAATAAAAACAAAGAGCAAAGTAGTAAATATAATAGTAATTCAAGTGGATACGGAATATGGGATATGAAATGCTGAGCAATATGGGACATCAATCCATGTATTTTTCTTTTTACATAAGTTTCGAAGCCCGCGCCACACTGGGAAGGAACAGCCGTAATTAACGGTGAATTCAAGGAGGTGAAGCTGTCCGACTACAAAGGCAAATATCTTGTCTTTTTCTTCTATCCACTGGACTTGTGAGTAACATTTGAGACACGCATTACATTATCGCTACATTTGTGTTGCTGCACAACAGAGTCTATTCTTATGTAAATGTGTTTTTTCCTTTGCAGCACATTTGTCTGCCCCACTGAGATCATTGCATTCAGCGATCGCGTGCATGAGTTTCAAGCCATTAATACAGAATTGGTCGCTTGTTCTGTCGACTCCCAGTTTACCCACCTGGCCTGGTAAGATCGCTGTCCCCATTACACCCACAACATGCTCTCAGACTTTAATGGCCTAGTTAAGATAAAACCTAACAGACATCCAATAACAGACACTTTAGTAGTATATGGGGAGTGGGTGCTTTTTGTATTACGTTTTACACACATTGACTGTTTGTTATTTTGCGCTCTAGAGCTCTACTTAAATTTTCCTTTTGCAATATATTTTTTGAAGAGTGAATCATTTTGCTAACAGTACACTCAGAGCATTGTGTTTACCTCACACTTCTTGTTATTTACAGGATCAATACGTCCAGGAAGCAGGGTGGACTTGGAAAATTGAAAATCCCTCTGTTGTCTGACCTCACTCACCAGATTTCAAAAGACTACGGAGTCTACCTGGAGGACCAGGGACACACACTAAGGTACAGTTTCACATTTACACTCACCTAAACGATTATTAGGAACACCTGTTAAATTTCTCGTTAATGTAATTATCTAATCAACCAATCACATGGCAGCTGCTTCAATGCATTTAGGGGTGTGGTCCTGGTCAAGACAATCTCCTGAACTCCATACTGAATACAGAATGTGATCTAAACAACTTTGAGCGTGGTATGGTTGTTGGTGCCAGACGGGCTGATCTGAGTATTTCACAATCTGCTCAGTTACTGGGATTTTCACGCACAACCATTTCTAGGGTAAGAATGGTCTGAAAAAGGAAAAACATCCAGTACGCGGCAGTCCTGTGGGCGAAAATGCCTTGTTGATGCTAGAGGTCAGAGGAGAATGGGCCGACTGATTCAAGCTGATAGAAGATCAACTTTGACTCAAATAACCACTCGTTACAACCAAGGTATGCAGCAAAGCATTTGTGAAGCCACAACACGCACAACCTTGAGGTGGATGGGCTACACCAGCAGAAGACCCCACCGGGTACCACTCATCTCCACTAAAAATAGGAAAATGAGGCTACAATTTGCACGAGCTCCCCAAAATTGTGCAGTTGAAGACTGGAAAAATGTTGCCTGGTCTGATGAGTCTCGACATTCAAATGGTAGTCAGAATTTGGCGTAAACAGAATGAGAACATGGATCTGTCATGCCTTGTTACCACTGTGCAGGCTGGTGGTGGTTGTGTAATGGTGTGGGGGATGCTATCCTATCAATAGGGGCTTTCCAACCGGAGGGATTTTTGCAGTTCTTAGAACTAAACGTTACTAGAACACTTTTTTCGTCGTATTCCGACAGGAAAAATGTGGGGATTTTTAAGTTCCTCTGGCCGCAGTAGCGTACTTTCTTAGCTCCTACTTCAGAGCAGGGTCTTTTCCCTTTTCCTGGGTGTACTTGATTGGTCGAACTTATAAGTCACGCCCACTGCCAACTCGGAACTTGCAGACAGAGCAACAACCAACAACGGGACATTTTTAACAATTTTCACCATCTTATTCATCATTAAATTCACTTCTGACAACGTTTTAGGCGAGAAATTAACTGTTTAGATTTCGAATATAGGCAGTCTTGCATAAATTGATGCCAAATGGAATTTGCTTCAAAGTTTTCGGAGTTGAGAAGCTCCATGAAGTGAGGCGACAGCCAGCAGGCGCCTGCCCCGGCTTCTAGCTCGTTGCTCGGCCAGTCATGCTCAGACACCTCGCTGTAAGCTGGAGGTCTCTCAGACCCCTCTCGTCAATAAGAGGCTTTTATTTCGCCATTGACGGTTCGTCGACTGTTGTTTAAATATCACAACACATGTCCATTATAAGATTAACGGGAACCTGTGGTTAACTGTCTTTTCGGAGTTAAACTCCACAAGGGTGTCCTGCGGCTCGCCGGCCATCACACACACACACACACACACACACACACACACACACACACACACGTCCACAGTGCAGCAGGCAGAGGCGGGGTGTGTTCCGAGTATAATAAAGCCCCATCTGTGTTGAGCAAAACATTACGTGAATTACTACGAGAATGGATGGAATGCGGAACTCGGAAAAGTGGACTGATGCGGAGGTGCAGGCACTGCAGGCCATGTACGGCCTCCTCCATGTTGCTTTGTTGTTGTTGTATGTGGCGCTAAGGTCTAGTGGCGATGCTATAAAGACCGTTGCCGTGCTTGCGTCACTCCCTTACCCCTAATATGGGCCAACATTTCTAAAGAATGCTTCCAGCACCTTGTTGAATCAGTGCCACAAAGAATTAAGGCAGTTGTGAAAGCGAAAGGGGGTCACACATGGTATTAGTATGGTGTACCTAATAATCCTTTAGGTGAGTGTACATTAATGTCCATTATCAAATGTTATCAAAGTGCATAGGCAATCAACACTGTTATGCAACCATGAGGTGCTTTAGGAGTAAACAAAAGACGAGGAGCAGTAAAATACATACAAATCGCATTTGATGCTTGTACAATGTGGAATAATGTGCTTTATACAGTTTAAAAGTCATAACTAACTGGTTATTTTAACAACTATGTAGAAGTTTAACAGTAAGTCATGCTTGAATCTCACTTGTCTGTCCGTGTCTCTCTCAGGGGACTCTTCATCATTGATGACAAAGGCATCCTGAGGCAGATCACCATGAACGATCTTCCAGTGGGAAGATCTGTGGATGAGACTCTGCGGCTTGTGCAGGCCTTCCAGTACACTGACAAACACGGAGAAGGTACAAAGAGTTAATTTAAACTGCAGTACCTGAAAACTAATAAGTGGTTTTCGGTAAATTCTTTGAGCTGTTTTTCTTGTACTGACTGGAATTATTTTTTTTTTTTTTTTTTTTACAGTGTGTCCAGCAGGATGGAAGCCAGGCAGTGACACAGTGAGTATCACTGGAGCAACGACTGACAACGACTGACTATGATAGATATGTATTTTCTAATCAGTCTGTCTGCGTCCAGCTAGTGCAATAACACATATTGTGTCTGTTTTGCAATAAGAAAAGCATTGCACAAATAAGTTAAGGAGTTCATTTTTGTATTGTGAAGTTGGAAACTAAGCAATACAGGAGACATAATAAATACAGGATACAGGACAGAATAGAGGATACACCCAAGCAGACTACTTTGTTGTCAAAGATCTGCATAAGTCACAGCCTGGTTTACAGCATTTTCTGGTATATTTCTATCGTCTAGTGTATTTCTTATTATCATAAATACTTATTGTGCACTAATTTGATTAATTCTCTCCCACAGATCATTCCCGACCCTTCAGGCAAGCTGAAGTATTTTGATAAACTCAACTGATCAGTGTTTCTGTCGTCCCAGTCTGTGAAATCCCTCACTTACTGAAAATCCAAATAAAATGTGTTTTCATAAAATGCTGTCTGGCTGCTCTTTTAGATTCATCTGACTGAGTGACCACACACAATGGCAGTTTTAGCTCTGTTCACACTGGGAAACTGGGAATGAACAGCTGTCTATTGATGTGAATTTACTCGCAACGGATTACAAAGAGTCATCAGACACATTACCAGTTATGGTGTATGTTTTGTATCTGCTAGAATGTAAATGTGAGGTAAACACAGCAGCCTTCACACATCTTGCCTTGGAAAGTAACCCCAGGCTCAGTCAGTTAAGACAACTTCCCTTAAGCATTTACTCAAAGGAATAAGTTCACATTGGTAATGGTCTTTGAGCGAAACTGCAAATTCTGGGTAAACAGCATACTTCAAGAGAAACTGAGTTGGTCAACAGCAGCACATTACTGCTTTGTCCTAAATCATAGAGAAACAGGAGAATAAAAGTGGTGTGAAAGGTATCAAAGAACATGCCAATGCGAGTTTTTGCATGTGGGTATAGCTGACTAATGGCTGAGATAGCTTGGGGGGGAAAAAAACGCATTGTGTGGTATTTTGCAAATAACTGGACGTTCAGTACAGGTGCACTACATTTTAGAATAGTGCAAATAAGAAATTACCTAACATTTTAGAAGAATATGACTACGTGATTTTGGCCTTGTAACTGAAATGTCATGTTTGTGATATGGTTTGTAGTTTGTTCGTAGTAGCAGAAACATTTCTCTTAAGCAAGTCAACCAAACACAATTGCATCAAGCCTGATACACCAAACACTGAAGGGCCAGTATGTCTGACTGTCACCAGAGAATATCATCTTGTGGGAAGCTAGCACATGTCTTTTCAAAGGCACTGTGTGAGGCCGTCTGGAGTATGAATACTTAAAGTCTTAAAACGTGACTTAAAGATGCTTTCCGGGTTAATTATTACACAAAAGATGTCGCCACATCAAAACATTGTTTCTAAGCGACCAAATAAAATAATTAATCTGTCACCTGCTCATTCATGGCTGTTAATAACCTCAAATGTCCCAACTTATTTTCCTTTTTATTGGCAGTACAACCCATTAACAACATATTATATAAATGGGACCATGGATAGATCAATAAAAAAATAGTTTTTCTGATCTCAGCAAAGCACATCATTGTTTGACTGTGTCTGAATGGAAGCAAGAGTGACTTACAGAAGAACAACTCTATTGGTAAATGTACAGATTTTACACTTGATTTTTACAAATGGGTTATTCATTACTCAGCTCTAGAGACTTTATGTGTACTGGTCTTGTTTTTTCCAGGTCTGGTTAATATTTACCTTTTAAACAACATTCAAAAGAAGTACAGTGATCAACACAAAGATAAGGAGTCATCAGGAAAAAAAGAAACAGGATGCAAAGGATTGTTTGACCATATATGGATTATTGAACAGGTTTACCTCCTCCAGAGAAATATAAAAGGGGAGGCACTAAAGCTGCTGTACCACTCATGTGACACAGCCAATGTATTCTGTGTTTCTAAATTCTTTGCCAGGGGATGAACTCCTGAGGAGCGAATGACGAAACAAATTTTGCTTTTATTCACATTCAGAGGATTAGTAAGGAAAGGGAAAAAGGGGAAAAAGAGAAAATGGCCAGTTTCATATTACGGAAAGCTGAACCCAACGATGTGTCCGATATCTTGCGACTCATAAAGGTAAGCCAAAGTGTAATATTTTAACAACTAATAGGGCATTTGGGCCATTTGATTGCAAATGCATTATATCTGTTTATTAATTGTAGTTCTTGTTAAAGGCATCATTTTTCTTAATTGTCTTTTAGGAACTTGCTAAATTTGAGGAGATGGAGGAGAAGGTCATGCTGACCGAGAAAGGTGCTTTAACCCACTATAAGCGTACATTTTGTACAAATATTTACCAGGATTTTCATTTTTTTTTGTCAATCTTCATACATTCTTATTAAGTCAATGTCCCACTTGTAGATCTACTTAATGACGGCTTTGGAGATCATCCATTCTACCACTGCTTAGTTGCTGAAGTCCCAAAAGAGCAGAGCTCAGAAGGTAAAAACATGTCTTTACAATTTAAGAGTTCTATTCCTTAAAAGAAATAGTTCAACCCTTAAAATGTAACCACTAACTTGTGGTGTTTTCTTCAAGGTTACACTGTGATTGGCTTTGCCATGTACTACTTCACATATGACCCTTGGATTGGAAAGTTGCTCTACTTGGAAGACTTCTATGTCATGCAGGGGTTTCGTGGTAAGATTCTGGACAAGTGCTGTTATATGATGGTGGTTAAGGTTAATAAGTTACAGAGAAAGTCCTAATGGGCCTTTTCACACACACACACACACACACACACACACACACACACACACACACACACACACACACACACACACACACACACACTCTCTCTCTCTCTCTCTCTCTCTCTCTCTCTCTCATGAACTAACTGTTAATTGTACTATTTCATCTTTCACCAGGTTTGGGCATCGGTTCACAAATTCTGAAGGTTCTGAGTGAGGTACGGTACCCAATGTACAGTTAAAGATTCTTTGGTGACATATATGCAACTTAATTTCAACTGTATTCAATACTTTATACAGTATGTCCTTGTGTTTTCTTCCCCATATAGACGGCAGTGAAGACTCGCTGTAGCAGCATGCACTTCATCGTAGCAGAAAACAACACAAAGTCTATTGAGTTCTATAAGCGAAGAGGAGCATCTGATCTCTCATCTGAGGAGGGCTGGCGTCTTTTTGAGATTGAAAAGGAGGATCTGCTGAAAATGACTGCCAAATAGAGTTTACTGATTATTAACTTGTGCTCTTGGTGATAGCAATACTCATGTTTTGTTCGATTTGGCACAGTCTTAATAAATACACTTAAAACTGTTGTCTTTGATAATAAATTGGTTCTGCTCATTTGAGTTAATCTGAAATTTAGAAAGACCTGATGATTAGTGAAAAAAACACTGAGGTTTGGGAATAACTATGCTAACTATACTGAGGCCTGTAATGGTGAACTTCTCTAAATATTTGAGAAAGGTCACAAATAATAAACATGATTTTGTGTATTAGCATTTCTTTTTTCCCAATGTATCAATCATCTCGAGACACTTCCGTTTCATGTTGCGACTCTTTGTTGGGCCCTGCAGGTGGGGAACACTGGAGTAGCCTAATTTGCAGAAAGAGTGTTTTAGTTTTGCATATTCATATTTTTCACTGCCATTACAATAAATCCAAAAAGGGTACCCAAGAATTAACCTTTGGTTGTAGTATTTATTACAAATACCATGTTACAAGACCACTGTTAATCCTTATGTGCCATGTAGTTTAAAATCAGTGGTGGAAGTTTTGAGATCCTTTAAGTAAAAATAGCAAGATCAAAAGCCTCTGAAATGTGGAATGGAAATTATTTTCCAATAGCCTACATCAAATTAAATTACAGTATTGAGTAATTATATTCTACCACTGCTTAAATAGTTACAGTCCACTATTTTTCTTATTTTTGACCAGCAGGTTGAGGTTTTTGTGAATAAACAATTCATAGACTGTTTACACTCGGGATGAAACCGATACTGTGACAGGGGGTTCTTATTGGAAACTAGTCAGCGGTTTGTTTAAATGTTAGATGTTCTCCGTGTGGAAGTCATAATTTAAATCACTTTTTGTTGTCAACCTCTCCGCTGCATACAACAAGTCTACTGTTTGGGGAACCGTCGCTGTCCTTAGCCCATTCCTATCTACACCAACCTCAGGGCATAAACTAATTATAATTAACACTACAGTGCACGTTTTGCCATGACCCGTTTGAACAACGGTCATCAGCTTATGGCCTGTTTGGTGCCTATCGGTGTGATTTCCACCACAACCCTTCCGCATTTTCCTGCTGCTCTCGGGCTGTGACGTGTCGTGCTGACGGCGGCCTCGGAGCTGGAGGAGCGGGGGGCTGTAGTATGACAAGATCTGGCTCCAGACGTCCTGCTTTGCTTTCACCGGAGATCCAGAAACAACCCCTAACCCCTCCTTCTCTGCTCCTCTCCGGCCCGCCCAAATAACACAAAATTCCCGACTGAATCCTGCCCGAGTCTGGGGGAACCAGGCGGCCTGGGAAGCCGAGGTACGGACGGAGGCCATCCCTGCAGCATAAATCTGGTACGCGGGTCATTTTTGCTCCTGGGCGCATGTTTGCAGAGCTATGCTTGTACCTGTGCGTGTCCGTGTCTCTTTGTTTTTGCATGCATGGCTTATTTTAATTTATTTCTTCATTGTCTCTGAGAGGCCGCAAAGGGCTGGGCCTTTTCTTCTCAGGCCCGGGCCTCAATAGAGGCCGTAATTGGTAATTCAGGCCTATCCAGTTAGCTAGCTAGCCTGCTAAAATGAGAGGGTTTTTGTAGTCGCTACTCGTCGTTGGCTGACGTTATTTGTGATTTAATATAACCGTTAATATGCATTATAGCATCCAACAGAAGCGCAATTAACACGTTCTTATCGCCAATGCGTATTTTCAATTAGTGTTAAAGGTAGCATTCGTCCAGACATCAAGCTAACAAAATGGCGGACGCTAGTGTGATAAAAAATCGGTTGTAGAATGTGTGTTTGTTTGTGTGTGTGTTTAGCTCTCCTCTCGCTAGCTGGCTACTACAGAGTGGCATCAGTGTAGACCTAACATAACCATACTACTTTATTTTGTAGTTTTGTCTTGTTGCATGCATGTCGGTGCAATCTTCTGTTAAATGTGTGTTTTGGCCGTGCCAGTCGGCACTTTGCGTGTGTAATCAGTGCTAACGCTGCTCCAGTGGTCAGTTGAAGACATTACCGTTAACGTTAATCCCCTCATCGGGGGTTTACACTGTGTTTAGTCTGGTATGAATGAGTAGCTAAGTTAGTCCGATCATCACCCTGGAAGGTTTTAATGTGTTTGCAGCATCATTCAGCACACTGATGCACTGTGTTGTGCGCCACATCTCCACACACCGTTGTCATCATTTTCCACCTGGAAGTGGGGGATGGTACATTTAGTGGAACGTACACCCCGGCTACATCGTCCACACCACTGTTTACATCTCTGCATCCCCCTGTGTGTGTGTGACAGGGAGATATTTTTGTCGCGCATTACCTCACCTTCATCTCCATGATGAAGGTACTGCAAATTGTAATGAGTTATTTGTTTAGTTTTTTGTTGCTGAGATAGTGATGCAGTCATGGTAATTATGCCACTGGTCGTTTCACTTGCTGTCCTTTGCCGCAGACACAAGCTAACACTGCAAAACTTTATTAGTAATTTAACCGATTATTGAGTATTTTCTTCCTTAAACATTTACTCAATTTGCCTGTGAGGCCAGTTATTGTTTCAGTGCATTTTTAGGTGGCCTTATCTTGTTTGTGTGTGAATATATGTGAATAAAATGTTAAAACAAATGAAGCTTTTCAAAGGAACTTGTTCATTGCAGCAGCAGGATACAACAAAGTACAGGGGGATATAAACAGCAGTCAGTATGGCTTCAAAAAGAACATAACTGACAATTCTATAATTACTTATTATATGGATACATGTCTTATTAGGACAGGGTATTGTTTGAAATGTTTCTATACTAATGCTGAATCAATTAAGTACTGCAAAGAACAAATTAAAAATGAATCCTTCAATGCCAGTTTCCAAACATGGTGCTGCAGATTTGGACATATTTTGATCGCTACCAAATGTATTGAGGTTTGTAACGCAGCCCTGTTTCTAATAGAAAATGTCATGTGTGCACAATGTTTACTTATCAAGCCCACAGAAACCACATACATACTAGGTGTGGGGGGGAAAATTGATACCGCATAGTATTGCGATATTTTCCTTGGCAATACTGTGTCGATACACAGACGCAAAGTATCAATCTATTATTATGTCTTGGTCAGTTTGTCTGCCTGACAATCCCATTTTTCAGCAATAAAATTTAAGTGAGATGAACATGAAATTTATCTTTTTAGATAAAACAGATGTTGACAAAGTTTCCTTTTGGGGGATATAATTAGAAATTGGGAAAAATTTGAAGTTGGGAAAAAAGGTAATAAATTGCAATATATCGCAGAATATTGCAATGTGTTTAAAATCGCAATAAAATCGTATCGTAATGACATCGTATCATGAGGCCTCTGGTGATTCCCACCCCTAATACATACAGTATTTACTGCAAATGACAAGTCTTTTAAGGATTGAAATGTAGGCCTATTAGCTGTAAGGGCGATGCTCAGGCTGCAATAGTTGTGCAACAACAGGCCAGTGGTCTATCATGTGAATCACATTTAAATGTAAAATTAACACGCACACACCATGTTTTTCTTTAACAAGCAAAGTATGACAAGCTTATTGTAATTTTTCCTGGCCACATCTGGAAAAGACATGACTTGATTCTATTAAGGTTAACACACACACACACCGTTAGAATCATGTTGATGGCCTGCATAATCTGTTTTTCTTTTTTGTTGGAAAATTGACAAGTAATTTCTAATCACATTAATGACCATGAACACGTGATTTTTGAGTGTGTGGGTGCTTGAGATTCACAGTTCTAGCACACAGCACAAGGAAAAACACAACCTTTTCAAGACTGTTTTTAAATACCTATTTTATATTTTTTAACTTGGGTGACCTGCAGGGCATTATCCAGTATGCTAGGTGCGCGTCATACTGAAAAAGAATTACTGTACATGTATGAAATATGTGAGGATGTAGTTAGACTGATTTAAGTTACTTTGTTGAGTAACAGCATAATTAATAACCTATCAATCATTGAGATTAATGGGGTTTGCATAGTTCTTCTGTTTTTAGCTTTGTTTCCAACAGTTTTGGTCACAAAATATCTAAACTTTATATCATTTTATTTCAGCTGTCCAGTAACAAATGCAGTGCGAGGACAATGGATGAGGATGTCACCAGGCTTGCAATACATTCTGAAGAGCCTAAAATAATATTACACGGATCGGGTAATTAGCCATGCTTATATTAGTGTGTGTTTTAATTTACACAAAGTATGTTTTTGGGTATGGGAGAGTTCTGATAAATATGGTAGCATACCTTGAAATATTTAAATGACATAACTAACGTGTTGTTCGAAACAAGATGTTATTGTTGCATGATGTCAGTAGGAAATAAGTAACAACATTTAACTTTCCATTTAAAACATTCATACACAATAGTTGATTAACTGGGTAATCCTGCTACTTCCAGATGAGGGTGGTGCCGGCGGACAGGAGTTTGTTGTGGAGCTTCAAGAGACTGTGTTGGTGTCAGAAGGCGAGGGGGAAGGCATGGCAGTTCACAGGTTTGCCCCAGACGAGCTAGTCATCCAAGATGCTGTTGAGGATGTGGTTTCTGAGTATGTGCACTGCGATGAAGATGAAGATGAGGATGACGATGTTGCAGTAGAAACCTGCGTGATGGCTCTTGAAGGTGAGGAGGAAGGTGTTGCCATGGGAGACATCCCTGAAGATGGGCTGGACCCAGAGCAGCAGGACGACGACGACCAAGACAGCTGTGGAGATTATCTCATGATATCCTGTAAGTTTACATCTCTGCTGTGCTGAGGTTGGACATTGCTCCTCTGGAAAGCCTACTTAGACCCTAAGATGGTTATCTGATCTAAAAAAAAAAGCTAAGTGTAAATGCATCCAAGAAGCATTCAAGACGGATTAAAAATGTGATTGCTCAAACCAACTTTGAAGATTGTTTGTTTGAAATGCATAGCACAAGCAGCCAGTTTCCTTTCATTCTGCAATAATTGCAGCAATTATACAGAGCTGACTGCCCCACTGTAAATTTTCCTTGTCGTACAACCCAAAGTGGCACTTGGTTCACAGTCTAAAGACGGGTATGTCATTTCCATTAAGTATCAGGATTTCATCTGAATTTAATGTGTTAATGGAATGCAGAGAGGTGAGATGATTTAAACTACGTTTATATTTTCTGTAGTATTGATAAACCAGAATTACTTCTAAACCAGCTATTTTGGGTAAGATTTATTGAGAATTCTGACAAGCATGTACAAGAATGGATATAGTATTAATTGTGTTAAATTAAATGGATTTTATAGATGTACTGAAATAGTGAAACCATATCCGAGCTTCATCTTCACAAAACACACTTTACACTGTCACCAGCTAATGGCTGGCAGACCACACACACTTGCACGTCCTGTTTATTTATTTATTTATTTTTAAAGATTATTTTTTGGCTTTTTTTGGCCTTTATTGGATAGGACAGCTGAATACAGGAGAGAGAGAGAGAGAGAGGGGGGGATGACATGCAGCAAAGGGCTGCAGGTTGGAATCAAACCCGGGCTGCTGCGGTAAGGACTGATCCTTAGTACATGGGGTGCACGCTCGATCAGGTGAGCTACCAGGGTGCCCCAAATTTGCACGTCTTTAATGAATTGTGATGTGTGTCCCCTTCACTAGTGGATGAAGCTGGCAAAATGGTGTCTGAGGATGGAACAGAGGTAACAGTGGAGGGAGCTGTGGAGGACCAGGAAGTGGAGAAGGATGAGGATGGGCAGGAAGTAATAAAGGTGTACATCTTCAAGGCTGATTCTGGGGAGGATGACATGGGTGAGTAGCAGTTAAGCTTAAACCTCTGTTAGGAATAATGAAGGGTGCAATTATAGCCTGAGTCCTAGTGATTGCCACAAAACACAATATTAGATGTGAGTTTTGGCCCTGAAAGGGCTTTCATATTGACTTAGAACATTCTTTGAAAAAAAATAAAAAAAACAATAAATAATTATGTGGAATATTTTTGTTTTGCAGAAACCTTCATTTTATTGGCCAAATGTATTTTCTGTTCTTGTGTATCTTAAAATGTTTTAAAAAGCATTGAATTCAGGTTCCAAAAAAGGGGGCCTTAAAAGTGTTTTTAAAAGTCTTAAGACTGGTTTTCCATCAAACTTTGGCTGATATGATTTGTGAAACAAGTTTTAAATGATGCTATTAAAAAGATATCAGTTTTAAATGTAACTTGGTGAAACCCTGCAGAAGCCCTGGAAAAGGTTTGAGGGCTCAGTTTCCCACAGGTTGACTAAGAATTTGTGACAGATTTGCCAAAAAGTGGACGATTTAAAATGCTTTAATTCTGCAGCAGAATCGGTTGACATCAGCGATGGAGACACGGAGAGTGTGGCGTTAACCGAATCTTCAGGCCAAACACTCAGAGAGAAGATGGTTTACATGTCTGTCGGAGACTCTCATCACAATCAAGGAACCCATGGTGAGTCGTTCAGATCTGACGAACGGGGATGGCTGTCATGAAACTAAACGTCACTAGTTCTTTTGGTTTTGTACATGTTGGGCTCATCTACAGGTGGGTCCAAGGTGACTGATGAGGTTTATATGGAGGTGGTGGTAGGAGGCGAAGAGCCAGTAACTCAAGACCGCTCGTATGACAGCGTGTCTCTAAGCAAGGACTTCATGCCTGTGGCCTGGGCAGCTGCTTATGGTCAGCCCCCCCTGTCTATTAAATTGCTTTTAAAACAACACTGGAAGCCTGTGCATCAACCACGTCTCTGAGTGTCTTGGCTTAAGCTTTACAGATGCGGGTTTTGTTTATTTTTGTGTTAAAGACATTCTGTCGGTCTCTCAGGTGCGGAGGATAGCGAGAGTTGTGAAAACAGAAACGGTGCAGCCAGCGCACTGCTGCACATCGATGAATCTGACGGGGTTGATGAAATCAATAGACAACGTAACAAGAGCAGGAGGCGGTCGGAGCCTCGCCAGGTGCAGACGGGTAAGACCAACTCAAATTCATGTTTCTCTCATTGCTCCATAAAGAATCCCTTTAGATCATAAATGCTACAGTGGAGCTGTTCATTAAGGATGAAAGCTCCAACTGCGTTATTTTCATTATTGATAAGTTGCTAATATTTGATTTAATTGATCAGTAACAAATGCAAGATGCTAGGGGTGGAACGGTACACAGAAGTCATGGTTCGGTACAATGCAGGGAAAGGCATAACAAAAATGCAAAAGGCATTTATTTATTGTGCATGTCTCTGACCACCTAGTGTCATACAGTCTCTCCCCTGAGCTAGCTGCAACAGCCTAAAGTATGTAAAGTAAGATGTAAACAATAAGTACCCCACATCATCTACAGACTCCATCTGTAACTTACAAAATAAGACAATCGGCTATAAAACTGAAAATACAGCATCTCTTATTTATGAAAGTGCAAATTACATAGAATAACAAAATAAAAAAATCTACTTAGGCGAGACCTTCCCCCACAAAAGATAAAAGAAAGTATTCTTGCTATTAAGTGCGACAGGCATACCTTTCTAGTTTCCACTCTGCCACGACCTCCTGTATCTTCTCAGCTAGGTGAGTGCTTGTGTGCTGCTCATACAGGGGCCGCGTCTGTAGAACTGACACTTTCATTTCCCACTCAGTCAATAAAATGAGCAGTCACCGTGAGATAGCTTGCCGTAGCACGCAAAGTCCAACCATCAGTCGTTAGTGAAACGGAGGGTGCAGCTGACAACTCGTGCTCCATCAACGTCCGTGTTTGGTTGTATATGGAAGGGACTACAGTTTGCCTCATGTGTAGACGGGATGGCATGTTGTAACGAGGTTCGAGTACATACAGCAAATAAGTCTACTCTAGGAGTGAATATGGGCGCATTGAAGATGTCATGTAAATTCTGATTGCTTCAGTGATTTATTTATTTTTTTGGCCCTATTTGTATCTAAAGGCTGGTTAAGCACTGTAGGGCGGGGAAGTTAGACAGTTGTCTCGTTCCAGTGATTGGCACATCTGGGTGATGGCGTTGGATATGCGTTAGCATGTTAGATGTATTTCCACTCACATACCCAACAACTGCTGAACAACGCAGACAGTCCTCGTCTTATCCACCACTCTCTCGCCTGTAGTACTGTAACTGACTGGGAAACCAAAGTTTCCCAAACTTGCGATCTTAAAGAGGCCGGCGGGCCTTGTGGGTCGCCACCACTCGCCATAGGCTAGGCTACTCGTCCTTAGTGCTGCTAGCTCTAACTCACTCAGACATGTGAGCTCTGACTCACCGTCGACATGTAGGCGGAGCTCGGGAGCTTCAGAGCGGGGGCGGGGGCTACAGATAAGGTGTCCCTAAAGAAACGTGTATCTATCAGTAGTTCCGCATTACATTAATTCATTTTAATTTATTTTTATACCGTGTATTCTCCGTGTAAATTCATGTACCGAACCGAGACGCCCGTACCGTTTCAGTTCAATACGAATACATGTACCGTTCCACCCCTACAAGATGCATGTTGTCAGAGCCCAGTGATTTCAAACAGTGTAAACCAACATATTGAATTTTACATTGATAGGAAAAGAAAAGAGAGAAACACATTGCGTTTGTTGTGGGTGGCAATTTGTGACTTTAGCACGACTCCAGTCAGTCCAACCAAAGTTTAAGGGGCTTATTTGTTGGTCATTTGACTTCCCTGTCCAGCGGATGCCTTCCACTACTTCATCCTATTGATTATTCAGAAAAATATTGTGCAGATGCCCGTGCTTTGGAATACCAATGTGGCACAGGAGTCTGTCTTATTCCCGGTTGTGACTAGAAGGGATACAGCTATGGCGTTAAGCCGAGAAAAAATGGCGACGACACTCCCAAGGAACGAACACGTGTTTCCTTGGTTTTCAATTTTCTGTCCTCCCTGATTCCATATGGTAATAATCTTTCATATCTGCAGTCCCACTTGTGTCAGATTGATTATGTATGCACCAATAATGATGCTGCTTATTTTATTTATTATATTTAAAATCGAACTCCTTGATATAACAATACATTTTATTGGGATTGTTATTGGTGAGGAATACAATGCCTATTACCTTTTTTAAATACATGTTTTTTTATTAGTTTAAATGGATTTAAAGGTCCAATATGCAATATATTTACTGTAATAAATTCAAAAATGACCCCAATGCGTCATCAGATATTAAGGAAACCTGCTAAGTTGAAATACTATCTTTTCTGACAACAATGCTAATGCCAGTATTTTCTTCTTTTGAAATTTCCGTTCATATTTGGGCCTGTGTGTTGTTATCAACTGCCCAGTTTGTCAGCTAGGCCGGGTTGCCAGATATACCTGTAAAAACATAAACCCAGCGCGCTACAGCTTTAACGTTAGTACAGCCATGAAAGCAGCAAAGAAACAAACGGGATCAACGGTGATAGATTCTACCAGACCTAAAAAAACAAAACTGCATATTTTTAAGATAATGTTTTGGGGCTTTTCCCTTTTTATTATAGTGACAGTGGATAGACATAAAAGGGGGAGAGAGATGGGGGATGACATGTAGCAAATGGCCGTAGGTCGGATTCGAACCCGGGCCGCCAACGCTTTTACTGGGTGAGCTAGAGGCCGCCCCAAAAAAAACAACTGCATATTTCTAACCGTTGCGTGACCAGATACGTAACAAACCCCGGGTAAATATTGGAGATGTATTTGAAAGATGGAGACAGCTTAGAGCCCAGAAGGACGCAGAGTTGGCTAATTTCCTCCTGAACAGGTAGCTAAGCATTAGCTTCAGACTAATTTATCACGGCTACAATTTTATGTAATTTCAACATTTGTGTACTCGCATTGAATTAGCTAGAGTACCCGATAGGGTTGGGCATCGTTTTGATTTTAACAATTCTGATTCCAATTCCTCCTTTCGATTCCGGTTCTTTGAGGGGTGGAGTTGAAACAGTTCACATGCCTATTTTCACAAATAAGAGGAAAGTTTTATTTTGATTCAATGGTGGTTTGCAGTTTTACCGCTTTTTCAACGTAAAATAAAGCCACACTAGAGCGCCGCTTACTGTGCTCTATGGCTGAAACACAACAAGCGCCTGGCCGCTTCGAAAACCAAAACTTACGCATATTAAATTGGGAAGCGATGATCGGATTTGTAGTACCCGAGTTGGTTACTTGCAAAAGCAATTGAGATAGAGCCAGTAAAGTGATCCCGACTGGTCCTGGCTAACACCGCCTTGCTAACCCTGCTAACTGCTAATGTTACCGGAGGACAAGGCAAGCAGCCACGGCTGTTTACAACGTGTAGCCTGTTCAGCGGCAGTAGTCGACAACGGTGAGATATTTTAAGCCAAGAGAGGGGGGGCTGTAAATCGGGAAGCAATTGTTGCTGTAATTCTAAGCCAATAAAGAGTGGAGGAGAGGACGGCGAGGTAGTGTTATTTTAAGCGGTTCCTACCGTAACTCTATCCCCAGGAAGTGTCTCTCTGTCAGGTGGAGAGGACAGCGAGGTTGTTGTGTTTTTAGCGGTTCCTAATGTAATTCTAAGCCGAAAAAGTGTCTGTCAGTTGGGTACAGAGCTCCGCGTGAGCACGGGCTTTTATGACTGTCAGTATAGCCAGCATCTAACGTTAGCTACTCCGCTGTGCTGTGGAGTAATGTCTGGCTATGTGAGACAAGCGTCTAGCAACATTGTTGTGGATGCTGCGGTCAACCTGGTAACCTCCGTGAACTTCGGCTCTGGGGAGGAGGGGGCGGGGGCGACGACTCTCCAGTATTTTGAATTTGTACTGCAGTAACTATTTTAAACACTAGCTGTCAGTATTACATATTGCACCTTTTAAACACCAAAATGGAAGGTGACCAAAAGTTTAGAAACAAGATAATGGGCATGTTGTCATTTCCGTCTCCCTCTTGTCATTTTTCTCTCCAGCCATCATCATCGGTCCATATGGTCAGCCTCTGACCGTTTACCCCTGCATGCTATGTGGTAAAAAGTTCAAGTCTCGAGGCTTCCTGAAACGCCACACCAAGAATCATCACCAGGATGTTCTGACAAGGAAAAAGTACCAATGTACAGACTGTGACTTCACCACCAACAAGAAAGCTAGCCTCCACAACCACATGGAGGTGCACGCTCTGAGCAGCAAGGCCCCTTTCGAGTGTGAAATGTGTGGCAAGGAGTTCCACCAGCAGGCGGCGCTGTTCTCTCACAGACTGCAGCACCACCACCGAGAGCCCAAGAGCCAGCCGCCTCCAACGCCCAACAAGATGCATAAATGCAAGTTCTGTGACTATGAAACAGCTGAGCAAGGACTGCTCAATCGGCACTTGTTGGCAGTTCACAGTAAAAGCTTCCCCCACATCTGTGTGGAATGTGGAAAAGGCTTTCGACACCCTTCAGAATTGAAGAAACACATGCGCACGCACACGGGCGAGAAGCCCTACTCCTGCCTGTACTGCGACTACAAGTCGGCCGATTCCTCTAATCTCAAGACACACATCAAGACTAAGCATAGCAAAGAGATGCCATACAAATGTGAGCGCTGTTTCCAGACCTTTGCAGAGGAGGAGGAGTTAATGCAGCACGGACTAACACACGAAGAGAATAAGACCCACCATTGTGCCCACTGTGATCACAAAAGTTCCAACTCCAGTGACCTGAAACGCCATATCATATCTGTTCATACCAAGGACTATCCACACAAATGTGCCATCTGTGGTAAAGGCTTCCACCGGCCGTCTGAACTGAAGAAGCACTCAGTATCCCACCGCACCAAGAAACTCCATCAATGCCGGCACTGCAACTTCAAAATTGCAGACCCTTTTGTTCTCAGTCGCCATATCTTGTCTGTCCACACAAAGGAGCAACAGGCCTCTCCTGAAAAGAGTGAGTCTAAGAGGACAGAGACGCACACTCCTGTTGTAACACCTAAAAAGTCTGCACCTAGCGCGTCCAGCGCCTCTGGCCCGCCTGGCAGAGTCAGTGCAGCCAGCTTAGCCAGCAGTGTCACTGTAGTTATTGGCAAAGGACAAAAAGAAAGGAGAATTTACCAGTGCCAGTACTGTGACTACAGCACCGGGGACGCTTCGGGTTTCAAGCGACACGTGATTTCCATTCACACAAAAGACTATCCGCACCGCTGCGAGATCTGTTCGAAAGGGTTCCGACGACCCTCTGAGAAGAACCAGCATATCATGCGCCACCATAAGGACGTGGTGCAGGCAGATTGACTCTGACCGAGCCAAATCCTGTGCCACAACAAAAGAACAATGTTAAAGCAACCATCGCACCCCATTCTCTGCACCCTCGGCACAACACCAGTCATATTGAAATGTGACGTGCTGCACTTAGTCCGTTCTGTTTTGCTCTTTTTTTTTTAATCCTCATCCTAATGTTTGGTCAGAAATGTATACACATGTACATAACATTGATGCTTTGTCCGAGTTGGCAACAGAACCCCTCCGTAGACTTGCACTTTTAACTGCATGTCCCTTTGCTGGTAACAGTGTGCATGGCAGATTGTGCAGATGTCTCTTTGTAGATATACATTTTTTAATTTTGCAGGCAGAAATCAGTTGTCAATCACAATGGTCCTAATTATTTGTCTCAAACTGAAGTGTAATTTGCTAATCTTTTGCATCATTTTGTTAAAATGTACTAAACACAGCAGTATAGATTAGCAACCTGTTTCCAGTAGCACTTGCCATCTTGGTAAAGATCATGATGAATGCAGTAATCAAGTCGTGTGTGTGTGTGTGTGTGTGTGTGTGTGTGTGTGTGTGTGTGTGTGTGTGTGTGTGTGTGTGTGTGTGTGTGTGTGTGTGTGTGTGTGTGTGTGTGTGTGTGTGTGTGTGTGTGTGTGTGTGTGGTAAATGACAAACAAAACGTCTATTGTGCTTCCTGGTGCTCTGACCCCACCACTCTGTAACATAGTGTTGTTGTTTTTTGTTGTTAAAAACACAAGGCTGGCTGTGTACAGCACTCAGAGAAAAGAAACATTAATTCTTAGCTTTGTACACAGGGATCATCAATCATTGAATTAACACAAAGTACACAGTAAAATAATGGATGTCATGGTATTGACTAAAGGTTCACATATGCACATACTGTATATCACAATGCGATCATTACCCCATCACTTGATTATCATACACCTATGATATTTCAGTTTCAAGTCAGTAAGTTGTTCAGAACAAGTGCCCAAAGCAGTAAAGATGAAGCCCTGACTGTAATTTTAATCTGTTAATGCTACCTGGAGAGCAAAATCCCATTAATTTAAAAAAAAAAAAAGCAGATAGATGAGGGAAATGTATGTTTTCCCATTTTCTTTTTCTATGAACAAACTTGTTTCTCATATTAATTGACATATCTTTTAAATCACAGAAAAAGCATAATCTGCAAGCATCAGGACAATATTAGGCTGGGTTAAAAAAAAAGTTCAGTGTCCCAATATAACGGTCTGGCCAAAATAGGAATCGTACAGTGTAACTGGTGTGGCTGTTATAAACTATGGACTGAACTCTTTGTTTTCGCCCTTACAGATGTACTTTTGCCAGTAGAAAGGGAAAGTGTATATCTTTTTAGATGCAACTTCAGAAGCACCAGGTGCTGGTGGTGTACTATGGCTTTTTACATTTTGTTATCACCTGTGATTATTCCTGTTTTTATATTTATTTCATTTACAAGTTGTTGTATAGTTAAGTGTAACTAGACTTCTATGGGACGTAAATTATTGTTTTGTATACAAATCTGTACAAAGCGTGTAGATGTGAACACTTGATAAAAAGAAAATCTGAACTGTGTTGTTATGGATGTACTCAACGTATTTGTTAAAAAAGTTAATAAAAGCAAAGTATTTTAGCCGTTTTGTCTTCTAGTTACCTTCATTGTTAAAGCTCCCTACTGCTCAAACGTGTTTTGCTTATTGTTAGTTCACTTGGATATTGTGCAGTTTTTCACAGTAGACCGCTTTTTCCAAAGTCATTTTACGTTGATCATGTGGTCACCCAAAATCTGACTTCAAAGGTGCCCTTGGTAGTTTTCTTGTAAATAAACAAAAGTTATGTTTACAGTCAGTGTTGCTCATTAAAACACATTGTGTTGAGATCTTTTAGTAGGAGTACGTACAAGCATCATTTTGGTAGATAAAAGTGTTGTGTATTGAAACCAGGCTTCACATCATGTTTAGTGCTATTAGGAACTGTGTTTAATACATTTTGAGAGCAGAGTAAACAACCTAAATTGAGTTCATGGCTCCTCAATAGATGTAAAATAATAAACATTTAAGTCTTCAGACAGCATTGTTGACATACAATGGCCGGTGCAGAAAACTAGGCAGCGGGACACTCCGCTAAAGAAGGATAAAAAGAACAAAGTAAGGTGAGTAGTGCATAACATCAAGCTTAATCACAGGTTATTTTAACATACAACCTTTCCACTGATAGGAAACATACCATTTTTGGGAAGGAAAGCAATATTTTCCGGTAGGATGCCAGTCTCCAAGGAGAACTGCCTGAACTTCTCCATCAGATCAGCGCTGAGGTCCACTCCACGGCCTGTCAGACCACATTATATTAATCTGCTACAGTATGCATTACTGTACTGAAGATTAGATTCATAGGACAGAGGGTAGCATCATGGCTAATGAGAGCTTTACCATAAAGTTTGTTGACAACGGTGGGAACACTCCCCATGTTCCTAATGGTGTGAGTCAGGGCGTACTCATCATACTTCACATCAACCATGCACATGTCATTTATATTCCCCCAGCCTGATGAAGGGAGGATGGCAAAAGAGATCATTTGAAAGCAGAAATGCTGTTGGTGGTTTAATTGTTAATGTTGCATGCATGCCTCTTTGTGTTTAGTGTGTGTGTGTTTGCTCACTTGTGTACGTGAACTTTCCAGGCACATCAGTCTTCTTGGCCAGGTTGTTCATTCTCCAACAAGAGCCATCAGGGCTGCAAAGAAAAAAAACATTGAAACATTAACACCAATGATTTTTAACGTCCTCCTTTCTTTCCCTCCTCTCACACTCACTTGAGACTGGCGTAGGATATCTCCAGGTCCCTATCAGCAGTTGGGGTCAACGTGGCCGTGCCCATCTTCATGCTGGTTCTATGGTTGATAAACCACTGGGCGTTAGTGGCAAATCCAATCAGGTACCACTTCCCTGCCATCTGTGGACACACAGAAGGCAAACATAACAGCCATACTTACAGTAACACTCACCGTGGCCTGCATTTAAACAGCAAGTTGCACATTCAAGTTCAAATTTGCTAGTGTGTTCATCCATTACTTAGCAAACAAGTTCAGAATATACACACATTTGTTCATTAGTGCACATGAATCTGATGGCAAGTTTAGAAAAGTTGGTTCCTAACATATATCGTTCCCTAAACATCACCTTACTTATTGCAAAAATGTGGCAAATACACAACAAATTCAAGTACACAGCTGATATTTTACAAATATCCAAGAAGTATATAAAACACCAGACAAAGTAAAATACTCATTCTTACTTATTTTAGCTAATCTTATGCATGCCTTCAAATAACTTCCTTTGACAATTTAATAATCGACACGTGGCACATTTTCTGCCAGATAAGTCAGATGTGGGGAGGAATTTAACAAATGCATAGAGGCACTATAAATCAATATTGTGACGAAGATAAAATACTGTTGATAATTCACCCAGTTATGCGTCTTACCCCTTGTATATTGAAGTCTGCCTGGGGAACGACTTCAGAAGAAACCGTCAAGGACCAGAGCACGGCTCCCAGCACTGCCAGCAGTAAAGTCATAGCTACTGAGGAGCAGGATCAGTTGCGGGAACGATGATGGAAGAGAGTGTGGATGAAGATCTGTTGTTGAAGTTCTGCTGACAACCCTTTATATAGTGGAGAGTGAGTTTACCCTTTCCCTCACACACACACACAGACCCTGGAGCTGGGATGGGTTCAAACACGTAAAAAAGCATCACATCCTGTTTCACAGCCCCAAAGTAAGCTTTTAGTCCTGCCAGAGCAGAATTCACTCAACCATGTGAGAGGGGGAACACATGACAGTAGAGAGCAAGCAGGAGATAAACTACATAACCTGAAAAAGAAGTGGGTTCGAGACGATATCCTGTCTATTACATGGTTACTGTAGAGTTGGAAAGAAATTGCATTATTTGATAAAGCTATTTCATTTTACAGCCTCCAATTTGTGAGCATTAAGCAGTAAAAACATAGTAACCAAAAGTGGTAAACAAGTCAGTGGCTGCCCTCCAGGGCTTTCTGTGGCAGAGACCACAGAATCAAAGTCATCTGTCAGCAGTTGTGATAGTATAACACGGAGACAACACAAATGCATGATTGGATTTCTAATCATGCATCATTATGCTGTGAATTGAAATTCTTTCCTGGGAAACTTTAGGGTCTTTAATATGACATGAATTACGGACATGAAAGAAAATAATGATGAACTGTTTTCACATTAAGTTTCAAACATCAACAACCTCACCTATAGGCCTAGCTGTTGGTGGAAAGCAGCAAAGTACATTTACTCAAGTATTGTATTTAAGTACAATTTTGAGGTACTTGTACTTTACTTGGGTATTTCCATGTTATGCTACTTTATACTTCAACCCCACTACATCTCAGAGGGAAATATTGTACTTTGTACTTCACTACATTTATCTTAAAGCTTTATTTACTTTGGAGATTCAGATTATTGATACAAAATATACTTCATAAATACTACATAACACATATATTATGATGTATTATTATAGATGAAACTACCCAGCAGTATACAGGTGCTGGTCATATAATTAATATCATGAAAAAGTTGATTTATTTTGAATTCCATTCAAAAAGTGAAACTTATATTATGTATACATTCATTCCACACAGACTGATATATTTCAAGTGTTTATTTCTTTTAATTTTGATGACAATATTGAACCTTTTCACAATATTCTAATTTTCGGAGATACTGAATTTGGGATTTTCATTAGTTGTCAGTTATAATCATCACAATTAAAAGAAATTAACGTTTGAAATATCACTCTGTGTGTGTGATGAATGAATATAATATACAAATTTCACTTTTTGAATGGAATTACTGATATAAATCAACTTTTTCATGATATTCTAATTATATGACCAGCACCTGTATAGAGTAGTTTAAAGTAGCCCCATGCCATTCTGCATAATGAGTATGTTTACTTTTGATACTTGAAGTATATTTTGATGCCACTACTTTTACTGAACTTTTCCAATACAATCAGGTTTGCCTGTAATTCTGATCGTATTGTCACTTTTGTGTGTGAGCTCTCGACTTTCTGCAGGATCTTATGTCTGCTGCACAGCTCCAGCTATGAATCCAGGAATGATGATGAGGAGATGAATTAGTGTTCATTAGTTGGAAGCAGTCAGGTGCAAGCAGATACACGCCACATTACGAAGATTCCTCCAACCTACATACCTCGCCAGTGTAAACAGGTATGCCTTTTGCCCCAAGACAACAACTTTAACAACAGTTAAAGTAATGTGCCAGAGAAGTATTTTATGTTTGCACATTTTTATAAAGACAGGCAGGCTCATACAAAACACTGCAGCTGCAGAAATCTACATAGTGCACATTTGCCAGTAATCAGTGAATTGTCACAAGCAGTGCAGAAATGTACTAAATCTTAAAACTAATTTACATTTAGACAATAGATTGATTTATTATTTATGCATCATGCAGATTTTACAAAAGCTCAAATTACCTGCAAAGGTTCTGTGTCAGAAAGGTAATAGCTCTCCCCATTTAACGGCTTGAACTATCAATAAAACAGTAAATCATCACAGAGAAAATATGACTGAATATTTTGTTAACAGCTCATCGCTCAAAGCAATCACAGTCTCTGTCTATCTGTACATCTGTCATAAGGAGCTCCGAGGCAGGTATGCATACACACTGTACACAAACATACTGTACATCCATTGAGGCGAAGAGAAAAAAAAATGAAAGAAATGATTGTAATAAAATACCAGAATTTAAGTTTATGGGAAGATTGGAATCAGATTTTTATAAATAAATAAATAATAAAGTAATTGTGTGCACATCCCACCTTCTGGCAGGTGCAGGACAAATGAAAGTACTTAAAACAAAAAAAATGTAATGTCCGCAACACTCCCCAAAACTCCCATATTTAATATAAATGCAACGTTTCGACCCTACTGGGTCTTCTTCAGGCAAATGGTGAGCACATTTGATGAAGGGATATATGTAGGCCTCACATTCAGCTGACACACCATCTGGCTTCAGTTAGTCTGATTATGTCTGAATGGCCCAAAAGCCCCACCCATGACATTTTCATAGAGGGTTTCACCAAACATATACATCTCAAAAGAGGGGGGGCCTTTTTAAAATTCAATATCCAAAGAAGTACATGATGTTACTATGCACAAAAACGGAGAAAAAAAGGAAAAACATTCAGTAGAGGAAACAATTCCATATATATAAAGCTACCCCAAACAGTTAAAGAATTAATGAACATTACCCCACACATTCATAAAATCTGCTGCATTAGTACTTACAGAAACAAACAATATCTTACAACATTTTTTATAAGAAACAAACAACATTTAACAAAATTTTTTATAAGAATGGTTTTATATCAAATTCTTCATTAAGACCATGAGGAGACATTGTATTTAGATAATGAATCCAAAAGGTTTCACGTTGGAGGAGCCTTTTATCCTGGTCTCCCCCTCTAGGAGGTTTGTTGACTCGCTCCACCCCTATGTATCTGAGGGCGCTGACATTATGCCCTGCCTGTTTAAAATGATTTTTTTCGTTTTAAGATTGGAATCAGGGCATGAAAATAAAATAATGGCGTAGAGGGTTAAATAGCATGGATTTCTTAAAGTTAATAGAGTTTATAGTCGTGGGAGTTTAATGTGCTGAATCTGCTGTTTTAGATCATGAGGTTTCTTGGGGACAGTGTTGAGAAATCGGCTAGAGGATGGCGCTAGAGGAAAGCTCATGGAGTCAACTAAATGAAATGAGTTTGCCCTTGGGCCTCGTCTTGGGCAGCCTGAATGTGTAAAATGTTATGGTGATGCTAGTGGAAAGGCATCAACTTGATTAAATGACCTGTTTGCAAAAGATGTACATCTAAACATCAGATGGACACTGGGCATCCTGTAATGCTTAGTGCACACCTGAAATCAACAGTGGTGGAGGGAGGGAGGAAAAAAGAAAAAAGAGATAGCTTGCTGTTCATAACATCATCAGCACTGGGTGGGAAAAAGACTGGCCTGAGGGTGGCACCAGAGGAAAGCAATACTCCAGATCCACTGCTATAGGGGTTGATAGACTTGATAGACTGAGTGATTTAAATTGAGGAAATGTATTGATTGAAACAACTTGCTCGACCCAAGATGTGCATTATAATAAGTGATAAATGGGAAATCATAGGAAATGTATGGAGGGGAACACCAGAGTCTAGACATTACAGTGTTCAGTTTGTTGTTTATTATGCTATATAAGAGTGGGTAGATTTACTTATACACATTAAATCGTATGCATTACAATGGTGGACAGGACTGTGGCCTTCAGCTTAATATAAAAACATAATTATATTATGTAATAGTAATTGACCATTTACAGAAACAATCCCTGAATGTCTTAAAATGTGTATTTTGGCATACCACTGGCACTATCTGAAAGCAATGGACAAAAACCATTACATTAAAACATACAACATAAAACAGATCACTGCAGAGAAGAATATTGAGTTAATACAGATTGCATCAGTCATAACATTAAAGATGGCTGAAGCTGCTCCAGGAACTTTTGACTGTACACCCACCACTCACTCACAGGGGTCAGATGTAGGTCAGGTTTTCATACCTGTTTTGTTATAACAAATGCTGAATGAACACAAGTGCTATGATGGGATATATAAAGCCCCCAGCGTGTCACTGGGATTTCTACCAGTTTGACTCCAAAGACCTCCACAGGGAGGCATCCAAAGGCAGATACCTAAAATACAGATCAGAACTGAATCATGGCTGTTCTTCTTCTTTTACTTAAACCCCACAGTGTCTTGCATTTCTTACAAGATTTTTTATTTCGTTTCTTAATTGACATGCAGTCAACAATATTTCAATTTCAGTCAGACAGCATAAATGTTGTTCACATTCTGCAGATAGAAAAAATATGTACAGTAACATGGTGCTTCCTGCAGCCTTATGACTGTATGTTATTTCCTAGAAGAAATTGTGCAACAACTTCCAACCCCAAAACAATTATCAATGTGTAGTTTTTCAAGCAGTCAATATTAGCACCTTGATATTCTGTGACCTAGATTGCAGGGAAATATCAATAGTTCTTAATGTAATGTATGAAGAGGCTGGAATGCAATAAGCATTGGAAGACATCAGCTGATAGATCCTAAGAGCAATGCAATTCTTCACAAATGTCTGTTATCATAATGTTACTACTAGAGTGTACAAAGTGAAACTAGACCAAGTCAGTGAGGCTGGAGCGAGGAGAAACCGAGGCATCTGCCATGGTGAGGAACTCAACCCAGTTGTGACAGAAGCCACGTGAATACTCTCCTGTCACTATGACGAGTCCCCACAGGCGCCTCTGGCCCGTTTTGTTCCTCAGAGCCAGCTGAGCCTCGCGCTCCGTCACATTGAAGCTGATATTCAGAACTTGTACCACCAACAGGTGAAGCAGTCCACCGGTGACAATGCTGCTGTACCAAGCACAGGTGAAGCAAAGTGCCATGCTGTAAAGATAAAGAATATAATATAATGTTTGAGAAGTATTTAAAAGTACAGAATTATGAACTTTCTTTTAAACTGGCTATGTTCCACCCTGACAGCTGATCACTTTATCTGAGTGTTTGTAGTACTTGTGTCACGTAACTATAAACCTGCTGTTTCATTTTTCTGAAAATGGTTTAAGTTGATCCGATAATCAGTTAATATAGTCAATAGTCAATATGACAAAATCCAAAGTAAAAAAGAGGTAACATTGCAATGCTTAAAAATGTGCATGCACACCTTGCCAAACGTCTATCTGCTGTTTATGCTAGTTAAACAAATAATAATAAATAATAACTTTTTTACTACAAAGAATTACTGCAATTTAACTATGACACAAGCTGAAATGTGTTTTCTTGTAAAATATTGCCACAAAAAACTTTTAGAAACAGTTGTCAGTCTATAATTTACAAATAAAATCATCTTTCAATTGTTGTACTGAAAGAAAAGATATTTCTGCAAAATGTATGTCCTTGCTAATGCTTTTAATGTATTCACTAATATTCATTTGATTTTTTTTTAATTGTACTATTATGTAATAACAACCAGGAGAGTTTAGATTGTGATTTTTGTTTTAATAAGAGCTTTTACAATGTAGACTTCTACTCTTACATTTAAGTTTCACAGTCACCTGCAGTCATGAAGGAGACAGGGCAAGAGTATTGTACCTGGACTGACTGTAGACGCTGGGGCAGTAGAGGAGAGCCGTCATTAGATACTGTTGAGGACAGAGGCTGCAGAGCACCAAACTGATTCCATACAGAGAGGTCAACACGAACACAGAGAGGGTCAGTAGGAAACTGCGGTGGTTTGCCTGTCCAACACAGCTGTTTATCCTACAACACCTCAACACATACAGACACAACACAGACACACAACACAATGTACCAGTTTAGTACCTGATACTGTGCATCCATACAACTACTCTTGTATGTAAAATGATGCCATAGCAAGATTTAAAAGTTTAGATCTGAATGATGTTTGTATTGCCCTATTTGGTGATGGTTTCTTACTCCTGTTTGCCCGAAATGGGTGCTAGGACCTCAACAGTTTAAGTTTTTATTTTAAGACATTTTTTTCTAAGAACTGTTTTAAACTTCGTTTTTTTTTACCTTTGGAAGAAAATAGTTCCCAACCGTTCACAGAAAGGTCTGTGGATTATCCTAAATAACCAGGACATTGTTTCTGGAAATACACTCTTTTGCTTTGGGCACCACACAAACTATATTCCATTCCCCTCCATTGTTTTAAAGTAGCAGAAATCTAAGCAGCAGATATTTCAAAAACTAAACAAGAATTCAAACCAAAAGTATCTTCATACAACTATGGGGAAGTGGGAAAATGTGTTCTGTTGATCTGTTGGAATTACACTTTAATTGCTGATTGAAATCCATTTAATTGACACATTTGCTGTTTGTAGACCAGTATGTGTGTGTCTGCCTATTTGTAGAGGTCAAGCCCAGACAAATTCACTTCTAATTCGCGGTATTAGAAGTGTGCACTTTATAAAGTGCAACTAAATTGGTTGATGATTGTGTAATCTAATGGTCTAATGGTTGATGTAAACCTTTGCTAGTTTCTCTACTGTTGAAGAAAACAGGAGATGGGTGGAGTTTGCTAAATATATGGTTGTTGTGTAATTACAGTGCAGTTATGTAATACATCTTTTATATTTTATTTGTCATGATCTGTTGTGAATGCACAATACAGAAAATAACAATTGACTTACTTCTAAGTCACAGGCCACACAAGAAATATATAAATACATACAGTATGTTCTGTCCAACCCACCAGATACAGTGGTGGTCCAGACGCTGGACACAGGAACCACAGGTTCGACAGTGTCCGGCCCGTGGGGGTCGCATTATTTTGCACACATGACAGCTGCTCCATTTTGCTGCCACGGCCTCTTTTGTTGTCTGAAACTCTGCTGCAATCCCTGTGGAGGCTGATTGGATAGATCCATTAAGGTGTGTGGAGCCCTTGTTACCCTCCAGACTGTGACTGTGTGCTTTATGTAGTGAAGTGGTCACCAATCCTGCGCCTCTCTTGGTGTGAATAAGAGAGATGACAGTGAGAATCACCCCAGTGGTCACAGCACACACCTGCAGCTGGCTGACGTCCCCACGAGGTAAAATCTCTGTGATGAAGAGATAATACATGTGGAACAGGGAGAAGAGTGCAAGAGTGAGGAAGAAGAGGGTGCGTCTCTTCTTTCTGTGCGTGGCGTAGTAGTACCACAGCACCAGGATGGGCAGAGCTGTCAGGATGATGATACCCAGCAGGTAGTGCAACGCTGCAACCCGCAGCAGGACAGGTAGCAGCACCAGCGCCGGGATCATGGAGATCTCCAGTTTGTCAATCATGGCCCCAAGTACAGGAGACTGAGATCCACCTTTAGGTGGTCTGTCTTTCAGCCACCTACAGAGAACAGTGGTCACCAAGTCAAAATTACAAACATTTGTAATTATGAGTGTGGCTAATACAGTTGCTCTTTTCATGGGTGGAAAGTAATTTGTTTTTCGTGTGCTTACAATGTGCTTGTGCTGCATTCATTTACATTCTAAAATCAGTGATGCTGCTTTCACATAAGTAGATTTTAATCAAGTACTGAACTGTGCTTTTTTCGAATTTAAGATGTACAGTACAGTTTACACTGATTCTATAATGGCATAATAAAAAAAACTTTGTGAGAAAATCTCAGGTGTCAGACCCTTTAGGGGACCCCAAGAAAAAAATACACGAGCTGTGAGGCCCCCATTTCTGTGTGTGTTATGTATGCATTACTTAGTAAAATTAATTTGTTTGTGGTAACTTGATAAAGCATGTATTAAGGAATATGCCAAATGTCAGCGCAACAAAAACTGAAACAATAAGGGCCTGCAATCTAAATTTTAACTCAGGGACCCTATACAAGACAGGACCTCAGGATTGGTGTCACATTAAAGGAATAGTTTGACACTTTGGGAAATTCACATTTTCTTTCTGAAAGTTGGATGTGAAAATTGATACCACTCTGATGTCTGCCAGTTTGCATGTCTCCAGTCATTATGCTAAGCTAGCTAACCGGCTGCTCGCTGTAGCCTCAAATTTCACTGACAGATATGAGGGTGGTCTCAATCTTTCCTATCATCATACATAAAAAAGAGAGGGTTACTTATGGCAGCCTTTAAAAGAGATACTGAACTTTCTTTAAACAAATGTGCTACTTCTATGTGAATAACATGTACGTATGCTAGGCTTCTTTTACTTTCCAGTATAGTACTTCAGTATATTCTACTCAGTACTGACCCTTTTCCTCAAGCCCTTCATACCTGATAAAGGCTTCATCCAGATCTTCACAGTCACAGCAACATCCGTACTGGTCGTAGTCACACTCACAGCAACACATAGGATCATCTGGCTCAGGAGGCTTTAACTTCTCCCATTTCATAATGGCTTGCTAAAGATGACTTTGAAGTCTACAAGCTGTCATTTCAACACAAAAGGCCATCATTTTAAAATGTACACTCTTGAGCAATGAGGAGGGGAAATATATCTGTAATAAATATAATATGTAATATGTAACTTACTGCTGCATATAAAATATGTATTGCACAACCAATAACAATCCTCAGAACAAAAATGGTTATATTGATTTCTATGTTTTCTTTCATTCTGCATCGCACGCACGCACGCACACACACACACACACACACACACACACACACACACACACACACACACACACACACACACACACACACACACACACACACACACACACACACACACAATCTCACCTTAACTCACAATATAGTATTTTGCAGGTAATGGGCAATGTTTACTAGACTCAACCTGTACATGTAATTTACTAGAAGATATTCTGTTTGTTATAAAAATTAATAATTTCCAAAATCAGAGGATTCGCAGTCCCCAAGAGCTTTAAATGTAATTTGTTAAAACAAGGCCACTGTGTCCACAGGGGCTCTACTATCTGGGCCAGCAAACCCAAGTCTTCAACACTTAGAGATGTACTTGAGTTATTGTCAGTGGGAGTTATTATTTTGTCATACAGAGCCTTATCTATACAGGAATTAACAGAATATATATTAAAACTAGGAAAACAAAATATGTATTTCAGCTTTTGATTGTTTGTCTTATCGTAGTTTCCTAATTTAACAGTTTTTGTATGACTTTATATCAGGCTGCCATATAATAACTATTATTCAACAACATTTACTTATTTAACTCTTTATCTGGAATTTCCAGATATGTGAATAATAATAGCCACCTTCACAAAGCCTAGATAAAACATTGTCTCTCTTAACTTACCTTTTGTGTCTGCAACAAAAATACAAAACCATCAACACACGTGGGCTGAAATGTCAGATGTACTCTCTCCAGCTAAAAGTTACGCGATCTTCAGGAAACGATGAAGAGGGAAATGATTAAGAAGATGGCCTCTTGTCACCAAGCTCCTTCTGTCAATGACTGATGAAATAAAAATGAAAACAGCAGCCTACTTTCTCATCAGTCATTTGATTCGAAAAAGGAATTTGGCATGTTTCTGCTGTGGCGGTGCTGCTGCCATACCCTATCAGTGCAGTGAGATGGTTTTAATTTCTTGGATTCCCATGGTGGAAGTGTCCCAACAGAAGGCAACCTGGATTCCTCCTGACAAGTAGTTTGATTTTGTGTTATATCTGTCTGCTCACTTTTCCCAAGACAATCTTCCTCGCATGCCATTAAATAGTTCACAAGTCGTTCTCTTGCATAGCCTTCTTCTGCTTTACAGCTTCTTTCAGTTACCATTTGAAGTTTACATACTGGCATGCTTGGTAAATATAGGTGTTACCTCAACTGGTTGAGGAAGGCAGAGAGCCAGGAGTCTTTCATGCCTTTCTCCAAAGCTGACAGGCTATGTTGGAGTGTTCAAAAGTTGTAACGGCAGCTCTGACAATCCACATTTAGCTGGATGAGGGTGTACTATATGAGAAACACGACAGGCTCTCATAGATGAAAGAGTGAGGAATGATCCAGAGAGCAGCCCCACCCTCTGGGATCACATTTCCTCCCACAAGCAACCTGACCTTGCTACTCTCACACAGAGAACTCTGGAAGAATGTGTGTGTGTGTGTGTGTGTGTGTGTGTGTGTGTGTGTGTGTGTGTGTGTGTGTGTGTGTGTGTGTGTGTGTGTGTGTGTGTGTGTGTGTGTGTGAGTGTGATCAGAGGGAACCAGATAACCAGGGGACTCCTGGTTATGTTTCTTTACACTCTTTGTATGACATATGTGACAACTCTAGATACTAACAGGGACAACGTGATAAGTGATCTCTGCAGGGAAGTCTTCTTTTCTTTTGCCCAACTGCAGAGGGTTAGAGCACAGGGTCAGATAAAAATCAGCAACTCTGCACGTGTTCGGAATTTGGATTCAGATTCTTGCTCATGAACATTTCAGTAGAAAGCTTGTTTGCCAACACGGGAGCTTGAATCCAGTCTTTACCCATTCACAATGTCAGTGAGTGTCATTTAAAAACAAAACTACACAATTGGTTACAACAGTTAGTTAGCTGGTGATACAGAATACCAACAAATATGGAAGCTAAATGGAAAAAGCATTGGTAAAATGCAGCTATTGTAAAAAAAATAATCCATCAGAAGTGGAGAAGAAAACTGGGAAAACACACTCACATTGCCGGTCAGTCAGTCATTAAAACTGACCAATGAGAGAAAGAGAGGCTGGTGCATTGACGGAGACCACTAAAACCTCTTAATGTCTGCATCAGTGTCAGTCTAGATGGACGGAATCAATGCAGAGAAAAGATGCTGCTCTTTCTGCTGTGGGTTACGCTTCCATTAGTCCTGATGGAGCCCGGAACCCGAGATACTGGCTCTAATCTATTTTGGAGGAATTAATGCTGGGAGTCAGGCTGGACCACGAGTACATGCTGAAGATTACACATCAGCAAACTACAACAGATGCTGTACCCGCAACAAACAAAGCATGCTCTCTCCTGTGTGGGACATATCCCTCCACGTTATTTACAGTAATAGAGTGACATTGTTTGAGTCAGTTTATAGGCCTTGAAGATTTTTTTCTTTCAATTAGCTTCTTATTATGAGTAATCAGATAAGTTATGAGGGTCGGATATGAACACCCAACTTTTTACCAAAGTTGCCTAACAGTTTGGGTTATTTCATGATAGATATTGATTTATTATTGCTTTTTCTGTGTGTTTCTCACTAATTTCAAGTGGGCGGGACTCATTGGATCAATGTGATGTCACGTACTTCTGTGCACCAATCAAAATTAAGCAACATTTCAATCAAAATATGATGACAATTCAGAGGATGTTTGCTTGTGTTTCCACGTCACTGTCAATCACATCTGATCAAACTACAGCCACACAGATTAGATGACTTTTTGAGTGTTGAACTCTTAATACATGATAATTTAGAATGCTATTTTTTTAAACTTTTACTTTGATTGTTGCACATTTAGTTAAATGTTTTTACAGGCTTTAACGATTTATACTTACAAGATCAAAGTTAGGCACAGCTTGTTAAATGTGGTCAGACTTTGCAGCTCTGCTAGAAAATGTAATGATTACTCAAAATAAAAATAAAAAATATTTCTGGGCAATATTTAACACTGAATTGTAAACATTTGAAACACAAACACCTTGCAGCATTGTCTGTTGGTCTGATAACTATTTCAAAATTAACAAATATGTCAGGCTGAATTTTAGGGATATTTAGAATTTAGAATATCTGCATTTGATGTGACAGTGCAGGTATTAGAAAACGTGGGTGTTTTGGACACATTTCACTCAGTCTAAAGCATCATATACTGTAGCTTCAAACAAGTGTTGAAACAAGTAAATACGCAAAATAGTGTAATACAGTGTTTGGTGTTGTGTTTTTTTTTCTCACTTAATCAAAGCTACTAAAAATACATTTGTGGAAAATTTGACTTCAAGAGGTTAGTCAATCAAAAAGAGACTTTCCTTAACAGTCACGCTGCACATTCTAACATGTATGCCACCTAGAGGTAAGTCTCTCTCTGAACATCTGTGTTCATGAATTGCAGCAGTCAAAGGTTGATTCTCACACCTTTGTTCAGCTGTTTAGATAAAAGACCTACAAAAATGTATATAAAATATACTTTATTTTCCTTTTCTGTTCCCATCCGTCATTTTAAGATTACTACTATTTGTAATCAAATGTATTTATCTTCTGCTTTATAGGGCGGGCTTTCAAAGGAGTGAAGTTTGCTTTGTAAATTTAAGTTTGCAAATTTCTGGACAGACCAGAAGCTCCACATTTTGAAAGTGATTGTGTAAATTATATTATAGTAAGTCAAACACTGATTCAACCAACTCCCCCTGAACATGACAAATACAATGTAACTGACACGATAAGCTTTAATCATTTCAGGAAACAGCAACGTACCACACATATAATAGTGAGACATCTGTTACAGCACAACTCTAAAAGACTCATTCATTCACATTTTTGCACATAATATAAAGTATATTGTCCATATCACTATCGCACTTAAGAGGTAGACAAATGCCTTTAACCCCCTGATATACAGTAAGGCAGTGCATCTTTCCCTTTACTCATGTTCCCATTTGATTAATAATCTGTATTTATCATCACTGTCACATCTGGGGGAAAAACATCCCTTTTCACTCTTTGTTGCAGCTTTTGGTTAAGTGCAAGTAAAACACCTGATTGGGGCCCACTGATTTTAACCACAACATGATGGTCTAGGGATCTTTAAGTGCTATGCAATGGGCTGAGTGAAGGCGTTGCTAACCACACTTTCAGGTGTCTTAGGGGATTCCAGCAGTGTGTTTTTTAAGTAGATGAGTCAAAATCTACTAAATGAAGTGGAAATGTGTGCAGGAATGTTTAAAAGGACAGGAACACTAAGAAATCATAAGAGTTCACGTGACTGAGGCAGACATTCAGAACACGGGCCATTCTATCTGCACTATGTTGCACTGCACTGGGGGTTTGGATATTTGGGAGAGGTAGGAAACTCATTCTTCCAGGGTCCGGAAGGCGTTCTGCATGTCCTCCATCAGCTGGGCGAAGTCTGCTTTGATCTTAGCTTCGCCATCCTTAACAGGGTCCTAAAGAATCCATTGAACAGAGAATAAGTTATTGATCTTGACTGATGAAAACAACAGGGAAACATATAAAAAACAAACAATGCACAATATTTTCTCCCCCACAAAATGAGGAACAATCATGTACTTTGAACTTCATGGAGCTGATTTTGTACAGGATCTCTCCCATGTGCTCCCTGATCATGGTCCAGGTGATTTTGTTGTCGCTCTGTGACGTGGACTCCACCGCGTGTCGGGCCATGTCGTAAAACGAGATCATGTTTGAGAGGATGCCAACAGTTTTGTAGAATGGGCAGAACCTGTGTGTAGGGACAGAAGACTGTGTGAAGCTCACGGTTTATAGAATAATCAAGTGAAGGAAAATATTTAGAGACATCTCTTCATCATATCCACTGATTAGTTCATAATGAAGTTTATTTCATCTTTTTGTCTTCAACTGTTGTGGAGCAAAGAGAAGCTATTTCAATGTCTACAAGAGTCAATATGGCTATTGAAAAGAAAGGTGGGAAAGCCATTTCAGGCCTTTTGAATGGAAAAGACATGCGTTTTGTGGATGATAAGATGTTTTGTCTTCACCTGTCGTAAGGGGTATAACCGTTCTGCTGCAGGAAGTCATCCTTAATGAGCTTTGCAACTTCTAGAGTGATCTTATCGGTCTCAGCAAGAGAAGCCTGTGAACAAAACAAGATCGTGAAGATCAGCCCACTTTTTTCAGAGTTTCTGATTAACCAGGTTAGCGTGCGAACAATTTAAATGATGAACTAGTTTTAACAGAAACCTCTCCTATAAAACACAGATTTCACACATCGAAATGCATCGATTACCTGGCTGTAAAAATGTGTGCAAATAGGAGAAAACCTTTAGAAATGAAATTAAGGAGCTGGCCTCACCTTGCCTACAAGCTGCACTATTTCAGCCAGGTCCTCCTCCTCCTGTAGAATCTCCTTGGCTTTTGTACGGAGAGGAACAAACTCAGGGAAATGTTTGTCATAATATTCATCCAGAGCTCGTGTGTACTTGCTGTAGCTAATCAGCCAGTTTACAGAGGGGAAGTGCTTCCTCTGAGCCAGCTTCTTGTCCAACCCCCAGAACACCTAATAAGAAGAAAACAAAAAAGATTGACACACACTCAAGAGTGGTGCGAAAGAAAGAAACAGTGACTGCAAGGTCAAATGTTAGGATCAAGGGCTGAAGAGCCAATGCCCATTGCTTACCTGAACAATGCCCAATGTGGCTGAAGTGACGGGGTCTGAGAAATCTCCACCAGGGGGGGACACACTAAGGAATGCACAGCATGTAAGGAAAAGTCAGCCTAATATATGATACTCTACCTTGTGTGTCTAGGTTTGTTTTGTTAGGCTACCTTACTTTTCTTACTTCCATGAAAAAGGGAACTAAAAAAAATATGTCAGCTAAATTACGAGGTCTAACTGTCAAAGACCTTTCCAACACACACCATTTTAAAAAGCATACAGAATCAAAATTAACTTTGAGAGGTGGAGATAGTTACTTTACCATCAAAGACAGCTTCAACAGTACACCATGCAGTTCAGCTAAAAGACATTGTGCTGTGTGTATATTTGATTGCTAACAATCCATTGGTTTTAGTTGATTTTATAATGCTTTGACAATAAACTTGCAGAAACTTGGACAGTGGAGGATCCCTGAAGGCACCAAAGAGAAGAGCTTTGTCAATTGATTTTCATTGTTACTGAAAGCAACAACTGCTTTAAAAAGGTAGGAAATTCATTTTAAATCCTTGGTCCGTGATTTTAATGCACCTACTCTAAGTCGATTTTATTTTCATGCACATGCTGCTGCGTTTAAGTGTACAGCAGATGTTGGAAAAAAAAAAAAAAAAAAGATAATAAAGAAAATAATTTCCCCTGCTTATATGAAAGTCAACTCACGCTCCTACGATGCTGACACTGCCTTCTCTCTCAGGATTACCCAGGCACTTCACACGTCCGGCGCGCTCATAGAAGGAGGCGAGCCTGGCGCCCAGGTAAGCAGGATACCCACTGTCTACAGACAACGACACAGACAAACTGTCTCACAGTGTCCTTACAATTACATACAGTATATAAATCAACCACATCCATCACAAACTTACCAGCAGGCATTTCAGCTAATCTTCCAGAGATTTCTCTCAGAGCTTCGGCCCATCGGGACGTCGAGTCGGCCATCATGCTCACGTTGTAGCCCATATCTCGGAAGTATTCGGACAGTGTGATCCCTGCAGAGGTCAATGTATATTCAATTTACAAATTGGATTCTCCAAACAATTACAAACAGGAAAGAAACAAAAGGCATTTACTTAGTGTTAACTACTTTGACATCATTCAGAATGGAATTTCAGGGCGTTTGCCCATTTTCTTATAAAGAAACAAGAAAGGGAAAATTCACTTTGTTTTTTCATTTTTATTTATCATCATTAGCATTTAAATAAGCTATGAGACTTCTCTATAAAGTCAACGGTTTGTACCTGTATAAATCGAGGCCTCTCTGGCAGCCACAGGCATGTTGGATGTATTAGCAACCAGTGCTGTTCTCTTCATGATGCTCTCAGTCTTGCCATCGACCTCCATAGTAAGCTGTGAGAAAGAGCAGTGTTAACATAATACAATGTGAACGCTTGTGTTGTATTGAAGACTTTTTGCTCTAAACAAATATTAAAATCATTTAGTTTTCCCTTTACTCATATATTCTTTTTTTAATGCTTTTTAGACTTTTCGTTCTTTGACCTACCTCGGGGAAATCCCGCAGCACTTCAGACATTTCATTTCCACGCTCTCCGCAGCCAACGTAGATAATGACGTCACTGTTGGAGTACTTGGACAACGACTGCGAGATCACCGTCTTTCCACATCCAAAGGCGCCTGGTATAGCAGTAGTGCCACCCTGCACGCAACTACACAGCACACAGGTCATGAGTAAAAGCACAAGTTGCACAACTTAACTCGCACAAAACTACTCACGGGAAAAGGGCGTCCAGAACTCTTTGACCAGTCAGCAGCGGATGATTGGCAGGGAGCTTCTCTGTGACTGGGCGGATTTGTCGTACCGGCCACACTTGCATCATGGTGAACTTCTCCTTCACACCTTCAAATTCCAGCTCCAGAACCACATCCTGAATGCAATGAGATCAGCAAATTAGTCTCACAGAAGGTTTGATCCAACTACCGAGTGTTTTGCTTCTGGACAAACACTCACAGAAATGTCATAGTTTCCAGGTTGGGCTAGGTAGGTGACAGTGCCTCTGTTGCGAGGTGGAAGCATCAGCTTGTGCTTTATTAAGGAGTTTTCAAACACCATACCGTAGATATCGCCACCTGTCACATGACTGCCGACCTGGAGAGGAGATGAGGTAAAAGTCAGAATAGTTGCAGAACAGAGTCATCCACACCATGCTATATTTTTCTTACCCGCAGACTCTGCCCGGGGGAAAATTCCCATTTGAGGTCTCTGTTAAGAGCACCAATGTTTACTCCTCTTGGGATATAGATACTTTGAGTGAGGTCATTGATGTCTTTCAGTGGACGCTGGATCCCGTCAAAAATGGAGCCCATGATTCCCGGTCCAAGCTCTACAGAGAGGGGTTTTCCCGTCCGAAGGACAGGGTCACCGACAGACACACCAGCTGTGGCATTAAGTTAAGGAAAACCAAACAAACCGCAAGCACATTGACACTCTAGTCATGTCTATAAATTCATACTCACATTTTCTATCAGTAAATGAGCTCTAAAATGTGTCCTTAGTAGCATACATAATGTGAATTTAGTAGTTGTAGTAGAAGATCATGATATGGTCTGTCACATGTGTAACTGTAGAGGTAGGTAACATTGCAGTGGAAAGGATACAAGTCTCCTCGTAGACCTGGATAGTTGCCATGTCTCCCTCTAAACGGATGATTTCTCCCACCAGCTCACTGTGACCTACACGAACCAGCTCGTACATGGCTGCTCCTGCCATCGCAGTAGCTGTTACCACTGTTAGAGAAATAGATACAATGAACAAATCTGTTGCACAAGGAATAAGCTAAAAATCATCAAATATCCACATATTTTACAGAAGGAAGTTTTTTTGTTTACTTTTTGTATTTGCAGATCAATCAAACTGCTTTGAGAAAAGGTTGTATTAATAAAATATATTTTTTTTTATTAAAACTAAATAATAAGTGGCTTTTGACCCATCATATGCTAAACAATGTAATCTAACAATTTAAAGAAAAGGCCAATAAAGCAGACCTGGTCCAGAAACTCCATGTACATATCCAAACTCGCTTTCTCGCTCCTCATCCTGGATCTTAGGAAGTTTTGAGGTATCCATATTTATAGTTTATGTCCTGAAAAAATAAATATGAGACACCCATGTTGTTAATTTAAATACACTCAGCAGACTTTGACATCGTTTAACACACACACACACACACACACACACACACACACACACACACAAGCTAGCTACCTCATTTCAGCTTATGATAGTTACAGAGCAAATATGGCACCCTATAGATTCTACAGACTTAACACACCACGATGAGATGGAACTTATTAATATGAGCACCATACCACATTACAGTACTAGCACAGTAACGTTACTCTCTACTGAATAAATGACCACGTCTGGCAGTGTAACGTTAACGTTAAGGTTACAAGCTAACTCAGCTGAGGCTGCAAAACATTTCATGCATTACCCTTTTCCCCCAGGCTTAAAGATAAGGTAGAGTAAGTCACTACTGTTCATCGCTAAGGACATGTTTGCTAGCCAGATGGTAGCATGTTTGTTACTAGCAAAGCTGATTTGTGCGTGTGCGCGTCAGGTTACTAGCTAGAAAACACAGCTATCTTCATCATCATTAATTTACCTACAAGTTAAGCTAGCTAAATGAACGATTATTTGCGCAATATTTGGTCCAAGAATGGCAGAAAATCTCTAGCTAACTGTTATGAATCCAGAACCTCATATTATACCGCTACTATAAATAGCTTACCTTATCTTACCAATTTCCAGTTCTGAATTATCCAGGTTGGTCTCCGACGTAGCAAATAGTGTAATCACCTGTCAGGCACTAGACTGACACGGAAAGAAAACATCTCCATTGTGGCTCAACCGGTTTCCTCTGTTCTGGGTGGCTCAGATATGTGGAGCCAACATGGCGTTGGAAGCTCAACAGTTTCCCAGTGGATATGGACGATAAGTTCCGCCGGTCTAAACCAGTGACTGTAAAGGTCTAAACACTTCCACCAGGCGCATTAGTGACATCTGCTGGATATAAATGAAAAATGTTTACCTCACCTAACCAACAAGGATGGTTTCAACACCCTTTCTTAAATAAATAAATGAAAGGTACAATACAACCACTTTATCTGCTGAACATGATTTATATTTCAGCTTTTTGGCTACATGTTTTACCTTTTACCTGGGTTACAACCATACCCTTTAACTACATGAACATAAATGGGACTACCTAGTCACATGAACTGTAAAATAAAGTGATGTTATACTTAATTTTATTCAATCATTGAGTGGCATCATTTATGGGATAATCTGCTACGATTGTGATAAATAACTAACAGCTACAAGATAATAAAACTGTGATGTAAAGCTGCACATCTGCATATGAACTAAAATACAAGTATATATTATTCTACTATTTAGGTTATACTATAAATACATATAAACTATAAATATAGCTACTAGGATCACAACATAGCTACTATAGAATCACAACATGATTTTCTAGCTAATACAGATTTTTTTCAATGATATGTCAACATTTTCAATGACGCATCATTTCATAGTCAAATAATTATTTATTGGCAAACCAAACTGTTTTCAGACTGGTACCCTACTACACATACTGTGGGGTAGTGAAATGGTCAGATATTGAGGTAGCATTACCAAATATTGAATGGAATTACTTTTCAAACATTCACGTAATATAGGGAGGTATATTTAGTCAAAAATATTATTAGGGTTGTGTTGTTTCATAAAATTATGAAAATAAATACTGAAATCCTTCAAAGTTTTACTTCAAATTGTTGCACTCACTCATACATAAAAGGCCTTTTCCACAACAGACATTTTGACTTAATAATAATCCTATTTAATGATAGGAAAAGTACAGGTTTTACTTATAACTTCAATGATGGCTCTGTTCTGTGCAAGTGTCCCAGTAAGCCATGACAATGAGCCAGCATGCACAGTACCAGTATACTGAAACTGAAGCAGCTAAATGGAATTCAGCCAATCATTTTATTATTTATGGACCTTCCTGTGCTTTTCCTACTGCAACATGTCCAAATGTCTTCAGTGAAAAAGGCCTAGTACTGGGACATCAGTTTTAGGGTCTACTGCACACTTCATCAATGGGTATGGTGTGTTCAAGGTGTCAGTTTATCAGGAGAGGACATTTTATTAGAACGCACAGTTTAGATTGACAAAGTGAGAAAACAAATGGCTTCCATTTCATTAGTAGTAGAAAATGAAACATTTAGTCATATAATTTAATCAGACGATCCATCACTTCTTAATGTGAATCTGAAAATTCACTAGTCTCAGAAAAATGGTGCAAACTGTCCACCCCTGCAGTTTCCTCATGAAATGTGGCAACACATTAATACTACAAGATGAAGTAAAGGAGCTCTGGCAGCAGTGGTTTGGTAAGTGGAGTCCACTAGGTGGAGCCAAAGAGAGGGATTCACCATTTTGGTTTATTTGCACTGATGATCCAAAAAAACTTCAGCCAGGTGCAACACTTTGTGTTTAGTCTGACCACTCGTTTTCCTCCAGGTCAGAGTCGTCATCAGAGTCACTGTACTCCACTGCAATGCGCCGGGACAGGATGGTGGCCACGTCGTTCCCCACCGGCTCCTTCTTGTTCAGCTGCTCCTGCTGCTCTTGAACTTTCTTCAGCTGGATGCCTAGTAATGGCACATATACAGTATATTAAAATAAGATCATATATTGTACATCTTACAGTTTTATTCAACCATGTCTGCTCTTATCTGACCAGCAGAAAACAATGCCGGATAAAACCGTGCCAGTGCCGCGACTCACCCATGCGGATCGCAGACAGGAGGTCACTTCTTGCATCTCTCACAGGTCGAGTCTCAGCTCTGCCGCCTTCATTGTATCCCCCTAGGTGTGATGGTGCAGCTGGGGGAGGGAGAGGTGGAGGTGGGGGTCCTGGGGGAGGAGGGAACATGTGCGGCCCTGGAGGAGGTACAGGTGGGAGAGGGTAGCCTGGGCCTATATGCAAAACTCCATTATGTGGTGTTGGTGGGAGCGCACCCAGAGGAAAACCAAAGGCTGTCTGGGCTGATGGTATAGGTTGGCCGGGGGAAGGAGGTGGGGGGAGAGAGCTGGTCGACAGTGAAAGAAAAGAGGATTATGTTGCAGTGGAAAAGAGATATTATATTGAATTATTTTTCTAGTTATGCAACAAACACATACTTGTAATTTGCAGGTGGACGTATTGAACCGTTCAATCGGTCTGCAGCGTGAGGCTCTGCTGTGGCATAGGTTACTCTCTTGTAGTTGACATCAATGCTGTGGTATTCATGCTCCACAGGTGGCGAAGGGTGTGCGTTCCCAGGCACGTAATCTTGTGATTTGGCATGATTACAAGCAACGTGGGCAGGCAATGGAGGGACGGGGTAGTCTGGGAGGTCAGGCCTGGATAAACAATGAAAAACAGAGAGCTTCTCATGCAGATGCCTTCACATATCCAGAAGGTGGATTCTTTGTTATAAAATCAAAACTGAAGCTTTACACAACAGAGATATTGCTATTTCAACCACAAGGTAAAGTAGATCTAAAATACAGTTTAGATTTTATTCCTCCCGATCTTATTTTTGCAACTGTTTACAGTATTATCCTAATACTTTTGATTGTGGACACACAAATGTTTTGGGCTAGTTTAATACTCACTGGAAAGTCAGTGAGTATTAAACTAGCCCAAAACATTTCACATGCAGTATCAGAAAGAGCAGATGCAACAACTTATTACTGCAAAAATGTCTCCAAAGCTGTGCAGTTTGTGACATTTTAAATGTCGATTCTATTCAAAAACCCAAATTCCCTGGTTGCATCTCTATTTTCTGTCAGAAAATAAGCACTAACCTGCCGTCGGGGGAGAGCGAGCCCTCAGACGATGCCCCTCGGTGGAGACTCTGTGGATGGCGGTGATCTGGACGAAGTTCTTTATCGAATGCCATCATGTTCCACTCTTGTCTGCGGTTTCGAGCCTTTCTCACCTTCTTCACCTCGCGCTGAAGGGTGCTGCTTTCCACACATCGCTTCTGTTCCTGGGAAAGGTAGATTGAAGGGACAGAAAGGGAGATGAGAACCCAATTGCCAAATAAATACATAAAAATAAAACAGTCAGTAGAGTGCTCTTACCCTTTGCCTCCGCCTTTCTTTCCTCTTGTCCTCTGTGTCCTGAAGCATTTTCTCCTTCCACAACTCAAAAAAGTAAGACGGGTCCGAGTAGAATTTCATCGCATCAATGGAATCCTCTCTGTATATAAAAAAATTTTTTACACATGAAATGAGAATGTAACCTGTTCAGATGTTGTAGTTTGAACAATGCATGCAGTACCTGTAGGCAGTGAGGGTGCTGAGGGGAGGAGGCCTGTCGCTGCTGTTGTACATCTCAGCCACCGAGTTCGGAGTGCTGTCTTTAGACAAAACCTGCTGGTCCTGGACAGTAGAGCTTTTGAATGCCTTCCTCATGTTTATGTCCTGAAGAGAGACTACAAAACAGTAAGACAGGGGTTTAAAGTTTAATAGAATGCATGTGAGAATGAAAATAAGATATAAAGTGCATCCAGTGAACTAACCCTCCTCCACGTTGGAGTCCAGCTGGGTGACCTTGACGGCCAAGCGGTCAATGCGGTCCTGGAGAGAGTTGGCGCGAACATAAAAGGTGTTGGCCTCATTAAAAAGCTCCCCAAAAACATTTTCCGCATGTGTACCTGCAACCAGCGCAAAGAACCAGAAGAGAAAAGGAAGGAAGAAAAGGAGTTGTTAATACATAGAAAGGTGTTTCAAACCTGTGAGGTAAAGAAAGAAGTGCAGCATATTGCATGACATAGGAAAAGAATGTCTTATAATGTTTGTAAGTTTCTGAATCCATTCTATTTCTCTGGATTATACACAAGCATTACGTGTTTAGTCCCCCCACATAACAGCATGAATGGCACACGTCAAACAGCTCTGATCCACTTAATGTGGAAGCTTTCATTAGACTGCCTCTGTTTGTGTCTCCGCCCACTCTCCATCTTATCTGCCTGTGATACAAAGCTTTACAGTAAGCTCTAAGCTCTCTCTCACACACACACACACACACACACACACACACACACACACACACACACACACACACACACACACACACACACACACACACACACACACACACACACACACACGCCAGATGTCCAGGAGTATTTGCTTCCCAAAATAGTCTTTCCATCTACATTTTTCTCTCTGTCTCACATATTTCAGTAGACAAACTGTAATACCCATCAACAAACACACACAGGTATACCAATGCTTATATGGACATTGCCCCACATCATTAACCATTTTAACCACTCTGCTTCTGTACAAATTGGCTGATTAGGGTGTACAGTAGATAGATGTAAGTACTGACAACAGTTAAATGATAATTACTTTTAATGCATTTTATGTGTTTTGTTTTGGCTTGTCAAAAGCATAACAATGAAGTGACACTGGGATATCATCCACCACTCTTTGACTTTTAATGAACTTGTTTTATGCTAATTCGTGGTAAACAGGTCATACAGCTTGCCTCCTGTAATGATCTCACATTAAAGAAGCATCTGAACATGTTTTGATACAAACATAGCTAAATATGAGTAACTGTGATCTTACTCAGACTACTGAGCTGGCGGATGATGGCGGACAACGTATTGTTGGTTACACATTCCAGCTCGTTGCCAATCCTATCAGGCACTGCACCATGGCACAGGTGGCGAGGCTGAATGTTTCTCTTGACCAAAGGCATGACCCCCTCTCATATCTCGGCCACAGCACCTGCTGGGGGACAGAGTACAGCTCTGACAGCTCATTGCATACTACAGTACAACTAGCAAAGTATAACTATAACATTGATCCATATTCATAAAGAAACATCAGTATATAAGCATTTAATCTAGGTTAGTCTATATCAATGACGTTCCATTTCAGGGATTGTTCAGGTGCCGCCAGAAATTCCGCCGAATGTCCCTCATTTCGGCTGGATGTCCATCACCTTTCGCTTTCTTTGTGTTGGCATTTTGTACTCCGGGTGGATTTATGAGGACTATGGTTAACTGCTCCTCAGATCTCTGCAGGGTGAATCCAGACAGCTAGCTAGACTATCTGTCCAATCTGAGTTTTCTGTTGCACGACTAAAACAACCTTTGAACTTACACGTTCCACCTAAACAAGTTCCTTCCCGAGGCTATTTTGCAGAATCACCGATGCTCCGTCCAGCGCTAAGATGATTGTGATTGGTTTAAAGAAATGCCAGTAAACCAGAGCATGTTTTTCTCCCATCCTGGAATGCTGTGTGGACTAGCCAGACCCTCCTCCGCAAGCGCTGTGGAGGAAGGTCTGGCAATGTGAGACTAACTCTAGGTTAATGCATGTAATGTAACTGTTACTGTATTGTTATTGATTTTCTTACCAGTACCTCGAGTCGTGACTTGCAGTATTTCTGTACTTACTTCACAGGTGTGTCATTTGTGTACAAATGAACACTAATAATAGATATAAATTGTATATTTAAAAAGACAAAACCTGTTGTAATTGTTTATCTAAACTGAATTTAACATTTCGTAGAAATTGGTGGGCCTGTTATCCTGTTTTGTTTTGAATATATTAGTTAACAATGAGTAATGGTAAAAAGTGTAATGGACAGAATCAAATTAAAGCTTTTATGATTTTGTAACATTTGCTCTGTTAATTACTGGACCACTTGCTGTTGAACGTATCACCATCTATTAAAGTGGTACACCTATTGTATGTTCTTGTTTTTTTAAGGATTTAACATGTTCGGCAACAGCTGTGTTATTAAGTGAGCTTATTGTGATAAAGAGGTGTGAAGACAACATATGTGGACATTTTTAAGTGAATTTGCAAGTCACTTTACACTTCTTTATTACATGGATTTAAAACAAAGGGTTGCATGATTGCCAGTAATTATGGGTGAGCCAGCACACTAAGAACACCAACATATCATACCATCTTTTTCATATCAGTGCACCGTGGCAAACAAGTCAGAGAGAACTACTGAATGTTTGACCAGGTAAGTACATGGAGCTGCTTCACTGACAGTGAGAGTTTGGAACAATAACACCAATATGAAGTTCACATCATAGCATTTTTGACAAATATCAAGTATGATATGAATCACAAATCAGGGTTCAATGCCTCGGTTTCTAGGACAGCAGTGTAAGTTAACATTATTTTGGCTGTCTCATCAGTGTATGGCAGCAGACAGTTTTCACCGGTACTCTGCTTTAAATAATTATTCACAAAAAAGTTTAATGACCTTATTTAAATTCTTAAAATGGCATACGCCCCCCATCGTTATAAATAGGCACAGTTATTGTAAATATGCAAATATACGTTTTGTTTTCAGGGTGGCAGGTGAACGTCAATTTCCCATAATTCCACGCGTGAGCGTTAAAACCGCACATTGTTATTGCATGCTAACATGACGGTGTCATCTGCTTTGGAGGCTCTTTGAAGCGGCTGTCAATCACAGAGCTTTTTGTTCTTCTTGACAGAAAGTTTAAACGTCTAACAGCAGGTAACTTTTCAAATACACGTACACGAAACACGGGATATCTAACAATATGTGAGCTGCACCAGAACATGCTAAAAACACAATTGTATGTTATCTATCCTACCATAGAATTGGCGTTGGGTTAGGTTGTTGGGCTCAACGTACGTTTTTGCACGTCAACACGCCGGAAAGGAACAGCGAAAGTCGGGTCCAAGCTGTTTTATCCAAATTAAACAAACTCTTTGCTGGCCTGCTGCAGTCCTGTGTTGGACATTTACAGTAGTCATGTCTGCAGGACGGAGTTCACTCTGAAAACAAATCTCTCTGGTCCAAATCACAGCTTGAGCCATGAGGGGATTTGGCCAGCAGATTTACTCCTGTCATCCAATCACAGTCAGAATGCCAGCCATCTATTTCCGGATGTATTAGTCCAATTTTATGGAACTGTAAGTCATTATCTGCCTACTATGAATTGGGTAATAATATGGCAATTTCTAATTATTAATAGTAACAACTAACGTTGTATAATAATAATAATAATAATAATAATTTTCATTTTGTTATTATTATTATTATTATTATTATTAATAATAATAATTAAGGTTAACCTTTTCAACTTTTCTCAGTTCTCTTTGATTTTTCTTTCAAACCATCCACTTGGCATAAACAGCAGTATGTCACTCCCAGCCAGTCTATTAACATTTCAGTAGGGATGACCTGGATTAATAGTGAAAAGAGACACTCTGATTTGAAAGCCACACACACACACACACATACACACACACTCTCACTTACACACTGCTCTCTTCTCACAGATGGCATCATCTGTATTGCGGGAGGGACAAATCTAACCCAGATATGGGAGCTTAAATCTTGAGTAGCAGGCCATGATACTATAACTCATAGTTGTTGGAGTAAGAGTATTGCTTGTTTCACAGATATTGTTTAATGCAACTATCTTGATATTGTGGCTTCAATCAGGGTGCAAAAGATGAGCAGCATACTTTCTACATACAAATCCTAAATTAAGGCAGGTGCAGGAAATCAAATTCAGTGAAAAAAAGAGCTGAGTTGCCTCACATTGGATTACGTACGTACAGTATACGTATCAGCACGAAACTGATTACAATACGTCAGTGTCATGGTTAACTAATTAAACAAAAAACACTTACAATATGATCTATATCAGATCTTTTAGTACATGTTCTGTTGATGGTGTCCGTTTGCTGTTATGCCTGGGAGCAAAGCATTTTGCTGAGGGGTGTTCAATATTTTAGACGGTGCCATAATCTCTTGGCCAGCTTAGAAGTATTAACCCCAATACAGTATTTACCCTCCCCATTATCACCATCATTGACCCTGCTGGTTTCACACAATGTAGCCAACCACCAGCTTACCCACTTACTGCACACCGGCACAAACACTAACACCTCTATCATCCATTACACACAGATGCCCAGACTGCCTCTCCTCTGATATTTGTCCTCCTATTATGGCTTTCTAGTCCTACTCCAAATTGATCATTGCCAATGCCTTGCCAGTTATTACCCAGTGAGTGAGCGCCACACACACACACACACACACACACACACACACACACACACACACACACACACACACACACACACACACACACACACACACACACACACACACACACACACTTACAACCACTGAGCTGTGTCATGAGGATCAGTGTATAAATCACACTCATGTTTGTGTTCATGTTTAGCTTGAAGGTTAGAATAATAATCTTGTTCCACACTGTCCGACTATCATAAGGAAGTCTTGTTGTGTTGTGTTTTTGTTGAAATCATGAATAACCTTTAAAGAGGAGTTTGAAAGAGAGAATCTGATGATTTTTGATTCAGTATGCCTTTACTTGTGGTATCCATGTAGAGTTATGAAACATTTAAATGCTTCATTCTTTGTGTTGGAAACTTTAGTCTCGAGTTACATTCATACAGTGAGGGCATTTCAGCCTCTTCTGTGTTGATTCTGACAATTTTCTTTATCTGTCTTTTGTGAGTCCCCCAACTTTATGGAAATACAAAATTGCTGGAGAAGAGTAAAAAATTATAGGGCTGTAGTATTATTTTTTTTTTTTAAGATTATTTTTGGGGCATTTTAGGCCTTTAATTGACAGGACAGCTGAAGACAGGAAGGGGGCCGATAGTCGAACCTCGGGTTGAAGAGGAACAATGCGGATTCCGTCCTGGTCGTGGAACAACGGACCAGATCTTTACTCTCGCAAGGATCCTGGAGGGAGCCTGGGAGTATGCCCATCCGGTCTACATGTGTTTTGTGGATCTGGAAAAGGCGTATGACCGGGTCCCCCAGGAGATACTGTGGGAGGTTCTGCGGGAGTATGGGGTGAGGGTGTCCCTTCTCAGGGCCATCCAATCTCTGTATGACCAAAGTGAGAGCTGTGTCCGGGTTCTCGGCAGTAAGTCAGACTTGTTTCAGGTGAGGGTTGGCCTCAGCCAGGGCTGCGCTTTATCACCAATCTTGTTTGTAATATTTATGGACAGGATATCGAGGCGTAGTCGGGGTGGGGAGGGGTTGCAGTTTGGTGGGCTGGGGATCTTATCGCTGCTCTTTGCAGATGATGTGGTCCTGATGGCATCATCGGCCAGCGACCTTCAGCACTCACTGGATCGGTTCGCAGCCGAGTGTGAAGCGGCTGGGATGAGGATCATCACCTCTAAATCTGAGGCCATGGTTCTCAGCAGGAAACCGATGGAGTGCCTACTCCAGGTAGGGAATGAGTCCTTACCCCAAGTGAAGGAGTTCAAGTACCTTGGGGTCTTGTTCGCGAGTGAGGGGACAATGGAACGGGAGATTGGTCGGAGAGTCGGCGCAGTGGGTGCGGTATTACATTCAATTTATCGCACCGTTGTGACGAAAAGAGAGCTGAGCCAGAAGGCAAAGCTCTCGATCTACCGGTCAGTTTTCGTTCCTACCCTCACCTATGGTCATGAAGGCTGGGTCATGACCGAAAGAACGAGATCCAGGGTACAAACGGCCCGAAATGGGTTTCCTCAGGAGGCTGGCTGGCGTCTCCCTTAGAGATAGGGTGAGAAGCTCAGTCACCCGTGAGGAGCTCGGAGTAGAGCACCTTTTAGGACTTTTCATCTGTGTGGCAATAAAGTTAAGCTTTGAAGATTATTCTTGAACTTGCGTATAATAATGATAGTAATAATTCCAACCCAACTAAAGGTCAACTTACTAGCTTTTCTGGGAGATATAGCCATATCACATGTATTGTTTGGGGATTTGTTTAGTGGGTTGTTCATAATTGAAGTTTAGTCAATTGATTAAAAGAATTAACCACATACTGTATGTCTGTAAAATAGTTATATTGATCTAATTTTCAAATGATTTTGTATTGTGATAATTAAACGGTACTGCTTTTCTATTGCATTAACAAATCATTAAAATTCACCATATCTTGTCATTATAAAGCTATCATCAAGTAATTATCCAACTGTTTTTTTCTCATCTTGTTTACAATGGGCCTTTACGAAACACAAATCCTTAAATTTTCCCATAGCAGAGCGCAGCACATCACACGACAGTGGGAAAAATAATCAGCCGGAGCTTAAGGCCGTATCAAAAGCCTCACAGTTCCTGAGCAGCAGCCTTTGGAGGGGGTGACTCTTAGAATGCCTCAGCTTGTTTGTCTCATGGTTTAAGTGGTGCACATAGCCATGGAAAGATCATTAAATCACTGTTTTACCACTTGGCTTAATCCCCACAACAAAAGGGGAAGATACAAAAAAAGAGAAAATGGAGAGAAAAAAGTGGTGGGTGAGATTAAGTAGAAACTTGATGGATCTAAACTGACGGCTCTGTTTCCCAGCGTTGCTAAGGGGAGTTAAGAATCTTGATTCCACATCTCGCAGGCTGAGGAGTGGCTGCCGATCGAACGTTCCCTGTTACCCCTGCAGTGGCCAGCCGCGCTTGTAGTGTCCACTGTTTTGGCCATCTGCCGGATTACCCAGCAGGATATATTTTTTATAGAGAGCATCCTATTCATATCCTGCCTGCAAAGGTTTACATTAAGGTTGAACTCGGGTGCACTTACAATGGCAGATGAAGTAAGCTCTATCCTTCTTACAGCACCCCTCCCCATCTTCTCACTGTTTGGGAGACTGATAGCACTGGGTTGAAAGGGGCTGCTTCACCGTGGCATGAAAGAGGATCTCATGCAATGCCACTGTCTGCTGCTGATTTTTTTTTTCACGCGCTGACAATAAAGTGGTGCCCAGCATGAAAAAACATTTGTATGTGCCAAGTGCGATTGTTTCTTCTAATAAGCATCAATAGGCCAACTTCTCTGTGTTACCATACAGGTGAACTCATTCCTGGGAAAATGTTTTTTTCTTTCTCAGCCTTGTAGGCGCGATGGCGTCCCCCTTTTTCCTCGCCCTAACGGGATTAGTCGTACCAGTGCTACCCCGGCTGTCACGGTACTGTCTACTTCCCATCTCTCTTCTGGGCCTCTAATGTGATTAACCCATTCCCTGTGGTCCAAATGGTTCTGGAGGGTGGGTAGAGGGGGAAGGGGAGGAGGGGTGCACCTCCTTGGCATGTTCCTCCCAATGCCTAACTCACCATCATTGGCACCTTTGTCAGGCAGGAAGGACCGAGATAGAATTTCTGTGACGGTGTGGAGACAAGTACAAGTGGCTGAGAAAATAATTCATGAGCTCAGATGCTTGCAATTTAAATAACGTTATTATTGAAACCATTTCAACATTTAAATAGTAGTTGTCATAAGTTCGTTAATTTGGATTCACAAGGCTTTTTGCACATTTAAACACTAGATGTCACTTTAGCAGTCCGCTGTGTTTGAGTCCGATCATGATCTATTCAAACACTTCAATCATTAATGAAAATCTGTTCAGGCTGATTTGTATTATGGCTTTTGCTTTCACAGACATCAGCCCTGAATATTTACTGCTCGCTTAAGTGGAGACAATAATGATTGCCGACGCCCATCATCTTGTCAAATGTCAGTGTTGTGGGGCTTCGCCTGTTTAACACATGTCACGCTCATTTTCGACTCATCTGTCACAAGTCTTCTTCAGGGCATCTGCTGCACGCAGAGGACCACATGCCCTTTGCCACCGCTCAGAGGGAGAAGCCTCCGAACCAAAGGGCTACATACAAAACCCAAAGCTGAAATCACCTTTACAGTGGCAAACACTTGTCACTTCACATTTTTATATGTGTGGTGATGTACAGCATACTGTAGCTTCTTGGTATAATGAGGAACATTCATTACCATTTGCATGAAAACTATTAATCTGACTCTCCTATTCTCTCCTAGACTCTAGATGTGAACGCTCGTGTTTGTTGTTTGGAGAAATTCAAACCACCAATGAAAAATGTGAAGCTAATCCATCACAATATGCCTGTTTACTCAAATCCTGTATATATATTCTTGAAAACCAAGTTTAGTTTGGCTCTTTGGAAGTAAAGTTAGCAGAAAGCAACACAATTTCACACAATATCAGCAGCACAACAATTACAGCATATTAAGCTGAATATCTATACAGCCAATAAAATATTAGCTGAACTAATTTAAACCCTGAAAAAAACAAAGAACTGGAGAGCTTCTTGGAACTAGTCTTTAATTTAAACCCTGTTTTGTTTTTGAAGATTACGGACAAATGTTCTTCGTACCCTGCTTTGTGAAAGCCAGGAAAACGACACTCCCTGTCCAACAACATCTACGCGCATGCTGTGTTCAGCAGCGCTTCACGTGAGCACACAGCCTTGGTCAGGCGACGGCACGGAGAATTAGGAGTCTTAATTAACGCTGCATGTGCTGTTCATATGCGAGACAACAGGCTTGAATAGGGTGGGGTGTGGTGGATCCTTAAACAGCTGCCTGCTCTGAAACAAAAGCCAAAGTTAACATGAAGATCCACACAATGAAGGAATGTGCGTCACTTTACTTTTACCCTCAAAGATAGTCTATAATATTGTTTATATGTCAGTTAAATCCTTCAGTTTGTGCATTTGTGTATATATGTATATTTATTGTACATATTTATACTTATGGCATGAATGGGCTAAGAGAAAACAATTCGACATTGTGGCTGAAAGACAATACGATGCATGAGGGGGTAGCACCCCTTGTGTAGAGATTTGGTGAGTTTCCAATCCTGATATCCAGCCCAGCACCATGTAATGGAAGGTGACACTTATTGTATTAGCAGGGGCTAATGAGTGTCTAAAAGCCTGTGTGATTGTGTACTCCGAGGAATCTCATCGTGTGTGTTGGGACAATATCTCTGCAAAGTAGACGAGGCCATGAAGTGCAGCCACGCGAGGCCTCGGCGAGTTTTAAGCACTTCAATTCTAATAGAGATATAAAAAGGGGAGAATGAGTAGCCAACTTTATTTGATGCCCAATCCAGATTAGTTTAGGCAGGTAAACTTCAGCTGAATATACACAATCATAAAACAAACAAGAATCTGCTTTTGTCTGATCAAATTGTCAATTCATCCAATCCTGGTTTTCCTGAGCCCCAGAGCCAAATCCTTTCCCTAATCTTGTCTCTAAGGACTATTAACAAATGTACCCCCAAGAGGCAACACCCAGAGGCCTCTTGCAGCCAAAGACAATAGTAATAACCACATGTACATGTGTGTTTTACCTCAATTCTAAATGGTACTAGGGGTGGGAAATCGATACAGCATAGTATTGGAATATTTTCCGTGGCAATACTGTATCGATACGCAGATGCCAAGTATCAATCTACTTTATTATATATGTGTTGGTCAGTTTGTCTGCTTGACAATCCCATTTTGCAGCAATAAAGTTGAAGTGAGATGAACAAACAGAGAAACTTATCTTTTTAGATAACACAAATGTTAACAAAGTTTCCTTTTGGGGACATCATTTGAAATTGGGGAAAAATTTGAAGTCGGAAAAAAGATAATAAATTGCAATATATCGCAGAATATTGTTTAAATCTTTAAAATCACAATAATATCTTATTGTGACACAAGTATTGTGACGATATCGTATCGTGATTCCCACCCCTAAATGGTACCAGTCAAAGCAGCACCAAATCAAACTCAGATTTGACTGGTACCAAGAACTAAGGGACTGTTTCCCCTCAGTTTATCCTGCTGTTTTGAGTGCCGTATGTGTCACTGCTCATTGTGTCACCTTTAACATTTGTTAAATAAATTACATGTGGGACCGAAAATTACATTACATTAAACCAGAAAGCAGGAGCCACCATTTTTATGTATGTGCTCCATTAGCATTTGATGCATTTTGTGCATCTTACTGAAAGAACAGTACAGACTTAAGATAAAGACACAGTATGTGGTAGACCAGGAGAATAGATCAATGTTGCAAAATAACTGTAATTGAAGATGTGATGCTGATCTGTTATGCCCAGAGGCAACATAATGTTCATATCGTTTTATATCTTCCTCGTTGAATTGGGAATTTACATTCATCGATTACAATATTACAAGCTGGCAGCCACTGTTAAAAAAAATTATATTTTTGTTGGTAATATTCAACTAGAATTTAGTTTGTTAGAGTGATGAAGTTTTGCAAAATGGATCAACATACTGGCACATGCAGCCTCATTTAAACAGTAAATAGTGTAGTACTACTTTCTAACCACAAGGTGGATATTTAAATAAATGAATTGGGCATCATTATTAGGTGTAAATGTTTCTTTATTATACAATCACTTCCTGGCTTCTTGTAATAGCTGTTTATTTAGAAACGTGCTATAATAGTAAGGGTCAGTGCAATTATTTTTACTTTTATAAGACAGTCATATAATTGTATTTAAACTTATTAAAATAAGTAATAATTTTTTTTGGAAGATGTATTTTCTTATGGAATATACAATAAATATATTTAAGCATCACACCCTAACACTTGATTGGAAATAGACTACTGTACTTGCCTTCATGCAATTAAAGCTCTTTCTTGAATCTTTGGCATGTACGATAATCAGTCAGTTAATGTAAACCTCTGCTGGAGTCATGACTACAAATCCACTGCAGTTATTCTGTGGCTTATTTGTTAAGGCATGAAGCACCTGGCAAAAAGGCCTAGGTCAATATGTAAACCATGATACCTTATATTGCATGAACTAAACAGCTAATTTGGGGTTTTAGTCAGGTGGGATAAAATGTCCGTACATCTCATGGAAGAGATATGAACATTGCCAGCCACTCGACTCTTTCCTGATACAGACTCTCGACATGGTCTCAATTATGTGCTGTGACATTTACTGTTTATGTCTGACTGGGTTACAGCGACACCAAAATCTATTTACTACGAGGACCAAGTCAGAGTATATGTTAGTGTGAAATACATACAGGGCATGTGGGCTTCAAGGCTTTTCTTTTTCACAGTGTCATTCACTGTGTCTATATCTGTGCTATTTTCAGGCCTACAAGTCTACACTCCCTTGATGAAGAAAAAAATTAAAATGTCATAACATTTTTAAACCAGCAACCAATGGGACTGTATGTCCTTAGAGTCAGATTATGCTCACTCAGCATATGCTTCTGTAGTATATAGCCAAAGTGATTTGTTATGTATGATACTAGTTTTTATTTCCTGCAACATGACCAAAGTGGAGCTCTCTGTGAAGTCCAAAATGAGCAATCTTTTAAAACTGCCTGATAGTAAATTCTTAGTCAGGTTGATACATGCAGTCAGCTGATTAAGAGCTGCATCTGTATTGTGTATGCATTTTTTTTATCAATGTATGGACAGTATGAAGTAACATGCATTTGGGCTATGAGATGATATCCTTCACTTCAACACATGACATCATAATGTCTTATAACCTCAACAGGTTATTCATCTTTGTCACTGAAGCTCCTGACAGATTACCTGACAGCAAGTTGCCCTTGTCCCCTCTTTGGGCCAAGGTGGCATTATAAAACGTGTAGCTCAAATCAAGCAATCTGATTGGTTCATAGCTGTGATATAATAACCACGTGCAATGGCTATGATTCGAATTCCTCTGCACAATAAGTATCACTCCTCGTCTGAGAAAAAACAAACATTAAACTAACAAACTGATAGCTGGTGCCACGGAGAGAAGCCGTTATCTACGCTCTCTTCAAAGCCACCAGACTCCATTGATATAAACAGCAATTTTACCTTGCAGAAAACGGGAGTTGCTTTTCTACCGCTGCCTCGATTGGTTGGTTGGTTGGTTTGTTTGTGTTATTGTGTGCCTTTCTTTAGTTTAGCATTAATCAAAATAAATAGTCTGTGCTAGCTGCTAGTGAAGGCTAACGTTACCTGTGCTGCGCTCCATAGCAACTACGGCTGCACAATTAATCGCAATTTTATCGAAATCGCAATATGGACTAGTGCAGTATCCAAATCGCAGGGTGGGCGCAATATTTGTTAAAGGCAAAATATGTGCCAAAGCATTCTGAATCAAGTATTGTGGTGCTGCAGATATGTCCCGGGCTACAAATCATATCCTACAGACTATAGAAAACATCTTTGTTTGGTACAGATCCTTGCAAAAATCACACTTTAAGCAATTACATCTTTTATATTTTTTAATATTTTTCAATGAAAATGATACAAAAATGATCATTCCCTCCAATATCGCGAATCATATTGCAATCGCAATATCAGTCAAAATAATCGCAATTAGATATTTTCCTCATATCGTGCAGCCCTAATAGCAACCGCCTCGGTATGTGCAGGCTGTCAGCCCAGGAGGACCTATTTTATTGTGAACATGATTATTCTTTTAAATAAAAATCTATTTTAACTGGAATGTGACTATAACATTCATATTGCCTTACTAGATGACTACAGTCCGTGATATGTTTTTTTTTATTTTTTTATTAAAGATTATTTTTTGGGCATTTGTAGGCCTTTATTGACAGGACAGCTGAAGAAATGAAAGGGCAGCAAAGGGCCGTAGGTTGGAGTTGAACCCGGGCCCGCTGCGTCGAGGAGCAAACCTCTATATATGGGCGCCCGCTCTACCAACTGAACTATCTGGCTGCTCAGTCTGTGATATGTTGTGATTATATCACAGCTAAGTGGCAAGAAATATATAACAGCAGCTGAGTATTTCGCATTATACATGACCATTAAAATAATGACATGTCAACAGTTTTATTATCACAGGTAGAACCCTTGTCTGCAAGCCAGTGCTTTCAGTGTACATGGTATTTTTTTTATGGTCATTCCGCATGTTTGTCCTTTTTTTTTGGTCAGAAATGTTGCATAATGTTTTGAAGAGGCACATATATGATCAGGTGATTGAGCTGATAGACTAGAGTTAGACAGTTATTGTGAATCTTGATTGAACACCAATATTTTCGTAATTGAACACTAAAAATCAGTTTGAGCTACATCTTCAATTGCACAATTGTAATACATTTAAGACATGTAAACACAAGGTTCGTTTTTGGATCATATAAACAAATTGTAATGATAAACTAAACTATTTCATACGACCGTCATGTATGCCTGTGCCCTTTTATTCAAACAGGCCATTGAAAGTTGTAGTCCAAACACCTGAATTCTTGTCATTGTTCCGCATTTATGAATGGCCTAATTTGTTGCCAGATCACAAATGTGCCGTTTCACAAATGCAGCTGATTTGGGGACGCTTTCACTGATGGGTGGTTGTGGAAAAATAATGTCTTCAAACCAGGAGGCTGTCAACTTAAGGCACATGGCCCACTGGAGATATAATGACATCAAGGGACTGGAATGAAAGCGGGCTTTTTAAACAGGCCGGTGCAGGCTTACACTTGGTACACAGGTCAATTTCAGTGCGCTCATCTGAACATAACTCAGGTTGACACAATTTGACCTCAGCCGATACCCCTCTCTGCTGGCCTTTGTTTTCATGTTCTCTCCTGGGAATTGCATTTAATACTATCCCTACAGATTCTATAACAATTTCTAGTCTTCTAAGCTCTCATTTCTCAACATTTGCTTTTCTATTATTTCTCAGAACTGCTCTTCTTTTCAGAAATGGCCCTTTGTAGGCCTTTGCTGAGGCTGGGGGTCTGACAGAATTGTTTCTCTCGGCCTGGCCTTCAAAGAAAAAGCCTCTGTAGAGGTTTGAATGAAGAGGCTGTTGCTGTTGTTAACTTAACTTAGATGTTTTTTTGAAATACAAACATTTAAAAAAAAAAAAAAAAATGTAATCACTTTAAGTTGATTGTAAAACACAGGGCTGCCATTTTGCCACTTTTACTGAACTCGAAATGCCAGTAAACATTCCATGAGGCAGGTTTAATGATAAGCCTCACTCATTGGTCTTTAGAAACAGTGATTCCAAAGATTTCACAGTCAAATGAACAGCAAAAGATTAATATGTTTAATGCTGCTCAGCACAAAGGTAGTCTAATCTTTGCTTTCTTCTGTGGCTTTAACCTCAGCGTCAAGCAGTGGAGTGGAGTGTCTTAAACAACTGTTTTAAATAAAGCGCTGTCACCTGCTTGTCACACAGGTGTCCTCTCACTTAATTTTCTCCTCATAGTTTTGCTTCATAGTTTGTATACAAATCAGGTTGGAGCTTGTAGGGAAGTTTGGTTTGACGCTCAGATGGCATCAGAATTTTGTTTGTTTGCACTACAGCCATAAATCAACTGAAATATTTCCATTATGATTGATTGTAGGTTTCTTTTTTTTTTTAGTTTGTTTCCGATTGTCTTTTGTATTGGTTGACTTCTAAATGTTTTTGTTTCTTTTGTAACGACATACTTCATTCATCGCATACATAGATTACTTTCAAATATTAGACTCAAAGCATAATTATGCATTTATTCCATGTTCTGTATCAATTCCAAATTGTCTAGACATACATTGTAAGCTTTTAATTTGGTTATCAAAGCAACTTTGTAATGAAGAGCATACAATAAAGAGTTTACACTGCCAAGTTTTTGTAGGCCGTCAAATACAACAATCCAGCACCCCAGTGGCCTGGCAGTGCTTTCCGTGTTGTTCGGCACAAAGTGCACATTTTTGAAAACCTATTTCAAATTCTTTTAGGAAGAATCTGAAAAAAAAACGTCCCATCATTTAGACATAGCAGGTGGATGATTGTGCATGGTTGACCGATCCGAAATAAAACGATTCCCGAAAGAGCATTCAAGATGGGAAAGGCCTCATTTCCCAATTAGCGTTGGGATTCTGCTTCCTTGTGCAGCATCCCGCATTGTTGCAACAAACCAACAAAAAAGTTGAGTTAAGCCACAAAACCTTCTGTATCTTTTCAGAGGAAAAGGTTCTTTATTGGGGGCCAATGCAGCCTGTGTTTATTTTCCAACAGTGAATGGGTGTGAGGTGTGAAGCTATGAATACTGTGAGGTCAACCCTCCATGATGCTGTAAATACTAACAGGGCCAGTTGGTAATGAGTGAGGCCACGGCCCAAGTCTCTATTCAACCATTTAACCAAAGAAACTGAACAGGGAGCAGTGTTTTTCCTGAACAATTAAACACATGAAAAGAGATGCATTTACCACAGACAAAATGACCAACTAATTGTCCTTGATCTCACATCAATCTTGTCTGTTACTTCAGCTGCTGTTCTGGGATTTTATAGGGGGTTTACGATAATTTGACCATGACAAGCATCAGATGACTCCATCAAGATAATTAATAATTAATACATACAAAATTATATTTGAATTGTTCACAGCTGACACAATACATTTTCAATAGTCTCACATCTTCACAGCGCTGTGTCAGTGCTGGAGTATGGTCTGGCTAGTGGCTACACCGCTTATTCATTCTGGGATAGTGGAATAAGCTCTGGCTTGTTTTGTATTTCTTTAAAGCGATCACAACCGTCCTTTGGTGCCCTTGCAAAATGGATAGCGGAAGGGGAGGGACATTTGGCGCGTTAGGGACGACTTTGTCACGACAAAGACTGGGTGTCATGGTTCATACATTGCAAGTCAGAGAAATAAACCGGTGCAAGACCATTAAGTCTGCTTTATAAACTAATAAAATAATGTCATAATCAGTACAAACTGAATGAAGACAGGCAACCATTGTAAAGACTTTAAAACTGTGTCTGTGTTCTCTTCCGCTGTTCCTAGTCAGCAGTTTTTAGTGCCCCTTACCATGATGAAAGAAAGGTGCAACAACGTGATTTTTCCTTATTTCACAACTACAGCGTTGTCTTTCCTGTCTCTCGAAACTGTAAACTACTACTATAAAGTGTATGACAGAAGATAGGGAATGACTGTCTTGTTTGGATGAGAAGAAAGAGTCCTGGGTGGTGCATTGATGATGGAGCACCAGGGTTTTCAGTTTGATGTGAGAAACCACAGGCAGCCTTTGGAGTTCTGCAGTACTGAAGTTAAATGAAGTGTAAGGGTCATTATGTACACATTCCTTCAAATGCTAATAAAGCATTAGTCTTGATTTTAGGATTATAAAACAGCCATAGGTATTTAGCTGTAGGTATACTTCAATACCAGGTACCTAAAGCATTCAACTTAAATGTAGTCGTGTCCCAGCTGAACCTCTCTGAGACCTTAGATGGTCATGCAGACAACAGGATTTAACCAAGAGGACATGCAGCTTAGTCTTGTCAAGACTGAGCTTAACGTAGCGAGTACACATTCAAAGAAGAGATTTCTACCCCAGAGTATTAATAAAACCACCGTAAGTTTGCTAGAATGTATCTTTCTTCTTTCTTTTTTTAATGCTACAGCGCGATATGTTCGACAAAACCCTGCATAGCTTTTTGTTACTCCAACATTGACTGAAGTGCAGTCAAAAACATCTCAGTCAGCAGTCTTTGCAGATGAAAACCGTGATCAATGTGGAGTTATCATAATAGTTAAACAGCACATTCTCTCAGTAATCAGCTTTGTCACTAACTGCAGTTGCACTGTTTGCCCATAGGATGTCACTATATAGATGATTATCTTAAAACATCTCTTGGCATCTATGTCTGGCAAGTTTATGTAGTGTTGATCAAACTTGATAGTTTCTCACTAAGTCATACTTAAGTTAAGTCTAATACAACTAGTGAGAAACGTATTCACATATTTAAATGGACAATGCTTTATGACACCATCTCGTCATGACTCAGATTAAATTTAGAAATAAATATCACTTCAGTAAAAAAATCTAAATAACCTCTATCACTAAGCACCATATTGTCTCAGTGGCACTTGAGTAAATATTTCTGTGAAATAAATTACATAATGACAACAGCAGATAGCACTTGCATTAATTGCATCTACCATTCGCGACCCATTTGTTAACTTAGCAAGAAAAAAAAAACAGCTGAGGAAATCAAATTCTCGAAACTTAAACTAGGGGTTACTGAGCCTTCAGTTTAATGGTTCTCACTGGTGTGAGTGGACATAAAGCTGGCACTGTAGATAGAGGATGCTATTACAATAGGAAGTGATTTTAAATTTTGTAGTCAAGTTAATTTTTTTTTTACTGCTGACACTGGCAGCCTAAATTTAATTAATTTTCCATAGCAGCCTTCTGCTGCTATGGAAAATGAAGCATTGCAGGGTGCAGTAAAATGTCATTGGTATATCTGAAAAACAAGGCTTTCACATGAAATAGTACCATCATTGCAAAGAAAATCTTAAACATTTGTGCTAAAATCCCACCTTTCTTGCTCCTTAGTTACAGAGATTTAATGAAAAGAAAATATAATAACTTTCTCCTCTGATATTGTTTTAGCAGACACTGTAACCTTTAAATACCTATAGCTGTTTTTAATCCAAATAAAATCAACGCTAATGTTTCATTACCAGGTATTTTTACAGAATGATCCTCATGCTGCTGCTGTTAATTTTTTTATTACCACAATTACCGGGCTCTTAGTGGACGGGGTCAGAGAGGTCTAATTACCCTGCGTCATGCTGGTAAATAGTTGGAGGTGTCTCTGAGCAGGTGGCCCTGGAGGTAAGAGGGAGACATGGGGCATACCGAGGCGGCAATTACTGGATGAATTTCACTTTAATAAATGTTGAGCTACATTTGGAAATTCAGATAACAGAGCTTTCTGCCTAATGGGTGCTGCACTGAGGCCACTTGAGCAAGAAAATGATCTGAAAGAGGGTTTAATTAACACAAGCTACATGATCCAGGGAGCACGTAACAGAATGTTAAAGTGAGGGGGAGAGCGCACAGCACAGGGATAATATGAAAATTAGTGAGGAGGAGGGTGAGATGGGGAGGGAAGGGGGGCTGGGGTGCCAACTTTAATCTCAAAGGTTTAAAGTCTAGAATTTGCTCCTGTTTTTGCACATTACTGCAGATGCAGGAGCATCTGTGTCACAAACCATCATCCAGCTAGAACCAGAATGCATTTGCAAATTGATTTTGAAAATATCAAACTGCATATTTATACCACATAATATAATATAATATTTGATTTGATGATGAAGTGGAATCAAATCATTACCCTGTTTATTCCTCTGCAAAACAGCTCAGGAGCCACTGATGACATTTCCAGCTGGTTATTTATCTTTAGAGAACTTCAGATTCTGAATAAAACAGACTGGATTACCATTTAGTTTCACGTCATTATATAGACAGAGTCAATATTTCTGTTAGCCGTATCAATCCTCGACAGTCGACATGGACGTGGTAGCAGTCGCTATAGGAGGCTAACTTAACGTTTTATTTTTAAGTAAATCAAATAAATATGCATATTTAAGACTAGAGTCTCCCTCTTCCTTTCGGTTTCCTGCAAATATCACTTTCAATAGGTAAGCCAAATATCCATATTCTGATGGGTGACAGATTCAAGGAAACATCTCTTATTGAAGTTTTCGGCCAACATAAGCCGCATTCTTGAAGTCTGTGGATCACAACTGGAGAGGATCAGCACTATTATTCCAAAAGAAACTCATTTGGTGTTTTAATGAGGGTGATTGAGAGTGCTAACTAACACAGTGGGCAAAAACCATAGGTGTTAAGCCAGGTTGAGATCTGGAGACTGTAATGCCTATAGTATATGATTCACATAATTTCCATACTCCTCAAACCATTTCCTGACCCCTCGTACCCTGTGTGGAAGCGTATGCATTCGTTATTTTTGGCCAACCATTTATTCAGGTCTTTCCTTTCTGTGTTTTCTGTGGTTTCCATAAAATTGTGCAGGTTTGACGTGTTGACAGAGGAATCCATTAAAAAATTTCCTTGACTTTTCACCTGCAGTTTGAAACCAAGAAGAGCATTGCTGCAACCTGATTATTAAGCTCTGCAATGAATCTTGTAGTTCCTAGCTGATGATGCACAACACTTTTAAGTGGTACCCACTGTTGACCTTTTCAGATACACCAACTGCAACCCCGCTACCTCAGCCGACCACCCCCCCACCCAAAACTCAGCAGGGTTATACAGTAAGCACTCTCAGACATTTATAGCTGCTGGTTACTCAGATGGCATGTTGTTTAAAGGGAAACCTGAAAGAATGCATATGTACATGACATAATCACGTTTGAAAAGTTGCACATAATACAGCGTTGCACCTGCGTTATGTGTCACAGAAAGGACCGTGTTTTGGCCTGCAGCTCCTGTCACTTTTTATGTTTTTAGTATTTGTTGCACGAGCTGCACTAAAGTTGCACCGTATAGGTCTGTGTTATGTGTATAGAGGAGGTGGGGTTTTGTTTTTGTTTAAACAGTGTATATGTGTGGTTTTGTGCATGGAAGGTCCTCATGGCTTTATACACTGCGGTCTCCCTCCACTCTCCACTGGAGCTAAAAGCCCAGAAACAGAACGGTAATTGCCCAATTAGGGCCCTCGCTCTGTGGGCCGCAGAGCACTATGCGCCTCCACATGCTCACAGAGTCAGATAATTGAGCTGAAAGCAAATGAACGGATGGCAGACAAACAAGCTACTAGAAAATAATTACTTGGAGTGTTTCTTTTCAGTACCTGTACAGCGAATTTCATTATTGTCAATAGCCTCTAAAGCTGCTCGAAACGGTGGTATTTGTCATTTTCATAGAGACTTGATAATGACATTAATTTGTCTTAATGGGTTGGTTCTATTGTTAAAAATAGTAAAATGAGTAGAAATTGTCTTTCCTCAGCAGGTAGAGAGGACTTCACCACACTCCCGTCAGGCATGAGGAGATAATTTGGTGTGCTTGTCAAATTTCCAATAATTTGTTATATGGAACATGAGTAATGCTAATACCATTAATGTCCATTTTCCTCTAAATTCATTACTGCCCTTTTTCCCTTTTATGTTTTTAATGCTTCTGCCATTTTTCCGTGCTTTAAGAGGTTATACCAGGACTGATTAAAAACATGCACATTTAGACTTTTGCCTTTATATATACACACACACACACACACACACACATGCACACACATATAAACATCCACGTCATTTATAACATCTGTAAGATATACCACTAAAGGGTCTGTTAAACCCAAAGTATAATTTCATTTGGTTAGGAAAAGGTTACATTCAAACAATAATTTAGACAGTATCAGCGTTAAATGACAAAATTGTAAATCTCAAAAAAAAAAAAAAAATCAGTTTCATTTAACATTACTATGTTTGTCACCAGAGGATTGAATTTTGTTATTGACTATTTGAATTTGTGTTCAATTACGGTATACTCCGTGTAAACCTGAGAAATCACATATCCTCAATTACTTTTTACACTGCAGATGATTGCATCCAAATAAAATCCAGGTAATTTTAATACCGTTTATTTGATGGACTTTAATAATGTTAAATTCGTATTTTTCTTGATTTAAAATAGGTGAAAAAACACTGTTTTAGGTGAGACATATTATAAATAAAATAGAATGCATATTAATCAAATGTAATTATCAAAATCATCACAATAATTCCAGTGAAGATTGTAAAACAAGAACACGTGAACAGTTGTTGAAGAAACTGATCAAAATGTAAGTGGAAGTCAAATGTGTATGTTCTGCTTTATTTCTTAGCTACGTAGACATTAAACTATAACTTAGACATTAAAAATGTTGTAAATCCTGATGATTTTTTTTCTATCCCACAAAATGAATTAAAGACTGCCAAAAATGTAAATGAAACGACTTTGAGGAGAAAGCGATCGTTATAGCTGGAGGCAACAGGGGCAGCTGCTGGGAGGCGATACTAGACCTGCCTCTGTTGATGGCTCCCTGCCTCCATGTGACCCTCCGACATCACCGTGACAAAACACCAGCAAACATCATGAACTTGTGAACGCAGCTTACGTCCTGTGCGCCTGAAGCGGAGACTGCAAGATGAGCAAATGCTCATCCCTTTACTCCAGCATACCTTTTAACTGTCAGCAAAGTGTTGTGAAGTGGGAGCAAGAGGAGGATGACAGCACAATCAAAACAAAACTAATACAAGTCCAATGTGGAGATACAATTTAATGCTGAAGCATGCTTTCAACACCTCCTAAAAGAAAAGACGTGGACTCAACAAAGCATTTATAAGTTGAAATGCTGTAATTGAGCTCCTACTGACACCAGGATGTGATGTAACAGCAGCTTTATTCATAGAGATGTTATTTGAGGAAATAAATCAATGCACAGAAGAGAATTATTAGAAAAATGGAACTAATCTCATGACTCTGAGAATTTAATAAAATCTGAGAATGAGGTTTTTTCTATTCGAGAGTTCTGATATAAAATGTTTTTTCCCCACAGAATCCATACTCTTAAAATTGGGATTTAAAAAGATTTTATTGTGGCCACAATATTCTAAAAATCTTTAAAAAAGACACCTGAAGATTAGTGTATGAGGCTTTTCAAGCTCAACATAAAACTAAATAAAAGTATTCTGATAAACTAGATTTATCGTTTAAATTGAAATAAATGAATTTCTTCAAATGGAATTCTTTCACTTCCTCATAACCTTTCATGAATAGGTATGTACAACTAAGTAAGCCTACTTAGCATGAAACTCAAAGAACACTAAATCTTCCAATAAGGTTACTGCCTATAATATAATCAGATGAGACAAAACTTGTATGTGAATATACAGTACTTTGTAGTCATATTGTCACATTATGAAAATGCCTTTTTAACGAGTCATTTTTGTGAGTGTACCTACATTTCTTATGACGTCAGTCTGTACATTTACTCGCTGCACAACAACCTTAAACTCCACTTACCTCAACATTATAGAGAAGATAATCATTAAGGTGATATCTTTATATGTTTCATCTGCAGCATTGGCCACTTCTCTGGAACACATGTGGGTGTGGGTTATGGACTTTCAAGGCAATATGGGGCTTGCTTCTCTTTATCATGATCCTCCCCTGACTGTGCAGGTTATTCATGGTTAAACATATTCCTGCCTGTAAAAATGTTCCACATCAGCCCTGTCACCAAATGGTATTTGCTTATTTTGTCTTGAACAACGCTTTCTTGCTTGGTGTGTGTGCAGTCACTTTAAAAAAAAAAAATGTTAACATGCAAAAACATAAGGTGTGTTTAAGCTGTCTCCACTTTAGTATCAAAGAGGTGGAATAATGGCTCACATTACACCTGGATGTGGGGCTGCTATTTTTCATCCTAACATCCCAACAAACTTGTCAAAGAAACAGGGAGACACATTATTGATATGTAAGGCTACAATTTAATCAGCAAATACTGTAGCTTTTATAAACATCCATTTGATACTTTAAATGATGTACTGCTTCTCACCAAAGACTTAAAAATGTCTCTTTTATTATTGAATTGTGGGTCATCAGCAGGGCTCAAAATTAGCACCAGCCACCAGCCAAATGCTGGTAAAATATGCAAATGGATGGTAGATTTCCTTCACTCCCCAGCCAAAAAAGTAATGTTACACTGTTGAGTGGCTGGGAAACTTTGAACATTCACTAGCCTTTTGGCTGGTGGACAAAAAACGTTAATTTTGCACCCTGGTCATCAGGCATCTTGCAGAGTCGAGACCTTACTTTCTGCTCCAATTATCCAATTTCACGTTTGTGAAAAATGATCGATTGAAATGAGTCCTTTGCTTAGCAGGACTTCTTTTTCTCCTCAGCTGGACATCACTTCATGTCTTCATATTGAACTGCATGAGATGTATTTAGAATATTCTGTCTCTCCCCCCCCCCCCCGTGTATGCAAATGATGGTGGACAGAACATTAGAAACACCTTTCAATACTAATGACTTCAAAAATAAGTGGCTTGCTTACAATTGCTGCTATTAGTATTTAGACATTTCTGCGTATCCACACATAAAGCTGAGAGTAAAATGTGTTAATATTCGTATAAGTGATGCTTTTGCTTGTATTTAGGTGTGTATGAGTCTTTTTAGATTGTGTAAAATGTCATAAAGTGCTGTAAGTGCCAGAGGATCGTTGTTTAACATGATGACTGAGTTGATGATTCATTTGCGAGGCCTGACTCCTGTTTGGAGCTTATGTAACTCTGTTAAATAATACTTTTTAAATAGAGACACTCTCGCTTTCCACAAGGCCACTGGCGGGAAGTGATGTCTGAGTGTGAGGTATCTTGGGATGTTATGTTGCAAAAAGGAAAAAAAGATGAAAATAATGGGAATGGATACAGAATACAAGTAAACAAAATGCACCATTATTTATAAGTACTGTATATTGGATACAGGTGATCAACTTTTAAGGTGAAATATGCCCTGATAAGACAGGAAGTGCTGCACTGGGTAGTAATGCATACATATTTAAATACTGTGATTCTTTTGAAGGATGTGCAATGTTAAGCAGAAGGTTAAAAAAATTTAAGAACTGGCGAAAGTAACCATGTTTGCTGGTATTGTCTGTAGTTATTATTTGTTTTATTACACTGCACTGCAGCTCATGATCCATTCAGATGTCCACTGGAAAAGTTTAAAAAAGATATGAAAATATAAAGCTCTGTCATGAGATGCAAAGTGGTGGTTTTATATAAACATGCAGTAATATAGGATTTTTAATGTAATGAGTTTTACTGCTGGAGCTGATTATAAAAAAACTGTTGGAAAAAATAATTCTACACATTTCAGTTGTCCAAGACAAAGTTTCTGAACAAGCTGCAGTAAAAATTATGTTATTTTTTTTCCTTCCAGGCAATGAGGTAATGTTGTAATTCATAGTCAGCACATAACCCCCCCAGGCCTATTATTATTAGTTTTACACATATGGAGAGTTCATTGCTTTGCAGTGTTTTTATTGAATATGTGAATTTGTAGATATTCCCCACTATGATATAAATCAACAACATCAGAAAAATATCCTTATTATTATTATTATTGTGATAATGGCTTCATGCATATCGTCGGTCAGCCCAACGTGATAGTCAACACTTTAGGATGGTCTCACAAAACACCAAATGATGGAATCAATGTTGTGCTGGTAGCACATTTTGGTTTATTTGCACACGAGTGAGATTCAACTGTGGGCCATCTTTTAGAAAGTGAGGTAATTTGCATGTTCACTATACAGTACATGTAGTCATTGTTAGTATTTATCTCTTATTACTCTGATAATTATTACTCCGATAATTACAACAATCGATGTTTAAATGTTTGCTTAAAAATGTAATACAAAGCAAAGAGCATTACAGCTTATTTATTTTTCATTCTTTTATTATTATTATTATTATTATTATTATTATTATTATTATTATTATTATTATTATTATTATTTATTATTATTATTATTATTATATAGTAGTAGTAGTATTTTCTATGCCACTATTATAACTCGGTCAGGCTGAAACAGTATATCACCCTTGTGCATAAATGGCAATAGAGACCCACCAAACAACATTAACCAAGTATTTAAATTAAATTTAAAGGATATGCCCAGTGTCTCATTTGAATAATTCATTGATGGTGTATCTCCACCTGCTTCTGCCTCTGTGCCAGTGTCTGAATTTGTGTGACGGAGGGGCTGAATAGTGATGTGTGACACACTCCTGATGAAAAATAACAGCGGCCCTCAGATCTGCACAACGGCTGATGAAGAATCACTGACTTTTATTGGTGCCGAATAAAAGGATGTGATGAAAGAGTCAAAGGCTGAGGGAGAGAAAGAGGGATTCAGAGGGAGGGGCAGAGGAGTGCAAAACAAGGCCCCATCCATCACACAAGTAGAGAAGACACATTCCAGTGCCCTTAGCAAGAGGATACATTCACTCAAAGTCACAATAGAGGGGGAATCTGGGAGAAGCTGGGAGGGGCACCCATCAATACACAACCTCACCCTTGGGCTCTCTGTGCGCACAAACTCAATGCCCCTCAGTTCCCTCTATAGGCATGACAAATGTACATTTTGCTGCCGATGAATGCATTCATACGCAAAACAACAAAACGGACGAAAAAACAAAATCACGGCATGGATGCTAATAATTAAAATTCTTGATTCCTCTTTTCTTCCTCCCTCCCTTTCCCTCCTTCTCTCTGTCAGTCTCTCTCTTTCTCAGTCTCTCTCACTAACCGGAGTTGGAGAAATTTGAGCTAGGGTTGTAGGCTATCTCTGTCTGGCAGAGTTAGTGGGGATTTTAGGGTGGAGGGAGCAGGTGATGGCTTTCTGGAGTGCACTCATTTACACTCCTCCCTTTCTCTCGCTGAGCGGCGTGAAGAGGTGGGAAGAGATGAGGGGCCGCCTCCTCTCACTTCTGTGAGCTGCACCTGCCAGGGGTGAGAGGATCAATTGTGAACTCTGACCTTGTACCTTCCACAATGCCCAATTACTACCCATACCATGTAATATATACATCATACATTAAGGATGGACAAGAAAATTACTTGTCTGACATTAAAAGCACAGAGTTGTGCAGCTGCAGAAACCATTTTCCCAAGTGGAGAGCAGATAGGATGTACTGTAAAACAAGGAAAGACACTGTTTTCTCCATGGGACAAGATAAACCTTGATTCCGATATTGCTAACCTGTTGCTGGTATTTGGCATCATAAAATGTAAACTTCTGTAGTTTTTAATTGACTGCTTCACTCCCCATCAATGTCCAAGTGTGCGCTTTTTCAGTGGATTTGTACTGTGGGCCCAATTATTACCCATATACAATGAATATAAAAATGAATTAAGGACAGACGGACAATTAAATCTTCTGCCGACAGCCATTAAACTCAAATAGTTTTGCAACTGCAGAAACACTTTGCACAAATAGAGAGCAAGGATGTAAATAAGGGCTCAGACCAGCAGAATTTTTTTTTTAACTGACTACAACTACACTTTTTTCCAGCATTAAGATTAACATTGGGCACCCGGATAGCTCAGTTGGTAGAGCAGGCACCCATATATAGAGGTTTACTCTTCGACACAGCGGGCCCAGGTTTGACTCCGACCTGCGGCCCTTTACTGCATGTCATTCCCCCTCTCTCTCCCCTTTCGTTTCTTCAGCTGTCCTGTCAAAATAAAGGCCTAAAATAATCATTAAAAAAAAAGATTAACATTAATGTAGCTATTGTCACCATACTATCACCAGCAGCCAGTTAGCTTAGCCTAACACAGAGACTGGATCCGGCTAGCGCAGCTCCAAGTAAGTGTTAGTCTGGCATTAGTCTCACATTGCCAGACCTATCTCCACAGTGCTGTGTCAGTGCTAGAGTATGGTCTGGCTACACCGCTTTTTATTCTGGAATTGGGGAAAAAATGCTCTGGCTTGTTTGCATTTCTTTAAACCAATAATAACCGTCCTGGGCGATGGTGCCCTTTAAAGAGATAGTGGAGATAGCGGAAGGAGAGGAACATCACACACCAGATATTAGGCTTTAATCTAGCACTGTACATCCAGTAAACCAGACTATTCAGCCATAACTTGCCATAAAACCACAACTTGTCGTTTTTACACTTACTTTTACACAGTTTTTGTACAAATTAAACAGACAAGATCTAACATGCTAATTAGCTTTTCAGGTGTTGGTAAGTGGATCTTACTACCTTTTGATGGAGCCAGACGAGCTCTTTCCCCCTGTTTTCAGTCTTTATGCTAAACTGGTATCAATCTTCTTATTTAACACTCGGCAAAAAAAAAGCAAATAAGTATATTTCCCACAATGTCAAACTATTCCTTTTAGGTTGGACACAATTTTCTACCATTGTTTAAACACTTTACACAGTGGGAGAAACAAACGACCCGCACAGCTCTTGGACAAGAGCATGACTAGATACTGATAAACTGCTGTTTTTTTTACTTGTCTGCTTCACTGATATCAGTGCCCAAGTGTTTTTCCTGTCATCATTGTGTTCATTATAAAGTGTCCCAAAAAGGAGGCCCTCTTTATTTTTTGATGTCATAGCATTTTGCTGGAAGCTCATTCTGTCATTGAACTGGGTACAAATGGGTATTATTTAGAGCGCTGAGATCCATTTGGGGTTTTGTCAGGACTGAGAGTAGTGTGAAAGTTGGTGTCAGTGGACCCCTGGCCTAGTCCAGCTGAAAGCCAGTGTGTTAGTTTCTATGGTAATGGAGAAATAGTAACTACCTCCCAGCAGCGTCCCGCCGTGTGTCGCCTCCTGAATAGAGCGCATCTGCAGAAAACTGGGGGACTCTGTGAGATGGGCAGTGACCCGTCATCACACCGACTCTCACATATATGGTCACATATAGACATTGAATTAGCCTAAACCTCTTTTTCACACTTCTTACGTCATAACTCTTGAGAGAAAGTTGAGACTGAGCCATAGATTCCCCATTTAGTCAAAAGCAGTGTGTGAGACGGAGTAGAAAGCCGTCGCAGAGGTCATTAGGATGAGGGAGGGGGGAGAGAAGTAAAATGCAACAACCACAAAGTGTGGGGAAAAAAATCAAACAAAAGCTGACTCCAAATCACAATGCCTGCAATAGAAATTTGAGAAGAAAAGGGGATATTGGGTTATGAAAATCATACAGGGGGTCGGCTCTTACTTATGCAAATGTCCCTACGTTACTCATTCATTGCCCTGAAAGTGTTGCTCTCACCCTGGAAACAGACTCAACTCCATCCTTAACAGAGTGGTTACAGTTTGATATGTGGAAAGTGTAGCCTACCTCAACATTTAAAACAAAAACTTCTGAAATTATTCTTTTACTTTGTTTTTCTCTCATCAAAATGTATCGTGAAATGTCTCTACATCATGTGGCTGAAAAGTGGACAGAATGACATTGGTTTAGTTTAAAAATGTCAAAATGTTAAAGATTGTGTTGATTGTGTTTAAACATTTGTATCCTAAAAAGTGAAAACAATCCCAAAACAATAGTGACCTCTGAAAGGAGGCTAATGTGAGATGAATGGAGAGGAAATGGGCCAAACCGCAGGAGGTCATTAATGAGAAAACCATAAACTTAAAGGAATCACAGTGGTCTTTGAGTTGGCTTCCTTTAAGACTTTTTCCTGAAGCTCATACCCATCCTGTTGTTTAGATAAACACACTGGGAAAGGGGGTAATAATGAACTGCTGAGCTGAAAATTAGTAAGTAATGGTTACATGAGTAGTTTTTGGAGTGTTTATCCCCCCCCCACACTCTCCTGCTCTAACTCTCTGACCTCCCTCCTCCCTAACCCTTACCCCCCTTGGTGGTTTCCCATGGGCCTCCAAATGATTCAATTAAGTGAACACACAAATACCATATGCTTAAAGATGTTCTCAACCAAGCCCAAAACAACTTGGCAGCTGCATCAATGAAACATACTTGATCCTGATACTTATGCAAAAGTTGAAATAGGAAATTCATCTTTTTTTCCTTCGATTTCTCTGTTCCCTCTTCCTTTCTTTTCCAAATTGAACCTACTGGAAACATCAGAGCATCGAAAATGAAAACTCTGAGAGAAAGAAGGCACAATGAATGAAGGAGAAAGTGAATGAGGGGAGGGAAAGAGGGGAGGATGAGAAAAGTAAAGCGGTGAAAAGGAGGGAGGAGTAGCGAGTCGCCATCAGAAGTTGTATTGCACCGTAATTCGGCTTTGTTTTCCCTACAATAAAATCTCCTGCATGTTGGCCTACAGCATAACATTCGGCAGAGAGAAATGAGGCAAACAGAACATTGCAAAAGACGCTTTGCATTCTTTCGCTTTTGTACGTGTGGGACTGTTGATGAAAGAGCAACGGACACAAAATAGGGAACAAAGGGGGCAGTGTGGATGAAGGCACTATCACTGACATCCCCAGCACTTTGAACAACTTGTCAGCACAGACACTGAAGCGACTGCATTCTGTCACATTTGTGTACAAACCCCTTGAAAGGGCTGGCTGACCTGCCCATATCCCTTTATTGGGGTTCAAATGGCAAGAGGCATTCATTGTGTCTGGGAGAGTTCATTAAATTCATTGGTTTGACCTGTTATTTCTAGGCCAAAAGTCTGCTGATTTGGAAAAATGTGAGTCAGCCATACGTAATAGCCTACTGACCTTCGCAGGGTAACACACCCTTTTGAAGAGCATTTCAAGGCTTTTATATGAATAGGGTCAAAGGGGAAGTTTGAGACATATCTATAGCAGAACCAATGGATTTACATCAAAAGAGAATTTGAAATCATCCAAAGATATTTAGACTGCTAATGGCTCTGTGGAGTTTTTCTTATAATATTTTTAAGCAAAACTCAATCTCTAATTATTTTTCATTCATATGGAAAGTGTAAGGATTGATGAGTCTTGCATGACAGAGGACACAGTTGGAGAATTCAGTAGTTTACAAATGCTTTGCATATTAGTATGACAGACATTGGTTGGCAAACAGTATCGCTTTGTAGTGTTTGTCTCATCCTGAAGTTGAAAAAGTTCATGGAAGACATACTTGATTATTTCAGTTCCCATACAATCATCACATTTAGATGTAAATGGGCTCATTAGAGAGGCCAAACTGTCAGGTTTGCATCTATTTCCCATTTATTCTTGTCAAAAACAGGCCACGGCAAGTATGAATGTAAAATTAGTTTAAACTGCTTTCTGTTTACCTTAAATACAGCAACTTCCAATTAATGAATCACAAATGCTAAAAAGGGAGTGATAATAATGACTAGTAGTACTTTCTAGAGTCATAAAATGTACAAGCACAAATCCAAGATGCTGGAGGTAAATAGGTGTAAAGGTAATGTTAAGTATTTTTTTTCTAGAAAAAAGTGCCAAAATGATAACAATCGTATACAAAATGTCCCGAAATTATTTTATTTGCATTTACTGTTAAAGTGCTCATATTATGCTCATTTTCAGGTTCATAATTGTATTTAGAGGTTATATCAGAATAGGTTTGCATGGTTTAATAAAAAATAAAAAAAACAACATATTTTTGTTGTACTGCATATTGCTGCAGCTCCTCTTTTCACCCTGTGTGTTGAGCTCTCTGTTTTAACTACAGATTGAGGCATCACACTTCTATGACATCTTTGTTGGGAGTCGCACATGCACAGTAGCTAGGTAAGGACTACTACCCAGTCAGTTGCAGAGCATGAGGGAGTGCCACGCTAGCAGCTAGGCGAGCATTATAACGTGTGTTACAAAGTGACGGACGTTTGTCACGGAAGTAAAGGCTGGACTACAATAGAGCTGTTTGGAGCAGTTTGTGAACAATGTTTTCTCTGGAAGATGGTAAGTCCCTTTGGGACAAAAAGCCAAAAAGCATAATACGAGCACTTTAAGTAATTTTGTATTGCATCACACATGTTCACAATTACGAAATGCACTAATTTTACTCAATTACTGTTGGCATAAAGGTCAATCATAGTACTGTTTTATTCTGATATGGGTTTTTTTACCACTTTAATTTATGTCATACTTGGCCCTTTTTTGTGCCCATACATGTTTTCATGCTGTAGACTGAGTTCAGTTTGGGTTTTTTCTTTTTGCATTGTGGCCCAGTTACACCAGCCTACTCCATGCTTTTTACTTGTGAGATTTCCTTAACTGTAGTGGATGCTACGCCAAAGTAAGACACAGAATGATGCATTTCAGTCCACTTCATCTACACATTCATGTACACAATTACCCTTTTCAAAATCCAATCACTTTGTAACTTTTAATTAGTATTATGTATACTGGTGTTTATATTGTTTATCTTAAAATACTAGAAATTCTAGGTTCTGACAGTCAGTGAGGCCAAAAACTCCCAGTAAGAGTTAACCTGTAGAATTGAACAAGAAATGCTTAAGATTTCTGTAATGTGAAATTTGCTGCTCAGTTTTACCAACTACCAGCACAATCTAGGGGGGCAGGTAATATAAATCACAACATAAACTTGTTTAATTTGCTTTTGGTGGGGACCTCTATTGTTGAGCAGTTCAAACTTGGTTTGGAGGCGTGGCGAGGAGACTGGGAGTGAGAGCATAGGCCAGAACACTCTAAACATTGAGTGAAAAAAGCCTAACCACTGAACTGCATGATGCATCAGATCTGCATAGTAGCTCCCAATATTTATTACTTGACTACATTTTCTAACCCTGGTCAACATATGACAACTTATGGTGAGCAAAAAAAATAAAAAATAAAAGAAAAAGGTCTGCTCAACTCAGGGGATTTGAAGTAACAACCAGCACCAAAACCAATCTTCCCTCTGAGAGTATTAATTTTCAACATCCCTGATTGGATCTCCATCAACAATGTAGCTCTTTGTCAGATATCTGTTTTTCTCTGATTATTAGTTATTTATTAACTATGTTCAGTCGTTCAGACCTGACAGCCTCACTAAGACCGTCAGTGCTGAGACTGTCAGTGTGGCCAGCTGTGTAGAGGCAGCCATAGCTCTGAGGACGCACCTAGCAACAGCACTTGACCTGGACTCAAACACATCAGAGAGGCTCGACACGGCAGACTGAGGCATAAATTCGGCAACCAGATTTACCGTCAGGGGAGAAATGAAGAGAAAAACAAAGTATAAAATGCTAATCGTAGTAGTAGTCCAAACTTTTAAGCATTTTAGTCACATCGATACTTTCATTTTCATTGTTTTATTGTTAGTCATTTCTCCTGATTAGGAATAAGGGTATATAGATTTCTAATAGGCTTATGTACTGTATTCATGCTTGTATGTTTGCAATGACCTTTCCAACTTGTGCAGTTCCATGATGCTTGAGTGTTTAAAATTACATTTGCATAAAAATGTGAAACAGTGGCAATTTGTGTTTTTTTAAAATTATTTTCATTTGACACACTAAATTGAAGTACAATAGTAAGTAGTGAATTAGGATGCATGTCTTTCCTTTTTGTTAAAAGTGAATTTTCTAACACTGCTGATTGCAGAAGTTACTTTCCGATCCTTCTGCACTGTGGGACTTTGAGTTATACTCTATAGTAGACCTCCATGACAGAGGTTGCTAGGAGATTTTTACAAAGCACCTCAATGAACCGCAGCTCAGACTTGTGTCAGCATGACGTATGATGCGTCATTTGTCATATTCACACACGTGGAGATGTTTCAGTGTGCAGCATGGCCACTTGCTTTTCAGTGGTGTACTGAGTGTGTATCAAATGTAACATTCCCAGTGGAATTAAATGTACTGAAGCCTACATGTAGATATATAAACACAAAGAACTGAGGTGGCAAAGAGCCTTAGTGTTTGTGACTGAATCTAATGGCAAGGCAAGGCAGCTTTATTTGTATAGCACATTTCAGCAACAGGGCAATTCAAAGTGCTTTACATAAAACATTAAAGAGCAGTTAAAAACAAAAAAAAATTAAAAACCGATAAAATATGAGAATAGAAGTTACAGTGCAGTATAAGAAATCAAACATTAAAGAGCAGTTAAAAACAATTAGAAGATAGAAGCAGATAAAAAAAAAAAAAAGTTTTCTGGGAGTTTGTTCCAGATATGTGGAGCATAAAAACTGCATGCTGCTTCTACCTGTTTAGTTCTGACTCTGGGGACAACAAGCAGACCTTTTAGTATTTTAAGATATTGACTTGTAATATCAAACTGATGAAGATGATAGTGATAGTGCTCAGGTCACTGATGATTAGAGGGTTTATTGGGTGGTTCTGCTTTGTATTATTAATGGTGTTCCCTTTGCAGCGTAGTGAAAGTGGCCACAGTTCAAATCATCAGAAAGCACATAAATAACCACAGACCATAAAAAAGAAAATAATAAAAGAAGGGACAGATAGTTATGTTACATTTCAAAGAAATTGTATTATAATGTATTCAATGTATTAACACTTTGCTGGCTCCCATCTTTGCTTTGAATTTGGCTGACTGTAGCCAAGATTGTGTTGTCAGACATTTTTAAGGAGAAAAAAGTTATTTGTTTTATGCTGAAGCATTTTATGCCCCCCCCCCCCATCAACCATAATGAGTTTACTTTGTCCACCACAGATTGGACTACTTCTTACACACTTATTATACCACTTTCATTAGCTGTTTTCAGCCTAATCATCATCATTCATAGACTGGACTAAAATACACAAATTCAGTCAAAGAAAAACATCTCAAAAGCATCTGTTTTAGATGCACTTGGATCTGAGGCTACTGTTGCCTAAATAATGATTTAACTAGCATTCAGGATATTTGAAGCTATTCCTGCAATTCCTGAAAAATATTTTAGCTAAAGTCAGTCACAACAAATCATGTTTGAGTGTCAAAAAAAACTAATACAAAGAATGGATCCAGTAGTCAGTACCAGGCTTTACATCTCAGAGACTTGCCAGAGACAGAACACTCTGTTTTGAAATAGAGTCACTCCTGTTACAGTAGCCCCTCAACAAACACTCTCTTTATTGTGCACAAGCCTGAAACTGAAAAATACAAAATTAAATGTTTTTTGTTCTTGAACCGTTTCCAATACAGTTTTGATCCTGGTCTTTTCCCTGAATGGGACCTGTTTGGAGTTAATTGTCAGAAAAGTCAGATTTAATCTAATAGTGAGCCATTTATCACAGCAGCACAAAGATAGTAAATATCTATTATACTTTTCTCACCTACTTTTCTAATTCTGTTTTGTATGCCCTCCTTTTACAAAATAAGTAGTCTCTGATTGCCAGACCTATCTCCACAGCGCTGTGTCAGCCAGATGTCCGGCCTTATCCCAGCAATGTACATTCGTTGTGCCCGACTACAAAATAAGTAACTGTTGTGGCAGTGAAATTGGAAATGTAAAAAGTTAATACAGCTAGAATTGTGACGTCTTGCACTTTCAAATGATGTATGTCAAAGTAAAGTGAGGGATCATCCAGATGTCAACCAACTTGGCACTAAATCCCACTTCAGGTTTGCATTTGGGCTGCTGCATGTTAAATTTAACAATTTAGCACTGAAGAAGGGAAACATGACACATTTTTGAGCCAATAAAAAACACATTTTCAAACATAATTCATAAAATAATGTGTTAAGAAATCACCTGACAACAATTTAGTATAAAGGTAAATCTTGATTTGCTGCATGTCTCAGTTAAAGTATAAATCTTATTGATTAATTGTGAGGTCATGCTGAGTTAAGTGGTACTTTTTTAATTATCATCTTGAAATGGTCACTTAAATATCTTCTCTTCCCAAAATAATCACTGAAACATGAAACGCCTCTACTTTAGATATGATCATCAGTCACACTCAGTTCAGCATGATTAAACATATGATTTTATTTCCTTATATTTACAACTGCAACTAAAAAAGCATTTAGTTTCCTCCGGTTCACTTAAGTCCATGTTCACCTGTAGAGCCTTATATCTGTCACATTATGGTACCTCAACTGACTGCATCTCTTTGTAAGTCTCCCTCTCTCTTAAGGATTCATTAGTCCCTATAGACTCCTGCAGCCTCAACATATTGCACCATTCAGCTGGTACTTATGTGTCATCTGTTTTTGGACTGGTGTTTCTGGTGAGCATATGAATGATAATCAGGCTTTTGTGCATCCATAGAGGTGCAGCAGGATCCACAGTCTGTGATGTTGCCTCAGGGGGAGATTAGGAGGGGCAGCCGGCCCTCTGTGTCACGTCGACAGTCACAGCGCCCATCCACGGCTGGGCCAAACCCCACTGGGACCTTAAATCCTGTTACACTGTCAGCTAAAACCATCATTTGTATTAGAGATGTGTGGGTGTTTAAGTGTGTGTACATATTAAGTGAGGGGGGATAGTGTCTTAAACTATGAATTATTCATACCAAAAAGAAAAGGAGATATTGACTACATCTCCATAAACAGACTGCTCTCTTTATGTCATCAGGCACGAGATCTTTGGGTATAATTGCATAAAAGCCCCTGAAAATGTGCTTCTCCAACGGCACAGCAGGCACTGGTCAGTGTTATCATCAGGGATGAATTTGAGTGATGGCAATTGTTCCAACTTAATATCTTATAAATAATTTACTATTTCAGGGGCATTGCTTTCCCCCTATCAAACATAAACGTTAAGAAGCTTTACCAACCCACATCTGTATTACTGAACATGACGCTCATTGCTTTGTGGGGAAAACACAGATATGGATGTGATGATGCATGAATGTTATCATAAGTGGCTATAAATGTATATTTTTTAGCTTGGGACTAGTGCAAAAAAACATGTGTTAGAGTTGTTATAATGTGAGTGGGCTATTTCCCTCGATTATTTATCTCAGTAACAAGTGATTATGGAGAATGAGATTCTTTGCACTTCTGGCCCGCGCCTCCAGAGGGAGGTCAAAACTATTTGTCAGTCTCCAGTTGGGATTGCAAATTAGGATGAGCCTCCCTGCGTGACGACCCATGAAACCTCTATTCCTATCCACGGGGTGACTGCTGTACATAATTTGAAAATTAGGGCCTTTGATAACATCTTTATGTTAAGCAATACATCAAGCTGCCACCACCATGCAGCCTATCTGCCGCTGTAAAAAGCAGGATTTCAGGCATGATTCTTTTTAAATGTGCAATGTTTAGGCCCAGGGCTGAAAGGAATACACATTTTGCCTACTTATTTTTGTATTTTAGCACATAATCGGGCACACTCTTTATGAGAATAATAGTGCTTTTAACGGATGATGAATACACGTCATTAACGTATTACTTCATTAAGAGTCGGAATAAAAGCGATAGATTTGTATTTACAGGTTTCACAGAGTGCAACAAGATTGACAGACTAGTTAATGGCTAATTCCTGGCAGGAAATGAAAGGATAGACTAATAGAAAAAGGGAAATGGCTCTCGCAGATATAACAGTCATTCGGACAGATATTTTGTCTCTTTAAAGGGTTTAACTGCTCCTAATTTGTATCTACTTTAATGGCGAGGCGTAATTACAGCCTTAATGGAAGATTAGCGGTGTGAAGCTGAGCATATTAGGCCTCTTAAATGAGGAGAAAACAGATAGCATCACACCCTCATGTGGGTATGTTTTAGAGCTGAAGAGCTAATTCGCTGGACGTGACAATTGATGGGAAATATGCCTAAAACAGACGACATAGAAACCTAAACAGACGTCAGTATCCAAATAATTAAATAGGCTAACCTCAAGGCTACTACACAGAAAGACAGGAAGCAAACAACAGGTTAAACTCTAGATATTCAATACATTAAATGTATTTGACAAGCTTGGCATCATCAAACATAACGCCCCGAGGCATTGGGTTCTGTTTATGAATGCCATATGTATCCTTAATTGTAAGATATCAACAGATTATCTGTGTTGAAAAAAGATGAAAACTCGGAGGAAGAGAAATCACATTCCACTATTTACTCACACATTACGGGTCCCGTCCCTTTGAAGGTCTTGTTCAGAGAGCCTTAAAGTGAAAGAAAATGTTTTCCTATTACTTAATTCAATCAGAGCGCGAGGCGGGGGCTTCACGCGCCGCGCATTGGGCTCCTCTATGACAGAGTCGCCTTTGTTGCGTCTATCCGCCGCTGTCACACACTTTAATTCGACTCTCTTTCTCTCTCATTGAAACCCCTCCACAATGACATTCAATAAGGGCCGCAGAGTGAAAACCTGGTTATTTTTACATATTCTTTCCCCCGACTCGGCAGGGGCCCGAGCAAAGGAATTAATCACTGCTCTTTAACAGCACTGCCTTCAGGCAATGACTTGTCCCTTTTTTTGTGCCCAGAAATGACACATTAACCTTAAAATGGATATGCGTAAACTTTACATTCAGCTGTTGCATTAATGTCTGCGCTCAACACTATCAGAAAAGTTGCCACACAAGTGCAGAAGACCTGTCACACGAATAATTAACCACAGCTATATACATACATAAGCTACATACATAAATTCAGAATGGTATGCGTTTATTCAGAAACATAACGTGGCGAAAATTAACATATACACATGCAGCTGATAACACATTTGACCTTCTCGTAATCTCACCAAATACAGCATAATGGACCTTTAATCTTAAAGAAGCGATGGAAAATGATTCTGTAATCTACCTACTGTTATTCAAATGTAGCCTAATAAATGAACAGCAGTTGTAAATATCTCTGAGAGTTTATCCTCCTCGACCTGGTTTCCTACACAGACACAAATAACTTGTATACACACCTAGGGTGCTTCATGTCTAGGACAAATCTTATATATAATACATATACTGGCTTTCAAAATGTGACAGGAACGTTTTCTCTCGCAAATTTAAGCTGTTCTCTATGATAAAATGAGAGTGATGATAAAAGGGAGAATGGGCAGTGCCGCCTCTTGCGGCGTGGGTGGGGCTGACAAGAATAGACTACATTATGCAGTTCATTTAGTTAACAAGTGAAATAATGGGGAAGCGTGCAGTGGGAATGCCGAGAGAAAGGCACAAAACCCTATTGAGAGCTCTTGGCCGCTTACAGCGTAACCGTCACATGGCCGAACCGAGTCCACGGCGGCTATTTAAGGAGCGGCGCTGCGCCTTCAGCACCACTTCGCTGTCCACAGTCCCGACGAGAGCACGCTGACACAACCACGCGCCGGATTCAACTTCAACCACACTGCCGAGCAACACGTTTGCAAATATGCCGAGGTCTTTTCTCGTGGATTCCTTGATTTTAAGGGAGGCCAACGACAAAGGGAACGAGAACAACCCACCTTTATTCCCTTACGCCGTGCACTCGCCGCACCACCCGCACGGGCTGCCGGGCTCCTGCCACTCAAGGAAAGCCGGGCTGCTGTGCTTCTGTCCGCTGTGCATGACCGCGTCCCAGCTCCACCCGTCACCACCGACCCTGCCGCTCCTCAAGGCGTCTTTTTCTCCCTTCAGCTCACAGTACTGTCACTCAGCTCTGTCGAGGCAACACTCTTCATCCAACAGCCTCAGCCACGGACCGGGGATATACCAAGCTGCGTACTCAGTCCCAGACCCGCGACAGTTCCACTGCATCTCCATCGGTGAGTAGAGGCTCATATATAACGTTTGATCAAATTAATCAAGGCACATTTCACGTGTTTTCATGATATCACTGTAGCTGACAATCTCTATTTACTTTTCACAGAAAACAGCAACAGCAAACTTCAGAGCAGCAAGCGCATGCGCACGGCCTTTACCAGCACACAACTTTTGGAGCTGGAGCGAGAGTTCACCTCCAACATGTACCTCTCCAGACTGAGGCGCATCGAGATCGCCACATACCTAAACTTGTCCGAGAAACAGGTGAAAATCTGGTTCCAGAACCGCAGAGTGAAGCACAAAAAGGAGGGCAAGAGCAGCGGCCAAAGGACTGGATCACATAACTGCAAATGCTCGTCCCTGTCAACCGCGAGATGCTCGGAGGAAGAGGAGGATGACATTCCTATTTCTCCCTCCTCGTCCGAAAAGGAGGACGTGGACCTGTCCGTCTCCCCATGAACTCTCCCACTGCCTCCCCTCTGAAATATTTTGGTCCTCATGATTTTGAATACAGCCAAAAAAAGACTGTTCCACTTGTTCAGTCGCCTGTACATAGAAAGAGAATATTTAATCAGGGGACAGCCCTGAATTATTGTATAGCTGTATACATGTTGTACGTTTTGTATGTAGTTTTTTTCTGAAAACGATCCATTTGTTGTTGCCAATCCGATGAGTATGGGTGGCATATTTGTAAAGGCAATCCCAAAAAAACAATAGCAACATTGTTTATTAGTAATTTGGGGGAGACGGTATTTTGTATACATGGTGACTATACTGGTTAGATTCATTCTATGTGGATGGAACTGTGACTTCAAATATGAAAAGTTGGAGGGAAATTCCCTCAATGTCACATTGCTGAGATCACTCTGAAATTATATCTTCAGTGTAATTGAAAAAATATTTATTTATTTAAAAATGTTGATACTTAAATAAAAATATTTCTGAGCGACAGACTATGTTGTGGTGTGAGTTAAATATTTGGTCTTTGCGCACCACTGAGTGCGCACAGAGGCGCACGTAAACTCAAGGTTAATATCAGCAGTTTGGACATTATATATTCTGTATGTAGGCCTATTTAACATGCTGTGAGAAGACAGGATCAGATCCTGTAAAATACTGTGTGATAGTATTTAGTCAAAATAGTAACATGAATTACATCTCCACACATTTATACTCTCCCTGGCTGCGCTGTATGTGGCAACATGGGCAGTGCATTTTTTCAAACGTAAGACTCATTTTCTTTGCAATTAAAATTATTATTATTATTATTCATCTTTTACATGAAGGTACAGGTGCTGTGCATCAGGGATGTTTGGTGTATGAGAAAAAGACTAAAAACGTATTTGACAAGGTTTAAGTTTGGCTCAGAACCAAAAAGAAATTGGTAAGGAACCGAGTAATGTTGGTGTTGTTGAGATTCCCAGCCGGCACAGCACACTACAGACAAACAACATGCACTTATAGAAGAAGCTTATTAGGCAACATGAGCTGAACCCTGGGAGAGTAAATCAAATGCTCAATAATCTTTATCACTCAGAGGGGATAAAGACGTTTGTATGGGGTCCTTTTATGCGCTATCCCTGGGGGACACTCGACCCAGATATCACTGCCTGGCCCTTTGGAGCTCTTTTCAAGTTTCATCCTAGCTGAAATGATCCGTCTCGTTTGACTGAGTTAATAATCGCTGTGGGTGTATAATGGTGCATCAGGAGTGTGCATATCTTAAGATATCGATCTAACATGAAAATAAATGAGGAAAAGACGCAGTTTGGTGTCCACGACCCATATTGTTCTTACTGTTAGCGCACCAGTGTGGTCAAGTTGATTGTCGCTTTTATGAGCTCCAGGTGTGTTCAAGACATAACACAAGCATTTTCAACTCAGCCAATATGATGTTCAATTACAAAAACATAATTATTAATTAGCACATATTGTGATTTTTATGGCAACTCATTATAGCCACAAAATTAAATAATGTGCCAAGTCAAATAATACGCAGCATCCTCAAACATAAATTTAGTCTTTTAGGCCGAATTCCTCTGTTGGATAATCTGATTAAAAATAGCCAAAAATGAATGTATATATGTATATGTTTTACTCAAGTTAAAAATATGTCATCTGATCACTGAAACCATATCCAAAAAGACCAAACCAGGAGTTTAGCGTTTTGTTCGCCTAATTACGCACCGCTACAGCTGCTCTCTGACTGAAGCTTTGGTTCTCAAAATTATATTTATTATGTTGAATAGGCTTTAAATTATATTTGCTTCCTTGGAAACGTACGTCTATACTCTTTTAAAGGGAGTAAAAACTCTTAAATTACGTACAACACATTATCTGCATCAGTGTGCCTTTTTGGGATGTGAAGTTTCAATTGTAAACTTTCACTTAATTGTTCACTTAACCATTTTAACAAAACTCCAATATTTGCATTTGTTAAGATGTGGGATTAGACTATTTTGTTAATTGCACCATAGAGCCCCATTTTGCTCACAACGTCCTCTGCAAAGCGCCCTTTATCCATTCAATAGCCCGGGGGTATGCGCCCTGGGGGAGCTTATACGCTCGGTGCTCCAAATGCTCAATTTATTTATTCTTAATTTTGTGCCGATCAATTCATTGAAGCAAAAAGGACTACGGTGTCTTTTTAAAAAGAAGAAAAGGGAATTGTGGACGTAACCTTGACGGAGCTGAGGAGAGGGCTCCCCTGACGCTGGAGAGCCGCTTGAGTCAACAGGCGCCCATCTAGCAGACTCGCCCTTGTCTTTATTCTGGCTAATTTTTTATTTACGGCTTTTCTTTGACATGTCTCTTATCTATCAGATTAAAAGAACAGCTTGTAACAAATCAGTCTGCACGATTTACAACAGCATTAAAAGGGGACAAAGGGAGCAGGCAGTCAGTACCTGAGAGTCTGGTAGACGGCGCGGCGCTGCAGCTGATTCGATGGTTTGAAAATACGCACGAAACAAAATACTTGAATCCTGAAAAAGAGCCTTTGTACGTTTCTTTAGAAATCAAGCAATTCTGCATGACAAAGGACAATTAATAAGCCGTCTTTTCACGACCAGCAGCTGGTTTCCCCGTCAAGGAAAGTTGGAAAAAATTCAGACTGAATGCGCGCAAAAGCCCTTTGCGCGCAGACAGCAACCCAAGGTGACCCATTTGGCACAGTTAAAATAACCAAGCCGAGGTAAAAGCGAGGGAACTGTCAAAAACATTTAAGCTGAAATATCTTGAAATTGCAAATCCCTTTATGTGGAGGGACGCTGCCGATGTGGGTTAGTCGTACAAAGGAGGTGGTTAAGTTGGAGAGGCTTTGGAAACGGACACGTGGCTTCTCAATGAGAGCTCTTTTAGACCCGCGTGGCTTGCTGTGGCACTGCACATTCAACTACTTTAAACTTATCCAGCCTAATACACATGTGTAGTAAACTTAACATGTTAACCTACCAACTTTAACTAAATAGTTTATAAACTTTTAAACACGTCAGCACATTTATAACGTGTTTGTTTACTCAAGTTGAAAGGATAAACACCATTGCTGCTCCAGGCTTCCAACCTCGCTTGTAAATGTAAAGTACTGAGTTATTGTTGGAAGAGGGGAGGCTAGTTTCAAGAGCATGTTTTTTTGTAACAAGCATGTTATAGCTTAATGCACTTTAATCTTCACATTTCATGACTTTATGGTGTTTGGGGGCGTTTTTGTTATTTTGGATGCAGCTGTTTTTCGACCAATAATTTGGAAGAAAATAGATTACTGATATAAATGAGTATTTTTGTGGATGAATTGAAAATGGCAAAGGTTTTACTTTTGCATTAACATCGGAAAGGCAGCTAAATATGAATTTAGTTTATAGTCTGTATAAAAAGGTATTTTCTTCTATATTTTGGCAAAGCTTCATCCAAACAACTCGACCTGCACCGTTGGACTGGAAACAGTTTCAGTTGCTCCCGATTGTTTTTTTTTTTTTTTTATGTTTTAAGGACTGTGTTTAAAGTGCATTGAACAGCAACATGTTTCTTTATGGAGCTGTTAGTGGTGGTAATGTAGTTTTAAGCCTGCTGAAGTGGCACGGTAAAGAAACCAGCTCGTTTCTGCTGCAACATTTGAACCCATTCAGCTGTACACAATCTGTTTAATATAGTTTAACAGCTAATCAGTAATGTAAGATGAAGGACTGGCACGCAGCTTCACTTTCTTCACATTCCCCCCTCTCTAATTGAATATTCAACACGCGCACCGTGCTCTGTTTGCCTTTTTTTCAGTGTGCTTGAGAACACGCCTTTTTAATTCTCGGCCCATATACAAGTAGTGTCAAAGGTCGAGAAATAATGAACTGCGCAGACATGGAAATAACCTCTGCGAGCGCCACCGCTGAAGTGAATGCTTATGAATGGGATTTTGGTCAAAATATTTGATGGTATACATTTGGATAAAATTACAGTGGACTTTTTTCCAACATCGTTTAACCTCGTTTGTCACCTTCAATCAGTCCACATGTGAACATGAATATTAGATTAGCCGAGACAGCTGGGAGTGAGAGGCCTACCTGATCACTGAAGTAAAAAAAACAAGCACAACAAAAATGTAATTAAAAACATATTTGGACTGTAACCACTAATTTGAAAATAAGTATATGTCATGAAAAATGTATAGTTGTTACTCACCATGTCATCTGTAATAGGCCTAGTGGTATTTTGATAATTTGAAAGAAACACTTGTTGTGCATCATGGCTCTTGAGTGCATCTAACCTACTGCATTGCATTTTGTATCTGTATTATAGAAAATATGATTTATGCAGTTGAATCGCTCCGTAGCGTGACAGTGACTGGACTTTATTCTGGTTTTGCCGTATTGAATCAGTTTAAAGTGAGGATTTATTTTTGAAAAGTACGACAGAAAGGCAAGAGCAAGTTCTTTGGCGAAGGAAAGCTACTGTACACGCACGCACTCCCACACAACCCACGCGTACACGCATACACACATAGAAGCAAAACATAGTGGGGCATGGTTCACAGGGCGACGGTGCTTTCATCTGTAGATAAAGACAGGGTAACTGTCTCCTCTCGGCCACAGTAGGCTATATGTGGAGCAATTGGAGCACTTCAATGTACCCGAAGCACGCAGACTTTCACTGTCTGTCTGTTTATCCTGCAGTTTAGTGGCTCGCTCAGATGTGCAGTGTGGAGCAGGAGCGTCATCTGGTGGCAAAGACCAGAGCTAGTTAGAACTTATGCTTTAAAGGTCCCACGACATGGTGCTCTTTGGATGCTTTTATATAGACCTTAGTGGTCCCCTAATACTGTATCTGAAGTCTCTTTCCCGAAATTCAGCCTTGGTGCAGAATTACAGCCACTAGAGCCAGTCCACAATGAGCTTTCCTTAGGATGTGCCATTTCTGTGTCTGTAGCTATTGAGGAGGAGAGAGGGGGGGGGCAAGGTGGAGAGTGGGGGTGTGGCCTTGACCAACTGCCACTTTGCTCGTTTGAAAGCCATGATGTCTCTCTCTTTCTCATGGGTGGGCCAAATTCTCTGGGCGGGCAAAGCAGAGAAAGGGGAGTTAATCTTGCTCCTTATGAGCTCATAAGGAGCAAGATTCCAGATCGCCATCTGAGCTTTCATTTTCTCAAAGGCGGAGCAGGATACCCAGGGCTCGGTTTACACCTATCACCATTTCTAGCCACTGGGGGACCATAGGCAGGCTGGGGGACCTCATATTAATGTTAAGCAACCTCATAAAGTGAAATTTTCATGCCATGGGACCTTTGACAAAGTTTCAACCCTTTGTTATTAATAGTTTAACTTACAATTTCACTACAGTATTATTTTATTTAAATAACAAAATATCCCAGATAGTAACATAACAGCTGCTATATAGGTCCCAACCACACCACATGTAACTGGGTGCAGGCACATCTGATCTCCCAAGATCTCCAAAGGACTCCATCAGTTCGGGGGGCCCCTTGAATACTCCTCATTCACACAACAGCAGCACAGCCTCTTTTATATTTCCCCTCTCAGAGAGGTGCTTTCTGAAGGACTGAAGTTCTCAGAACACTCAAGGCATTTCCATCTGTAAAGTAAACTGTGAAATGTAGCATATGATATTATAAATTGTTAGACAGTTATTAACAGTTGAACTAACAAACCGGTCAGTCACGTAATAGCACTATTTTGACGTCTTTGAACATGTATAACTTGTGAGACGATGTTTCCATATGTGTTGGCTAAAACACTTCAAAGGGAGAGAGAAGCGAAGCTCAAGTGCGAAGTGCTTGAGCAAAGATTTGAATAGAGGGAGTTGGAGGAAGAAAAGACAAATGTCCAGAGCAAAGTTTATAGCTAGAGTGTTTTCTATTGTACAGTATAGAGCCTGTTTCATAAAAATGCCAAACAAAGGTGCTCCACACTGATGTGATAGTACAGTAATCTTTCATTCTGACTACAAAGACATTCAGGGATGCCATTAGTGTAATATTAATTTCAATTGACACTGATGACACCTGATACCTCTTGTTGTCATGATTCTCACCCAGTCCTTGTCCTCTCAGATGGCGTTTAACCCCTGGGTAACACATACCCAGTAGTCCAACAAACTGCTAAACATCTGCTTGTCAAAGTGGAAACCTCAAGTAACATGAACAAAATAGATTCTCATTTTTACCTGACTTGGATTTTTGTTAGAATTTCACTGCTTGACACTGTATGCATTAATGAAAGCTACGTGTTAGCAGAACCACTGACTCATGTGATTGCAGAACCTTTTATTCTCATAACTTTCTGTTGTAACAAAACTCATCAAATGTCTTATGTACATTATTTAGGATGTTGCCATCAGATAATTAAGGCAAAACCCTCATCTTAAAATTCTCAGTTCAGTTGTTCTTCTGATGAATATAGATGCTTAAGTCAATCATTTTCAGTATCAACAAGTATACAAAAGTTACAAAACAAATAAAAAAAACCCACTAATATCTCATTTCTCAAAAATTGTTTTGAATACAACGCTGTAATCATTCATTCAGTCCATCCAAAATACAGTTTAAAAAAAACTGTGACCTCCATAACATCTGCATCTTTAGAATATACACCGCAGCCTCCTTTAACATCCAAACTATGTTATGTTCATGGGCGCTAAAGCTGAATACATCAGATCCCGTGTTTGTTAAATGCCAAAAAAAATAGAGACAGAAACCTGGAGATACCATCATCTGAATTTGACTCAAACACGTGGAATACAGTCAGCGTGCACAAAGTCAACCTCCAGTTTACTGTCAGCGGAGCAGCTCCAGGGTTTTCATAACATCCCATACTCTTTTCTACAATGCTGGTTCTCATTGTTGTCAAAAACATAATAATATACAAAGTAATTAAAGTAAAGGTACACATGAATTAAAGTTCTTCTGTGGGTAAATACTATCAATTAAGTTTGCGATATATTTAAATTTTTAAATATTAGTTTTTAAAAAATCACCTCGACATCAGCTTATCAGGGAGCCAATAACCACATACGGTATATACGTTTCAAGTTTCCTTCATATCATGTGTATGTTAATAAAGGAATAAATAAACACATCATCTACATGATCAAATTCATGGCTGTTAAAACTGTTTCATTTAACAGTTACATTGTCGGTTCTTCAGTTAAATTTTGTTGTGAACTTTCATACACACTTCCTGTAGTCAGAGCCTTTAATAGTGGAAACATTTAGTTCAGACATTAATATTCATGTGAAGAGGTCGCAATCTGATACAATACAAACTCATGGTTTACACACATGGGATGTGTTTGTTTAACATTACTTTATTCCGATTCTTTTAACAACTGAGGGTGCCATAGCAGAATCCAGTATATCTCGAAATATTGTTGGCACATAAAAAAAATATGAAGCCCCTGAATTGACACAAGCAACTTTGTCCTGTGTTTAAAGTCTTCTATGATAATAAACTGAATATTATTTGGGTTTTCGACTGTTGTTATGACAAAACCAGCCATCAGCTTGGGCACTGTGACACTGAATTATCTCTCTCTTTTTGTTGTTGCTATTTTCTGATATTTTATAATGTAGACCAAACAATTAATCAATTCTTTTGACAAAATAATTGGCAGATTAATGTATAATCAAAAAAAGAAAAGTCATTAGTTGTAGCCCTAGATCTCAGTCAAGCTTAAATGGCTTTCACATACTTCATGGCTTCCTCAACTCTTTTTCAAATACTTCAGAATATTTACAAAGCCTTCATCCTTCAATACATGCTTTAATCATAGCACACAAAATACTATGATTTACATTAGGCTATCATATCATGCTCCTTTCAGTTTCCTTGCATACTGTATATATTTACACATAGCCTGTCTCATTGTCAGTGACTGCACCTCCAGTCACTCAATCTGTCTGTGGCTCCTGCTGTCAAATATCATCGACCTCCTCTGCGGCTGGTAGAAGCAGCTGGTTGATGTTTCCAGCCTCTGTCCACTTTTTGGAATAGTCATTTTGTTTTGAAGGGCGATCCCCTCCGGCGTCCTGAAATTCTCTGTCATCTCTTTAGAAAAGACGTTCACTGCTGACGTGTCGTTCAGGCTCTTAATGGAAGAAAGGAGCCTGCTGTCGTCTCCTGGCGGAGGATAGTCCATGATGGGAAAAGGAGGGCTAAGCAGGATGAGACTTTGAGGTCTCTGCCTGTTCCTAAAGGACGGCCTTTGTAAGAGGTTCCCTCTGTTAGGTCTGGGGCAATCTACAAACACTTCCAGACTTGGCGGGTGTCTCCTTGTGATGACCGGTAGCTCTGGAGTAGATGTTGTCTTCACAGACTCAGCAACATGTGGGTGTTTTTGGTGTTTAGGGGCAGGCTCTTTATTCTCCAGTTCCTCCTTTAGATCTGACAACAACGGAGGAGGTGCAACATTGGTTTTCTCTGCACACATTTTAGGATGTTCTTTTTCTTGTTCCTTCGCTGTGTCAAAATCCTTCTCATGTCTCAAGGGAGGAATCTGACTGTACTGCACCTTCGGGGGGACAACTGGCACAGCTTTGGCCTGGCATGTTTTTATCATGAAGGCTGTTCTCACCGATGAAACGCTGACTGGGGCTGAATTTCGACGAAGAGGCGCCTGCCGATCACTCAGAAACAACTCCAACTCGGAGGGCAGCCTGGTGTTTACAGATTCAGAGGAGGTCAGTAATCCTCTCTGACAAGAGGAAAACTCTGATGAATTATGGTTCTGCTGATTAGAAATGTCTCTAATGCATCGATGCCCCAGGTCTAAATTAAGTGAATATGGTCTGTGTTTAGAAAAGCAATTTTCCTCTCTTTTCTCTGCCTCATAAGACATCTGTCTGTAAAACCTCTGAGATGACACTGTATTCTTCTGTTTTGTTGTGCTGCATTTTGCTGTGTGAGGTTGTGTTGTGTTACTGCTGTTCACACTGACCCCTGAAGGCAAATACATCCATTTCATTTCTGGTTTGCAGCTGGTAGTCTGAGGGATGTTTCCTGAGGAGTGTACAGTGCTCTTAATGAGAGACTGTTTGTTTTTATCAACTGAAAGAGATGAAATCTGAGTTTCCCCACAAGAGCTGAAAGGTGATAGCTGGTTAAACAACTCCTCCACGTCAGGTGAGTGGAGAGGACTGGTAACCCACTGCTTGTTGGAGCTAAAATCCTCCCAGGGTTCCACCAAGTCCAGCTCCTCCGAGTTTCCTCCACATCCTTCATCGTTGTCGAGGTTTTGCAGCTCCAAGGGGTGACTCCTCTCCTCCAAACACACTGACAGTCTCTGAATAACCTCCACGTCCGGAATCACATTCTTCATCGCTCCATCACAGGAGACGTTTTTGTCTCCTTGAGGAACATCGCGTTTCTCATCGTTTTTATCGGTATCATCTGCTCCTGAGAAGCCTTCAACAGTTGGAGTATCCTCTATCATCAAATGATTCATAACTTTATCTAAACAGGTTTCCTTTAAAGGAAGTTGACCCTGTTTGGTGTCATCTTTGTTTAAGGGTGAGATTTTTAGATGCAGCTTCTTGTCTTTCTTATCCACCATGTCAGCAGCGTGGGTCTTTTCTGTGTTTTTGTGAAGAGAAGATGAGATGTCCGACTCTGAAGGCTGTTTCTTTGCAGAGTCCGATCCAGTGGTGATTACATGATCAGTCAGAGAGGTATTTGAAGAATGCTCCCTAAATAACAACGACAGAGACGGAGAGCTGCGGCTTCGTTTTGACTTAACATCCATCGTTAACCTCATGCCCTCGCAGGTGCTCTTCGAGCCGAAAACAGGTTTAAAAGTCTCATCCAGCAGGTCAATTTCAGGTTCAGTTATCTTCAGTTCTTGGTGGAGGTCAGACCACAGTTCTTTCCCAGTAGAAGATCCCTTGTCCTGAAAGAGAAAGTATAAAAACAGAAAAGATTAAATGTAACCGAAATGATTCCACTATTCATTTATAAACCAAACAAACAGAATCACACCGATGTGCTGGTTGGAATAGTTTTAGTCTGTTTATCTTAAAAAAAAAAACATAAACTTAATTTGATTATTAAATCAGAAAACTTAAGCCCTAATGAAAGATAGCATCTGCAATTATGCTCAGGTGGAAGCACAACTATGTACATGACTTACCAGTTGCATAGTTATCTGCTGGTTGTGCACTTCTTTTCCAGGAGATGGTGCTGCATCTTTGCCTTCTCTTGCATTTGCAGGGGACGCTGGTTCCAGTTCAGAAGTATTCATCCCTCCTTGACCTTCTTGCACCATTTCTTTGCTTGCATCTGAATACAAAAATTAGTTATTTTTCATGACATTCTATTACACATATTTGACTTATGTAACATAACAAGTCATTTTAAAATGGGATAAAGTAAAATGTCCTTACCCTTTGACGGGACTCTGGAAGTCATCTCCTCTCTGTTTTTCTTCTCGGTTCCTTCCTGCTTCTTGGGTTCCAGTTGGGGGAAAGTGTTGCTCTTTCCACTGTTGCTGCTCTGCTCTGAGCTCTCTTTGCAGGGTTTTAGAGTAGCTGCTTTATCTTTGGCGTGCCCCCTGCATGGCGTGCTGTTGGAGCTGATAACGGCTGACACGCGCAGCGGTACAGACACAGCAAAAGGCTCAGATATGTTGACGACTCTGCGCTGATGCCTTGGCGAGGACTCCAGTGGGAAGAAGCTTCCCGGGAAGGAGGGCCTAGAGGAGCTGTTGTGGGAGGAGCCCGAGTACAACATCCTCCTGTTTTTCGGAGAGGTGGGCTTGTAGCCACTGAGGTCATCACCTTTGAACACCTTCAGTTGCTCTGGCAGTGATTTTTGAGGAGGTGCAGAGGCACCTGGTGACCCCTTTTGGTCCATGCTAGAGCTCCAGCCACCTGTTGCCCCGTCACCTCTCATCCCTTTAAACTCCCAGTTTTGGTCGTGTTCACTCAGATCATAGAGCGAGTCAGAGCCCAGCGTTCTGGATTTTACATCTGGAGAGTAAACGCTGCCGGAACCACCAGCTGGACTGTTGTTTCCTGTTCTGTCATCATCTGCATGGTAAAATAAGCGTTAGACTATCACATTAATTTAACTCTGTGTTTAAATTAAAGTATCTAAGGTTTAGCCCCACCTGTTGGTAAGGAGCACAAGGACTCCATGCTCCTGGATGGGCGAAGAGCTGCTTTTTCTGTCAAAAAAACAATAATATTATCACACTTTGACAAAATATTTCAAGTGTCCGGAGGCTGCAAAAAATAAAAAATAAACACATCTTGAAATTTGAATTAAAAATGTGTATATTCTGTTAACATTGTTAGCTCATTGTTAACTCTCCCATTGGACACTTTACCTGTCCCTTGTGCTCTAATTAACACACTGCCGTTCCGGCTCAGTTTTCCCTTCGAGTCCACAGACCGTCCCAGGTTGAAGATGGACTTCCATTTCTTTGATTTCCCAGAGAACTTTCTCCTAACAGACAAACCGAGATGATTAGGTGCAGTACTATCCCACAGCATGTTCTGACAGTAATACATGCATAGTAAATACAGTAATCGTACATGCATCAAACACTCTCAATGAACTGAATCCAAATCAGTCATACTTGCTGTCTGATATGTCTATGACGGTGTGGTAGAGCGTGGCAGTGCTGGTATCAGGCAGACTGTTCTCTCGCTGACGTTCTTTATGCACAGGATGGTTTGGACTTAAGGAACGAGCCTGGGCTTCTTCCAGGCTCATCAGTTTCATTGGCCCACACTGGCTACTGATCGGGAGTGTGGCATACTTCTCCACACACATCAAACTCGGTCCTGGAGAAGTATATAAAGTCAGTGTTTTTCTGTGGTGAATTAGCAAATCCTTTACAAATATCCCACAAAAGAGTCTGTTTGAATGTTTTGGATGTGGTACCTTCTTTGGGTTTGATTTGCACAGAATCACTGAAGAGCTCCTCTGTGTGGTTTAGAATAAACTCAACCACTGACTGTTGTATCCGCACCTGCTGGAAAGCCATGTCTCCATTACTACATGACGCCTCAATGTCTTTAGATCTGTCAAAATAAGAGACGAAAATGAGAAATGCTTCTTTTTTTTCTTCTTTTTAATGTATGCACATTTTCCAAAAACAGTTACAGAAATCCATGACAGCATGAATACTTTGAAGTTAAAGGAGCAAAAAAGTAAACATTATTTTTTTAGACAGAAAAGTATCACTGCATTTCCTATCTTTGCAAGTTTCTTTTAAATGGATCAAGTGTTTCAGGCACCTGTGAAGCTAAACTCACCTTAATAGATTTGGAGCCCAAACCAGGGCCAGGTTACGTGTATGCATGTTTGTCTGGGAGCTTAAGGTGGCAAGGTGGGCCAAGTGCTTAGTAAGGTACTCCAGAGTCCTATGGAGAGTTGATGGACACTTTTTGTCACATTTATTACAACATTATGTAAAACCTGGCAACCAAGAATGTCAATTGTACAATTGTCTTTACTGCTGAGAGTGAAAAGGGCTGTTCACCTGAAGTGAGGAATCGGCAGTTCTTTGATGACCCCCCGAATGCGTAGAAGTCTCTCATGATCCCCCTGGACCAAGACTGTTTCCTGCATGTAAAACAGACAGATGTCCATGTCAAAAACATTGTATGTTGATGAACTGTAGGGTCAAGCTAGATCCCATACTGCATGGCCCTGCAGGCTTCCATCAAGTCTCCAAACCCAGTTATCCCTGCTCAACAAATGTAAACAGACACGCTGGAGTGCGTGCAGTCAAACTAATGTGATTGAGGCCCATACAGCTGAGCACGTTAGCTGCATTTGTCACGTATGAGTTTGTCAACATATGTAGTTGTTAAAACGTGCTCTTGCTCAGTCTTCTACCCTTATTTCTTATGGCCCGAAGCTTGAAGATTAACTTCAAAATTACATTTTACATTCTATCAGTCAACATTATGCCGGATCGATCAGGCGTTTTAATTAATAATATACACAACATCAAGCACTCAATCAGATCCTGCTCAATGCTCATGTTGACAACTTGGCAAGAAATGGAAACTGAGATTTTGTATGTTTTCATATTACACCATGTGAGGAATTGACTTTTCCTAAAACTTTGGAGTACTGGACTTTTCAGGCACAAGCAGTACAAGAATTATGAATGCCAAGGTATGCTAATGGCCCGTCAAGGTACACAGAAAGCTACACAGAAAGCATGAACCAGGTCTTCCAGTTTGGTATTCCTTCTCTCCTGCTCCGTTCTCTAAAGTCTCTTGCACATCCAGAAAATGCTTCGCTCTGGTACTAAATGTGGAGATTGTGTCACCCCAATTTTGGCCACACAGATTGCCAGTTCAATTTTGAACTGATTTCAGGATCTCATTATACTTTGAATGTTTTTGCTCTTGCTTCATTACAAACCTTAAACTCCCCCCTGTGATCCAAAAGGGCCAGAAACAAAATGTTTTAATCTTCAAATCCAGCTCTGCAGTTATATAGTGCATCCAAACAAATTGTTATTTACCAGAAAGGCACTGGCAACAGGGCAGCCCACAAAAAACACACACATAAAAAATAAAACCGATCATAATTCAGTCTCTTACAATCAGTTTTGTCATACAGTATATAGAGGGACATCTTTTTATGATTATGGGCAGCAAAACTACTTTTAATAATGAAGATGATGAATGATAATAAATCATACTTTTGTTTAATCACGTACTACAGTATGTTCTTTGCTTACAGTGTAGTTGACATCTGCAAATGGTACTGTATTCTCCAGAAAAGAGATGATAATAGCTGATCAGTAGTGAGCCAGAGAGTTGAGGTCACACTCATGAAAAATGATAATAAATAACCTCCTTATAGTGCTGACACAAATATACACAGGGACCATGTGGAATAAATGCTGCTCATTGATGTCTGGTGTTGGGGTTGCCGTTCTGTCTGTCACTAATTATGGTTTGTAAAGCATGAATCTGCCGTCAAATCACTTCTAGGCAACACAGGATTTTTTTCCCCACTTAAGCAAAACTGTAAATGTGTGTACTTACAGTGAATTTGCTGTATAGCTCATATGTGAGCAGGGGATTGGGTAGCTCCCTGAAGAACAGCTTACATAAGGAACCCACACAGTGGATGTCCTGGAGGTACACTTCCTTTGTAAGGTCAGGGCACGCCTCGGAGCAGAATTCCTGCCTGCACACACACAACATACACACACACGCACACGCACAAGCACACGCACACACACACACACACACACACACACACACACACACACACACACACACACACAGTTAGCTGAATGCTTCAATTGTTACCACCCCTACTAACTTCTTGGCTTGTTAGATTGAAGTCGACTTAACATTGTTGTGGCAAAAAAACAATGCTAAAAAAGCTCAAAAAGATTTGTGTAAATTAAAAATAACCATGACTATTTATTTGGCCTGCATGGGTAAAAAGAAGTAGCTGGACAATAACTAATTTTATGAACATGATTTGAGATAACATTTGATTTTACTGAATAATTGGAGCACACAGGAATATGATGATGTCTAATATTTTCTATGATGTGAGGTTTTTGATGCCTCACTCATGTTGCATGAGTACCTGAGACGCTGGATGTTTGAGGTGACCCCCGACAGTCTGTAGATCCCGTCCACAATCCCATGCTCCTCAATAAACTCTGCGCATTTCTTCAGAACCTGAGGAACTGAAGTTAAGAAGTTATATTAGTCATATACTTTTAGTCATACTGGACTTTATGGTCACATTAAACCTTAAAAGCAGGAGAAGGAAACAACTGTATGTAATGTTTTAGTGGTAACAATGCACATAAGGTAGACTTCATGGTATACGGTTTGTTCCACCATGTCTGTTTTCTATTCCTTAGGGCCGCTGATTGTAGGTGGACTTTGACAGGAAGTTAAAAATGGTTTGTTTGTTTCAGAGGAAGGTTGACACACCCAGTCCTTGTAGCTGGTATTACTTACGACATTTCCTCTAATAGAAAACGGCTTTTGAAATCTTACCACTGACCTACACAGCTTTCTACTACAGTACATCACCTTGTGTCCAGGCTGCACTTTAAAAAAAAAACAATTCTGAACAGATTTAACTGTGGCTTAACAGCTACGTCCCATGCTCTGATTCAGTCTGACCACAGCTTCCCTTTAGCTAATGCTGAAACTAGCAATTGACTGCAAATCAGCATAAAGTTGATTCTAAAGCTGAATCTGACGAAATTGTGATTGTATTTGGATTTCTTTTCAAACGCAGACAATTAAGATCAGCTCAGTCTTCAAACTAGTTCTCTGTAGAGTGTGCATGAAGCAACCTACTGGTACTTATGAGGAAAACTCAAATGTTGATTCATCCTGGCTCAGTATTAATGTTAATTACGTGCAACTCTTTTCAGATATAAAGAATACCGTTCAATTGGATCCAAAAGATTTTCATAGCATCTCACAAGGACCAACAGACTGACTTTTAACCTCTAAGCAGAGCGTGATATTAAATAGTAACGGGTAGCTCATTTATGTGTCAGTGCAGATTTAAAGAAGTTACTTGATATTTATATGTGGAAATCAATAGTTAATAATTAATAATATATCCCTGGGCGCCTCCCTAGGGAGGTGTTCCAGGCACGTCCAGCTGGGAGGAGGCCTTGGGGGAGACCCAGGACTAGGTGGAGGGATTATATCTCTAACCTGGCCTGGGAACGCCTCGGGATCCCCCAGTCGGAGCTGGTTAATGTGGCCCGGGAAAAGGAAGTTTGGGGTCCCCGGCTGGAGCTGCTACCCCCGCGACCCGACCCCGGATAAGCGGATGAAGATGGATGGATGGATGGAATAATAATAATATGACATAACTGTCTTCACATAGATAAAGAATAATGTGTTATAATAACAATGTTTCAGTTTCATATGCTGCCTTACATTTTCTGAACCTTATGGTTGTATGAATGAACATTATTTTATTCCATGATGTCCCAATAATTAGTCTTTCTATTACTTTTGTAGACTTTTACATTTTAACTACAATCTTGTTTCCATGTCTGTTGGTGTTAAGTACAAAATGTATCATCTTCCAAACAAAATGCATCCTCCATGAAATGAAAGATTAATTCCGGCAATGGTTCATTTCTCAGTAATCGCTGCAGACACCAATAATCTGCAATTTACATTCTCATCTATTTGACTTAATTGTACTTTCAGTGACATGCCTGTGGTCAAATAAACTCTGGAGTCTTCGTTTAGCGTCTCTCAGTCTCTACACTGAGGGAAGATCTCTGATTGATCTACAGTTTGAACTGATTTTTAGAGATACTTTATGACACAAAGTTAAATCAATGCGTGGTGGCGAGGAAAACTGAATTCAGAATATGACTCAGTCCCAACACACTGCTGCTCAGTGGTTGGCACTACAGCCCTGCAGTGTTTCTTTTGGTCAGGTTTTATCAACATATTTTATGGTAACATTGTTGTATGTTGACTTTATGGTTTAGGGCCAGATTAAGTAAAAAGCGAAAAGATTGAGTTTGTGTATTTCCTCTTCCAGATGACTCATGTTTGGGTATCAGCAGATTTGGAGTTGCTTTTCTGAAATTATTTTAGCTTTACATTGTCAACACGAAATACATGTTATAAACAACTTAACATAATCTCGATTGCTTTTGTCTGTGTGAGACAGGAGCTGTGAGTTGCATACCCTTTTTACGTGCAACGCAGAATTTGTATTGATCACTCTGTATTGCTAATTTTTATTTGAGATCTTTCAATGTTAATCTTACAAACATTAAGGATCAAGAGTATTTTCTCTTTTTAAAGACTTCTCTCACAAATAACAAGAGATTGTCAATATATCAGCGTGCAATTTTGCATTGTTGTCGTTTGTGCAGGTTGGGTAATAACATTGTGCTGGATTTTTTGGGTTCTACATTTCAACATGTGGGCATCAGGTACACTTTAATACCCTGCTAACAGACTGATTTGGTGGCGGTCACGATATCTAAATTTAACATCTACTTTGTGTCTCTGTTAGTTTGTCGGGAAATTCCGGTTGTTTCCAAAAGCAGTAACAAAGTAATGCACTAACAATATAAAAGCACAATATGTCTGCTGGACATCCATGACGGAGGGGTCTGACCCAAACCTCCTCCCTCACTTCCTGCACTGAAAGCCCCGCCTTCTACAGAGCGTCCACTCGATCAGGTCTTCCTTAAAGGTAACCTTAACACAGCTATTCATACGCCTGTGCACGTGGGATACTTGTCTTTTTTGACATATCATGGTGCTTCGGAAAAAAGAAATCACAGATGATTGTTGTATCAAATGAACATACAGTACGATCAGAAGGAAAAAATAGGGATACAATATTATAACCTTCTCAAACAAACGACCACATATTCGAATATTTGAGGATACATTTTGTTTCTCTTCTGTTTTTTTCTTGTCTCATTATTTTCTCTCATCCATAGGCAGCATCACCGCCCAGTCTTTTGTCAGAAACAAAACCATAGGAACTACAGTATAGTCACCGTAGGAAAATTGAACAAAAAATGTAAGAGCCACACCCAAAGTCACAAATGACCATTTAATGCAGCCAATGTGTGAATGAATGGCCTTGCTCTAGTAAATGTAACACACATGTATACCTACCAGCCATGTAATCTTTGAACAAACATGTATTTTGTTATATAAAGACACTTTTTTGTCTATCTTTTACTACAGGATATATAAAAACGGTTATAATAGCTATAATAATCTAGGAAATAACTAATAAACCTCAATTTCCATTATAAATGGTATCTTCTACGTATGATTCAAGTAATAAACGAAGGACATCGTGTGTAGTTTGATCATAGTTGCTTGTGAAAAAGTGTTAGATTTCCAAGAAAGCTACATAAAAGGTTTACCATCTTGTCCTGAATTCTGGAGATGTTCAATCAGGTCACAGCCGAACGCATTTTCACTTCCTTTCTTTTTGGACTTCTGCTTAGTCCCTTTATTCTTCATGTGGCTCCAGTTAGTAGTCCCGATGATTAACACAAACAGATCCTTGGACGCACAGCGATCGATCCATATGACCCTGAGAGAGGTTGAGTTTGTAGGTCAAAAAAGCAGCCACATAGAAATCCCAGATATCAGCTCCCAAAACTCTGCATCCGCTCACATTCTGACTAACCACACTGTTGGAGGCTGAGAGCAGAAGTGACGTCACATTTTGAACTTTAAGTCCTTTTAGATTGTCATAACTTGAAGTGATGATTAAAGAAAAGGAATGGTGTGAGTGTTGCTTGGCTGGGACGTGGCAGTCTGCGGTTTTATCTCTGAAGGATTTGCAGAAACAGTATTAGAATCGGTTGGTTTCCTGTTGTTTTTTCACCCCCAGCCAGTCTCTCTGTGCTCCTTTTTTTTTTATCTCCTCCTCCTTTCCTTCATTCCACACACTCTCCCCTTTTCACTGGCTTCTCTGTAGCTGAGGAAGCATATCAAGAGAAGCAAATCCCCTCAGGAACATTAGTTTTTATTTTGAATTTGATTTCCACTTTGAGATTTTTCAAATATTTTTATGTTTAGGGATGGACTCGTGGCAGTGGTGTGGCAGGGATTTTTGAAATGTTGAGACTGTGTAAAGGGGAGGGAAGTAAAGTGAGGGGAGGAGAACAGCTGACTTCTGTTTCTCTCCTGGTTTAGGAATTACTGACCTCCTTTATCCATTTTTTTCATGTGCCCAAACTTGGAGCTAACGGGAAAGCTGCTCTCTGCCTTCCTGAATGCTCCCAATGTATACAATTTCCTGTGCAAAGAGCCCGGGCTCGAAAACAAAAACAGACGGGTTCTGAAGGAAGAGGGAAGTGGGAGGTGACTGAAGTGAGGGCCTGAAGGGCACAGATGGGAAATGGGGGGGTGGGGGGGTGGTGGTGTTGGGGTGAGGAGATGGATGACACACATGGTTCTCATTATTAACTGCTATGCGTTTCACATTTTTCTTTTTTTTCTGGACTGCAAAGACAATCAATGAATGCAATAAATTTATAGCATTGATGTTAGTCTGGTAAAGCAAATTATGTTTTCATCTAGTACTCTAAGTATCTTTGTTACTTCCTGTCTTGAGTAAAAGTAATCCAATTACATCTCCGCACTCCCTTGAGAAAGATCATAACAAACTTCCTGGGTAGTGATGATATAGTCCTCATATTTGTAACAGTTTCACATGAAAAATTACAGATCCTAAAACCTAGATTCCATAAATCGAGGTCTGACATTGTACAGCTGTAAAATACAGAATTTTCCCTGGGTGATATTTTAAAACCTAATTACTAATTGCAGTATATCTGTTCTATGTTATCCCCTGTTGGACCACTGTCAAACCACCACTGACTGCAGCGATTCACTGCACTGGAGACAGAAAAGTGCCTCTATGTTTGGCTTGGTTTGGTTGGATGGGTTGACATCCACACTGTCTAGTCTTACTAGTCTCATAACTACGCAACAACTATGGTTTTCAAGTCACATTTCAGCTTTAAGAGCATATGAAAGCTTAGTATACAGTAATAACTTGGGGGCAGTGGGAACAAGCTGTAAAACAACACAGCCAAATGATCCCCTTTAAAGTTTATATGGCATACTTGTTTGCTAACTGGCCTACTTACACAGCCAGCAGAGAGACGCATCGTGCGTACATTTCTTTTTATGTCGAAATCTCTGTTGTTGTTGTTGTTGTTGTTGTCGTCACAGGGGTTGCATTTTACCACAGAGTGAAACAGCTGTTTTCTGTGAGTTTTCTTGGCACTGTTTTGAATGGTTTAATAAACTGGTTAATGTGAGAAATTTACTCACCGAATCGCAGAGGAAACTTACATTGGGCATGTGCATACAGAACTGTGAGAATTTACACAGTGCACTTGACATTGGTTTATCTTTAGCCAAGAAAACGTGTTCAAAACAAGTTGAAGTGGCGGACACATGAATCTGTCATTACAGATATGACTACATTATTTTGACCATGTGTGAAAGTATGAATATTGTGTCGCTATGTGTTGCTAGCTGTGTGTGGTGTATTTGGCTTTCTGCGTGACTCTAAATATGAGCCACTGTATGAGAGGTTCTTGTGGGTACTATGAAATAGAATCCTTCCAGTGCCTCTGATGTTCATCAGCTATTCGCTAACATTATCTGATGTTTAATGCCAGGCAGAAGTGTACAGTGGGTTTATCAGAGATTTTTTTTGCTAAAAACAGCTACCCGCTGTGGCCTAAAACGACACTGATGAGAGCAATATGAGAGAACCAAAACAATAAACTTGCAGGCCAGAATACCAAATAAATATTCTATGTGGATTCTTCACTAAGACTGACTCCTTTCACATACAAGTAGTCATTTGATCATTTGTTTGTATAAAAATGTTCATTAAAGCAGTTTTAAAGCTATAGTGCGTAGTTTCTGTCGCCCCCATGAGGAATTCTAAGTAATGAGAACAAAACTGTCGCCGCATCCACATGATTCAAGCCTTCGGTGATCGAAGAAAAAAAACATGATGAACTCTTCAGAAGAGGTCATTATCTTCACTTGATTTTCTGCGGGCGAAAGCCGCCGGACATAGCCATACTGAGAAATACAGAGAGAATTTTGTTGAGCTGATAGTCTTAATTAGCTTTGTAGCAACTCATTTGGCAATGGCTTGAATGTAACGGACGTTCATTAATATCAAAAAGTTACGCACTAAAGCTTTAAGTAATTTTTTGCATGTTTTATTTGAGAAAAACGTTTGGAGATTAGGCACTGCATCCATGCGCTCTACCTGCTTATTCCTAGTCAAGATAATGGGGGAGCCTCTCCCATGCAATGGCTCAGTTCACCTGCCCTGCATGACTTTGAACTTTGGGAGAAAAGTGGAATACTATGGAGTTATTTTCACCCAGAGGAAATGTGAAGTCCACACAGAAAGGACCCTGGACCTTCTTTCTGTACAGAGGTACCACTGAGCTGTCCTGAAATACAGCAATGAAATAATTTGACATTGTCAGACATTATTTTAATTTAAAAAAAAATAGTTTACTTTCCATCCAATAGTTAAAGCTTTTAAGAACACATATTAAGTCATCCAAATTTAAAGCACATATATATTGCTTTTCCACTTATGCCACTGGTGAATTCCTACACATTGTAGGACCCCAGGAAGAATAGCTTTTAGCTTATGCTGAAGCTAATGGGGATCCAAATAAAACAAACAAACACTTTGTAGGCACCACTGGCAGTTTAACATATTATGACTATTTTTTAGAGTAGATCATAGTGGTCTGACTTGCAGAGTTGATATTGTTGTGCTTGAATGTCACATGTGATCTAGATGACTGGGCTTGGCCTTAACAAGACAAAGCTTTCTTTCTCCACCATAGGAAGAGGAGATGACATCATTTTGTCCATACAAAGCCTCAGACATCCCGCTCTTTCTTTGCACTGGTAAAAAAAAAAAGGTCTATGCTGAGAAGACATTTCATTGTATCTATAATAAGGGGTAATTCTTAACTTTTTAGTACATGTTCTTCATGTCCTCAGAGGGATGCAATGTTGTGGAATTTCTGCAGCATAATTTAGCTTCTGCTAAATACCAGAGTAGAAATCACAACATGATGTTTGGGATGCCATAGTCTATATTCACACTCAGTATCTCTCCTCTCGCCAACAATGAGTCCCAGAGGGACTAAACAGCTTTTTAAGGGACTGTGAGGAGCCGTCTTAACAATCGCACGACAACTGGCAACGTACATACTTGTGCATTCATATTAAAAAGCTGGAGAATATTTATTCAGTCTTTTGTTGTTGTTTATTTTAAGGGTCAAACAGTTTAATCAGGAAAAGAAATTGTTTTAATTTGTCATTCATGTATTTTATATTTCAAAAATGTACAATTACCAATTACATATGGTTTATGGTCCATTCTTGTGCTGTGGGTGACATCTTCCCACATTTAAACCAATAGACTTAATTGAGTTGTTATTTTGTTATCATGATGAATTCAGGCTACTGCTATGCAAATTGCCTGGCAATAAAATCAATCTTTCCATAGTCAACACAGACAAGAGACCTCACTCAAGATGTTTTTCTAATACTGGATAGTGTGCTCGCAAGGCCCTCCACTGGTCAGATATATGTACTGCAGGCTGTTGCCATCTTGGTGCCCATTATATGCAATACACTGTACCATCATAAAGTAACATTAATTCCATATAATATTAATACAATGCTATTATTTATGGTACTCTAAATAAGCACAGAGAAGTGTTTTAGAGGGTTTTGTTTTATCCTAAAACTATCCACAGGAAGATATATATATATATATATACACACACACACACACACACACACACACACATACATATATATACGTATATATGTACACATACATATATACGTATATATATATACATACATATATATATACACACACACACACATATATATATATATATACACATATATATATATACATATATATACATACATACATATATATACATACATACATACATATATATACACATATATACACACATATATATACACATACATACATATATATACACATACATACATATATATATACATATATATACACATACATATATATATATATATATGTACATATATATATATATATATATATATATATATATATATATATATATATATATACACACATATATATATATATATATATACACACACACACACACACACACACTGCATATACTGCCATATTTAAGTGCATATCTTATCAGATAAACCAAAATTGTAGAGCCAAAACTGTAGATTCTTGCCCTTTAACACATAAAACCAAGAGACAATTCATAATAAAAATACTATTTATTGTGTTTTAAAGAGAAAATAATCATATTAAAAGTGAAATGCATAATCTCCTTCTCTGACATGAGCTGGGTTATCCCATCAACACAAACAAAACATGACAAATCCTCCCAAAATCAACATACATTCAAAACAAATCAACTAAATGACACCCTCGGCATCACTTTACATTTTATGCAATGATTCATATTAAGTACAAATACAAGTAAAAATGTTTGATGCTACAATATTACCACAATTTTCTTTGTTGATAATTTTACAAAATCTTACATTTTAACAATATTTTTACACGTAATGGTTTTCAACCCAGAGTAGAAAAAAAAACAACCTAAAATATTAATTTGTTTGAGATGCGACTATGAATGTATCTCCCATTCAAGAGCTTTAAAATGGCTACAGCATACTGCAGATGTAAAAGTGATCAATTAATCAACAGTGTGACATTTAGAGCAACCTGTAGTTATTATGAAGCTCTAGTCTAACAGTTATGAATATGAAAATACAAAGAAGAGTGGCTCAAATAAACTGTAACCATATTTGCCATTGTAGTTAGTAATATTGCTCAGTCTTGAAAGATGTAAGATTTGCTGGTCAAATAAATAAAGAAAAAAACAATTAGAATTGTAACACACCAGCAGCTACACTACCCTTAAAATATAAATTAAGTAAAACAAAATAATTGATTAAACAAATTTGATATGAGTGTATCTGATGCAATCCTGCCTGAAATCGAAATCAAAAGCATAAGTATGCAGATTCTTCTAGACTGACATTTCTTCACATATGATAACAGAAGAAGTTATATTGATCGGTCTCAAAAGACTACCATTATCCTAAATATGTTAAGGTAATAAATAAGAGTCCACCATCCATTAATTCCTGCTTACAAACCAAGCATGTAAGGCCTTATATATAAAAAGTATAGGAAATAATGTCATTATTATGGCTCATTAAACTACTTTAGACAAAACCCTTGTTCATCCAAAGATGGCCAAGGTTATTAAGTTCTGGAAATAAAGCCAGTTGGCACAAGGCAGCCCAAGCCTTTTCTTAAGTGTAATGCTAAAAATACTAATGTAGGTACAGTAGATTCAAGAGCAGATGTTTACCGTGCCTACCAAATCCTAAGAGCAGAAAAAGGAACGTCTAATAGTTGACCAATATCAATATGATAGATTTTCACAATAACATATTTCAATTGACTATCACTTGATATGATCAGCTCTACATATATTATTATTGCTTTCCCTTCAGTTTTTCCGCCTTCTGCTCACAAGGTTCCTCTGTTATGTGCTGTTTTGACCTTTTATTTATTTATCTGATTACATCCACTGTAAAACAATAAACCATGACAAGTCTAAAGGGGAAATATTACTTCTTCTTTTTGTATAGGTACTGTAATGGGTAGGCATTAGTTTGCAATAAACTGATAAGCTAATAGTATATCAAGGCTCTGTTGCTGTTAGTGTGTTTTGTCAGTCTGCCATCAACTAATCCAAAATCAATTATTGCTTTTTTTATTACTCTGATGAACGGATCTACTTAAATCAGATCTTCTACTTCTACGTTTGTGATGTGAACATGTCAATGTAACAAGTCTAGTAAGCTATCAAACATGTCATTGCCTTGAAGAGTCCAAGCAGCCTTGAATCAAACCTAAACATTCACTTAATCTTCAAAACTCTGCACACCGAAGGGGTGTTCTCAGTTATCTGCTATCTGATTAGACTTCTGGGAAATATGTGAGGTCACTACATGCTATGTACTACTAGAAATATTAAAAAGGTGCTGCCCCGCTTGTGTGTACGGGCTAAAGAAAAAGTCATTGCAACAGAATGAAGCACACAAAATACACATTGTCGATGTGTGCATGTTTTTTATATAATATTAGCATGTTTTATGCTGTACCATATCATGTAGGCCAAATAATGAGGCATATGCATAAATTAATCAAAGTCTGGCAGCTGGATGTCAGCAACCTTTTTATTTGACCAAGGCCAATCATTACTTCAAAGAAAAAAACTGTTTAATTTTTATACAGGCTGGTCACAATATGAAGAAATTAAAGCAGAAAATATGCAAAAATGTGCAAAGATGTAGTTGCCAGCTTAACTTAAGTCTAATATGTAAACTAATCAAAACAATGTGCATTTGTGTGCTTAATGTGGTGTCTTGCACACACCACGTAGTAGCTTTTCTACACTCAATGGCCTAAACATACCATATAAAAATATGTTGTAGTCACAGCAAGGCTTACTGTTTAAATCTAAACTCTATGGCTTACCAATGTCCACAGTAACATTCACATAAAGAGGGAGCCTCTCTACCGACATAGTCTTATATGAGCAGCTGTTCAGTCCATCCTTTCTCCATACCTGCGGTGTTCGTCCTAACAATCTCATCCTGGAAAACAAAAAAAAGAACTATTGAAGAGATTACATTTGGAGCACGAATCTGGATGCATACATTTAATAAACCAAGAATGTGCTAAAACACATTATCCCTGTCGCTGCATTTACTGACCTGTCTTTGTTTATTTCATTGCCACTGTCCCGTTTGTGAAACACCATGGTGTAGCGAGCTACATCAGCGGGTGGCCGCACAATCTTCATTTTCTGCAGCTCAACTCTGCGCGAGACAGCAGACCCACATGTATCAGTGAACCAATTAAGGAATATACTAAATCTGCTCCAGATGTGATCAAAAGAAACACTTGATACTGTTTTCACTTGCATCTCACCTGATGCGAAGGTCATCATCTTCTCCGCCCCAACCCCAGTAAGTGTTTGAGAATCCATTCACTTGAAGAAACTGCTCTTTGGTCATAGCTGTGACTCCTCCAAAGTAGCCTTTGTAACGCAGCCTGAGAGTGGAAGAATATGAAGAAAGATTACAGTTATTTCTTTATAACAGAGCTTTCACGATAATGTCTCATGACTTACAGTAAGTTAACTCTAAGTCATATACTTACTTGTATCCTGTGGCGTTCCGGCCAACCACCAAGTGTTTGGGCTGCTTGTCACAGACATATAAGTTGTGATCGTTTTCAGGAACCAGGTCCACATCATGGAAGATGAAGCACTCCCAACTATAGTCCTTCAGTGCCTCCAAATACCCGACATTGAGTAACTTGGCACGGTTAAAAGTTGCATCGCCAGCCTTTAAAAAAAACAAAGAACACAATAAAAATTATAATTTGCTATTGTCTGTACAGTTCAACGTTCAGTGAAGAAGTCAGTGTTTGTATGTGGTATCTGATGTCTCATAATGCTTTATCCATTGAAAAAAATACATCTATTGAAAAAAAAAAATGTAATAGGTAGGAGGGTCAGAGCACAGGGTCACCTACCGAACAGCCGCAGCTCAGAAAATGATTCAATGCTGCTTGTGTGATCCAGTTAATTAATAACTTTCATTGTAGCAGTGGCGTAATGACATTCAGACTATTATAGGCAAATAGACTGCTTAGCAGGTACATTTAAATGGAGTTTAATGTGATTTATTCTGGTTGATTTTTTTTTACAAGTAACCACCATGAAAACCGGACACTACCTCAGTATGGAACCAGATGATCACATAGGAACCACAACATTATAAAGCATTTCATACAAAAAACTAAAACTATTCTGGATAAATATTTTGCTTTACACACAAATCCAAACACTGCATTCAAATTATAAGATAATTTAACCAGTGCTTTTGACACACTTTTGATTTGCATGTATCTATTATATATATATATATATATATATATATATATATATATATATATATATATATATATATATATATAAAAAACCTTCTGCCTTCGAGTTACTGATAATGATCCTTTTTTTACTTTTTTTAGTACTAAGAACATTATTTGGTTGCAGATGATTTGCCTTTGGCATGTGAAAATGTTTTGCCTCACTAGTTTCTTCTTGTTTTTCAGCAGCAGTGTTTGTGCATCACTGAACATGAGTGGTTGCTTTCACAAACTCGTTAAAGAAGACTGCTGACTGAAACAGATTTCATTATTTAGAGTGAAACATTGAGCAACTAGCCAGTTGGTTGGTTTTCCTTGCCAGTTGTAAGGGTAACTGTGCATAATGTGGAGCCTGTATACCTGCTGGATGACATAAATGGCGTAGTGTAGCTGCTGCCTCTGCAGAAAGGGGTGCAGGTGGTGCAACAGGTACAGGAGGTGTCTCTCTCTGCTGCGATGAGGGATGAGGATTGCTACACTCTGCCTCGCTGTACAGTCTGAGGGCTCGTACTCGCCTTCAGTCACTCCTTTGTTGTCACTCACCACATCCTTCAGTTTCAGAGAGGATTCAAAGGACAGCTTCAGAGCTCCCTCTGTGGAAGTTCACAAATTCAAACAGAAATCTGAGTGGTCATTCTGTTATATGTGATTCATAAATGTCACATTTTCAAACTATTTATTTTGCTACGTTTTTGAAACCTATAGAGGACAGACAACATGTAGCACATACAAACGCAATTCACAAGTGTTTTAAGATTATAATGCTGATAAACACTGGAGGGGGGGGGCTGATAAAAACTGGGGCTTTGAAAAACATGTACTTACAAATCAAAATCATCTATAATCATGCACAGTACAATCAACCATTACTTTAGTTTTGAGAAACTAACCACTCTACTGTAGTCACTACTGTTCAAGGTGACATCGCAGATTAATGATTGGCACTAACCCTTGTCTGGTTTGCTACAAACAGTAGCAGTTAAGTTATCTACTCTGCCGTTTTTTCATGTAGGCTGTCACGTAGTCAGTGTGAAAGTGGAGAACTTACAGGAAGAAAAAATAATAATAAAAAAGACCAAACAAATCATTGCGATTTAGCAAGAGGGCACCATAAGCATTACTCCTGAGAAACCCAGCTAAATCAATCAATATTATATACACAGTAAGTTGGTCACCTCTTTAAACTGCGCTTTGATACTTACGTAGCAATGGTGACTCTTGAGGGCATTCTTCTTTGGGGGGTGGAGTATTCAAGAGATCGGGTGCCTCTGTCCAAGTGTTGAGTTTATCTCTCAGACTGTCTCCTTTGACAGGAGTTTGTGGTGTGGCGGAGAAAACCCGGCCAGGTTTCACTGTTTCGCCTGAAAAAGTTGTGATCCATGCGAGCACTGAGAGCAAAAGAAGGAGCAGTACAAAATATTTCCCCCTCCGCAAAATCTTGCACAGAGGCAAAAAGAAGCCCATGGCTGTGTAACTGCGCTGATATGAAACAGTTGTTGCAACTGTGGGTGCTATCAGTTAGTAAGATATTTCCACCCTGCAGGACATTTCAGCAAAATTACTGACAGCCACAGTTCCACTAACCAGTCATCCCATGGCGATGAAACATGCTGCAGAGCTATACAGTGAATCAAGTATATGAACACTGTAAAGTAAGGAAAAGTTATTGGTGAAAATCCATCGCTGAACCCTCAAAATCCAGTTTCAGGAGGTGAGGCCAAAACTTCCTCTGTTCTCCGACAACTGTAGATTGATTTTGAGAGAAAATGTGTTACTGCCAAGAACGGGCATCATTTTTGCATCATAATCACTTATCTTCTCATGCCAAACTACACCCTGACAGGGCAGGTTCTAGTTTTTCAGAGATATCTCCATTACTTTCCACACAACAAAAAACACCTGATGAGATGTTAGTTCCTCAGTTTTCTTTACTATTGTGTTTAGAGCCATTGATGCTGTTACACACCACTGGAAGAGCTTCCTGAAAGGTGATTTCACACCCACTTTTTCTGTTCCTCAGACGAAGTTTAATATCACATTGCAAACCCTCGCCTTTCTCCTGACAGCAGTTCAAACCAATATATTCAGTTTACAATAATGAAACAAAAGTTAAGTTATTGGAAATGCATTTCACCACTGTAACAAATACAACAAATATAATATATCATGATACAAGATATCAACATAATATAGCAAGGTAATATAGCAAGGCAACGCTCCCCAGGTTATAAAACAGAGAAATGTAACCACCATGAGCACATAACGTCAGTAGTATTCATTGTCAAGTATTGGCTGTTGGAAAACGTATTAAAGAGTACAACTTTGGCAATTATAGCTTTTTTTTCACTACGATTGACAGTGACAAGCTAACATTGGCTAGTTCTGAGCAACACCATATCTAGCTAACATTAACGTTAGCGTTATTCACGTAAAGACTATACGCATGACTCTTTTTATATCGCTGACAGCTCCGCCTGATTACTGTCCATGTTTTATCACATTTGTTTCAAGAGCTGGCTGCAGCTGTGCCCAGATGAGCTCTATGTGCAGAGTTAGCGTAGCTGTTAACTAGCTGACGAATGCGGATAGAGTTACGACAAAGTGCTGTAAAAGTTAAATTTTAGCATTAGGCTGACAGTCGCACAGCGTCGAGCCCAAACAAAGTATGGCCTTATTTCAGGGAAACGCAAGCGAGTACTTTCCTTTCCTGATTTTGGAGATAAGACTGGTTTGGCCATCTTACCTAGCTAGTAGACACAAGTGTTACCATCCCTGGAGCAAACGACAACACTGTATCAAACAAACATAGCTAAAATACACAATACTTCTGCTGGATATATTTCACATTAAAAGCACTGAACTTCGGAAAAGTAATTTCTTCCCATCAAGTCGCAAGTGTGTCTTTTGTTTTTGCAATTTTGCAAAAATGTGTGCCGTATTCAGCAGATAGGCTACCTCAAAATGTCTGTGCATATGGATTTAATTCTACTGAAACCAAAGCCAAAGCCCCTGTCGCTTTGATTTTGAAGGCAGCATACACAAACAGGATGTAATTGCTTTTTATGCGTGGCTTGATGAAGCTCAAAGCATGGTACATGTTTTGTATGGATACTTCTGTTGTGTTGTTTAAAAGAAACAATAATAATAAAGGCACCACAGGCTTAACATTGATTTACATAATATTTTGCAACTATTTTGCCCCAACTTTATATATTATAATTACAAAATAAAGTTGGTATATATAGTTACATGACAGTATCTTGACAGTAACTATTTGCTCCATGCAACTGAAAAACCTTTAATCAATGTCAGGGCTAAGCACATGCTGTAAATGGCTGAGTAGGGAAACAAAATATGGCATAGCTACAATATTTTAACAGTGCTATTCACATACATAACAAGGTCATGTATCTGACTTCAGCAATATCTAAATTATATCGATTAATAAGCCTATGTTGAACTAAAATGTGACGTCCTGTTGCAAAGCCATAGAATTAGAGCAGTCTTTGAAAACAGCTGCAAAACACAATGCAGGCTCAAATAGTCTTTCTTCAATTTTGTTAAATATAGCTTTCTCTTTAATGCTAGAATAGATCATAAAAGCACTGTCTTCTTATTGCAAATAATGATGATTATTAAGTTAAATGAGTTGGAGGAATTTTAAATTTAGTTGTGTAATATTTGTGTATGCAGTTGTGTGTCCTCTTCTCTTAGCCAGGACCAGGGTCGTGACAAACACTCCCATCATGCAATGCTCCCTGGTCATTTTGTCCAATATATTTCTCATCCCACCCTGCAGATCAAACATAGACAGCACACTGGGCTACACTGGCTCTGAGGATAAAGGTCCTGTCCTTCTGCCAACAGAGGAGGCGGTTGTCCAGCTGCTCCTCAGCCTGCTTCAGGTCAGCCATGATTCTGGATGTCGCAGCATGTCATTATCCTGTTGAGCAATGTGGGAGGTCCTGCACTCTTCAATGCCTTTTTATCCACTTTTTTCTTGTGCCAACTCAGCCACGATGTTAAATCACTCTTTATTGAGTTAATTTGATTATTGGGATCTTTTCTTTTTGAATTACTATTGTGATGTTCTGCTTTTTATTTCACTCAAGATTAGTTTCCTTTTGGTTTTCTGTAATGCTGTTGTATTTTGTAGTTTGACTGTTGGGCTGAGGCTTAAGACTTAACTCTATCTCACTTGCAGCGTAGTGGATATGACACATGCCTTTGGTGTGGGTGATCTGGGTTTGAATCCCACTGCGATACATTAACCACTGTGTCCTTGAGCAAGACACTTAACCCCTAGTTGCTCCAGAGGCGTGCAACTCTGAAATATAGCAATTGTAAGTTGCTTTGGATAAAAATGTCAGTTTAAATGACATGTAATGAACAACTCTATTAATAAGTATTGCTCTACCATTACCGGAACCTTTAATTGGTAATTATGTGAAAGAAAAAAAATCTCAAATCCTTACAGTAAGTAAAAGTAAAAATATCATAACAACTAAAAGTACTGTGTTTAAAATTAGAATTTAATTTCAATACACAAGTAGCCAATCATCAAAATATACTTAACATATGCAGAAGGGCCTCCTTCATATTGTTATAATAAATATGCATATTATTTTATTGTTCTATCATTATTTCATAGTTCAAGAGTCTTTTCTGCTCAGGAAATAGTTACAACTTAGATTCTTCACACTGGACAATCATACAGAGTGGATCAGAATAAACAGTGCCTGCCCCAAGCTGCTCCTCCCTCCTTTCTATACCTCCTCCATTCAGTAAAGACATGACTGTGTGGTGTAGGCCTATTGCGAGAATTACATTAACATGTGAGATAGGCCTGCACTGTTTGCAGTTGTCACAGACTTGTGATAAGCAAGCTGCAAGCAGAGAACGTTCTCTGAAAGATCTACACCAAAATGTCCCGTAGACTTCCATCAGAATGATCAATGTTCTGTTTCGATCAGGGTTTTTTTCTTTTATTCAGATCTATTTTTCTGAGAGAATCTGGGTTATTTACTGTATACTGGCACATTGTTTCATGTTTATGATAGTTACTGTAATACATTGTGAATGGTTCAGAGTAATTCAAGTAATAGTAAGTTTTACGAGCTCCACAATTTTGCTTTTTGTTTTTTGTATTGAATTTGTAATTTTTAAACTTTTGATCAGACCTTTTTCTAGAGAGGGGATCAGAATGGATGGATGGATGGATGGATAGATAGATAGATAGATAGATAGATAGATAGATGAAATAAAAGTTCACTAATCTAAATAAGATTTAACGTCTCCAAAGAAAAAAACATAAGAATCTAACGTAACGTTTTTAATTGTACAAAATCTTGTATTATTATTATTATTATTATTATTATTATTATTAATAATAGGCTTAGTGTACATCAGGTTTATGCTGAAAATATTAAGATTCTCAGGATTCAGGTATAGTACAGTATATTAGTTAGACTGGTCATCTTTCTGACAAAATGTTAAGAAAATGAGAAGGTGAAAAGTTATATTTCAAAATAAAGTCCAAAAGTACAGCTTAATAATGAGATTAATGAAGGTGATGTTTGACACATCCACGATATGCTATTACATTAGAGAACTCCTCCTCAGCTCCTCGAAACTCAAGGACAGAGTAACTGTTCCACTGCCAAAGCTCACTCTTGGCTTATTCCTTCCTGAAGTCGAGTTGCAGTCATTGCCGTTGGTCTTGAGGCTAATGGATGAGGACGGAGTTGAGGCAGAAGATTCACCAATGCTGCCAGACCTTTTTCTTGCAGCTGTATTATGTTTCAGTGTAGCTTTGGCAGCCACTTTGAAAGCGTGGGCTGCGGTGCTGCATCGGACTTCCTCAATGGTGTTCCTGGAGGGTTTGAAGAGGATGATGTAGACCTTGTTGAAGAAGATACAGGCCAGCAACCCAAAGCTAGATGCCAGTATAGCAATGACCTCCACAGCTGAAACAAACTTTCCGTATGTACTAAAATACGCGGGGATAAAAGAGATCCAAACAATAAAGAATATGAGCATGCTGAAAGTGATAAATTTGGCCTCTGTGAAGTTTTCTGGAAGTTTCCGTGATTTGAATGCAAAGAAGAAACATATAGCTGCCAGGAGGCATGTGTAGCCAATAAGAAACCCAAGAGCCATCACAGAGCCCTCATTGCAGGTGATAAAAATGATCTCATCAATGTCATGATTCCTGTAGCTGGAAGGAGGGGCGTTGTAAAGCCAGACCACACATATCATGACCTGGACAAATGTGCACAGAAACACCAACAAAAACTGCAGGTTTAATCCCCACCATTTACGATGGAGACTTGTGGGGATCTTGGCTTCAAATACCAAAAGCACTCTGTTGGTTTTCACAAGGATGCAGGAGATACAGAGAACAAAACTGATCCCAAAGGCAGGTTGACGTAAACGACATGTCCAATCCTGTGGCTCTCCGATGAAGACGAGTGAGCTGGAGAAGCAACAGATGAGTGAGAACAGGAGGACGTAGGACAGTTCTCGGTTTGTGGCCTTTACTATTGGGGTGTTGCAAAATCGGACAAAGACTCCCATCACAAAAGCTGTCAAGACAACACCCAGCACTGCGCATATGGCCAAAGCTATCCCGAATGGTTCTGTCCAGGAGAGAAACTCAATTTCCTTCAGGAAGCAGAATGTGTGGTTCCCATTGGACCAAGAGTTATTTGGACACTTGGTGCAAACGCTGGCATCTGTATATATATATATATATAAAAAAATCTGTGTTAGAAGTGCAACATTTGCCAGGTGTAACATTAGTAGATATGAGAAGGTGAATATTTGGCATCTTGGTACCTTTATGGTTACTGTACTCTCCATCTGAGCACTCAGTGCATTCAAAGCAACATGTGGGCATACTGTCTATGATCCCCTTTCTTGTACCAGGTTCACAGTCTTCACTGCAATTAGAGAATGGCACCTATGAGATAGAAACAGACAAAACAGTTGCATGAGAAAGAGCTTGACATTTTATAGTTATAATATGTTTAAATGTAATTGGTGTAGGGTTTTATTATTTAAAAAATAGTGAGTTTGGAAAAGGGTGAACTATTTTAGAGGCATTTTATGCTTTTACTACCAAGTCAACAGTAGAGAAACAACAGGAAGTCACGAGCAAGATGGGTAATGATATTCTAACAAAGAACGGCCGTCAGATTTACACCAGGGACCTTGGTGTTCATAGTTGGCACCTTAAGCCCAAGACTACAAGGGCTTCTCCTAAACTCGGTGTCTTTTGTATTCATAGGCTGAATTATAAATACAACAGAAGTCTATGAGAATTAAGTGGAAAGTTTAAATATTCAGCAACATTTAAAATTTACAGATACAACTCTGAAATGAAACAATTTATTGTTTATAGTAGAAATTGTGTTTATAGAAAACACCAGTTCTATACAGACTGCACATTTGAAAGTTAGGACATGTTTATACTATAGCTACATATTATGCTAAGACACCGTCACTGTAGCCTCAGTTTTTGACATATTTCAAAACCTTTACAACATTTAATCTCCAGAATCTAAACAATCAATGAATCAGTGTTGGTAGTACATGAACAAATCTATAAGGAGTTTTTGGAGTTAATTGATTATGCACATTTTGAAAAATGTAGAGTGATGAACTTCGTAATGACCATTGTTGCAGTGAAGCAAAGCACCTTCTGGTTATTTTTTCAGCTGCTTCTGGGACATAACGATACATCATGTAATATATTTATATATACATGTATTAGAACAAAAATCCAAGATATTGCAAGATGATTAATACAACAGGGCCCATTTCCTAAAAGCAACTTAAAGCTGCACTAATCAATTTTCTTAATGAACAATTGGTCAAAGGCATTCATGTAGTTGTGGTGACAAAGCCACAGATAATTTTCAGACAACCCTGCCATTCCCTTCCTCAGCTCTACAAAGTGTTTTTGCATCTTTCTTCTCATTGTTTTGGTTTTATGGTCCTCACACTTACTGTTTGGTTTACTCTCACTACTCTTATCAACTTGTTTCCAGCTGTTATAAAAACACTATATTTATACCTGCCAAGACAGCCAAAGTTAGCGACTAGCAAATAATATAAGCCAATATTTGCTAACATTTTTGCCATAACAATTTTACAAGGTGATAATACAGTATGTCAATGTTGTATTTACAGCTAGTTCTGGTGCCCCCAAGTGGATAAAAAAGGCCCAAGGGCTAAAATCATTTAGCCGTAAGTTTAAAGGGAAATGGGGCCCTGCAGGGATTGTAATAATGTATATTTCCTTCCTTTCAAGGATTACCTGCTTATAATTCTAAGTAGATCGTGCCAGGAAAATGAAAAATGCATCAAATAACAGGGGAAGAAACTGAAAACATTAATGGGAACATCCTCTACAGAACAGTTTGACTGACCTCAGAACTGTATCCATTCCACAAAATCTTTTTCTTGTCAATAAACAGTTTGGCTCCTCTCTTGATGTGCATGTTGTAGTATCCAACCTCCTCAAACACCACAGAGCCATGCTCAGCAGACCTGTGCCAGTTTATAATGGTGTAGTTTGCTGCCATGTCTGCGTTCTCATCAAAGTGCATCTTATCCCCCATACTGTTGGTGTAGTTCAAATGTCTGAGCTGCTTCAGGACCTGCGACACAGAAACACACATTTGGATGATTCAAACTGGCAAATGATTAGGTATTTAATTGCTTTGCTTTGGGGTAAATGTGCAACATTTTACCTGCCATGCTTCCATTTTCTTTATATCTGCACAGGAATTGTTGGCAAAGAGTCCATGTCCAGGTGTGCAGGTGAGTATGTCCTGCAGGGCCTGTGCAATGGAATAAACTGCAACATACGCATTATAGGAGATTCGAAGGTGTGTGTAGTCCAGGTACGGGGTCTCAACACTCGTGATGTCTTCATCACCAGTACACAAAGGCCTGAAACTAGTGCTGCCATTCTCACTTTCTCGCTGTCTCGGGCTGTCTTCCAGATAACAGTTAAAGGTTTCTTCCCAAAACTCCCTGACAAATTCATTATGACTGTCTCTCTTTGGTTGGACCTTTTGTAGGAACTCTCTAAAGCCAGATATATGCCCTGCCTTCAAAGCGACGCCAATTGTACCTGCCACAACATCAAGATATTCTGGTTTAGCAATAAGAGAGGAGCTAGCCCACGCTTCACTGGCTAACCAGATACGATCTGTGATGTTTCTCCTCACCATCTCTTTGATTAAAGGCTCGATATCTGGGCCGCTGGCAAATACAACAATGACTTTAGCTGTTGAGTTCTCAATTCTGTCAGCCAGCGCTTGGATTTCATGATCCTCAAAGTACTGAGAAATAAGCTCATTAAGGTGAATGCAGATGTCTCGCTCCTCCATTTCCTTCTCAAACTTTTCGATTCCTGGGCGCCCATAGTCGTCATCTGAGGCCACAGCAATGACCCAGTTCCACTCAAAGTACTCAATTATGTCTGCCATGGCTGTGGCCTGGTATTCATCAGTTGGAATGGTTCTCATGAAGGACTTGTACTGTTTCTTGTTGCTCAGTAGGCGACTAGAAGAGGCATAGCTGATCTGAAACGGTAAAGATTTCAGGTAATCTATCAGGTTTTCATTGTGTCTTGCTTTATTATCTTTATTCAATATAAAGGTTGTTTCATTTTGTTGATAAAACACATCATCCAGTTGGCATTACGTGTCCTGTAAAACATGTTATCCACTGCAAATGAATTTTAGGTGCACATCATTTTTAGGATACAGGGTTGCCATGTGATCAGTTGTAAGGCCACGAGTATTAATGTGGTACTGATACTGTTCGGTTACTCACCTGAGGAATATAAAAAAGACCCAGTAGGTTTGCGACTGCTGTGGAGACTGCGGATCCAGCTGCTCCTACGACTGCAATGGTTGCTGGGATGTGATCAGTGCAATTACAAAATTCATCTAAATTCAGGGAGTCAATCTTATTTTGGGCGACAAAACTAAGAGTAGCTTCCAGGGCTTTTGACACTGTGTTGCATGTGTCAAAGATCCTGTAGCCAAGGGTGATGTTGGTCAGGAGAGTACTGCTGTTGTTAATCTCATCAATCGCAAAAATCATGGCCTGTAGCCAACGGAAACCTCGGAAATTGAACCTGTAAATGCAAACAAAAGTGAAAAAAGTGATTCAGACAAGTTGAGCACACTCATTCAGTCAAATCATATATAAACCAGTCTCAAAATGTTACCTGACACACTGTGTGGATTCGGGCCGAGCTGCGAGGTCTTGGTCTTTGGATGCAACACCAAAGTGTATGGGGAAAAGACCTCCAAGCAAAATATCACCAGTCATCTGTGCTAACTGATGGGGCCCATAAGTTGAAATCACAACACTGGACCCCAACACTATCAGGTAATACAGAACCAGTCTCATCTTTCTCATCTTTCTAATGGATAGGATTATTTTCTACAACTCCCCAGAGTGACGGTATTCTCAGTAGTATCTTCTCCCAGCGAACTGACTGCTGCGCTGTTTTGTGTGATTCATGTTTGCACTGAGAAGATTCTCTGACTCTAGAAAAAAGGAAAAAAAAAACATTATGCTTTTGTAGCCAAATGGGCCAAAATCACACCCCATATTCAATATAATTTTATTAAAAATAAACATGTACAAAGGGAAACTTTGTTTTAGTGGAAAATGAATCAGCAGCAGTGAGATGCATTTTATTGATAACTCAACAACATATAAACATCATTCTTGTACTTTGTGGAAAGCTCACTTTCCCACCTACACAGGGACAAAGGGCGAGAATGGTATTAAAAGCTAACATGACCTAAGGCTATTATTACCTACTCTAGCAGCAGGACTACGAAGTTACATACATTTTTAAGAGTTTGGATACGTTTTTTTTAACAGTTGCCTGCTCTAGTAATTTTCTAAGAAGTGATGATTTTTAACATTCTATACCTCAGTAACACTGCAGTCATACTGCTTGAAACATACATCTGAACCGAAATAGATTCTGGATTTACATGGGTGAAGTCACACTCTAATGACCCTCCTTCCTGCGAGTGCTCAGCCTCGGCCGCTGTGGCCAGTGAACCAGGTCGCCATGGAGAGAAACCTACTGCAACTGGCTATTACTGTAGGAAAAATGCTGGGGCAGAGCTGTGATAATGAAGTAACAAACGGCTATAAGAGCCACTGTTTGCCATATTAACCATTATTGAGAGAAGTACGCATAGCTATATAAAATCTACTTTAGTTTCCTTTTGCTGTTATTTTGGATGGAAAACGTGTTAATAAAATATTTAATTTCCAACAAAAGTATTTTAGAATGTAATTGTCCAATGTACAATGTTAGTATCCCATCTCTCCCAAGTCTTTTTTTTTGTAAATAACAATTTAAAAAAGCCAAAATTACAATTGAAGTGATAAAAATAGATTAAAGCACACAGAGTGTGGTCTAGTCCTACTCTATCTGTAAAGTGTCTCGAGATAACTCTTGTTATGATTTGATACTATAAATAAAACTGAATTGAATTGAATTGAATTGGATGTTTTCTAGCAAAGCGAAATCAGCCAAGTAATTGATCGTAATATTATTATCTGATTAACTGATTAATCCTTAAAAAAAAGTAAGCGTACTCTGGCTGAATTCCGTAAAACAGTTCTTCGGTGCTTTTTAACTCCAAAAGTAAAACAATTAAAACATCACACATGGAAAACAATACAGAATCAAACTTACCGCCTGAACTTCTGAGTGTGTGATTTAAATAAGCTTGAAACAGATAATGTGCAGGTATACGCAGCTTTTAAGGCCTTTTGCCAAAAATATCCAAGGTGCTGAATGTTCTCACTGGACAATGGTGTGAGCTTCTGAACCTCTTTATGCAGATGAATCATTAACAGGGAGTGGGGCAGTCCATTTCCTTCAGCTAATGAAGTCTACTTACAGTTCACTCCTCCTGAACCTGGCAGAGATTTAAAAAATGATCTACTATTAGCACGCCATTACAGGAATACAATTATGCACACCAGCTACTATGAGTGACACCAGAATATGATATGAGGAGACACGTTGTGAAGGTTATTTTTGTCTACAGCCTCCATTAACATGCATTTCAAGTTGTGTAACTGGATGTTTGTATCTGTATTACTACACATGTTATAAATAAATTTATTTTTCAAGCAAAACATGTTTTGAAGGTATATGAAAAAAAAGACATCTCAAATGAGGTCCAATGTGCAACAGTGCATGTTCATTTTCTTAATGGAAAAACTAATATGCAAACATGTTTATCAGTGATACTGGCACCTTCACATTCAAATTACATCCTCATGTGATTGATATTAAGTGATCAGTTTTCTAGGCAGATTTAATCTGTTATTGTATTTTCCAGAAGAGCTGCAGCATGAACCCCTAGAAGCAGTGGATTGCACAATTATGGTCCTCAAACAATTAGCTGCTTCCTTATGCTCTGATAAACAGGTCTTCAATTTGTTGCTAAGCATATGTCTCCGGTAAAAACAATTTCAGTTTACAACATGTTGACTTATCTGTGACACAGCCCAACGCTGTTTCCATGAGACATCAGGCACATCGGGATAAAAGTCTGTACTCTCAAGTTACTTCATAGTTTCTTATTTGTTTTAATCATCTTTACAGCTAGAATAAATTCATCTCCCTCTCCAGCAGTGATTAAATAAAGAAAAGAAAATTTGGACCTCAACATAGCAGGAGATTCAGAAATACTATAAAGTTTTCAGAAGATGCATTAGCAGAGCTGGACACACTGCCCTCATGTGGAGGATGAGGCCAATGATCAAACACAAGTAATGACTAGAGAGGCTCTTGTGATTACACCAACGCCAAATTGGTCCAGGGGCGTAAAGTGGGGGGGCCAAGGCCCTCTTCACTACTTTCTACCCCCTTTCATCCGGCGCCCTTGCTCGGACCACACCCATCTTCAAACTCTGCCTTAATTTTGATCTCAACCTATGATCTCAACCTGCCAAATTTCGTGCCAATCGGTCGCAGTCCTGAAAATGGCACCCCCGAGAAGAATAATAAAAATCAGTAGAAAAACAACCGGTATGAGTACTTGATGAGTAGTCCAGTCGTATCTTTTATTCAAAGATAACAGTAAACATTACATGGTGTCAGAATAGACCAGTGTTTCAAATCGACCTGACGACAGAAGATGGAACACACAGGTGTCCCCACGCCACGGATGGATTGGGATTCATCCAATCTGCCCGACACATGGAAGAAATTCCGCCAACATGTGGAGCTAATGTTCTCCGGACCGCTACACAGCAAACGGTAGGAAGAAAAGTGCAGTTATCTACTCCTATGGATTGGCGAAAAAGGAAGGGATATATTTAGCACATGGACACTCAAAGAAGACGAAAGGAAAGCTCTCAAGACGTACTACGACAGGTTTGAGGCCTATGTTAAACCCAGAGCAAACCCTATTTTCGCGCGGTATAAATTCCACCAGAGGATACAAGGGGAGGGTGAAAGCTGCGACCTGTTTGTAACCGAGTTAAGACTGCTTGTGAACGATTGTGATTTTCCTAACAGTGACGAAATGATTAGAGACAGAATCGTCTTTGGCACAAACTTTCCTAAAGTGCGTGAGAAGCTGTTATGCCACACAGACTTAACGTTGGAAAAGGCTATTGATATTGCATGGACACATGAGCTGTCGCAGCAGCAGCTAAAAACCATGCATAGTCCCACTGCTAGCACAGCTAATCAGTCAGCTCATGCAGTTAGCAGAAAACCTTTCAAGTCGGAGCATACACGTTATGGACGCACAACAAACCGGACTGACTCCAAAAATACAGTATGGAACAAGGAATGTGGAGCATGTGGGGGAGAGCCCAGACGCACAGAGGAATGCCCAGCCAAAGGACGCCAATGCAACAAATGTAAGAAGCCCAACCATTTTGCTAAAATGTGCAGGACACAAACACAGCAACCAAAGACAAAATACAAGTCCAAGAGAGTGCATGTTATCACAGACGGAGCGGAGCAGCCACCAGATGAACTGTATATTGACACTATCACAAAGCTACATGCTAACACTGCCAAAGAACAAACATATGCAGAGGTGCAAATAGGGGAAATGAGGCACAAACTGAAATTTAAAATAGACACGGGGGCCCAGGCCAACATAATACCAGCCCACACATTCCACAAAATGTTTGGCAATAAAGTGCTTAACCCACCAGACAGTACTATCTCAGGATATGGTGGACAGAGACTTGTAGTGGAAGGGTCATGCAAGCTCACGTGCAGATACAAAGAAAAAATAGTCGTGCTAGACTTTGACATAGTCTGTGCAAGAAATGCACCTCCTGTTTTGGGAATGCGAGCATGCTTAGATCTGAACATTGTCAAGCTAGTGCACATGGTCAACGCACTGCCACACAATAGCATCACAGATGAGTTTGCCGACGTATTCGAAGGCATTGGACTGTTTCCTGGGGAATGCAACCTCCGCCTTCAACCTGCCGTAACACCAGTGGTGTGTCCGCCTCGCCGCATCCCATATGCCCTGCGGAGCCGACTCAAAGACGAACTAAAAGAGATGGAAGAAATGGACATTATACAGAAAGTCACAGAGCCGACTGAGTGGGTAAATGCCTTGGTAGTGGTAGAAAAGCCCAAAACAGGGAGGCTTAGAATATGTTTAGACCCCCGCTCTCTAAACAAAGCCATTCAAAGACCCCACTATCCGCTTCCTACTCTGGATGACATCACACCCAGACTAGCTGGTGCACAATACTTCAGCGTACTAGACACCAGGTCTGGGTACTGGGCGATAAAACTCAGCCACAAGTCATCCATGCTAACTACATTCAATACCAGCTATGGCAGGTATCGGTTCAAGAGGCTCCCCTTCGGGATCATCTCTGCACAGGACGAGTTTCAGAGGCGAGTCGATGAGGCTTACGAGGGGCTTCCGGGCGTTAGCTGCTATTGTGGATGACATCTTGGTGTATGGCTGCACCAAAGACGAGCACGATGCCAACCTGCGTGGTATGCTGGAGAGAACAAGAGAAAAAGGCATCGGGCTGAACAAGGATAAAAGTGTCATCTGCGTGACAGAGGTGAGCTACTTTGGGCACAGGCTGACACGAGACGGCATCCGGCCCGACTCCAACAAGATAAAGGCCATAAAAGACATGGCTCAACCACGCAACAGAGCAGAGCTGGAGACCATATTGGGCATGATCACTTACCTTTCCAGGTTTGCCCCCAAACTCTCAGAGGCCACAGATCCATTACGGCAGCTGCTGAAGGAGGGCAACGAGTTTGTATGGGACTCAAGCCTTAACGCTGCATTCACACAGGTAAAAGACCTCCTAACACAGGAGCCTGGCCCCGTCCTCACATACTTTGACCACACCAAAGATGTGAAACTGCAAGTTGATGCATCCAAATGCGGCTTAGGAGCAGTCCTGCTCCAGGGTGAGAAGCCAGTTGCATATGCATCCAAGGCACTAAATGAGACTGAACAGAACTACGCACAAATCGAAAAGGAACTCTATGCAGTGCTCTTTGGATGCAAGAGGTTCCACCAGTACCTGTATGGCCGACAGGTGATTGTCGAATCAGATCACAAACCGCTAGAGGCAATAATGCGAAAGCCACTGGCAGCTGCACCGCCCAGGTTACAACGCATGATACTGCAGCTGCAACGGTATGACATCACCATAACACACAAGCCCAGAAAACAAATCCCAGTCGCGGACACTTTATCCAGAAAACCAATTGAATGTAATGAACGGTCACTGAGCGAAGGTATGGACTCACAAATACACACAGTGATCAGCAGCGCTCCGGTGAGCGACAGGAAAATGGCAGAGATCAGAGCTGCAACAGCCCAAGATGAACAGCTCTCAGTGCTGACACAGGTTACCTTTGCAGGGTGGCCTGAGTCAAGAAAAAAATGCCGAAATGCTGTCACAGATTACTGGAATCATCGGGATGAGATCTCCAAGGTGAACAGCATCCTGCTAAAAGGGGAAAAAGTCATTGTACCACACTCACTCAGGGCTGAAATGCTTGCACGCATACATTCAGGACATTTAGGGATGGAAAAGTGTAAACAACGGGCAAGAGATGTAGTATTCTGGCCCGGCATGGGGAAACAAATAGAGGCGCTAGTAGGATCCTGCATCATCTGCCTCGAGCGACGTAACTCTGCCCCAAAGGAGCCAATGATCTCACATCCCATCCCCGAAAGGCCTTGGCAGGTAATAGCCACAGACTTATTCACATGGAATAATACTGACTACATAGTGGCAGTTGACTATTACAGCAGATATTTTGAGGTAGAGAAGACCACCAGCCTCACTTCCACAACCGTCATCCAAAAGCTGAAAGCCATGTTTGCTAGGTTTGGAATCCCTCAGACTGTAATCAGTGATAATGGACCTTGTTACAGTTCGCAGGAGTTCTGAGCATTCACTCATGCATGGGACTTTGAGCACGTCACAAGCAGCCCACTGTACCCACACAGCAACGGATTGTTCTGAAAAGACTATGCAGACAGCCAAAGCCCTCATGGACAAAGCAGGTGCACAGGGGACGGATCCTTACCTCAGCTTATTAGAATACAGAAACACCCCGGTTGATGGACTGAAGTCACCAGCGCAGCTGCTGATGAGCAGGCGTCTGCGCTCAATTCTCCCGGTCACTGAAAAGCAACTGCAGCCAGAGCTTGCCTGTCGCACCACAGTCCACTGCAGGAGAGAACTGTGCCAAAGGCGGCAAAAGCAGTACTACGACCGAACAGCCAAAACACTGCCTGCACTACCAGTGGGTGCCACAGTCCGCTACCAGCTCCCAGCAGGGACGTGGAAACCTGCAACAGTCACAGAAACAGCAGGTACCCAGAGGTCATACAACATCTGCACTGATGAAGGTCACACGCTGAGGCGAAACAGGCGTCACCTCTTGCAGACTCCAGATGGTCCACCAAATGGCCATGGACTAGAGCCTGTCACACTGCAACACAACACTGAACACACACCAGACACACAACCAACCCCCATAGCGTCAGCGCATTACACTACCACCAGGTCAGGCCGCATAGTATGGCCAAGAGAAGTTTTGGACTTGTGAAATTATATCAAAACAAACAAAAAGAAAAAACAAATGTTTTGTGAAAATGTTTTGTTTGCTTGATGAATACTTACCTTGTTTTGTTTAAATGATACAGCTAAAGTTCTATCAGAGGAAATACCTGATAAAGTTACACTTCAGTTATGGTGTCCCAATGGTTCAAACGTTTATGTTGGTAATGCAGTAATGCAACATAGCAATACACCGTTGCCAAGCAAGATAAAATGACTGATGAGTTGAATACCATAAGACGACATAGTCCGTAAATATGTATGGCAGCTAACGTGTATGTTCATGACCATGTTTTGTTTTCAAAAGAAGGGGGATGTAACATCTTATATACTATCTATGGTAACATCCTTGGAACTTCCTGTTTTGAATGTTCTGTTTTACAGATGTCATTGAAGTGTGCACCAGTGTAAACCAGAGGTAAAATAATAAAGATGGCAGCGCCGGTATGAGTAGTTGATGAGTAGTCCAGTCGTATCTTTTATTCAAAGATAACAGTAAACATTACAACACTCTGATTGGTTTATTGCATGTTACGCCCAAAACGCACCTATGAATTAATGAAGACACTAAGTACAACCCTTTTGAACTATGCGCCCGGCCCACGGACCCTTTTTTCCGCCGTCAAACTAGCAATAGTGGATTTGGAAATGCCCTAAACGCACCTGCGCCATATGTGCTTAGATCGTTAAAATAGGGCCCACACACTTACAAGGTGAAAACAATATCAGCGTTGCTGTCGCAGCTGGTAATAACTAGAACCTAACCCGCCACGCCAAATCCCCTTCCTTACTTCCTAACCCCCCACTTCCAGTCCCTTTGCTCAGAAGTAGCATTCTGTTCTGGTCTTTTTCAGAAATTGCACATACTTCTGAAATGTAACATAATGTGTCAAAAAATGTTGAGCAGCGAAGAGTTCACAGTGAATGGATTTATCCTCACGAGTAGTGTGTGGTCTGGGTCAGATCAAAACACAGTGACACTGCAGCATTCCACTGAAAAGGTAAGGATGTCTTTCTAATAAGAATGAATATATAATCTTCTGATATGATCTATGTGTTAGATAATATAATAAATAAATATAATAATTTTGAAATGTAATGTTATTACCTGATTCCTTATCTAGTCAGTGATGAATCATAGATACATCATGTAAACAGTCCAAAAAACGTTATGAAGCTACCTACTTAAATTTCTTACTGTTTCATAAACACAAGCCTATACAGTAAATAACCCATCGATAACATACAAATTGATTACCATGAATAATGACTGTGTCTGACAATGACCAGTAAAACTTGGTACTTGTATTCAACAATATTTTTTATCTTCACAGTGTGAGTAAATGATGTAGTGTGGGTGTTAGTGTGAGTGCTTGTAGCTTACTGAATCCAATGTATGAGGTGATTATTTCTTAGTAATTGCTAGGCTGAAAGACTTCCTGCATTACAGCAATTGAACAGCACAAACAGTAAAATCATATTGTGTTGCTGGGAAAATGTAATCATGGAAATGCTATACATTTTTTGTGTCTCTTAAACTTTTACAGTTTCAAACTATTGCAGCATTTGTTGGACTCAAGATTTCTGCAATGCAGTTCTGAAAAAAATGGACTATAATGGGATTAATACTGCAGATTAGAATAATGTTTACCTTATAAATGAGTTTATTTGAGTCCAATATTTTGAATTGGAGCATTTGATTTGGAAATGGACTTACATTTAATATTTTCTAGAGAAAATATTATTGATGTTGTGTGTTATTTTTTAAATAGCACACTGTATACTAAGTATGTATGTAAAATCACAAACTGCTATTTTTAAACCACTGTCTGCAGCTGTGTCAGCTACTTTTGTGTTGCTTTGGTTTGAGAAATCAATGAAACAAAATGTCTTGATTAATAGGATGTCTGGTGCAAAGATACTGCTATTCCTGCAGAGCCTGTCACGTAGGAAACCTCTGGAGCCTGAAGGAGAGGTGTCCAACTTTCGGCGATGCCTGACCACCCTCGACCTGTTGGCCCTGGGGGTCGGCAGCACACTGGGGGCCGGTGTGTACGTGCTGTCGGGAGAAGTGGCCAGAGCCGTGGCCGGGCCAAGTATCATGATTGCCTTCCTGATAGCAGCAGTGGCCTCCATCTTTGCAGGACTTTGCTATGCTGAATTTGGAGCTCGTGTTCCTAAGACTGGCTCTGCCTACCTCTACAGCTATGTGACTGTGGGAGAGATATGGGCTTTTATCACTGGCTGGAACTTGTTGCTGTCTTATGTCATAGGTAAAGATAGTGCCACACTGAATACATTTACTGTGTGTCATGGGTGTTTAATAGTCCTCTTGGATAAAATATCTTTAGTGAATACTTCTGTTCAAATGTGTCTTTGTTTTGAAACAAAATCTCAAATAAAACATATGTTGGAAAACAACATTGGATGTTTATGGTTGCTCATAACAATGGTGACCCTGCCATTTACCGTTCTACCATTTTATGAGTTTCTGTTAATCTACCCATGCTTACCCATCCTTTTTAAATGTTTTACTGTTTAAAGGGACGTCAAGTGTTGCCAGAGCATGGAGTGGGACCTTCGATGATCTCATTGGAAATGTCATTGCCAACTCTCTGGGCAAACAGGCTGCGATGAACTTACCTGGCTTAGCTCCGTACCCAGACTTCTTTGCAGCTGGCCTCATAATGCTCTTGGCAGGCAAGTTTCATAATCTAAATCCCTGTGACGTGTTACCAAATGTAAGAATGTGTTATCGTTATTCATGTGTGGAAAAATGTAGCAAATAAACAGTAGATAATCACAATTAATAGTATAGCCCAATGCTAATTGAATTTCTTTTTATAACCAAGGTTCCATTGCATTCAAAGTCATGATCAACTTTATATTTATTATGTTTCCTTTCTAGGGATTCTTGCATTTGGTGTTAAAGAGTCAGCTATTGTAAATAAGGTTTTTACAGCAGTTAACATCCTGGTGTTGCTGTTTGTTATCCTCGCTGGAGTCATTAAGGGGGACATCAACAACTGGTACATTGGTGAAGATTCTCTCCTAAATGGATATGAGTATGGGTACTTGTTTTTTTTATATAATGAAGAAAAAAAAGTGTTTCCACACCATACCACACCAACATGTAATGTCTCAATTCAAATAGTATTACTAATGTTGTGCTTTGCTGTGTTTAATAACAGTATTGTTCATTAACAGTATTTTTCAGGCTGCTATTGTTGACCTTTCTTGCTAAATTTGGTTTGAAATATGTAGTTAACATTCAGTTTGTCAATTGTTGTTGCATAACAAAGCATCAACATGTATACTCTTTACAGAAACTACACATCGCTGAATGACACCACCATATATGGCAGTGGAGGATTTTTCCCTTTTGGCTTTGAGGGAACATTAGCAGGAGCAGCCACATGCTTTTATGCATTTGTTGGATTTGACTGCATTGCCACAACAGGTAAATTAATTTACACAGATGCAGTATGCATAGCACGATATAAAAGACAATAAGTCACTATACAATAATAATGTGTTTTCGTCAGGAGAGGAGGTTCAAAACCCTCAGAAGTCCATCCCACTCGGCATTGTGGCTTCCCTCCTCATCTGCTTCCTGGCTTACTTTGGCGTGTCTGCAGCCCTGACTCTTATGATGCCGTACTATTTGCTCAGTGTTAACAGCCCATTGCCTGTGGCCTTTACATACATCGGTTGGGGCCCTGCAAAGTATGTAGTGGCTGTGGGATCCCTATGTGCACTGTCAACAAGGTATGCAATGCAGTGTTCCATTTACAAACCCAAGTCAACTCTGCAAATCAAAGCCCAATCAATCATTACTTGGATTTACCTTAATTTCATTTTCAATTTCTAGGATAGTTTAATTCTGATTGTCCTTGACTAACTAAGTACAGAACATCCTGCAAATGAAGATAATTGGAATCACTGTTACAGATTAAAACAGAAGTAAATAACATGAATAACGAAATGGTTATTGGTGAGTTATTTGAGTTTTTTCCCACAGCCTTCTAGGATCAATGTTCCCGATGCCCCGTGTCCTCTTTGCCATGGCCAGGGATGGACTTCTCTTCAGACCTCTCAGTAAAATGAGTGACAGACAAAGTCCTGTTACAGCGACCCTGGCTTCAGGGGTTGTAGCAGGTAAAACTGCCAGTACAAGTCATAATAATTTGAAGTCTTTTCTCTGTATTTTTCTGGAAACTTTTAGTTATTTCATGTTTTTGTTTTGACCTCAGGTGTTCATGTTTTTGTCTAAATGTATTTATTAAAATATAGGCCTATGGGGTTTATGTAAATTAACCTTGTCATTATTATTCATGTTTTTTCAGCTATCATGGCGTTATTGTTTGACCTGAAGGCGCTGGTTGACATGATGTCAATTGGAACCCTCTTTGCCTACACACTAGTTGCCATATGTATCCTCATATTAAGGTATGATTCATCAGAAGTACTTACAACATGACAATGTGTATAGTATTAATACTCTAATCTTTGTAATTTTGTAAAAACATAGTAACTATGTGGGTGGAAAATGGTTCATGAGCTAATAGACTTTGATCAACTGTCAAAACAGCTGGCTGATACTGTGCAGTTTCAACAGTAAGAATGCATTTTTCTCTTCCATTCACTGAGAATGACAAAAGATCATTAAATTAGATGACATTGGCTGAATGTCTGTTGGAAACATTAATAATATAAACTGTATTACAAACAGGGATTCAAATAAATTGATGTGAACCAGGAAAGACAGAGCAGCGAGAATAAAACTGAACGCTGTTTAAGTCACAGCTATATCAGTATCATGCTTGGGTGCATTTATTTACATTTCCTCACTTTCACAGGTACCAACTAGACCTCAGCGAGGATCCAAGTTTCAGCAAACCAGAACCCTTTACAGTTACTGGAGTATTATTTCCTTCTTCACAGGCAACTTCAAGGACATCAAAAAACGTGTCTGTTTTAACAGTTTGTATTAGTAAGTGATCAACTTCATCCCTAAATATAACACTGCATATAGATGATTTCCATTGTTAGTAATCATTGGACTTAAATTGTTCTCCTCAGTCTTTTTAGCTGTCATCCTAAGCCTCGTCATATCTGGGGCTCTAGGCTCGCTGCAGGCCCTCGAGTGGTGGAGTTTACTTTGTGTCTCTATCATCATACTGATGCTGGTCCTCATTACCCTGATCATCTGGAGACAACCACAGAATACAACCAAAGCTGCTTTCATGGTATGCCTCATCTATCTTAAATGCACATGTAATGATATCCTTTTTGATATCCTTATTTAGCAAGTGAAGCATCATCACTGAAGTAATACACTTTGATTACTATTTTTTCATATCTTTGATATTATTGTCATGTTTCTGATCTTTCATATGCAGGTTCCTTTAGTGCCATTACTTCCTATTTTCAGCACCTTTGTCAATGTCTATCTTATGGTTCAACTTGGATCAGACACATGGATCCGCTATGCAGTGTGGATGGCAGTAGGTATGTGAAAAATATCACTATAAAATACACATTTTCCTTTAAGCAAAATGTGCAAAAGCATCAAATAGACAAACAAAATGACAGTGGGAGATGTAACTTTTCTTTAAACAGGTTTAATCATCTACTTCTGTTATGGTGTTCAGCACAGCGTGCAGAAACAAAGGCTCCGAAATTCACACAACCACGTCAGCATTCATAGCTTCACCACCACCACTATGGAGCAAAACTGTGAACCTGGACAAGACTTTAATGGCTAAACGATGTGACATGATAAGCATTCAGTGGGCGAATCATCAAGCAAAGCTAAACGCTTAATTTCAATAAAGCCAGTGGCCAGTGTGCATTACAACATTACAACAGTCACAACCTCTGACATCTTTTTGTATTGTTTTCTGTGAAATTAAATGTCTGGGAAGTTTTTTGGTGCGTTTTTATATTTTTTTTGGGGTGGGTGGGTGCTTGTGTGTGTGTCTGTGTGTGTGTGTGTGTGTGTGTGTGTGTGTGTGTGTGGGGGAGTATTAAGATTTATTTTGTTTTAATTGAAATTTTCTAATAAATAAGAAATTGCAGTGAACCACACAAATCACACTGGCATTATCCCTGCATGAGGCTTCATGCAATATTGTGTTTTCATTTTACAGTTGTTTCAGTTATTGATATTGATACATCACAGACTGGAGTGTGTAAGATTTTACAAAGAACATAGCAATGCTCAATGGTTGTGTCACTATTCAAGCATCTCTTTTAGTCAGGACTTTGTGCCAAAATACAACATTTAGCTCATATCTTGGAGGTAAATGCTGTAAATAAATACAGCTCTTGCGATGTGTAATTAATAATTTTGTAATCAATATACTACATGTCATATTACTCATTCTTTCTTTTATCTTTCTTTCTTTTAAGCAATATATATTTGAATCCCTTTTGAGAACTTTCCCTTTTTTCAAACTTTATTAAACAACAATATTTAACAAAAAAATACTGACATTAGTAATTGACAAGGCAACTTCTCATCTCATTGCATTTCTACAAGTATTGACAAGTCAACATACACAGCTCTAAATCTTCATGTAATTCAACTGCAGACATACATTTCCCCTTATATCAGGGACTCAATCAAGGAGATATAATCAAATAATAGTACCTTAAAGCATGGTTTGGATTTTTGAAATTTGGATTCATGAATATGATATATATTTCTTTTTAAGTTCGTCTTTGTAATCAAAACCAGTAATGACACAATCTTTAACCTGCATCTTCCTTTTGTATAGTATACATTCTTCCAAGTTTGACCAAAGCTTCATGGAATAATAGCAGCCATAAAATAAATGTACTAATGTTTCAGTGTCACTATCGCAAAAGCTACATTTGGCATCAATCTCTGTATTTTGATACGTGATAGCCTTTTATAATGATGCAAGACTTCAAGGTGTATCTCCTTTACTTTGTTATTTATACGGGCAAAGCCAAGCATTTTCCCATTGCACCTCTGAAAGTAAATAATTCAAAAAATCCCTCTTGGTGTAATCCTTTTGTTCTGAAATATTTCTCTGATATTTTTGTTTTTACATTTAAGACTTTCAAAGCCATATGCCTTCGGTTTTGAGAGGTCGAAGCTGTGTTACGTAGGATGCTTCGAGCGTTACGTCACTAGCTTTAGCCAATCAGTGACTCGCTCTGCAGGGGAAGCGCATTGTTCAAAAACCAAACGCAGTCGGGGAAAATAATTCAGCTGAGGCTGCTTCGAAATCGGAAAGAAGCAATAGGTTCAGTTAACTTTGATACAGATTTAACCCAGTATCTTCGTGTTTTTCAATTACTTGAGTTTTGGCGATCTACTCAGTGAGTTACATTTAGTTAACCAGGCGCTCATCGCACTTTTGAGGTAAGTTAGCTAACTTAATTATTGGACCCTTCGATGCTACCAACAATAAGTCACGATACAGCTGTTATTATAGCTAAATGTTTAGATAGCTAGCTACCTAACGTAAGCTAGCTAATACAAAGGTTCTTGTTAGTATGGTGGGAGTGACCACAATATTTACAAAATGTTCAACACCGCTTTTCGTGCACGTTCAAACCTTAACTTAGCTAGCTATGTAATGTTAACGTTAAACTTGTACTCTCACGCACTCACCTCGTGTTGAAACCGGGCTGAAACGGGCTTTCATTAAAATTCAGGTTAGCTAATATGAACGATAATGAATTGTCTTTGTAAAGTTGACCTAAGCTATGATAACCTGCACTGTCAGAATAGTTGAATAGTCTCTATTGATAAGCATAACGTTACGTTTCCTGGAGCTGAGCCACAAGTAATTTAGCTAACGTTAAGCCAGGTAACGTTGCGTAAGAGTAACTTTAAGTTAGGTTAGTGAGTTATATGCATAAACGTTATCATTGTTAACGTTAACTGTTGCCTCAAAAACGTGAAACGTCTTATATCATTTGTAAAAAAATAAATAAAAAAAACGTATACACGCCATGCGACATGACATTCATCCAAAAAAAGTTCGGTGTGTTTCTGTAGGCGATTAATTTCAGTGATGTCCTCCTTCTGCACCAATACTAAACGTTTCAGGACGGTGGCGATAGCCTTGGAAAACATTTCCTGTTTGACTAGTGTTGGAGTTGGACTCCTTGGCTTGAAGGGCAAAGTAGGCTTCAACCAGTTTCTGTGTATTTAGTCACCGCTCACGACACACCCTTATTTTAACTAATCCTCTCATAACCGTGAGGTGTTACATATTCTTTAGTGATGGCCTAATTGTAGGCACATCGTTGAAAACGCATGAGAGTAGTTGAGACAGGTGTTATTGAGCACTAAAATCTGTTTATTTATTAATTTCTGTATAGTGAATCCTGATAACATCCTGATCCCTGCACCTACTGTATATATGCAAAAGGACATTATACAGGGTGGCTTTTACATGCATTTCCTAGCAAACAGCCAGGTTTTGAAATGTGTTGCAATTACTTCATACTTGGAATTACTTCATACTCATTACAATTTGTCTTCTTGCAACAGGTAAGCATGGCACTGTCTATGTCCTCCCCGTCTGTATGCCCCTATGATGAGGACGAGGAAATGGCTGTGTTTGAGTCTACGGCAGCAGAGCATGGAGGCCTGTCCAGACCACGTCTGCCTGAGATCTCTGTCATTTCCCCCGGCCTGGACACCCGGCCATCCATTACAGAACCGGTGAGAGTTGATTCGAGTATTAGAGGTTGACCGATATGGGTTTTCTCTGGCCGATGCCGATCTTTCGAAATCAGGATCAGCCGATGGCCGTTAAATGCTGCCAATTTTTATTTTGGCCGATATGTGCTTGTTTTTTAACTTCTATTTGAAAGATAAAATGTAACACTAATATACATACACAGAATTTCTCAACAAAAACATTTATTGAACACTTCACCAATCTACACTTGGATACTTCAATTAAAAATGTATAATGTAAAAACATACTGTATATTATGTGTGTGTGTGTGTGTGTGTGTGTATATATATATATATATATATATATATATATATATATATATATATATATATATATATATATATATATATACACACACATATTGTATAAATGTATGAAAAATATATTAAATAAACGAAATGGGTAAGAAGAAAATTAAACTTTTCAATGAAAAAATTAAGTTTAGTGCACTTAGCAGCATTTATTAAACTTCTGAGAATACAAATCTGCAAGCTTCACAGAAAGTTACATGTTATTAATCTCAACACTATTTCCTCCTAACTCTTGTTGAGTCACATCAGACTAGGGCTCTCTAAAGTCAGTTCTTGTTCACCTTGTTTGTTAGATCATTGTTCATTTGTTGAAGTGTTTTATCTGTGTTTTGGGGATCCTACTGTTACATGTCCTGTTGCACTCATTAGGATCTTATCTGAGCAGATTTCTGTCATTCAAACAACTCTTAGTTGTAATTTAAAACTTGTCCAGCCAATTTAATAAAATTAAGGGTTTTATTCGTGCTCGAGTCCAGGTGCAGTTAATGGATACAGGCACGGAGAACTGAAGGCTCTGTCAGCAAGGATTAGCTCTGTTAGCGGTTAGCTCCGTTAGTAGTTCGCTCCAGTTAGCTCCGTTATAGGAGTGGATGAGACTGCCACGGACAGGGGTAACAACCAGACTCTGATAAATGACATTCGGGGAGCTTCCACAGCGGTGTGGCCGCGGTGTTTTGTACGGTTTAATTAGTACAGTTAATCCCAAGGCAAGAACACCAGCAACATGCTACTACTAACGGTAGCGTCTGAGCCTGAAGTGACTGTGCGAGACACACGGCGCAAGACTTCACGAGCGGAGGGGCTGGAGGCAGCTGGTCTGGGTGTGCTGTAAAAAATGTCGCCTATTCATGTTTTTAACACTAGGCTGCCCGCAGATGCGCCTGCCTATTAATCGACTTGATATACTGGGATATTGGCCGATGCTGATTATGTAAACAAACGTCAAAAATCGGCCGATTAATCGGTCGACCTCTAACGAGTATGCTATTTGTGTTGCAACATAGCCTGTGGAGTTTATGATAAACAAATGAGGTTTACATTCAACTTGTTTCACCAAAACAAAGTATATAAGGTATAACAAAAACATTTGCAAAGCCTTTTATTAAATGTTCTAATATTTTTACCTTGACTTGTCTTCTCCTTCATGATTTAAATTTATTCTATGTCGGCAACGAAACATTAAAGATGCTTTTAATTTGTGTCTCCAGAAACTAGCAGTGAAACCTGCATCTGTGAGACAAGGTAGCTGTGATGAAGGGAACACCGAGAGGGTGAAGGTTTTTCTGCGCATCCGGCCACTTGCTGAGACTGAGAGTGTTAGGGGAGAAGAACAGGTAAGACTTTAATTCTGTGGGTAGATTTTTTTTTTTTTTTTTCTTTTGCATTTATTGCTTTTAGTGCACCTGTACTCTGTGCTCAAGGTTCACGCTTCTTTTAGGGTTGTGTGGCTATCCAAGATGAAGAGACTCTGCTGCTCAAAGCTCCAAAAGAATCTCAGAACATGAGGACCGCAGAGAGGGGCATCACCCAGAGCATGCACAAGTTCAGTTTCTCGAAGGTAGGAGGGCAAACGCGTGCATCATGTTAAATAACATTTATTTTACGAGGGCTGAAAGTGTTGCTGGTTAATATGGGCTAATGAGTGTGCATAGCAACAAATGCTAGCATAATCAAGGATGATCATGGAGTAAAACATTTGTTAATATTTCTATTTAAAAAAGAGAGCCACATACTGATGTTTTCCTATCACCCATCTTTCATAGATTTTTGGGCCAGAGACCACACAGCAACAGTTTTATGAGTGCACGATGAAAAACATGGTGAAAGACGTGCTTCAAGGAGAAAACCGACTCCTCTACACTTACGGTGTCACCAATTCTGGAAAGACTTACACTATTCAGGGTGAGATTAAACACCATCAGTATAAAGCCTAGATTTGATTGTGATGTTAGTGTTTGCAACTCTGTAGACTGGTTGTTGATGTTGTTGTAGCATTCTACGCTTGTATGTGGTCAGTTAAATGCTTAAAATGTGAATCCTGAAGTCTCAAACTTTGACCTGCAGGCACTGGTCGAGAGGCAGGCCTCGTACCCCGGGCTTTAGCATCTCTGTTCAGGAAACTGCAGGGCCGTCTCTATAGTGCCATGGACCTGAAGCCTATGATGTATCAGGATGTGAGGCAGCTTGACTCCGGAGAGGTCAGGGTGGAGGAAATCCGTAGAAACTCTCTGCTCAAAGAGGTAAACGTAACACATTTTTTAAAAGGTGGTATGGAATTAAAAATGTAATTTCCTTGCTACATTGTGTCCCAGTGTCTATTGCTTCTAAGTATTTGTCAATAATGGTACTTCTGTATATTTCTGTCATTTTTAATATCTTACTCATCCTGAACTTATTGCATAAGCAATAATTCCATCAAGTTCACTGTCAACCAACCTGTTTTAAAGCCTTTTATTTATATATCTATCTCTCTTATTATGTTGGATGGTCTGAGTAACCACACTAGTCCTAAAGAATTAGTGTCTTCTTGCAGCCAGATATGAGCTGAAGAACTCCTTTTTTTTTGAAACAGGATGAGAATCAGACTTCTCGTCGAGGTGGCACTACTACAGTCTGGGACAGCGGCATTGGAGGACTCTCCTCTACAAGTAACCTTGCCACCCAGCTTGACGGTGAGGAGGACATCAGTATATTCCAAATGGAGACACAATTGGCAAACTGTTTAAAGGCGGTCACACACCTTTTTATAAATGTATTGATTTAATTGACTTTATTGTTCACCTCAGTGGAAATTGGTCTTTGGCTTCTCCCAAGTACATCAAAGGTACATACAATAAAACACCATAAAACATACAAATATATAGTATACAATAGTGCAAATAGGCAGGTAGCAGCTAAAAAGGTGTATAAATAATAAAAGAGAACACATCTTAGTGTTCCCTGATGCTGTCATTCTGTGTTCAATGCCTGTATGGCATAGGGGGGAAAAAGAAAAGGGGAAAATAAATATATATATATAATAAAAACACAACAAAACACAACACGTTCCTGGGCAAATGCTATTACTGGGACTGGAGGTATGTTTAATAGCATACAGCAGGAAATGTGGATATGGTATTGTTGGCCTGCAAAAATGGTAACAGGGTTGCTATTTTACTTGTGCAAACATACCAAATTAATTTCCATTTGTCCAGTTCATACTTGTTAAATTTAACCCTGCTGCCGTTTTTACATTAAAATCATTACAGCGAGAGTGAAAGCCTTTTCTTTTGGAAAAACATCATACATTGATTTTTTTTTTTCTTTTTTCTTCACCCGTCTGTCTGTGCAGACACCAACAGTGTTTGCCTGGAGCCTGACAGCCTTTCACACAGTGGAGGAGATGATCTGGAGGAAGGGGTGCAGTTTTCTATCTGGGTGTCCTTCTATGAGATCTACAATGAGTTCCTGTATGACCTACTGGATGCTTCGCCCTCCCTGCAGCCCAGAAAAAGGGTTACACTGCGACTTAGTGACGACAAGCAGGGCAACCCATATGTGAAAGGTAACACTTACTCATGCACAGAAATAATGTTTATATAACTTTTAAAGTGTTTAACTAGTATAGTATGTTATCAATTTGAAGCTCAATCCCAGTATGCAGCTTCTCTCATCTGATGTACAGTATGTTACACTTAATTAAGCAGGAAATGATGTTGAAAACTGTAGACTGCTTCTTTCATTTTCTCCCTACTCCTTCTGCACTTTACCTGCAGTCTTTTCATGTGCTAATTTGATGTGAGTGCAACACCACATGAAATTGTGAAAATAAGTATGTTTGCTTTGTTATAATATTGTCATGGATACTTTAAAATCTGTTGCGTAGGACATAAAACATGTGTTGTAGTTTTGTGTGGCTGCTTCTCATGTTGCAGTATCTTTTATTATTTTTTGCTTCTTCCTCTTGTCATATCAGACCTCGCCTGGATCCAGGTCCGCAGTGCAGAGGAAGCTTGGAGGATTCTGAGGGCTGGACGTCGTAACCAGAGCTTCGCCAGCACTCACCTCAACCAAAACTCCAGCCGTAGGTAGGAGCACATTAAACCTTTGCCATATTTTGATTTATTTTTAACATGCGCGTTTGACGATAACTTTTTCCCTCTCCGATCGTCATTTTATCACCTACTCAGCCACAGCATTTTCTCCATTCGCGTCCTGCACGTCCGCCCAGATGCAGTCCAGGCCACGCACATCAGCGAGTAAGTTAACCTTTTGTTACCCACTCTAAATTTCAGCTTTGGTTGGTTTTGATTTAGGGATATTTTGAGTTTTCAAAAATAAAACCGTACCGTGCCTTGCACATTCTCCTTTTTAGACTGACTGTGTGTGATCTGGCTGGGTCTGAACGCTGTAAAGAGCAGCGTAATGGTGAGAGGATGAAGGAGGCCAACAACATCAACACCTCGCTTTTAACACTGGGACGCTGTATTGCTGCTTTGAGGCACAACCAGAACAACAAGTACGTGTTTAACCATAACTTGGAAAGAAGGTACACTACTGATGATCACTCAGTTTGATGTGGTAGTAGTGGTGTAGTAAATTTAGAAAAATGTACATAACTCCTTTTAGGAATTGGATCTTTTATCTGTTCCCCAATATTAATATTGTTCCATATCATATGAGGCAGGGTTACCAAGTGCTTCACATATACGACAGATATTGGAATGAGCTGTTTGAGAAAGAAATATGTTCTAACACCTCCACAGATCGCGACCCCCTCAAGTGGTGCCCTTCAGGGACAGTAAACTAACCCGGGTCCTGCAGGGTTTCTTCTGTGGCCAAGGAACCTCCAACATGGTGGTCAACATCAACCCGTGTGCCTCCATCTATGACGAGACCCTCCAAGCCCTCAAATTCTCAGCTATTGCTACTCAAGTAAAAAAGAAAAAACACACACTCTTGCGCTGTGTAACTTCTGTGATTTGTAGAGACAGATTTAATCTTGCATGTAGGGATCAGACCAAAGAAGTCAAACCTCCTTCATGTAATTTCAGCTGGTCCATGGCCCGTCCACAAAGACCAGAGTGGCCTACATCCTGTCCCTGCTGCGCGAGCCAACAGCAAACGGTAACGAAAGCACAGTGACTGAAGACGAAGAGGATGAGAGTGATATTGAAGACGGCGATATCACCATGTTAAATACTGAGGTAACAGCCCATGCTATTATATGCAAGAGTTAAATATTTATTTCACAACCACTTCCATTACCAATTTTCTTTACTTTGCAAAACATGCTCCTCTATAAAGCCACCATAACATGTTGCCATTAAGGCTTTCAGCTGGAGTGCATATTTAGATGAACACATAAATAACTAAAACCAATTTATTTCTTTTATTTATATTTTTTTTTGAAATGTCTCAAAAACAGACGCTTGCCCAGTGTTCCTAACAGCTGACTGTGCTTTATTAAGGCTTTGCTGCAGGCCATTGATGTCCTGAAGAGAGAGGTGCAGCGCCAGCGGGAAGAGAGAGAGGTCCTTGAGGCAAATGTGAGAGAGCAGGTGGTCTCGGAGATGATGGAGGTCATCTCTGGGATGCAAGATGGCTTCAGGTGTGTCTGCTTTGTTTGGATCAAATGTTTCTAATATGCCTTTTTAATACTTTTTTTTTTAGTAAGTATTTGTAAGTAATCAAAGGTACGGGAAGATGTAACATTAAAATGACAATGAATTTAAAATGAATACAGTGTTGTCTTCCTCCCTACAGTGAGACCTTGGAGGCAGAAAGGGCTCTAATCGAAGAGAGATACGAAGACAAGATAACCAACTTGCAAAAACATTTAAAGATATTCTACAGCCAGGAGCTGAAGGTGAGAGCTAACTCATCAGCCTTAAGTTTGCACTATTTTAGGCAGTGTCTGTCCCCAGTCAGTCCCTGTCTGTGGTTTCAATACACACGTAATCTGTGAAAATCTGCACTTCAGTTAAATGTGAGCTTTTCCCAAATGCAGTGAGTATTCACAATGTATTTATATGTGCAATCCTGTTGCTGTATCAGTATATCAATATTTCTCACTAATTATCTGTCCATGCTTTCTTTTAGGAGCGTGATCAGGAGATTGAAGCTTTGTCCGCTGCCCTGGAAAAAAACAAGGCAGGTGATTCGGTCCTACACGGAGACTCTGACGGGCCTCGGCGGTCTCAGCGCCTCGCTACTCAGGCAGAATTTGGCAGTCTGCAAGTGGAGCTCAACCAGTGTCGCGCTGAGCTGCTCACCAAGACACAAGGTGACTGAAACTCTGCTCTAATAATGCGTTAATGTTAGGATATTGTTGATGGTATTTGACTGTCTTGTTCTGCTTGCCTGTGCAGAGCTGACGAAGCTGAAGATGCAGCTAGAAGTCCCAGCTCCAACAGGCACCCACACTGGTGCTGCTGACCGCAAGCTGGAGGACGGCCAACGGGTCAGTTACCACTGTACCGTGTTGTTTTTGCTGCATGTGAGTCTCTTTGCCCTCAGAAAGACTAAAATTCAGATTTTCTTTTCTAACAGAACCTGCGCCAGCTGCGCCTGGATTTGCAGAGGCTCGGTGTGGACCTGCAGTCCGGTGAACGAGCCTGCTGTCGCAACACGGGAGGGGAGAGGTTGCGGCAGGCACTAACCGCTGCAGATGAGACACTAGCCAAACAGGTACAACCACAGATATGTATAGTATATTATTTAATAAACTGAGCTTTTCTGTAAAACATTTAAAAGTATGCTTGGCCTTCTATGTTCAGTGAAAATGAGTCCAAAAACATTCAATTAAGACAATTGGTGTAAAATTCTGCACCAACAATAAATGTCATGGTATAGAAAGCTCATTAATTTAAATAATGCAGCTCTGAAGTTGAGCTTTGTTATTTTGTTGGTGATAGTTTTGTCAGTTTATGTAATTAAGTTACTGCAGACATCAACTAAATGTATCCAATAAAGGTTTCATTTATCATTTGTAGTTGGAAGACCAGTTTCAAACTGCAAACTAAATGTTTTGCTCTCTACCACAGCTGCAGCAGCTGAAGCTCAGCTGAAAAAGTACTGAACCAAATCAAGACTTTAAAATACTGTTATCCCTGTAAGCACCTCTGCATGTACAATTTCAGTTAGGAATTATATAACCCTCTTCTCACTTTTAGGCTGATTATGGATTCTGTAACTTTTTGAGAAGCAGTGATTATTATATTATTTATTATCTCAAACCAGGATCTGTTTAAAGTGCAATTCCTAATTTAAAATACTTTGTTTTTCTTTCCCTCTACTGTCTTCACTATCTATCTTGATGCATAGCCAGCTTTTAAACTAAATCTAGGTTTCTAACATCTGCACCAAGTGATTACTGTGCAAAAGCATGTTCAAGAGTTTCATTTTGGCTCACATTTTTCTCTCTTACACCGAAAACACACCAAGCAGCTGCAAAGTGCAGCGAGCTGCCAGGCAATGTCTTGTTTTCGGTAGTATATTATTGTGGCACACATAATGACAGACATGAAAAAACACGGGCCGCAGACAAATGTAATTACTGCGATGAGCCGCAGTTTGGTGTGTTTTTGGCGTTACCTCCCCCTTATTCTTCACTTCCCCCTCCTGTGGTCTGGTCTAACCCTGTTGACTGACTTCTTCTTAGGACCAGATCCTATTGGACCTCCAAAATTGCCTGATGCTTGTAAAGGCTGACTTAAGGCGGAAAGCGGAGACCCTGGCCCAGACACAGGCCTTCCAGCCCCAGCTTCCCCCTTCAGGCTCTGTTGCCTCCAGCACACCAGGCTCCTGCCAGAAAAGGGGCTGTGGGGCCGCTGCACCAAGCGACGCTGAGAACCGCCCTCCGCATAAACGGCCCTTTTTCCCATCTCTGTTCCCGACGCGTACCCCAACACGTAAAAACACACGCGAAGAAGCAAATACCCCTTACTCACGGATCCTGCGGTCTCGCCAGCAGTCTCCACCTCCCAGCCCTGTCCCCACCCCTCGTAGTCTCAGGGGGAAGTACTGAGCTTTTTGGGGCGTGTATGCTCTTTTGATATTATGCACACACAAAAGTGTTATTTGCTGGTAACTTTATAGTATTTTTATATTGCTTTGTATATATTCACTTTGTTTTTTTTGCAGTACAGTTAACGCACTGTTGTCATGCCAAATACATTTATGATGTTCATGCCAGTAAAATAGTAATGCTTTAAAGGGTAGTTGACTACTAAGGGCATTGAGGTGAGCTTGAGCAGTAACGCTGATCAGTGGCTAATAGCTATGGTCTGTATTGTAAGAATAGTGTGTGTGTGTGTATACAGCCTTCTCTTCACCCTTCGCTTTTGCTGTAAATACTTTTCACATTGGTTCGAATAGTCGAAGTACTAGAGCAAATTTTTCAAATACTGTACACCATGAAATACTTTTTTTTTTTTTTTTTTTTAAAAAAAAAAGGTATAAAGGCTTTAGGCCGCCCTACACCTTATTGTAGTCCCAGTTTAATATGCAACTTCATTTGATGCAATATGTAGTAGGGGGTCCCTGCTCCGTCTCTCTTTCAGTTAAGGGGTCCTTGGCTTAAACGTTAAAGACCCCTGCTTTAAGCTATTTACATTTATACAGCATGCAAGTCAAAACGTGTGTGTGCTGTCTTGTTCTACCTTTGTGCAGTTCAAGGTGTACCTTCTTTACTCTGATGGGTCTGTGTTTTTGTTACACTGTTAAACTAGCCTTGAATTATACCAAATCTGCATGTGTATTAAATCTATTTAAAAACCTTATGTAATCAGTTCACTGAGGTATGTACATCAGGCTAACCATCCCCAGCATTTATTGCCATGCTTTGATTGTTTTTACATTTGCAGCATAGAATTGTCTTATCCTGGACAAACGATCAGGATTGCAAATTTTACAAACCTGTTACTTTAATGTCATTAACAAATCTATGCGTCGACAAGTAAATCCTTCCAACACTTTTTGGCAAACCATCAAGCAGTTGGATACACCAATTGTCCATTTTAAAGCCAGTGAATAGGAGGGTGAGTGTCAGGGTGTAAAGGAGATGAGGTTCAGTGGAGACACCCTCCTCACGGGAGTGTTGTTGTTTGAGAGCGGAGCAAACAGATCTGCTGATGGTGTCTCAATCTGATCTCTGACCTGTGAAATCTGCCTCAGCAGAGCCTTCCCCTCTTCGCGAGCCTACGAGCAGAGTGACAACAGTTGGTATGTTATTACTTACACTAACACAGCAACTAGAACACAGTGCTCCCATTATGCAGTAGGGCTGTACAATTTTTTTTTTTTTATCGTTATCGCAATATACACATTGCGAAAGGCTGACATATCGCGATAGACACGATAGTGGTGCCTTGTATATATGCCTTATATTCAATTCAATGTTAAATTTGTTCAATAAAATGTTGGAAAATATTTCCTTTCATTTGTTTTAAATTCAACAAGCAATTTGTTTGTATTTTAGCCGAATACTGAAAGCAGCAGAAATGCAGAATTCAGTACACTTTAATATCTTGTGCATTTATCACAAAAAATATCGTTATCGCGATATTCAACAACCTTATCGGATATTTTCCTCATATCGTGCAGGCACACTTACATCATTGTAGTCACAACAGCGCTGTGCACAGAGGGATGCCTCATCGTAGAGCTTGTTCTTGAAATAGTACTGACCCAGGTACCGCAGGGCTGTGCTCACCTCTGCATGCTCCAGCTGTTCCTGTGATGAGATTTTATTAGAAATGGATTTCTTCCAAACAAATACAATACATGGCCAAAAGCATGTGGACACAAATATTGTTTTTGATTGTTGAACATCTTATTTTAAAACTACAGGCATTAATATGCTACTATAACTGCCTCCACTCATGGGAGGATTTTAGTGAGGGTTGGTTCATCACAAAGGTCTTGTATGGGGTTGAGGTCAGGGCTCTGTGCAGGCGGCCAGTTGAGTTCTTCCACAAGAAACAAAACCATAGCTTTGTTCACAGTGGGATTGTCATTTTGAAATGGGAAAGGGCCAAACACAAATGGCTGCCACAAAGTATAATTTTATGCTGTTGTATTAACATTTCCCTTAATTGTAACTGGGCCTAGCTCACAAATACAGACCTACACCAAAACTGGACAAGAGTGTCAAAAATGTACGTATGTATTCACATACTTTAAAATACTTACCCCACAAGAGAAAATGTCTTGGATGTAAAGCATGTAACACTGGGCAGCATCATCAGACTCATTCAGCTGTTCATGGAGCCTGCCAAAGAGAAAGCAAATTTCACATTTGGCCCGTATTGCTGGGTGATACAATTGGAAAAAAAGCTGCAGCTGGATCTTCATTTTGTGCTTAAATGTTAAATACAATGTGACATTAACTACTGTTTTTGGACCACAAAACCTGTTTTATTGGTGTCCTTCAGTTGTTTGCCTCAGGATACAGTGTTACACTTACTTTGCCAACTTGAGTAGAGCCATTTTCTCTACATCTCCAACAGAGTATGCCCTCCAGTAACACTAGAGAAAAACAAAATATGTCAAAAACAAGCCAGAAACCTTAGTGAACTTATTACGCAAGCCAAGACTCGCTGACTGTAATGTGTACCTTCTTGGCTTCCAGTTGCTGTGACAGTTTTTCATAGCTTTCACCCAGTGCGACCAACATGCGTGAGTCATTGGGCCTACACAAATGCATAATTGTATTTCAAAACAAATAATGAGCATTGCATATTTAAACACTTTTTCCTTTCTCAATAGTTTTTCATTCTTAGCAATACCTGCATAAAACCCTTTTTTGTCAAAATCCATACCTGAGCTGGTGAGCCTTTCGATAGTAGTACAGACAGTAAAAGGGCATCTTGAGGATCTCATACGTCTGACCCAAGCCATACCAGGCACGGTAGTCCCGCTTGTTCACTTCAATGGCATGCCTGATAGGAAAAACATGAGTACAAACAAGTAAACAACCCGCAAAACAATATAGCTGGTATGACTCCTCCATACTGCTGTGAAAGGTCTGGCAATAATTAAAAACTTCATTGTTTACACATTGAACAAGACATTGATATGTCCACCAAAATAAGCGCCGTCTATGCTCTAGTACATCTTCAGTCTGACCTGTAGGCCTGGATGGCAGCCGAAGTGTTCTTCATTTCCATGTATTCATGGCCCATGAGGGTCCAGGCACCGAGGCATCGAGGGTTCAGTTTGAGGGCCCGCTGGAAGTACAAAGCTGCCTTCTCATGCTGAGAGCGTAAGCTATAATAGTTACCTGTGGATGAGAAGCATAACTTATTACACAAAATATCATGATTCAAAATGATGTCTAACCCCCAATTTCCACCAACTGCGGAAAGTCTGCGGATCCGCTCCGAACGGCGGCGGAGTCAATAGGTTTCCATTAAAGTCAATGTGTTCCCTGCACTACACATTGAAAACGTCATAATGGGCGGAGACAGGCCTGAAGTCGGAAAGGAAACAAACTGTTGTTGGTTTTGTGGTTACGTTTATAGAAACTACATCCTGTTATATCGCGCGATCATACGTGAATTTGCGAGATCTCGTGGGTCCTAGTGACTTCAGCTGTCAGTCATGGCCGCAGCCGTTCCGCAACAAATACCGACCTGGTGGGTATTGAAGGACGGCGGAGCACGGAGCCGTCACGCAGCGGAGCCGATCCGCAGCCGTTCTGCAGTTGGTGGAAATCCGCCATTAAACACGTTTGTCTGACCAGCTGACCAATCTTTAGATTATATAAAGTTTTTAAAAAAGCCAGCTGTGAAGCTGCACAGGTCAATACTTGTTGTACTTTAATTGCTAAATTACAAACTATTGATGACAAGTTACAATAAAATTTATGTATTTGTCAACTTGTTGTTCCATCACTGAAAAACTGTGCTTGAGAATTAAACCGTAGCATTAGTGTTGATCAATTGGGTCAACACTTACCGATAACACAGCAAGTCTCCACTCTGTACTTGTCGATCTCCACCAGGTTGTGGGCCAAGTAGCTCAATTCTGGCTTCATGCTCTGTGGAAGTAGTCATTACCATCAGCAACAGACAAATAAATATATATACATTTTGGACTTATTAATAGGTCTTTACAAAAAACACAGAGGTCAAATACAAGCATCAAGATAAGACCCTTCATCCCTACTGGCTGATATTACTTAGACCTCTAACCTTCCTGTGAAAACACACTTCTTCTATGCTAATCAATAAGGCATTACATTACAAGTGGTGAACTCACTTTGACATAGAGCAGGTTGGAGAATGTGTCCATGTTGTCGATGCGATACGGATCCTGCTCCCTCAACTCGTTGAAGAGAGCCAAAGCTTGGTCAATATCTGAAATAAATATAGACACGACAGTTATGTAAGACTAAACATGTCCCCTTAACATTCTTCTGACAGGCAAAATTCTTATTGAAAAGGTAGAAAATAAACCTCTGATGTTGTGGTAGGCGACGGCAATCTGTGAGATGATGTACGTGCTCTTAGAAAAGCCGGCCTCAATGAGGTTCTGGTATTTCTGCAACGCTTCTTTGATCATCTGCAGCTCTGTGTACATGTGGGCCATGAAGAAGTCTTTAATCCAGCAGTCTGGCAGAGACAGGGACTTCAGCTGGGGAGAAAGACCAAGAGACCAAGTTTGATGGAATCATTTCCGTCCATATAAGTACCTGAGATGGAGCTTTTTTTTCTTTGAATTGATTGAATATGAGAACATTTTTGTTTTGTTTTCTGTTTGTTCTGAGAAACACAGAGTTGTGTTGTGAGGATTGAGTTTGGGTAAAGTGGTTACTGTGGACCTGGGCACATTAAGTTAATGATGCAATGCTATCTACAATTTGTGTACGTGTAAACACAAAGCTAGTTACCATTTCAATGTTGGTGACAAGGTTACTAAGCTCCAGCCAGGCTCCCCAGTGAAGAGGAAGTGTGTGTATTGCCTCAACAAAAACCTCCACCGCCTCTTTCAGCAGGTCGAGCTTCCGTAGCACCACCCCATACCTGTGTTCCCACATCCACAAACACACACATATACAGTTTATAAACAGTCGACTCTATTCCTCTGCATTATCTGAGGAAAGTGTGCACACCCTGGAGGAAAAGTTCTTACAGGTACAGGGTGAACCCGTCCAACTCTCCTGCAGTGTGCTTCTTACTGAGCTCAACCCTCAGTTCTCGCAAGGCTTCATTGCGCACCTGCCCCTTCTCCAGAGGACCTAGTACCACACAGAAAAAACACAAACAAGTTAAGTGTTAAAGGGTAACAAAAGTAATTTTCAATACTCTTTTAAAGTCCAAACAGACAAGTCCTCACCCAGGCTGTCCACGGTCTCATCGTCCTTCTTTTTCTCCCCTGACTGAAGACAAAGGAGGACACTTTCAAAATGGTTTGCAAGCATTACAATCAAAGTGAAAGCAGTCTTGTCATGAAATGAAATCAAAGCTCAAAGTATGCCGACATGCCAGATATCTACAGAATCTTACCAGATAGCGAGAATACATATAGAGGAAATAAGCCTTCTGACTGCAGCAGCCTTTCAGAAAGTAAGCAGCACGGTCATACTCTTTCAGATCAAAGTAGGATTTGGCAAGTGTAAGTGCATCCAGGTCTTGTGCATCTTCCTGTGTTTGGAAAAGACAAGGAACAAAAAAAAAAAGTCATCATAATCAAGTCAACTTCACTTCTTCAAACAAAAACAAAAAGTTTAATCTCATTAAAAACAAAAGGGCTTTCATAAAGTAGTAACCATACGGGCCACTCCTGAACACATGACTAACAGACAATTTTGCTTTCTACATAAAAACTAACACCAGGGGGCAGTATAACCTTTGCCTTCCAAAGGGAAGAACACAATTGATTATCTCCTATTGTTTATTTCTTCCTTGTGTAAGACAGTTGACTAAGTTTTGAATGCTCAAAAGCATGTCTTTTTTTGCTTCTTTATTTTTTTGTCAACAAAACCATGAAAAGACCAAAACTAACAATGAATGGATCCTACAAAGTATCGCCCCTGTGACATGCTCCTTTATTACGATGAACATTGTACTTTACTGTACTGTAGTTTATTTTGAGGCGATCCAACATACACTGTCCTTGTGGCGGAACATAGTTTAAATCCCCAACAAATTCACTATTTACTCCTGTTTGAGTAAACTTTGCTAAAAACTACAGTTACTAAAGCTATTTTATGGAATTAATTATCCACTGAGAAATGAAACTACATATGTATTTGTTACCTGTTTTTAAAGACTTAAATCTTCAGTAGGAAGCAATGGTTTTGGGGGCCCATTGGTGGGGGTTAGGCTTTTGAGCAAATGTTTATAATACAGTATATTATTAGTATTACGGTATAAGTATTATAAGTATCTAGTATGTTTCCATTTGATGAAATTAACAATGGAACATGGATTCTTCTAAGGTTTAAATATTTAAGTCAGTGTCAGCATCGTACAGCTTCATGAAGAGCTGGAACAAGCGGATAAAGAATACACTGTATGATATTGATAGACAGCATGACATATAATGATTTTTAAACCATAAAGCTACTTCAAGGGGAAGGTAGGTAGTTAAAAATGATATAACGAAGTTACCCAGAAAAAGGCTCAGGCCTGGCAGTATACAAACCTCAGTAAAAGGAGGTGAGGGGGGTAATTCATTCTTGGGAAGAGGGTCCAAAGCAAATGCCAATTCAGAAGCCCTGAAATGTAAACACAGGAAGCATGTGAGAAAACTTTGCCATTGATTACAGTCATTTTTTTCACACCCAATGTATTCTTGCAGCAAGCAAAAACCCCACGAAGTTACCTTTGTCCAGTGACGTTAACGTTATATGTGTTGCTATATGTGTGCTTATTTGCACTACCACCATGACACACTCTCATACTGAATCACAGGGTCAGCTCCTGCTGCAAGCGTCTCATGCTTATACATCCCTTAGTACATTCATGTGGATTTTTTATTTAGTATTTTTAATTTTATTGTCCATGCTATTCATGTGGATTTGCTTTTTTATCATCCTGTTTGTGATGTATGTGAATGTTGTGTGTGATGTCTTAAGCTACTGGGACCTTGAATTTCCCCTTGGGGATCAATAAAGTATCTATCTATCTATCTATTTATCTATCTAATCGACAGTAATTAACAAGTACAGCCCAGTAATGGTTAATGGTTGAGGAATAACATTAACGTTACACGTCATGTAGCGTTAACACCTTGATAACAGCGCTGTATTGACTTGTTGACGCAAGTAATCATTTAACGACTCTCTTAAGTAAAATGCAACATTAATAGTGTATTTTGTATTAATCCGCGTTAGCTACATTTTTATAGCTAGCTAATGAGACTTGTCAACAGCACTGCTAACGTTGCTAACTGACTGGTAACTAGCTAGCTTTAAAGCTTAGTTACTACGGTACCAGAGCAGAAAGACAGTCAGTTAATGTCACATTTGTCGCAGTCAGTCTCACCACTTCGCGCTGTGTAAAAGTCCTCTTTCTTTACAAAGCGATATCACCGATATTAGCTGTTTTTTGATCTGTACCAGGTCCCCAAACTCACTACAGAGAGCCGCCATTTTCATATTTTGCCAAGCAAGTATGCTATTGGTGGAAGTTAAGAGGTAGTTCCGCCCACCAAGAATGACATCATTTCTGTTTCCTCTTTGCTTCCAAAATAAAATAACAGTTGTTGATATTTTGTCTTGTCACAAATACACAGCCTTTGCAATTCTGACCATAACGTTACCTATTAAACCATGTTATTTATAAAAATTACAAAAATAAAAAAAAAAACAGATATGAATTTGCTTGCCTGCATATGGAGAGATGCCAGTTCACCTCCTGGGCACTGCCAAGGTGCCCTTGAGCAAGGCACCGAACCCCCAACTGCTCGGGGGGCTTACCTCAGGGAGCAGCCCCCTCACTCTGACATCTCTCCATTAGTGCATGTAGGCTATAGGTCCTGAGCATGTGTATGTATTTCAGGCCTGTGTGTAATGTGGGTAATAACTGTACCAAGCAGAGTGAAAAATGTGACTTTCCCCTTGCGGTTTAAATAAAGGCTTGTCTTCTTCTTTTTCTATTTTTTTATATCACGGCCAAATGTAGCCTACCCAGCCTGATAATACTCAATGCAAGTTGTGTATTTTTCAGAATATTTCATATAACAGCCATTAAACATTATCAAGCAAATTATATATTGAAGAATAAGATCAAGGGCAGCATTTTTCAGAGACATAGAAACAAAAACCTTTCTTTTTTCTTAAAAAGGTTAGGTTCCAAAGGCATGCACAGTTTTACAGAACATCTCTCTTGAGCTACCTCAACAATAAAATAATGTTAAGGTTCTCAAATGTCATCTTGCCAACATTAGCTTCAGAGTCATGATTTATCCACACAATTAAATAAGTTTCACTATATGATAAGTCACGGTCACACACACAAGGTGAACAGAACCTTAAAATCCAAGCAGATTACAAGATGGGCATCAGCCTACAAGTACTGCAAGTGTAACACAGTTGTTGTTGTTGTTGTTGTTGTTTTCTGAAAAGAAACTTGTACTCATCATTCTAAGCTATTTCAGCTCATCATAGTTCCTACAACATCTGTTGTACAAACCTTTTCAGCACTGTTGCAGACACAATGAGTCTTTTTTATTCTTTTTTTTTTTTTGTTAATCAGTAATGTCTCTCTCTGATAATTTTGTGTCACTGGGATGGATGCTGCAATATCACATGTAAAACGAAGCAATGCAGTTGAAATTACATGGGGCCTAACAAGAAATGCATGTATTGTGTATTATCAGCATGCACACTGGTCTTTAAATCTAACATTATGTGTTGTATCCATTTAGAATAAGAACAGTACTGCTTAGTTTTCTTTGCCTGCAACCATACACTGGATTCACTCTATATTTAGCCTTTGGCTCTGACCTCTGTATAGCCCAGTTAAGCCCTGAGCTTACAGTCATTTCACACTCAAAACTTCAATTGTGGGATATCCTCACCCTAAACCCAGAGCTTAACCCTGCTTCAGAGCAGGGTTGTCCCTGCCTTTCCGATGTTATACCCAAAAGATAAGGGTTAAAATAACTGATTTGAAGTTAGAGCAGAGCAATAGGGTGTTCACTGTCTAATCAAATGATTATGATGTGGACACAGTGTCAAGAGCTTTCAGTATTCTGAAGATGTGGACCCTGGACTCTGATTGTCAAATGCGTATACATTACCTGGGGGGCTTACTTAGCTTAATCATGTCACCATGGAAGTATACGCCATTTGCACATGACTTCCAGTTTTCAAATGCTTGCTGATGACCCCTATAATTTTACATATTTAACAGCAAAAAAACCAATTCTAACCTGCAGTCTATTTTCAGACCTGATCTTGATCTTATGCTGCTGAATAATTAGATCCCAAACCTGCCTCCATAGCTCTGTAAAGAGTAGGGTGGGTTTGATCTCACTTCTACTGACTTTTCAGATAATAATAATAATAATAATAATAATAATAATAATAATAATAATAATAATCCTAACTACTGTAATTAGGAGCAGTGGACAGCTATAGTCGGGGACCAACCAGTACTCAGCATTGCCTACTTGTTGTGAGGTAGCAGTGTTAACCACATCATCATATTTGAGGTACAAAATGTTACATAGAAGAAATTAAAAAAAAAAAGAATCTGCATTGCCACATATACTTTAGACATCCACTTCCAATAGAATTTCAAAAGCATTGCCTAACATTTCATCAGTTCCTGTTATAACATTTCTTAGTACAACAGAATACACCATTCTGGTTCAAGTAGTCCATAACTATCCAACCTTCTGAATGTCTATTAATAACTAAAGCCTTGCTGATAATGTGAGCCTGCAATGCACATTAACCGCTGTCAAAGGGTTCAGTCTCTTTTTACAACTTTAGAAAGACTATTTTATGCTCTGCTAAATCCCACTTCTATTCTGTCAGTATGCATTTGCTTTCATTGAAACAACCGTTACTTATTTAATCAATATCTAATTCTAAGTAGTGAGTTTTGAAAGAGCAGCAATATTATAACTCTTTCTTGTGCCAATAATGTGACTTATTTGATTGCCTGCCCAGCCCCTGTAACTGGGCTCTGTGCTTGGCCATGCTTCACTGGTGCAGAGCTGACATGGTTCATCATGTTCTTGTCCGTCAAAATCAGCAGCATCACTGGCTTTGGGATTTCCACCACGCTGCACAGAAGCACACACACAGTTTGTTTATTGAAATTCTTACTTTTTTGTGTAATATAATTATTTATTTCACATTTTAGGTAAAGTAACGTAGACCCTCATTAAATGAAGATGGAGTAAGGTTCGCTTTGGAGTTTTCAACCATAAGTTCAATGACACTAAGGCAGATCTGACCAACCATGGACAGACCACTAACATCTCCAGCTGATGCAAAATTTCAAAAGTTGTAAGGGAGAGAACTTCTAAATCCACCCTTTCCTAAGGCTCAAAGGACCAGAATGTGCCCTTGAAACAGTAGACCAACAGGTGTTCACATACTGAGCTGCCACTAAAACCCACACGACAACTGCCAACTGCACTTTGATCATGGAGAAAGCTTGTTTTTCAAGTATTTTTGACCAAGAGGTTCTCTTGCAAAGTTTGTTAAAAAAAACAAATTGTGTCTTTAATACATACAGGGACCACAGACAGCACACAGTGTTGTTTGATCACAGACAGAACCCGATTTGTTCAGGTCCTACCCCCTGACCAATCGGCTATCCTAACCTTAACTACTCAAGGTCAATGCCTAACCTCAACCAATCGGGTTGCTTCGTAGGGCGGGTCTTGCATAAAACTGCAGTGGGTTCCATAATTGCGTGTCTAGGGTTGCCTTATTCATCAATAGCGATGAATTTAATGAATTTAACTGGGCGATGTAGGATCAATAAACTCTCATCTCATCTAGTAAGCCTCAATAGGTAAATTATTTGGGTTTGGTATTTATATTTATGAATGGCCATTCAGTGAAAGTAGGCTAATGTACAGCATAAAACACGTACACATGAACTTGGTACCATTTAGGAAGAAAAAGCATGCATGTTTGAATGCATAGCCTATTATTAATTTTAAAAAACTACAGTTATCTATTGGTTGAGGTTTTATAAGATCTGTTCTTGAATGAAACATAAAATGCTTTGATTACATTAATAGGATTAAACAAATGGGTATAGCAACTGTCCTATTCATTCAAATAAATAAGACAGTCTCTTTCAGTGAATGTAGTGTGTGACCTTACTAAGTATCCCTGTTATTAAGTATATAAATCCTCCTATCATAACTGTATCAGGGGTGCAGCAACTATATCTAATGCTGGGGTTATTCTGTACAAATTAAACAATAGGTGTCATGGATGTTTTCTGTTGCTTTTTCGTGCTCTATTGATGTACTTCATATATCAATTATGTGTGTGTTTGTAACATTCATAATTGTCTTTTTATTTCATTGTTTTCACAGCCAGTGTCACTGAAGTTATTCATGCAAAATGTACTTTGTTGTGCATTAAATATGAACGTTAACATGTTAGTGAGCAGAAGGCATATGCAGTAAGCAGACATTTGGCAGATGGGGATGAACTGTATGAAGAAGTCAGCCCCTAATTTTGCCAAGGGGTGGCACTGTCTAACCGAATTCACCTCGGGTTGGAGAAACAAAATGTCCAATCCAATGTGTATTACAGTAAAACTGTTGTTTTTGTTTTTTTTGTTTTTTTTGTTTCTTTTTACTTGCAAACGTGTAGATCAAAGCATGCAAGCATTATATGTTTTATTTTGATTATGTGTTTTCCATGAAATTGCTGGGCAAAAATGATCTGCCAGGATCATCATCATTTATCTACAAACCTGACAATGAAGTTGACCATCCACATCCTTCTTTCCCTCTCCTTTGAAGGTAACTTAGTACTGTCTTTGAATTTAATCCAAAAGAACTGAACTGGGACTTTGGAAAAATAAATGAATTGTGTCTGGTCCCTTAGGTCTCCTTAAGGAGCCGTGAGGATGAATAGTTTTTAAAGTACTCAGCAGAGGTAGAATGGGCATGATACTGAGGTTCTGGTTGTTTGGTTTGAAAAACTTGACAGGGCCGATGACACATCATTCACTCACAAAACAGCAGAATATAATTTCCCTTCATTTGGATGCAGCGTCTCCTCTCACCTCCCTGCGCTTCCTTCTCTCTGTTGGACATCCTCTGTGCGACATGTCTCTCTAGTTTCTCCACAGACCAAAAGGCACTTTAGAAGACTGACAAAGTAATCAAGTAGCACTGCAGTTTACAAGGCCGAGCAAATGGCTCACTGAGCAGGTTGAAAGAGGTGCGGGGACGAACCATATATAGTCCATCCCTTTCACTCAGCCCTTCCTCAATTCCCTGTTTTCATCTCTCATTCTCTTATACATACACAGTCACACACACACACACACACACACACACACACACACACACACACACACACACACACACACACACATATCATGCAGGTATGGGGCAGTGGAGTGCATGATGGAGCTGCTGAGACAGAAATTTGAGACAGCTGTGTAATTGAAAGGGAAAATATGCCAACATTGTGCTTGATAATTTTTGTGTATGTTTACTAGTGTGTATACGCTTTCACCTTGGAACTCAAAACTGTTTATAAAAATCCATAAAATGCGTACTTATTTAACCTAGTATATGTCTTTTTAGACCACTTTTTTGATTCTGTAAATCATAAAAGTGAATACTGCTTACAGGAATATATCTCTTCAAAGGCAGAGATCAAAGGTTCAAATGAGTTTAAATAGATGAGTTTGTATCTGTTCCAAACCAGAAGTACATAAAAAGAAGCCTTGTTGCCTTTTTTATTCTCTTTTTTTCTCTTTGCAGCTGTATGTCAAAGCTTTTGATGGTGGAGTTAGATTTGCCTCCACTGATATTGCTAGTGGAGATCGTAACAAAATGCTTTAAAATAATGAGCCGAAATGTCTGAGGCAATTAATAAAATCATATTTCCGAGGAGCAACAACAAACCAAAAGCAATATTTCCCCCTTAAAGCAAACCATTTCTGTACATCTGTTACATTTGTGTATGTAAGCGTGAAAAGTGGCTTTACAGGCATGCTCAGTCCCTGTGGTTTTGATCTTCAGGGCCCGGTGCAGGACCCTGTGATTGGCTGTTGATGATGTTGTTTAGTTGGACTGAGGACAGCTAATAGCTATGTCTCATCAGGGCAGCCACCACCTGAGCACTGAGCACTGCGCCACACTGCCTTCACAGGGACACAGTCACGCACTGGTCTGCACCGGATCGTGTTTATGGTCTTAGTGGGATTTTCTTTTTGTATCATCATGTACTCATTATGCAGTCAAATGTACCCTGTGACTGATTATAATTATTATATATGACATTATTAGATGGGTAATATTATAAGCAGCATTTGGTGGAGTTGCTAACCCCTCATAGACATCTAAAATGTAACAAGGAGCCACAAATAACAAATTGTTTTACGGTAAGATGTCATCTTTACCAATGTGTTATATTTTATAAGCTCATCGTGTTATTCTTTATGCAACATCTTAGTCTGTTAAGTAACCACTAACTCCAGCTGTCAGATAAATGCAGTGGAGTAAAATTAACTAATATTAATTAATTAATATTCCCCTCTGAAACGTGGTAGAGAAGAAGTATAAATTAGAAAAAATAACACAAGTGAAGTACCTCTACCTCAATATTGAAATTAGGTACAGTACTTGAGTAAATGCACTTGGTTTCCACCACTGAAAAATACATAAATACACCTAAGACGCAGGAAAACTGTTCGGTTCATGATAGGGAGGCAATTTCAAGATCTTAAATCTCTTTCCTTTCCACCTTATGTCTGTTGTCTATTCTTTACCATGGAGACAGTGTTTTGATTGAGGTTATATGAGGAGAGAAGCAAGGAAGAGAGGGAGGCGGATTCTTCTTCTTCTTAAAACAAAAACAGTTCACATATAAGCTGTTCTTTCTGTCAATCTGCAGTAACCACATCCTTCATGTGTGATGTGTCCCAGAAACATGTCAGGTCACGGATAATGGCCTGAGACAGCTGTGTCCGATGTGGGAGAGAGGGATATGTTTTGGGTATGGGATTAATATGCCTTTTGGGACAGGTGCTGAGAGGAGCGGGAGCAGCCACAATAAATCTAATGTTACGTCCCCCCCCAATCCAACGCCACATGACACTGGGAACATGTAACTGCCTGATTCATACGGAAAATCTCTGTCAGCAATATGCTTTTACACCCGTGTTATTATTTCCTGTAATGCGATACCCTTCTTACTCTTAGTCTTCTTTGAGCAATATGGATTTTGGCTGGTCATGTAACCAGCTGGTGACAACAGATGATACCAAGTCAGTCTACGTCACCCTTTATTTAAACCAGACATTACATCACATTTTGAATGAAACAGGAAAAAAACACGAGTACAGATTTTTTTTAAATTCATCAGCAATCAACAGGGTCCCTGCACTGCAGGAGTTATGGTGCACGGATGAATTTAGACATATAATAAGCCAGTAAAACTAAAGTAATTATCAACAGATGTAATTCAGGTCAGAAATGGCAGCACAGAGTGGGGATGGGCTAGACGGGTTGCCGCACCCAAGGCTATGTAAATACATTATTTAATATTTTAAGATTTATGGCTTTTTACATGAACTCTAACATCAATTATCTTTCCTCAATAAAAACCAGAAGATATATCACAAATGTATAACAGGACTACATTTTCTCTCCACCAAATGGTGAAATGCTCTGAGGTAATTAATAAAAAGGATCAAGAATGTATATTTCTATTACACCTTTTTCCTGCTCGTCTACTACTGTAAGTGAGCTCATTTTTCATGGGATGGTCCTAAAAGTTAATAGACAAAATGTTTAATCAGTAATAGAAAACAAAGTGTTTCTTGGCCACTTCTGGAACAGAGACGGATTATGATGATGGCATCCAAGATCAATGTAAATGTAATGCACCAACCAACGTGTCATAACAGGTTATTTGGAACTCCTAAACATCCGTGACAAAGTGCATTCACAATTTTCAGACTGTCCTTCTCCTAGATGCCATGAACTGTAGAAACCCTGAGGGTTGCTACTATGACCTCTTAACCTCACTGACCTCCCAGTCAGTACAAACTCACACTGTGGAGCCAAACATTGTTTAAACTCACAAAACTCTATTTTAAATTCTGGTGGAGATCCCAAAATTGTGTATGAAATGGTGCACGAGACATATAGAATATTTCCATTTGATGTAACTGTGCAGCCACAAAAACACATGGGTTTGAATTTTTCATTCTGCTGGAACAAGCTGCTACAAAATAGATATGCCATTGACCATGAATTAATAATAACTTTTGACAAGTTGGATACAGCAGAAACAAGTTGTGAACACAAAACTGATATATCATCACTTTTTAAGATGATACAGCAAACTGTTGGTTAGGTGTACATCCAGCAGTTACGGAGCAACATTATCAATTATTTAGAGAGTCTGGCCACCTAGTGATTGTAAGACCACTAATCACTCTCTTTCAGCTCCATTTTTGGTCTCTACCAACTCCTGAGGGAAATATCTAGCTCTTTAGCTGCTAAATGATACACTATGTTCCCCAGCTAGTTGCTAACTATGTCTGTCTGCTGTTTCTTGTTCAGCAGGTAGTGTTCAGTGGGATTTTAGATTTCTGTTTTCTGCTATAAGGCTCAGTTAAGCCAAGGCGAGCTGCAGATTTGGGGATTTAGGGATTTTAAATGTCAAACTGTTAACAGGTATAAAATAAATTCTTCTGTACCAGAGCTCGAACAAACAATTTTTCATGATGACAGGTGAACAGAAATACCCTTTAAATTTAAAAGTGAGGTTATTTGCGTCATGGTTATGCACTGCTAGTGCCACATCGCCGTATACTGTTTTGTTCACCTCACTGGAGACTCACACACAGTCCATTCTCGATCCCTGAACAGTTCATTTCCATTGTTGCAACCGATGTTTACATCATACTGGAAGCCACTGTCTTCTTTTGTGAGCTGGCTCAGCTCCTTTCCTCAATGGAAAGTTCCCACGCTAAGGGCTGTTATCATGTTTGGTAACATTAACCACACCAATCTGCCTTTTGAGCTCCCTAATGACAAGACATTCCGCATGCGGACAAAACAAAACACTCAAGCAGAGTTTCATGTCAAACACTGATGCTTACCGCCTGCTCCTACAGGCTCTGCTGGTTGTCTGATGTCATTCTGCTCCTCTCAGGGAGTGTTTAAGTGTACAAACTGGGTTATGTTCCCTGCAGCTTGGGACACTTTTGATGAACTTGCTGACATGAAGACAAGTACATCGCTGTGTGTGAAGATATGTGCACCACTGCAACCGCTGACAAGAAACTGCTCTTTTTTTAGATCAAGGCCCAGAAGAAGCAGCATGTTGGAGACCTCATCAAGACTCGACGAGAGCCGAAAAATCACTGTGTGCCCATTATTGCCACTGTTTTATCCCTCCGATTCAGACTGCTTTTTACATGGCGAAACACTTTGAGCTTTTAAAAGCAGAGAAAGCTATATTAATTTGGAAACCAAAAAAACAACATTCCTTCCTCTGTCTCTTTTTCTGTCTACTCTTTGTTTCTCGCTCTCAAATACACACAGTGGCCTTGAAACAAAATTAATTAAAAACTGAGCAGAATAATTAAAAACTAATGTTAAGGACAAAAGAATCACTTTGATGAGTTGACAGCTGATAAAAAAAAGGCTCACTACTTTGTGTTTTTTATTTTCTGAAAGAGTTTGATTTCTTGCATATCAAGTTCAATTTTAATTTGTGACATTATTTTTATATATACTAGGCAAATCTAAGTCTGGCTACTTTCCTCATAATTATGAGGTTTTACATATTTGAAAGGGTATCGGCTGAGATACTTTACCTTCAGACAGGGGACGTATCTCTTCTCCTGTTACCTATTTTCTGTGGCTTCTATGTGCTTTTGTTAATCATGCATAATTGACAGCATGTGACGGAGCTTTTGTTTTAAACTCTGATTTAATTATTTTTAAGGTGTACAGAGAGGTGACAAATGAAATGGTAACAAAATTGCAGCTGTCGCTCAAAATGAGTGGCCCAAAGAAAAAAATGAAGAGCACAACAAAATCATTTGCAAATGATTGTCTTTTACAGTATATATATATATACAGTATATATAATATATGTCTAATCTTTTGCAAGTGTGCATAAATGTGCATCAGTGTGTTAGTCAAGACCATTGTTGCAAGAACATGCAGGTAAGATAAGTAAGGCCCATAATGAGGTCTCTAAAACTATTTAGAGCCACCAGAGTTTTGAGCTTCAGAGTCTGATGTGAATTATTCCACGAAGATGGTGCAGCATATCTGAATTTCCTTCATACCATCACAATGTCGGGAACAGATTAAACATTGATTCACTAGAGGAACATAAAGAGCTTCTTCCCATTTTTTCAGTGCAGTGTAAGTGCATATTGTGTCTTAACTTTTACATTGGAACATCATAAGCCATTTTGCTTTAGTTAATATGATGTATTCTTGAATCACATCTAAGGCTTTGTATATGCGTGCGCACACGCAAACACACACACACACACACACACACACACACACACACACACACACACACACACACACAGAGGAATAGAAGACAAATACATACATGTTTTAATGTGTCAACACTGGGAAGTGATATTAAAGTTAATTTTATAGTGTTGTGAAAATTCACGTTTTGGTTTAACAATCAAGCAAAAAAGAAAACACATGAATATGCACAGCAGTGCATCAGATTACAAATGCACACACACACACACACACACACACACACACACACACACACACACACACACACACACACACACACACTCGCTAACAGGGTCAAAATATTGCAACATACATGATGCAACAGTGATGTGATTACAGTGTCTTTCTGATGTGTGTGTGTCAGAAGCAACAAATAAATATACAACACCCTTCATTAATCTTCTTTAAATCCTTGAACCATACTCACTGTAACTGTCTCACAAAACGTTTAACATGTAATGTAATTATGATTTAATTACGTTTTTCAGCTTTAGGATGACTTGAAGTGTGATAATGCAAATAATTCAAACAGATTCTTACCATATTCTCTTGTACTCAAAGACAGAATATTCAGACAGGTCTCTGACGGCTTTACAAGAGGAGGTGTTTGGTCCGTTCATGCTTCAGTGATGCTGAATCCTTAGAAGGCTGTCGAGATAGGCAGAGGCCTCTATGGTCAATTAATGTGGCACCACGCTGAATGTCAAAAAATTAAAATCTAAAACGTAATATTCCATTTTCTATTTCAGTCTTGTCTGCAGCCAAAGGTACTCTAAAGGACAACTCTTCAGTCAGTTCTTGATTAAATAGATCTATAGATCAATATTTCATCCTCAAAACCCCTTTTTTTTAATGACTCAAGGCAATAACTGCAGAGTTTGCCAAAGGTCTCCTCTCTTCTCTGTCTTTCCTCGCTCTGGCTCTGCCTCTTTTGCTTTCTCTTTGCTTGCATCACTCACATCTGCCTTTGTGAAGTGAATTAGTAAAAGACTGCACTAATAAAAGATCAGCGAGCCAGAGCTGACTGATTGAATTAATAAGCAACATAATCATAGCTGATCTGTAAAGTTATCTACAAGCCCAAACAATAGAGCACTGAGTGTAGCACACTGGAGAGCGTCTGCCTGCCTGTCACATCTTTGCATCTGCCATCAATCCCATCTTCACCTAATTGCTTGAGATGGAGGGTTGCAACTTGTCCTAAACACCTGACCACCTGTTCCAATGCTTCTCGTTGGAACTTCTCGTTGGAGCCTCTCGTAAAATTGCCTTTCTCCCTCTACATGATACCCCAATGATCACTCCGTGGATCATGTCCCACTCCAACATCCCCTAGTACTGTAAAAGAAAATAAAAACATAGGAAAAAGAAACAAGATAACAACATGCTATTTTCTCTTATTGTGCTTCTTACTGAGAAACAAATAATTGTTGTTCAATGTTCAAATACACTGTCCATTAAAAACAAAAGACCTCTGACAAAGAATTGCTAAAATCCACAGCCGACACGTCTCTACCTCTGTCTTTCGCCTACACAGAAATACCGTTAAACACCAACACAGTCGTCATGCCAGTGGACACACACTCCTCATGGCAATTAACAATTCTACACACTCATTAATGCTTGCACCCTTAGCTGTACCTCAGGTTGTGGCCGTGTTATTAATTTCCATGTACTGTAGAGGTATCTGTATTTATTTATCCATAACATTTCTGTAAATAATTGGTGTTTGTGGTGGAGCGCAGCAGTGTGAAAGAGTCACTGATACCCAGTCTATTAACTTGTTGACACTTTGGGGTCGGCCTGACTCTGGGCTAATGTGGAGTGTGACCGAGCAGAACCATCTTCATTATCCCGGCGTAATGTTTCATCGCTTCAGGCTTGTGCACTGATGGCCACCCGCCCACTTCTCTGCTTCAACCTCCCTTCTTCTATTGCGTGGTGTCTCTATCTTCTGTAAATGGAACGGCTGCTAACCATCCAGCATTTTTTCTAAACATTTTTTCCACTGATTTCTAGTTTATTTCACCCTCCGTCCATCCATCTCCTTCTTCAACTTCTATCTTTCTCTGCAGTTTCAGAGCTTTATTGCATCATCTTTCTTTGGTGTGCTTGCACTCATATTTCCTCCTCTCATTTTGCTTTGCCTTGAGATGTTGCCATCTGTCTGTACTTGCTGGCCTGACTGCTCTTGTATTATTTGTACATCCTCACAATAGAGCTGCTCTCTGTAATTTTCTCTTTTCTGAGACTTATTTCCTCTCTGTAGCACACTGAGGTTTTTCAACAAGCCCAGCTTTTTAAGGTAACAGACCCAGGCCAGCATGGCGTCTCTTGATACCTGAAAGAATTTTTGATTGACTGCTGCTTGAAATATTATATTTTCAATTACAGCTATGCGAGAAAAGCAGTGTTATAAAATTCAAAATTGCATGCTATGCTTTTAAGTAGTAATGAAATGTCAGCGCTGTGCTGTGACAGGGAGTCAGGGGAACATACTAGCTTTTGGAACATGTCCACATTTGACTTTATTTGCATTCTTGATCCTTATTGCACATGTAGCCTATATGAGCTGTATCAATAATTAAAGTTCAGGGCGTAAACAGCTTCAAAATTATTATGCATTAGAGGAATAACAAGTATTAGTAAATTGTCCACAAGAATCTCTCACTGCCTTTCCATTCCTCACACAACATGGAAGCATGAGAAAAAAGAAATGACCTTATCTTTCATAAGATTAATTGACACAGATGTGAGGAAGAGGTAGAAGAAGAAGAAGAAAAAGAAGAAGAAGAAGAAGAGGAAGAAATCAACCAGGTGCAAACTATTGATTTAAATCCAAAACATGACCTTTGTAACGAATCCTCCCCAATTCTCTCCCACATGTCCTCACTCCCTACTCCACACACTGTGTAATAAGGCATAAAGCTGCATCCTGAACTTGGAGAACTCAATTGTGGAAGAAAAATGAAATGGATGTGTAAAACGTCCTTTCTGGAAGCTATGTAAGTATTAACATAACATTATCTGTTGTAAAAAGTGAATAGGGAAAGCAATGTTATTGTATAAATTATAGCCATTCATTAATGTATGTTTTTGGTGTGTAGAAATTACAAATCCAAATCTTAACAAGACGTTGTTCGTCTTTTGGAGCGTCACAGCCAAACTGGACAGGCTCTGGTCATACCAAACATCCTACTATGACAGGTTTAAAGACCCTGAAAATCTATCTCTCATAGCATTAATGACTAAATCAAAGCAACAATCAAAGTTAAAGTTTGAGAAAGTTGGCAGGACATATTGTAAAAGCTGATTGAAAAAATGGGTCTTCAGGGTCTTTAAAATCACTATGGTGTTCAGGCCTCTGCTGCCTTGAAGTATGGTCTAAAAAACAGCTGGAGAGGTTGCGTCAACACATCCCCCCAATGGGCTGCACATTCCCTGAGCTCCCAGCCAGTGAGTGTGACATGATGAAGACCATCCTCGTCTTCTCTGCTGTAATTGGACATCCAGTCTCCCTTGAGGTCAATCATGTAGACCCTGCTGAAGAAGAAGTTCAGCTGGATGACACAGAGTGTCAGAGTGACCTCTGTCTGAGGTGTCCTCTTGCAATGATGACAAAAAGAAAGAAACTGACCAAAATGTAACAATTATGACAGATCATTTGACAGGTCAAAGGTCACAAAGAGATAAATGAATTGTATTCCTCCAAAACTACTGGCATGATAAATGCAGAGCTTTTTTATTTATTTTCATTGGTTTCTTGATTAATGTGTGTTTAAAGCACTCTGAAATATAAGTTCTTCCAGCCTTTAAAATTTGTGTATTGTTGTGCTAGCATCAAATAGATTATGTGTATGTGTATTGTGTGTACATCAATTGATAACTAACAAGCCTGGATGTGCAAACATAGAGGTAATTTTCATGAGGCGAATATTGTGTATCAATAAACTGTCTAAAAGTGATGGTGCAGGTGTGAACGGATTGCTGGTAGATGAACTGCTGTTACTGCTGCTGTTTTGACATAATTTTCTTTTTATTTCCCGAAGTGGTCACAGTATAATTTTTCCAACCCTCAGTCAAAATAAATCTCCACATCTTAATGAGTTCCTCTTAGTGTGAAATAGACTGAAAACAACATCCCCTGGACTAGACCGCGGCACCTACGGAGACTCCTGATGTTTTCTAATCATTCTCTGTCACAATCCATGTGTTAAGGCCGTTTAGAAGCGAGGATGTTCTCTGTTCTGTCAAAGCTTGTTTACAGGTATACGTACAATGCATTACTATGTTACCCTGGCAATAATCACTTGCTCTTGGTTCTGCATCATGATCCTCAATGTTGTGATTGTCTGAAATGCCACAAAGGTCTAATGCATTTGTTTGACATGATTGCACTGTTGATGTGTTTGCTACAGCTGTCATGGACATGTTAGCAATGCAGTAATGTGAGTAATGAGTAATGTCTGCATTATTTCAGAATGATTTATGCTCAACCAAAACCTTTCTGTTGTTTTTGTCCGTGGCAAGACGTCCTTAACATTGAGATTGTTGTGCCCATTTGACCTTTACATACATCAGAGAAGATGACGCTCATATGCTTTGATTTCCACCTTGAACCTCTGAAGTATTTGAACCTTTTTCAGTTCAGGTTTATGACTGGTCTATGTGCTATGATTCCTTTTGCACAGGCCCCGTAGCTAATCAAAGCCTCTCTTTTTGCTTAGCTGTCATGCACACAAATTCCCAACAGCACATCCTTATTAGCCCCGAGTCTAAAGCGCACCAAAGTCAACTGACAGGCCCTCCAGACCCTGCAAGAGCAATTCTTAAGAAGAGTTTCATTCTGTCTGTCAGACACATGTGGATCTGAGCTGATGACTTTGCATCTTATGTCTGAGTCTTTCTCCTCCCACCTCGGCGTCTGTGTTCAGGGTTTAATAATTTCAGTGGAGGTGGGAGTCAGCTGCGTGTATACTGTAGCAGCTGCAATAATTTTGACCCAAGCAAGGACAAACTTGAACTGACAAAATTTCCCCAGACTAACTTTCATAACATCTCATCATCAGCACGTGTCGTGAACTTGTCCCCAGAAACTAGAACCAGATTTCAGTTTTTTTAAGGCAAGTGATAAGCCACTAAGGTGCATGGATTTTTTTTTTATACCTCAGGGTGTAGTGAACTGATGTCGCTGTTAATGGATAAACTTGTAAAGAATGAAATAGTTCTTTAAAGGCTGAAACCTCAAACTTTGAGATGTTGTCGCCATCTCAAGCTGTGAGATGTGACTGAAATGATGAACTACAGCAAATATCTGCAGAGTTGTGAGAAATTTTGTAGAGGCTTGCTGTTCATTTTTAAATATTAAATTTGAGCATAGGCCCCTTGAGATGTCCCCTCTCGTTATAAATGGGGGAAGACACCTGAAAGGTCAGCTGGAGTGCTGGGGGAAAATATACAAAAAGATACTAATTTAATGCATAAAATAGACATGTAATGTTGATATCAGTGCCTTCTCTCTGTTTTCAACTGACTTAGTATTGTCACCCATGACAGTTGATATTTATGTGATCACATATTGGTTTCTGATGTTAAGCACCTGGATACCTGCTGGTTGCTGTAAAGTGATATATAAATAAAGTTTGATTGATTTGATTGACATATATACACTGACATTCTAGTATTCTAGACATATTTTGTCATTTGTTTTTATTATTGTTTTGCTGAACTGTAGACTTATAGAGATTTAAAAGTGAGACTTGACTTGGACTTGAAGACTCTGAGACTTGTCTTACTTGTCTGCGACTTGAAGGCAAAAACACATGAGACAGCACAGTAATACTATAATGTCTCAATAATATACTGCTTTGGAAAGTTGAAATGCAGCTTTCTGAAACCTGTCTTGAGACTTGACACAGACTTGTTCCAGACTTTTGTAGATACATTAATATGTTCTTAAACTCATGTGAATCTTCTTATCAAAGAAAATATGAAGCTCTCTGTAGGTCTTCCTCCCGCTGCGAGCTTGCACTGGAGCTTATTCTGTTCATCTGTGGCTGTGACAGAGCCGATGGATTATTCAATAGTGTAATGAATGAGGTGTCAGGAACATTCAGCTCCGCTGTTGGGCAGAATGATTTCTCTCTGTCTACCTCTTCCTAGCTATATACGTTGCTCTTATTGATTATGATGAGGCTTTCTCCTCTCTAGTTATTACAATATTGATCTCAGACAGATGCAAAAGAACAAAGCGAATAGAGGAGTGAGAAACTAAGAGTAGAGGCAGTAAGAAGAATCAATGGGTTGGGACCACGAATGAGCACACAAAGCTGAGTTTGGTATTGCTGTAAGAGAGGTAGACAGTTTAAGTATACTTTTTTAAGGTCTTTATTATGGGAGGTGACACACCAGGAGGGGTTACTGCAAGTGTAACTTCCTCCACAGACGATACATGTTTGCAACCTCTAAATCCTTTTCCCAAGTCTAGCTTTTTCCAGTCCAGTTCTAAAATGTTTCTAGTGCTGTCTTTTAGTTTTTGATTTCATGTTTAGAAGTTATGTTCTGTGTTAAAGTTGAACTGAATTTTTAAATTCTACTCACTTTTTGTCTAAGTAAGTATAACCTGTAATAACACTGCTGCTATTGTGCACATTTTCTCATTTTTCAAAAGAAGAAAAATCTATTTTTGGACATATTTGTGGAAATGGCGTCTAACTTTCAGCCCTCTGAGTTAAGTATTTTCAGGCAGCAGGTGACTGACATTTGAGTTGCTATAGAAGATGTCAACTGCTGCGGTGCGCCACAAGCATCAAGGCCAAGGTAACTTTATTGTATTTTATTTAGATTTATGTATTATAACGCTTACACCAATCATGAAAATCCTTCACTATTGGTCCATGGTCAATCACACTTTCATTAAGAAGAGACACAATGACAGAGTCATCTGCAAATTAAAAAACCTGTCTTCCATCATATTGTGAACGGCGTTCATTTGTGTATAAAACAAAGAGTAGAGAGGAGAGGACACATCCTTGGGGGGAGCCAGTAGAAGATTAAAGATTGCCAGATAAAACACCATTAACTTTAACCCTTTGGGATCTGGAGGTTAAAAAGTCAAAAATCAATAAATAGTGTTGTACAAATTGCTTTTCCCCTTCCAGGTGGTTAAAAACTGTGTTGAGCAGGCGGCCCGTAGCATCCTCACAGCATGACCACAGACCTGTAGAGCCTACGAATGTTTAAGTGACTTTTCCAACCTTTCTCTACAAGCACACAAACCAGTGATTATTAGTCATTTAAGATAGCAGTTCCTTTACAGCATTCAATGCTATTAATTTTGCATTCCACTCGGAAAGTGGAAGCTAGTCAGCTTAGCTAATGTTAGCACTGATTCTCATTAGACATACTTTTTGTTGATGTTCTTTCCTGCTGAGTTATTGGCACACTGTAAACCCAGATTTAGTTGTAATTAAACTTTTTAGTGGTCACTACTTATTCTTTCATGTTTTGTAAAATACAAATCACATTAGTTGTTTTAATCAGCTTAAGTATGCAGAGGGGCGGGGTCATTTGAAGTGTTCTGCGCTGAAGCGGTGCAAAGGCTCATTTGAAAAAAGATATATGTTCTGAACGGTTAGTGTCCTAGTGTGCCTTTATGTTTATATCTGGGTTTAGTTTTGTATGGTTGATTTAGTGTTCATGTTTATTTACATTTATTATTGCACCATGACCGATATCCGGGGGGGTACTGATGGCCTCTGGGCAGTGAGGAAACACTGGAATGTGTTTTCTAGATTTGAAATCAGTAAGTCTGTCTCCTGTGAGAAACTCTCCATGCTGAACAGTACATTGGAAAATTCCAGTGTTTCATGTTGATTGATGTTCCTACTGTTATTTTAGAATACATCTGTTGAATACATTATTCTTAAAACCATGCTGACACAAAAAAAACAATATTTATATATACGAAATATTTCTCTAGTATTGATAAGTAGCCTATTTTTTTTATATTTGAAACATTTCTTTGCATGTTTAACTGTATATGCTGATTCTGACAACATGACTACCGAAAAAAATTATTTATGTTTACTAATGATTTTTAGTAATGACTACTATTGTAAACTTGATTTGTTTACTGCATCAACTTACCACTCTGTGTTAATACAACTTGACCTGTTAAGTTTCACCTTGTGTAAAAACTTAAACGGTTTAAGGCAACGGGTTTCCACGCAAATTTTTAAACTAGTTCGGGATAACAAGGTGTTGTGTTCATCTCCCATTACACAAAAGAGAACTTTGTCTATATATCTGTCTGTACATTATTTTGAAAAAAACGGCTGAGTTTCAATACTATCACATTTGCACGATAGTTGTTCTCAAGTAAGACTTCACTCTGACCAAACCACACTTTAGTCTTGTGTTTAATTTAACTAGACTTTACGTCTGTACTTTACTAAGGTCGTCCTGGCTGTCTCTCTTCACTTCGTCTCTAAACACAAACTCTACAGTCAGAAAGTCTGGGGAGGATTGCATCCCCTCAGTTCACTTATGTGTCTGTTTGCTTCCTCCTTAGAGCTAAGTAAAACAAAAAGACAGGCTCCCTCCAAACTCAGTCTCCCCTGGTGTGCGACCTCAATTACAGAGGCAAAGAGATTATGGGTCAGAATTAATACCACTCTTAATCTGTACACTCTCCTCTCCAACTCCCTCTATCTGCTCTCACCCACCGTCATAGTGTCTTGATTCAATGCCAGTTTCATTTAATGAACAGAAGATAGGTTGACCACTGGTCTCTTTCTATCACACGTGCACAGACATCCACTTTCTTCACCTCTTCATTTTCACGACACATCACTGATGTTTGTCTGTCCTTCAGTCTCTCAAACACTGTCCACATTTAAAAACATTATCCTGCAACTTTTAGTGAGTCAACTGAAATCAAACTTTAGCTGTGACTTGCTTGTTATTTGTACCGATAAAAGGTTTCCCTGTGCTACAACTATAATAAATACCATCAGTAACCCCACACACTGCCACCAATACATTAGTCTAGACTTGTTAATTTAGAATTTTATAGTACACATAAATAAACTAAACCACCCAGTCACTATGTCACTTAATTTACATGCATATCAAATAGTCTAATATTTTAACATAAATTGTTACCACTGCCATTACATTTGATTTCTTGTATTGTCTTAATCAACAGTTTTATTTTCATATAAGTTATTACTTCTGCCAAGATTTGTTTGGTCGTCTCGACTGTTAGTCACAGTGTTGTCACCTGACATCCAAGGGAATAAGCTATTGACTGTCATTCGCCAACCGGATATCATGTGCAAATTTGCTTATGAATGACATCATCACATTTATGTACATACAAAATAAGAATTTACAGTAAGAGAGCTGAAATCACTTAACTTGATGCCAGGTTGACAAAGATGGGGCCACATTTTCTTAAAGTACATTAAAGAAACTTTGTTTGTTTTTGCTACTGCATTGCCTTGTCATGTCGTTTCCTGATTTAGCACCACATTCCTTGCTTTATGTGTAGGTAAACCCCCAAAATTCTGTGCAAGGTTCCTCTGACTACTTGAACTACTTTACCTACACACGGCCACATGCATTTTGTTATGACACACTGTGAAAACTCCCTAGGCGGTGTTTGGTTTTAGACTCAAGATGAAGATGAATAAAATCAACTTTTTGTGTTTCTAGTCAGTACATGGGTCAACTTCAAAACTGATACACAGACAACTTAAAAGTCTACAAATATGGCTTGGCCAGCAAATTACAATATTACAAATGAGTAAATATATTAATATTAGTAAATACAAATGCCTAACACAGATATCTTAACATTGCCTGGGGTTGTTTCAGCAGGGTTTCAGTGAGAAGATACATTTAGAGAGTGTTGCTGCACTGTAAAGACTGTGAACGTGTTTATGCAAATTGGAGGAAATTAATGTTAGTTTTCTCTTTTAAATTGTTACTGTAGGAGCTCCTTCTCCGGGAACCATCACCTTATCGTGGTGGAGAGGTTTGTGTGTCCCTATGAACCTGAGGGCTGTGTTGTCTGGAGCTTGGTGCTCCTGGTAGGGTCTCCCAAGGCAAAGTGGTCTCAGGTGAGGGGCCAGACAAAGAATGGTTCAAAAATCCTATGAAAAATCAAGGAAGGGATGAAGTGACCCTGCCCGGAGGAAGCCTGGGGCCCTCGTCTGGAGCCAGGCCCAGATGGAGGGCTCGTCAGCGAGCGTCTGGTGGCCGGGTTTGCCACGGAGCCCGGTCGGGCACAGCCCGAAAAAGCTACGTGGCAGACATCCCTCCATCCCATGGGCCCACCACCTGTGGGAGGAACCGCTGGGGTCGGGTGCGCTGCCACATGGGTGGCAGTGAAGGTCAGGGGCCTCGACGGACCAGACCCGGGCAGCAGAGGCTGGCTCTGGGGGACGTGGAATGTCACCTCTGTGGGGGGAAGGAGCCGGAACTTGTGCGGGAGGTGGAGCGCTACCGGTTAGATCTGGTGGGGCTTACCTCTACGCACAGTCTTGGTTCTGGAACCATACTCCTGGATAGGGGTTGGACTCTTTTCTTCTCCGGAGTTGCCCAGGGTGTGAGGCACCGGGCGGGTGTGGGGATACTCACAAGCCCCCGGCTGAGCGCCGCTACGTTGGAGTTTAACCCGGTGGACGAGAGGGTCGCCTCCCTACGCCTGCGGGTTGTGGGGGGGAAAAACTCTGACTGTTGTTTGTGCATATGCACCAAACAAGAGTTCAGAGTATTCGGCCTTCTTGGAGACCTTGAGTGGAGTCCTGCATGGGGCTCCAGTCGGGGACTCCATAGTTCTGCTGGGGGGGACTTCAACGCGCACGTGGGTAATGATGGAGACACATGGAGAGGCGTGACTGGGAGGAATGGCCTCCCTGATCTAAACCAGAGTGGTTGTTTGTTGTTGGACTTCTGTGCTAGTCATGGATTGTCTATAACGAACACCATGTTCGAACATAGGGATGCTCATAAGTGTACTTGGTACCAGAGCACCCTAGGCCAAAGGTCAATGATCGATTTTATAATCGTTTCATCTGATCTGAGGCCATATGTTTTGGACACTCGGGTGAAGAGAGGGCGGAGCTGTCAACCGATCACCATCTGGTGGTGAGTTGGGTCAGGGGTGGGGAAGACTCTGGACAGACCTGGTAAGCCCAAAGCGGGTAGTGCGGGTAAATTGGGAACGTCTGGAGGAGGCCCCTGTCCGACAGACTTTCAACTCACACCTCCGGCGGAGCTTTTCGTGCATCCCTGTGGAGGCTGGGGGGCATTGAACCCGAGTGGACAATGTTCAAAGTTTCCATTGCTGAAGCTGCGGTGAGGAGCTGTGGTCTTAGGGTCTTAGGTGCCTCAAGGGGCGGTAACCCACGAACACCGTGGTGGACACCGGTGGTCAGGGAAGCCGTCCGACTGAAGAAGGAGTCTTTCCGGGATATGTTATCCCAGACGACTCCGGAGGCAGTTGCAAGGTACCGAAGGGCTGCAGCCTCTGCCGTGAAAGAGGCAAAGCAGCGTGTGTGGGAGAAGTTCGGAGAAGACATGGAGAAGGACTTTCGGTCGGCACCAAGGTACTTCTGGAAAACCGTTCGCCACCTCAGGAGGGGAAGCGGGGAACCATCAAGCTGTGTACAGTAAGGATGGGGCGCTGTTGACCTCAACTGAGGAGGTAATAGGGGCGGTGGAAGGAGCACTTTGAGGAACTCCTAAATCCGACTAATACGCCCTCTATGGTAGAGGCAGAGCTGGAGGATGAGGGGGATTGGCATCAATTTCCCTGGTGGAGGTTGCTGAGGTAGTTAAACAACTCCACAGTGGCAAAGCCCCAGGAATTGATGAGATCCGTCCAGAAATGCTTAAAGCTCTGGGTGTGGAGGGGTTGTCTTGGTTGACACGCCTCTTCAACATTGCGTGGAAGTCTGGGGACGGTGCCTAAGGAGTGGCAGACCGGGGTGGTGGTTCCCCTTTTTTAAAAGGGGGACCAGAGGGTGTGTGCCAATTACAGGGGTATCACACTTCTCAGCCTCCCGGTAAAGTCTACTCCAAGGTGCTGGAAAGGAGGGTTCGGTCGATAGTCGAATCTCAGGTTGAAGAGGAACAATGCGGATTCCGTCCTGGTCGTGGAACAACGGACCAGATCTTTACTCTCGCAAGGATCCTGGAGGGAGCCTGGGAGTATGCCCAACCAGTCTACATGTGTTTTGTGGATCTGGAGAAGGCGTATGACCGGGTGCCCCGGGAGATACTGTGGGAGGTGCTGCGAGAGTACAGGGGTGAGGGTCCCTTCTCAGGGCCATCCAATCTCTGTACGACCAAAGCGAAAGCTGTGTCCGGGTTCTCGGCAGTAAGTCGGACTCGTTTCAGGTGAGAGTTGGCCTCCGCCAGGGCTGCGCTTTGTCACCAATCCTGTTTGTAGTATTTATGGACAGGATATCGAGCGTAGTCGGGGTGGGAGAGGGGTTGCAGTTCGGTGGGCTGGGGATCTCATCGCTGCTTTTTGCAGATGATGTGGTCCTGATGGCATCATCGGCCTGTGACCTTCAGCACTCACTGGATCGGTTCGCAGCCGAGTGTGAAGCGGCTGGGATGAGGATCAGCACCTCTAAATCGGAGGCCATGGTTCTCAGCAGGAAACCGATGGAGTGCCTTCTCCAGGTAGGGAATGAGTCCTTACCCCAAGTGAAGGAGTTCAAGTACCTTGGGGGTCTTGTTCGCGAGTGAGGGGACAATGGAGCGGGAGATTGGTCGGAGAATCGGCACAGCAGGTGCGGTATTACATTCAATTTATCGCACCGTTGTGACGAAAAGAGAGCTGAGCCAGAAGGCAAAGCTCTCAATCTACCGGTCAGTTTTTGTTCCTACCCTCACCTATGGTCATGAAGGCTGGGTCATGACCGAAAGAACAAGATCCAGGGTACAAGCGGCCGAAATGGGTTTCCTCAGGAGGGTAGCTGGCGTCTCCCTTAGAGATAGGGTGAGAAGCTCAGTTATCCGTGAGGAGCTCGGAGTAGAGCCACTGCTCCTTTGCGTCGAAAGGAGCCAGTTGAGGTGGTTCGGGCATCTGGTAAGGATGCCCCCTGGGCGCCTCCCTAGGGAGGTGTTCCAGGCACGTCCAGCTGGGAGGAGGCCTCGGGGGAGACCCAGGACTAGGTGGAGGGATTATATCTCTAACCTGGCCTGGGAACGCCTCGGGATCCCCCAGTCGAAGCTGGTTAATGTGGCCCGGGAAAGGGAAGTTTGGGGTCCCCTGCTGGAGCTGCTACCCCCGCGACCCGACCCCGGATAAGCGGATGAAGATGGATGGATGGATGGACTGTAGGAGCTCAATAAAGTGGAAATTCAATGGTGCAGGGGCTGAGAGGCATTAGTTCACTGGTAATTCAAATGATCATTTCCTGGTATTAAAGCTGAGGTCACTGCACACCGTTCTCTTGTCATCAACATGAAAGTGTCTCTTGTTATACTTCAGGCTATTCCATATAGATGGCTGGATGTTATGGATAGTGCAGCAAAACGTCTGTTGGAGTGCGTTTGTGCATTTATGTTAGTGTCTGTGTTTATGATCAGGAGGGTGGAGGGTTGAGAGGGAGGAGAGTAAGAGAGAGGAAGGAGAAAAAACCCACATCTCTTCAAGAAAGGAGGATTTACAGCTTTAAAGCCCACGGCGATATCTTTACCTCTGAGATATCCCATCTCTCCTTCTCCCTCACTCCATTCTTATATCCCTTCATCCCCCCATAATTCTCCACATTCCCAAACATTTCACTGTGTTCTCTCCAGCCTATCTGTCTCAGCAGAGACGACCAGAGATGAAACCATTAGGTTGCATAATTTACCCGCAAAGCAAAAGCCTTGGCCATTGTGCATGTTTCAATGAAGAGGAAGTGCTTTTGTGTAAACCTCAGCCTACCAGTCTGTAGGCTTTTAAGATCTGACCACTGGCCCTGGTGTACCCAAAGGGCTAAAGAATCAGCTGACATCTGCCCTGAGATGACTTTTAATGCTATCAAGTAAAAAAATAAATAAAAAAGAAACTCACACATGAAAATGCATTTAAGCTCCAACGTGTATCTTTTCTGGTAAGATTTTCTAATGGGTGTTTTGGTAAGTGTCTTTGGTTAAAGCTATTTGCAGTATAATATTGTGGATCTGTGGGTTTGTGTGCCAATATATTGGGAAGACATAGGGCTGTCATGTCGGTCTAACAAAAGTAAGTGCTGTGACATCATCAGAGACACACCCTGGGTGGTATTTATAATGTCATAACAGTCAGGGTTAGCAGTGTGTTTGTGTGTATGTCCATGTATATGTGTGCATGTTTCAGTTGTATGACTATGAGCACTTTACATTTCAAGGTGGATTTTAAACCTCAAGGTGAAATACAACCAAGAGAGAGTCGACTGTTTTGAAAGAGACTTAGAGTTTACAGCCATGCTTATGACACTGTAAGGCTGTAATCAGGTGCAGCGGTGCTGACATGTTTAGCAGGTAAAATGTTCACCATGTTCACCATCTTGTTAGTGTGTTAGTTTGCTAATATGTCCTACAAGTAAGTACAGCTGATGCTGATGGGAATGCCATAAGTTTTGTATTTGGTCATAAACCAAAGTATTGAACAAATTAAAATGTTGTGATCCCACCAAAAAGACATGACAAGTCAAGAGAGAAAATCAACAACAAAAGCATAGAAATACAGAAAAGCTAATATAAAGGTATTAACAGGAAGACTAAAATACAGCTGAAAAAAAACAAAGACCATGGGGCCATGAATATGTGAACCAAATTTCATGGCAATACATCCAATAATTGTTGAGACATTTCAGCCTGGACCAAAGTGGTGGACCAACAGACCATCAGATTTACAGACAGATTTTGCCATGCTCAGAGCCATTGCACTAGCTAAAAACACAATCAAAGGAGACACTGACAAGGTTTTAATTTAAAGTTTATTTAAGTAGATTAAAAGGTATATTAAATGTAATCGCTTCAATACATTTTTTGGAAAGTCGTTACAGCGGCTTTGCAGAGTTTTATTTTATTAATGTATCCAAAAGCAGTGTGGTCACACATGAGAAATGAAAATATATAATGTACTCATTTTGGAGTTTCTAAGCCAACAGGTGTTTACAAGGCAGTAAAAATATTTCAAGATCAAATGCAAAATACCGACTTCATCATGCATGGTTATATATTCAGAGCAGGTTTTCAAGTATCTAATGAAAGTGGCAGTTGGCTAAATAGAGAACTTGATTTTATAACTTGCAGAGATGGTAACAGTGCAGCATAAAAAACAATCAAGTGTGAAATTCGGTTGGCCTATAAAATTACTGGCTAAAGCTCCTTATTCATCATTAGTAGTTCAGCTTCTGATTTTAACTGTTTATGACATTGTGGCTTCAAGCACACAATATTCAGTTGTGACTAATGTTGATTTGATTTGGACTTTGGTATTGAAAGGGAATATGAAAGTGAAATAGTGTAATATGAATATAAATTAATAGCTACTTGCCTTTTTGCCAACAAATAAGAATTACATTCCTAAAATGTTGTTGGACTCATGACGGATAGTTGTGTTTTTTTTTTTTAAAGGACAAAAAAATCAATGCGGATATGTATTTTTTTATTCCATGCATTCTTCTTTCTTGTCAATACTTGTTGCCTACATTTCCCACAATGCAACTTGACCACCGTCAGTTCGGTTGTAGATTTGGGTGTTTTGTGTAGCGGCTAATGTAGCCTCAAGCTGTTAACCTCAAGCAGATCTGAAGAGCGGGCTACACAGGTCTGGCAAGCTCACTTCTTTCTAACTCAACACCCCAACATTTATTTAATGTATTTATCTAATGTTGTCTTCAGCTCAATTGGCAACCTCTGGGTCTGAAAAGTGAAGCTGATGAGGAAGTGCCTTAACCTGGTCAACAGGGGGCAATTTCACTGGTTGCAAAAACAAATCAATGAGAAAATGACCCTACTTCTCACTTGATTAATTACCTCAGTAAATATTTTATATGAGTTTATGGTTCAGCCCAAACATAAGCTGACTCAAGTGACATCACTTGAGGCAGTTTATCAGACTTTAGCAGAGGTTTTTTTACACAACATTTTTATACAACATTTTCACATTTGCAGTAGTATTCCCCAAGACCTGTGAACAGACTTTGATGTGTAAAATCGTTGCACTTCTCCCTTAACCGTCATGTCCTCAGATGGGAGTTGAGTCCTCACAATGTGACAGTGTGAAGAAGCTTTTATCCCCATAATGAAGTTAATGCATGAAACACACACACACACCGCTTCAAATCAGCCCCCTCTGCTTTTGATTTATTAAGGCCTGTCATATAAAGTTGTTCATAGAAGACATGTTGAAAACCCGACATGTTTGCTGAATCTTTCTAGTTTTTGTGTCTACCTAAACACGCTGAGTTTCATTGGATGAAATTGTAAACAAGGCTTTGATTCTGGTCACATTCTGTATGCTGCAAACAAATTGAGTTTTCTGATTCAGGAGCAAATCATGTTTTTTAATTTTATTTGTGGCTCAACAGAGTGGTTGCTGCCACTTTTATGCCAGCACTTCATTATGGCTATGTTTTATATTCCTAGGCCACCTCTCTGGCTTCAACACTGTGCATCCTGGAGCATGAAGGTTTAACAGTGCAAAGCTCTCACTCATCACCTTTTATGCTTACGCTGACAGGCCTGCCCTGTCCACTGGCAGACTCATTCATTGGCAGTGTTTTATCATTAAGGCCTTTCTTGTTCTCGAGACATACATCAAACACTTCATCTTCATTTTCCTCCTGCTCCTACCTCGCACTTTCTATCTCCCCTCTCTTCAAGCGAACACATTATGCCTGTACATTGTTGTGGAGTATGCAATTTGGTGGATGATGAGATATAATGATATACAGTCGCTAGGAACTAAATACAAATGCAATCATGGTAAAGAATAACCATTACTGTTTAAATATTACGTAAAAATTGTCATTCTTTTTTCTTTTTTTTTCTTTCTTTTTTTATCAGCACACATGCAAAATCACCACCTCAAGCTCAAGAGACTCATCAGTACATTTTGAAGCACATTATTGCTTCTCCTAATAAGGTTATGATAGTTATTCAGTGGACGCAGGGCTTCACCCCCCACCGCCTTCTCTCTCTGGAGTATCACTGCTGCCAGCCTCTCTGGGCCTCTTCTCTCCATCTGTTGGCTCGTGTCTCTCACTATGTTCTCTCTCACGGAAACATTTCCTCCAACACCCCATCAACCAACACTCCCTCCAAAATCCCTCTCCTTCCTGCTTTTTGCTTATTACAAGATCTGCAATGTGCTAGCCTGCATTTGTCTGTAATACGCTAAGGCATTCATTTCACCTTGTCCTTTTTCCTCCCTCTGTGTGCAATTGCTTCTCACTTTTGCAAAAAAAAAGTGTCTGCAGCTTTCCCACATTCTCCCATGCACCCATTTTGTTCAGTCTTTGTGTTTGATAGAGTCTGTGGGAATTGCTTCCTCTCATCATTGTGTTCCTCCTCTAGGTGGCTTTACTTATTCAACCAGCAGCTGTGTTTTGTAGAGACTCATCTCCCCCTCGTTGTCTTTCTCTCCCCCCTCTGTGTTATATCCTGGGCTTCCTATACTATATACTATATTCCTATGCTATATCTATCATATCTGCATCCAAACATTTCAATGTAGTTACATGAAATGGTCAATATTACTGTAAAGCTTGGATTACTTTTCTTATGGTCTTCAACAAACTTATTTGCACTAGTTTTACAATGTGCTAAATGGAAATTAGCAATTATTGAGATGTACAAGCTCTTATTTATAACATGTTATGCTTCCCTTTACTGAAAGAGTGGTGCAATGAGGATACATCCCATAATAAAGCAAATGGGTTATAAAATGTAACTGTTTGACATTTTAAAAACATGACTAGATAATAGAAACAACCTTCAAAGCTAACAAACCTTTGTAGTGTGTCTGTGTTAATACTCCAGAATAAGTGCATTTTAATTTCATTTGAAGAATAGTAAAAAAAACAGACAACAAAATATTTTTATATTAGTCCTTTAAAGGGGTGATAGAATGATTATATAGGGTATTTTACACTGTTCCTTAAGGTCTCCTAATAGGGTATGTAACATTGGTTGGGCTGAAAATTGCCCAAATGCTATTTTATTAGGCCCTTAACTACCCTGTGAATATGGCTCTATTTGGAACTTTTCTTCCAAATATGGTATGCTCATGAATATTTAGATGAGCTGCGCGCTGATTGGTTTGAGCGAACCACATAGAAACACATTGGAGACGAGACAGCAGGTCTCATATTTCAGACACTGCAAAGTTATACATTGTTTGTTGAGCTATTTTGTTATTAAATTCACTTCTGAGACTTTTTTAAGCGAGAAATCAACTATATAAAGCTCAAATATGGGCTGTTTTATGAAAATTGATGGCTAATTGCAAATTTGGTAAGACGTGTTGGACTTTAGCTAGGAGCTCCACACAGTCTGACAAGAAAGCGGAAACCTCCATACCCAGTAAAAGTCATCATTTCCCTGGGTACTGGACTACTGGAATACTCGGGGCTCCACAGAGCTGGCTGGCTGCCAGCTGCCAGCATAACTAGAGTAGCTATATTTACAGTTTGAATTTCGTCATGCCACTTATATAACATCTACCCCAAGGTCTTATAAAGCTAACATGGTGTCGGATTTCAACTTAATGCATTTTTGTGAACATTAGGGGTTTCGTTAGCTGCTACTGTCCCTTCAATCCTATGTGTACAGATTGTGGCTAGTTACAGACGTGTAACCATCGGTAAGCAGGGTAAGCGGTGCTTACGGGCCCGGACCAATCAGGGGCCCGTGTGACTGGAAGATATTGATTGACAGCCGGGGCCCCCTATCACATTTGGCCACTGACCAAGCGGGAGTGAGAACGGGTCAAATTCATTTCCTTGTTTCAGAGACCGTTCTCTTCATGTGTGTCACTCGAAAATCTCACATTTACCAACAAAACGTACAACGAAAGACCGTGCAGAACATTTTCAGACGCTGTAACGTTTTTTCACTCTAAAGTCACTGAAAGCTGCTGCTGTTTACATCCTGTCTGATCTCTGCAGCGGGCGGGGCTGCTGAGTTCCCCCCGCGACTGACACACACACATACACACACAAAATCACACACGGTGGATGCAGGAAAAACCGGAGATGAGACGTACAGGATGACCTAAATTGAGGACAGCTACACTCGTTATTGTAAGTGCAATGCTAAGTTAAAGTCCAATAAGTACTTTATTAAACCGTATGAATGTGTGTCCCAGCCCAGGTTAGGAAATTAACTAACAACGTCAAGATCAACAAGCCACTGACACATATGTTCAAATTTGATTATAAATAATAATCAAATATAAATTATTATTTTTTGTCTTACAGTTTTTCTTGATTGCTTTGACACAGCAGTCAACTCAAACACATTTTTCAAAACAGTTAACACACAGGCCGAAACAGTGGCACTCATGGTCAAAATGACACATTTTGTTTGCAAAAGGCTCTCACTGTGCCAAAACATTTAAAATGTGCAGCAAAAGAAAATGTTGCCTTCAAACAACACAACTTGCAAACAAGTGTATGAGCTCTTCCAATCAACTATTACACAGTGGACAACAAAATACTAAATACAGCACTCAGTGTGAATCAGTGCACCATTGCTATTGTAGCCTATTACTGTACGTGGCTTTCATGCCAGTGACATTTGTTGACAAATTTGCCTTCTTGCAAAGATTTGGATCCAGAATCAGAAATGCTTTGATGCACATTTTATTGATTCCATTGATTCTTATTTTGAAACTGTGGCTGAAAACTGAAATACTGTAAATATTACACAAAATACATGTAAACCAAAATAAAATCTATTAGAGTATGAGAAATTAAGAAAATAAAAATAAAATCTATTACAGTAAAGTATAAACATCTATTACTGTAGAGTATAAGAAATAGCCACTATTGATACTCAGTCTCTTCTGTCTTTGACCTCTTCCATCCATGTTGGCAAAGAACAACACAGACGCTGCACCTTTAAGGCCTGCAGACTGATTGCTAGTTGAAGATTTGTGTCAAGGAGCGTCAAACAGGTGCTTCAGTGATTTCATACTGATGTAGGTAGTTTCTAATAGTTTGGAACAGATGGTTTCTGTTTGGTTACCATAGCTAAAACAATGCAAGAGGTGTCTTCTGCTCTGCTGAGACAGTGATGATGAAAACCGAGTGGATCCCAGTTTCTTTAAGCAGGTCAAAGCAATCAAGAAAAACTTTAATATAGCCCATTTTAAAATAATGATAAATCCTTAATTTTTAAACAATGTTACAATAGATTTAATTTTTTTTAGCGTTGACATAATTTAAATGTGGTTTCCAGCATAATTCATTATCTATGATCGCTCCCAAAAAATGGATTTCATTCACTCTTTCAATTGCAACATCACACTTTTGAAAACTTTAGAAGTTCCCTTTGTGTTGGTAGTGATGCAATGCTACTATATTACCATAGTTGAAAACTGTTTATGCAACTCTGGTGCAGCAAGAGCTCTACTTTTTACATAAAATATGCAATAATAGTGTTACTGTATTTATTTGTCGTAAAGCTTTTAGTTTTAAAGTGCCCATATTATGCTCATTTTCAGCTTCATAATTGTATTTTAAGGTTGTACCAGAATAGGTTTACATGGTTTAATTTTCAAAAAACACCATATTTTTGTTGTACTGCACAGCTCTCTCTCACAGCTGCAGATCCTCTTTTCACCTGGTCTCTGTTTTAGCTACAGAGTGAGACCACTTTTCTTCTTCTTCTTCTGTACTATCTTTGATTGCACTCACACATGCTCAGTAGCTCACATGTAGATCATGTCAGCTAGCTAGCTCCATAGATGGTAAAAGAAAGGCTGTTTCTCCAACTTCGGTCAGTTACAAGGCAGGATTAGCTGGGAGACTTCTAAATGAGGGCGCACATGGAAGTAGTTCTTTTGTAGATTATGGTGAACTTGTGTGTGTTGTAGCAGTGCTTTGCAATTGAGAATGAGGTAGCATGCTAGCGTTAGCATGCTAACGCTACGAGCTAACGGTTGCGGTTAGCCAGCTCGTTTCGGCTTGTGACTTCACAAGCCGTGCCGATTTTGAACAGCTCACCCAGAGACTCACTCAAAACAGCATGGATGGATTTTTTTCAAAGTTTGTATGCGTGTGGAAGCACCAGAGACACAAAAGAACACCCCAAATCCCAGAAAAAGTGTTTTTTTCATAATATGGGCACTTTAAAGTAGCTGAATGGTTGATCAAGTGGAAAGCTTTTTACACTTCACACACAAAATAAACAACAAAGTAAGGGGCCCTGTGTGAATGAACTGGTTATTCAGGGTTGTGTGTGTGTGTGTGTGTGTGTGTGTGTGTGTGTGTGTGTGTGTGTGTGTGTGTGTGTGTGTGTGTGTGTGTGTGTGTGTGTGTGTGTGTCAGGGGGTTAGAGGCCACTTCTCTTAATTATAGTGGGTCTGACAAGGACACAACTGAATATAATGACGCATCATCCCTCATCAAAATCAGAGTAGTGGTGTCTGAAATGTCACCTAAGATATCAGGTTTGATAGATGTGTTGTGGACATATTTGGTCCACATATAGTCCGTTTCTCATTAAAGGAATGCTCCACTATTTTTACACCATTATCTCTGTGTTTGTAATAGTCGAAATAATGATAATGGTAATGATGTCAAATGTGCCTGTACTGCGGTGGTGACCAATCCAGAGCAGGTCTATAATTTCGTACATACCTGTACATGTTGAAAAAGTGGGGGTACAATTCTAAAAGGACCTTTATTATCTTCACTATTTATGTCAACCCGTGCACCTACAGTGTAAAGACAAAAACTAGAATATTCCACTTAGCTTAAATGTGGACAGAAAAGAGTTTAGGGAGATCATAAAGTGCAACCTTAAATGCTAAACAGCAGATTCAGAAGTTAAAGCCTTCCTTCTGTGGCTTTGTATTGGCAAGGGAGATAAACCTATCCAAACTAATTGAAAAGTTTAAGTGTACGAAGGTAAAACATAAAATGAATCTGACAGCATTAAAGTCTAAGGATTAAATAGCTAGAGATGCAGGACTGTTTCAGCAGGATGCAAATGAAACTGAAGAGACACAGCCAATGGGCACAGTCAGAGCTCAGACATGATGGGATACTGTAGTGCAGGTGCAACATGGGCCAAGGGGCCATCAGGGAAAAGAAATGCTTTTGGAACAAATAGAGGAGGAGGCAGCGAGGCTTGTCAAATGAAACTTTTAGGCAAAGCAGGGTCAGAGGCTAAACTATGAGGACATGAAGAAACTCAGCTGGATGGAGCTGTAGAGAATGATGCATCTGGATAAAACCAAACCTGTTCTCAGGTCAGTCTTTCTGTATACCAATTACAATATCTTCCCATGTCTCATGAAAGCACTCAAAACACTTCATTTAATTAATGTGTTCATGATCAGCTACCATCTTTAAATCTGCTCAATTAATAGTAATAGCCCCTCATCCTCTTCTTCTTTCCTATAGAGAGATATCAAAACACCCCTGGATCCTTTGCCAAAGCCTTCCACACAGAGCCGCCAAACTTCATGCTGACATCACTGAAAACTATCCAGTACAGCACAGATTCAATGACCTGTGTCATTGCAGCTATAGCCTATATGGTCAATAAAATCAGATTGGCCCTCAGGTTATAAATGTACTATTATCACAAAGTCCAATTTATGACATGGTCACATAATCATTCCATGGTAGATGAACACAATGTTCACATAAATTTGTGTCCACAAAACAAGATCTGCATTCCAGAGTTCTCAGGAAAACTCATTTCACAAATCGTGATGACTTTAGCAGCCGTGTATTGCAGCCTGGCAGGCCTAGAGTTGCAACATTGTCATACTGGATATTTAGCACTATAGGGCAGTGTTTATATTCATAGCAACTACAGTGAGAGTTACACCTGCCCATGTGGATGGAACAAACTGTAAATTGTTACTTTTTCAAACATTTAGGCCATCAGCAGTCTGCGGTGCATTCAATGAAGAATTGTAATTGTAAGCATTTGCATATGTTTGTGTTTTGTTGTGTGCACAGAAAGAAGAGAGCTACAGTATGTCATCTTTGCAAACAGTGGCAATTGGAGAGGCAGCGTTTGATCAATAAATATCAGTGCAGAGTTCAAGAGTCCGAGACATAAATGACAGCTCTATAGTCAACACTTGCAGTTAGGATGCTAATTAAGCATTTATTTAAAATGTATCAAATAAACTGCAAACTGCTAAGATACACCTGGATAAAATGTTGTTTTCCCAATGTCATTTTTTAGAAAACAACAACAAAAGCCAAATTGTAAAAACCAAAAACCAAAAACGTTTTATTGGGGGTTTTGTGCTGGACTATAAATTGACTACTTGGATGGAAAATTGTTGTTTTTACACTTTGTCTTTTTGTGTGGATTAAATTTGATCTTTAAAGATGCTGGTAGGCAGACGTTACCTTTGTAAAAGCCAGGCTAGCTGTTTTCCAGTTTCCAGTCTTTGTGCTAAGCTAAGCTTACCATAACCACCATGTTGAACTGTTCCTTTAATGTATTAGGTTTATGTGATGTTACCTGCACAGGTCAATACAATAGTTTTTATTTTTTTATTTTAAATCTATTTACACAAAAACATAGCAATCAGTCAAATCTCTGTAGAAGTGAATAGATAGTCATTGGCTGGGAACATGAATTAAATGTCATGTTCTTTTTTGTGAGTGAATTGTGGGGAGAGGTAAATGCTGGGAGGTTATTAAGAAGTCCAAAAATGTCCATCTAAGAAGTAAGAAAACATGCCAACATATTTTAAAAAAGAACAGACATCTTCAACCTGTCTAATTTAGAAATCTAAATAGCAAAAGTTAGCCATGAACAAGTTAAAGTGGGAGGTAAGAGACATGTCTTGATAGGTGGATTACAAGCACAATGACATTTGAGCTCCAAAACACCAACACACACATGTTGAGATTCTAGTGATTCCATTCATTTCCATTATCATTCGATTATCATTTCATCCCTGACCTCAACCCTTTAACCCTTAACCTAATCATTCTTGTCACATAAAACCAAGTCTGAGCCCTAAAATCATGGTTTGAATGGAGGAAATTCCCACTGGACCAACAACGTAATGTGCACCACACAGACGGAGACTCGTGCAATATTCAAAAGGGAAACATTGAGACTGAAATACTTTTGTTCCCTCTGTTGCACCAGACTTTATCATATCAAGGAGCGATGTGCCAGTGCCAAACAACAAACAATATTTAATTGAGCTCATCAGCCTGAAATCATCACACAACAAAAGCCTTAGATTGATGATTTGGACATTACATGCCTGCTATATCAGGCCTGTTCCACCGCTGCCCCTGAGGCTTCATTCACTGGTGTAATAAGATAAAGTGCTCTGTAACAACTCAGTCAGAAAGACTTGGGAGAGGCGTGGATAATGAAAAGAAAGAACGAGATGAACACATTTTGTTGACAGAGATGAGGACGACTTAATGGAAAATACAGACTGTGTGGAGCTGAACCATTATACTGGTAGAACAATAACTACGGACACTTTCTTGTTGTCACATAGGAGGTGAAAAAAGACCTGGTCCTGCAGTAAGTAGCAAATAAACCCCTTTTCAAAACACAAAATTGTAACAATGCAAGGCTGTTTTGCTTTGATTCCTGTAGATTTTTTTTTTCTTCATTTTACTGCAGTGTTTAAAATGCTTTATTTAATGTCATTTCTAAATAATAGAGAAGCAGAACCATGGCAGGACAAATCCTTGTCATATATCATACTTCTATGGAGGTTCATATTCCCACTCAATTTGACTCACAGTAAATACTTTAAATTACTTTGAAAGTATAAGGTAACACATGCATTATCATGAATTCACACAAGAGTTCATGAATGAAAAAGCATGAATTCATTCATGTAATGAACTCTCAGTCATGCACTAGGATTAATAGTATCTCATGCATGACTTAGTGTAGGAACAATAAGTTAATTAATGCATCGATTAAGGTGTTTCAATCATCATGATTTTTTAATTTATTGATGATGTTCATGTCTTCTTCATTGGTAGTCTGTAGTTAAAGTGACAGGCTAAAACACTTAATTGTAGTGTTGTAATCATGATTAACCAAACACTACTTCATCATGTTTGTGGCTCTTCAAATAAACTGCTGACATGGTCCATCTTTACCTTTGACAAATAAGATATGATTTTGTAAGGCACCATCAAAACAGAGGCAACAAAACACAACAACAGTCAGCTGTTGCCCTCAGACCACTATCACAACATTCACCTCAATGTAAAAGCAATGCAGTACTCCTGTGGCAAAGATCCATCTGCAGACTAAAAGTCTGATGTCGAGTTGCAGCACATTATGGTAACAGAAAATGGCCTCAATTCCCTGAAGAAGACAAAGTCATGTTGAAACATTGGTGGTCTTTCCTCACAACAGAAAATGTTCAACATGCTCTATCACAATTAAAAACATGCAAAAATACGAGCACTGTTCACATCAAAAACTGAGCTGAAATCTTTTGACAATAAATCCAGCGGTGATTAGTTTACCCTTTCTGGTTCGAGGTGTACCAATTTAGCATTTATTTACAATGCTGTTACCAGGAAACAGACCCTCACACAAGGAGTTTGCTTCAAGAAACAATTGTTCCATTTTCAATTATACCCAAGAAACAAGGTCACGGATGCGTGCGCCTATTCTTAGTCATCCAGTCCAAACAACATAATGCCTGACTCAAGCCTGCGCCAAGAAACTGAGACGTACAACGTCTTATAACCTTTGTGAATGGAAAGGTCCAGCCCTGTTTCAGCTGCCTGGGTGCAAACTGTAGCAGGAGGATAACATGGTGTAGGCAACACCGATTGTTTCCGTTTTTTTACTGACAGCACTCCAAATTTACAAACAACAGAGCTACATATTGAAATCGACCGTAATTCTCCTTTAAGACTTGTGCTTTTGTTAACTTTTTATGTAAATCTTGTTTATGTTTACTCAGTGACACATGCCTGTGTATCTGTGTGGAGACAAGTTATTGGGAAAATACAAGAAAAGCACACAACACTAGAAACTAGAGAGAAACTAATTGGGTGATCTGATTAAACTGTGGAGTTTCTTGCTGCACAAATTATCATATTAATAAGAAAACCTAATTTACCTTTGTGCTTTAAGATTCTGAGTTCATGCCTGAGTTCATATTAATACATACCATGTAATATATGGAGCCAAGTACTGTATGTTGACATAGGATTATCTTCAAATGAGTGCACTGATTTAATTAATTATTAGCCACATTACCATAACTGCTTATCTTTTATGAGGACGGTGCTGGGATATTAGGCAGCACAAGAGCCTCCTGGGGCGGCACAGTGGCTCAGTTGTGATTACTGTCTCGTCACAGAAAGATGGTCCTGAGTTTGAACCCAAACAGAGCTTTACTGTGTGAGTGCAGTCGGTGTTCTCTCCTGTGTTTGCTCCTGTTTTCCTCACACCCTAAAATGAAATTGGTCAGCCAGTCGTAGGCTACTGCTGGTGTTGCCCTTAAAGGATCATATCAGTGTGTTTAAGTACATTTTGTGTACTTTACATTTTTGGTGATCAATTTCAAAAGGATGCAATATGGTTTCTAGACTTTGTTTTATTGTATTTTTTGTTTTATTATACAGCTTTTGGTTTCCATTCATTTCACTGAAGTTTAAAATTTAATTTGCACGTTTGCGAATCCGCATTAATTACAATAATTTAACTTTAACAAATTGCAGCCAGAAATAATGACTGTCACAGCAGGGATGGACAGATTTGTCACTGTAAACAAAGCTCAAAATGCTCAGATATCTCAACTCAGCACAGAGTCACAAAAAAGTCTAAAATTAGACTGAACCATGCCTACTAATTGACTTCATGGTTTCATGGAGAGAAGCTAACTGTCTGTCCCATACCTGAATGCATCATCTGTTGGAAAAATGCTTCAAAGTTGCTCAATAAGTTCCAAATACGTCTTAAAACAAAGCAAATTAATACCTAAAGCTATGAAGGGGTGCCGTGGTTTAAGAAAGTTGGGAACCACTGCCATAAAGCTACACTGTTAGCGTGAATATCAATAAGCTCTGAAAACATGTGCAATAAATAATAGTGTGCATCGTGAATAGGCCTTTTTTTCACAGAAGACATTTTGACATGCCACTGTAAAATCAAAGGTGTAAATAATAAACTTCATTTTCAGAGCCCTGGTATTCATTTTCACACAGAGAAGTAAATAAAAAACAAAGATTCCTGGAATTATAGAACAAGCTCTTCCTGACAGCAGCTATAGCACCATTGTTTGCAAAATGTTAAGTTGGAATTTTAAGTTACGGTTAGTAGTAATATAGCTAAAACATGTAAACCACTGATATGGTTTTTTAAGTCCCACTGCTACTGGATAGATAAAATGCAGAAGATAATTTTCCTCAGGGGGATTAATAAAGCATAACTTTACTTTGTAGACAGTTGGCTGAATTGCAACATTAAAAACAAAGGCCCAGTGCTCTCATGCTGTATTGTTTTTTTATAATTATATAATTAAAGTGCAGGCTGAAGCCAGTTTCCATTATAGCCTCTTTTTTCCTCTCAAAATCATTCCACTGTAGCTTGTTCCTGCCACACTGCTGTCATGTTGGATGTAGAAGCCCCAAGACCCTGTAATCACCTACATCAGTCAGAAGTAAAATATAAACATGAGAGTCTTGGCTCTATCCAAAGGGGCTGTGAGCCAGGGAAAACCACTGACTTCCCTTACTTACAGTTTTTTGACCATTCAGTTTTTAATTAAAGCAAATTAAAGTCCAAATAGTATTGAAGCTGTATATTTCAGCATGTATTTAAAAATTCGACAACGGTGTTCAATTCCCCAATTTGCACTAAAATGGACATTAAACTTGTCTACAACACTTCCAATCCAATCAGGAGTAATCAGCCTTTTCTTGTACCACTTGTAAAAAAAAAAAAAAAGTTAAAATGTTCAATGTCTATACCCAGCAGTCATTTCTTGGTCATTTAAATGTTTTATGTCAGACGTGGAAATTTCCAATGGGACATTTATTCTTCTTTTACCAAATCGGCACACTGTTCCGCTATGTCACAAAATTACACAGTTATAACACATTACAGTCAGAATTATTTGGCATGTTGGATATGTCTTTAAAAGAAAGTTAGCGTGTAAAACATAGCACTGTACAGTCACTCAACTGAATTTTCAAGATACAATCTAAAAACGGTCTAATTTCAGAAATATTCACATATCTTCTTAAAGACTTTTGATTTATGGATGAATAAGCTTTTTTTTTCTTTAAAACGCCTTTAAATCATCAAAAAAAATCAATCAATATTTAATGCAAATGTTTACTTTACATAGTTTACAAATATAAACAAACTGAAAGTGAAAATACATGTAAACTCACATTCAGTCATTAAGGCCAAAGCGCACTGGATGCAATTATTGACACTGGATGCTGTTCATTTGATGCTTTATGAATAAGCAGCATCACAGACACTGCACTGTGATGGGTTATGTTTATTTAGCATGTTTATCTATCAACGCGTCTGGTTCATATATGTGGTTACCAGCTGGTTGTCCAGCCAGACCTGCTAAGCTTGCAGTCACACTTCAGTGCTTTGTTAACTGGCCTTTTCCTCATCAACTTCTTGGCTTCCTGTAGCCAAACTCTCAAAAAAACCAGCATGATGTCATTTTGCCCCAAGGTGAGTAATAGCTACTGCAGGTCTACTAACCTTACAGTCCTACTTTTACTTCTAAAAATCCAAACCCAAGTTTGAAGTAGTCATGGACCTGCATTTGCAAAAGCATGGCTTATAGGCTTCCAGTGCGTGTTATGCCTTTATGTCTGTTCATTAAAAGTCTTTATGTCAATTAATCATCGTGTAAACAAGTCCAATAGTGGGGGCAAAAGGTGGTGGCATCATACTGCCTCCTCAAGTGATATTCAAACACCCAATTTTTTTGATATGTCTTTGGACATTTTCCATTTTATATATAACAATTTTTTAATATAACAACAATGATTTGATGGTACTTTGTTATTAGAGACAACATAAGACAATATAAGACAGTTTCCTTGCAGAACTCAGACAGGTTGTTTCTTGCAAAGTCATCCTCAAATTAGACAAGTTTATCCCTCTACATAAACTTCACTATACTTCTCTTTACCTACCCCCCTGCAGCTGTGTAATTTCACAAGAAAATGAGCCATAAGAGAAAAAAATCATTGACATCAGCAAAAGCTATTTCAGGCAGAGAGAATGGCTCAATGTGCTGCTCAATGATCGGAGCAGCCAGCAGGCTTTACAACATCCTGTGTCCATCCCTTTCTCCGTATCTCACTCTCACAACATATACAGCAAATGATGGGCATGGAGGACTAAAAACACACCTCCTGAGGATAAGAAAAAAGTGAGAGGGTATGACAGCAGTAAATTGGTTATTTCCTCCTGTGAGCCTTACTCCAGACTTTCTCTCCATGCTGAGCAATTTGAATTGTGCGGTAATTGCTCATGTTGCTTTTTTCATTCCTACAATAGAATTTGATCTCATTACTTTTGCCTATGGTTGAATTCTCAGTCACTCACCCTGATAGGAATAATACCAAGTGGGGTGTTAACAAAAGAAGCAGAGCAGAGCGACTGTTGCACTCTGATTTTTGGCGCACAAAGTAAGAAGAAGGCAAAAGATCTCGCACATTTGGTTTGTCTTATCACTTTTTTAAACAATTGTTAAAAGTTTTTCCTTCTTCAATGGTACAAAGCAGTTTAAGTGTGGGGCAGTTTCTTATTAGCTTGCTGTAAAGTGGATTATCTTACTCAACCATATGAAGCAGGGAGAGGAAAAGCCAAAGGGGCCAACAGAGAAACGGATGTGACATGAGTCATGAAATAGAAATCAAAAGCCGTGCTCCAGCCTGGTTGCAGTGGAGTAGACTGGTTATGGTGTGTATAGTGGATGTGGCCTTGGGCGATGTGCTTCTTGTTAAAAGAGGGGATGTACTTTGAGTTTGAAGCACGCTCAAGATAGAGTATTTGCCCAGACAGCATTTTCTAAATTCACCCATGCACTCATATAGCTGCTCACGTTGTTCCCTGCATTTCATAGGAGAGGACTAGAGCAAAGACGTGGCAGATACTGCGGGACTAATGATATCTTTTAACTCTTGAGGAGACAGTGATAGGAGAAAAAGAATTATGAAATAAAGTCTTAAGTTTTAAAAATGAAAAAAAAGAAGGAAATTGGGCATTTAATTCACGCAAATGTCCTTTGTGGCTCATTCTGAGTGCTGTGATAGATTTGAAAGTGGTAGCGAGTGTAAAATATGAGCAAAGAATAAGATGGAGGCTTCAGTATCTCCAACACTCCCAGTCCAGGATGAGCGTAGGCAGCAGCAGTAATGTTAACACGGGTACTGCTCGGCTAGCTGCTCCGCGTTTACTTCCTCGAGCCCCCGATTCAGTGTTCATGTCCTTCTCAGAATATGGTGGGATGATGTTGAATTCTTCGCTATCTTCCTCCGCCTGCTCCTCTTCCTCGCTGTCCTCCATCTGTAAAAGCAGGGGAAAGAGTGATTCCTCCAATTAACACAAGTGGTGGAGCATGGAGGGAAGAGAAAGGTCCACATCAATGCAGAATTTAAAACTGCAAAGGAAAATACAACCAAAACAACCAGAAAGCTATTATGTTAGGAGTTTGAACAATACTGTGGTTCAACTGACAAAAGAAAGCTATATGTTACAGTTTTACATTTTCACACTGTGTCAGAAAAGGGCTGATTAAACTCTTCTAGTGCAGCGAGCACTAGCATTGACATTTACTTACATTTATTATATAGGCTACTGTCTTACAGTAAGCCTGATTTCCTGAAATCCTCCAAAATCCTCATGGGTAAGAAAACAATAACCATGTATTGGCAGAAACCCCAGATCTAGATCAACACTTTAGTCTATTTGATGATAAACTGGCTAATCTGTCCACCAAAATAAGTGTCTGAGGTTTTCTGCTGACAGAACATAGTATGAAGACATTTCCAGTGTGCATCAAACAGGACTAGCCCATTGCCGTCTGATTTGGTGTAGTCCAAATATATATATAATAATTCAAATGTAAAAATCATGAACATGAGAAACAGTCTACACACTTGTAGCAAGCTAAAATCCCTCTAAAACTTGACATTACACCCAAAATATAACATTGTGCCCATAGTATGCCAAAATAACCTCTAGTTAATGAGATTTAAATCACATTTAAGGACCCCCCTCAATATAAATTGCTTTCAATTTTTGTATTACAATTATATTGTTTAAGTTACCCTCAAATTATTTAATGTGTGAGTCTGCCGTCCAGAAAAAGACTTCCACCAACTCAACTTGGAAAAGACATAAAACATGCTAGCAGGTTAGCTTGCTTATGGCGTTTTTCCACTACATGGTACCTGCTCGACTCAGCTCGACTCTACTCGCCTTTTTTGGTTTTCCATTATGAAAAATCATCAGCCGAGCTGAGTCAAGCAGGTACCATGTAGTGGAAAAACGCCATTAGAGGTACATGTAGGCTAAACCCATCATTAACTCCCCTGTAAATCTTGTTTTTCAGCTTGCTACAGTGATGTAGAAGTGTACTCAGGGTGTGTCAGTACACTGTGACATTACTGTTGGGTGTGGTAACAGGTACAACAAAGCGCACTTGTGATCATACATAACCACAACTATCAGTGATGCTGGATGTGGTCAGAGGTGCAACACAATTTAATCTGTAAATCTGGAGAGGACGGTGACACATTGGTTTCTACTAAGTCCGATAATAAGTTACTCTTCAAGTTTAAAATTCAGCTGTTTTGTCTAAAATGACTTAAAATAGCAAATTTCTATGTCAACATTAAATATACTATTTTACAAAACTTAAATTTATATAGTGTTTCCTTCTTTCCCTGGTGTCTCACTGTTGAAGGGTTTAACAGTCCACATATTCTTCCCACTAACTGCTTCTAGACAGCCCTCAATACAGCGAAGCCTCCACTTGAACACAGACAGAGAGGATCCTGTGAGGGTGTACAAGCTGAAAACAGACAGACCTTCATTCTGATTTTTATTTGAGCCGGAGTTTTATTTTTCAAACTTTATTCAACTGGCACTGCCATCACAACTAGAGGAGAGCACGTGTTGTTCCTGTTACTGCTTTAGCATAGCAATCCATTTTTCAGAATCTATTTTAAAATGTTGAAGTGTTCATTGGCAATTGAGTTTGAGGTTTTTCTCAAATCAAATGTTAAGCTTATTAAGGTCATAGGAAACTGTTTTATTACAGGAGACATTCACTTTGTCACTGGCATTAGAATGCATCATCACAACTTCAGTGCTACATCTAAATTAGGAAACCCAAATGCATCATCTTTACATAAACTGTATATCTGGATGTGTAATATGCAGCCCACCAGTGTCAGTGCTTTACGGGATTGTGGGACATGATAGGAGGAATAAGGAGGATTAAAATTGTGCGAAAATAGGGACTATGGAGCAGATGAGTGTGCATACATGAATATTAACAGTAAGGGTTGTGTCTAATACTGCAAAGACCTACGGCTAATCCTCAGCCACAGTGAGAGGTAGAGGTAAAGGAGGGAGCTGCTGGGCCCAACTGCTGGTGATACTTTGGTGTTACCACCTGATATATAGTCGACTGTTTTAATTCAGCTTGTAGCAAGTGTTGAACACCAGCATATGGTAAGACAGTGAAAAAGTAGAGGGTGCTTACACTGTTGAATTCAGGGAGAGTGTTAACACTGACGTGGACCCTCTCCTGGAAGATGTGCGGGGAGGGCTGAGAAGCTGGCACGGGAGTGTTTTCCACAGGAGGAGGTGCGGAGATTCCCATGGAGCTGATGGCATTGCCTGAAACACAATCAGCAGGGGCCTTCTTCATTAGCTTCACATCTTTATTCATCCTTGTAGCATCACCAAAATATTATCAGTGACTTTTAAAAGCATAGTTAAAGCCACCAACCCTGTAAATACTGTGCACAATCGGGCAAAAAACATTTGAATTTGTTGGTTAAACCACATTATAGTGGCATAGCTCTTGGGATGGCATTATTGGTAGGTCGGTCGGTCGGTCCGCCACTTTGGTCGAGGCTTATTTATGTCCACAACTATTAGATGGATTTGGTGGATACATCCATGTCAACCACAGGATGAATTGTAATAACTTTGGTGATCTTCTGACCTTTCATTTATGTTAGCATTGTCATTATGAGCCATGGATGCATTGAGGACAACTGATACCAAGTTCAAAGAGGGCACCAGATTAATTTCTATGAAAGTTGCTCATTGGGTGGATACACCAAGAAAAGCCTCCATGGATTTCTGAGGCCTATAGAGCATGCACACTATAGCCCTTCTCCAGCCGGACCGGATTGAGAGCATGTCAGTGCATCTGAGTCCTTTGAATTCCTATCGGCTCCCCACACACATAAATGTATACAAAATGTAATCATCACTCTTCTAGACTTTCCAAATGTTACTGGTCTGAATGGGTCAAATTCTGATAATAAAATGAGTAATTTAGGTGGGTTTGTGATGATAAAAAAAAAATCATTCACCACATTACAGCCACTTTTATGGTTGTGTATGGGAAATTTCAATTAAAACAACCTGACTGTCCTCTGACCCTTAGTCTTTTAGTGTTACACAGTGCACATCAATTGGTGTTATTGTGAGCACATTTTACAGTAAAAGAGTTACTTTTAATTTTTAAAAGCACGTTATACTTAAACCATGCTTCCTGAGGAGGATATTTTGAATCGCTTTCCAGGGCTGCTGGTTCGGCAAAAATTCAACAAGAAGCCATTTTATGTTTATCACATTTGGAGAAAGGATTCATTGACTCCACATAACTTGGAAATGGCATTCACATTTGGCAGCCAACCAGACACAAGGAAAAATCTCTCACCATTTACTAATTTATAAGAAAACATTACGGTTCAATGGTTCAGCCTTTCAGTCATCAATTACGAACCACCTCATCTAAATTCTGCATTAATGCACATTATAAAATGCTTTAGTATGAGCAGCATCTCAAGATCAATTTAGTTTATACTGAGATTTGATAGCTAAAAGGTAACGTTTCCTCTGTCATTATCTTGACACAGAAATAACTGACAGTTATTGTATATGAGTTAAGTTTGGAAACATTTGTCACTCAAATAACACATGGTCACATGTAGCTTCTATCCTGGAAGCTGCACATATTTCATGCAGGAAACTCCGAGAGCTTTAACTCATTCATTATTATCACTTAAGTCTTTGTGACTCACCATGGACATATATAGTATATTGCACTGCATGCCGTAACCTAATGACATTTTACTTACGCAGACATATATTGTTGCTGAACAAGTGCAGGATACGCTGACAGCCCTGCCATTCGTTCCCACTGCCGTCACATGCGCACCACTGGGACACTTCTGTGCTGCTGTTGCTCACATAGTTTGGAGTCATGATGGTGCCTTGGTATAGAAAGAGGACATACAGTTATAGAGGTCTACAGATATATATAATATTACAGGTGCAACTTTAAAAAGTTTTTACGAAATATTTTCCTGAGGCAAAAGAATTTCATTTCCAGCACAAACCTCCATGGAAGGTAAGATGCAGTTTAACAACAATATTGGTGCCCTGGGGACCCAGTGTCACCAGTTTTCTAGCTCTAGGTATTGATAATTGCAGGTACACAAAATTACTTTTTGAAAAATACAGTTTGGGAAACAGAAGGAAATAATATTACCTGGATCATTTTTGTAGAGCTGCTAGACATGCAATTTTTAAATCAAGTTTTTGAAAGTGATGCAGCAGCTTTTTGCAGTTTACCATTTATGAACCTCTGTAGAGTTATTTAGTGCAAAAAATAAAATATTAGATATATAGATATGCAACACAAATCCAAATGTGATGGCAATTTTTGTTTAAATAAACACTTTTAGGCAACACTTCTGTAGCTTTTTTTGCGATCTTCTGCAGATGGTCTCACAGCAACACACGTACATCAAGCATGCTCGAATGATTGAGGATAGCTGTGAGAGTCTGTTATTTATCTAACTTTAGGGTCAAGCATTATCATATCACAGTCAGAGACACGTGATATGAAGTCTGATTAGTACAGAGAACGGAGATGCTTTTAACGTTACACATTCAGCATCATACGTGAGTCTCTCTGAGTCCAGGGGTTACTGAATTTAAGAAATGGTCAATACATCAATTTGTCTATTACAGTCAAATATCACTGTTAGCCACCTAGTGATTTTTTCCAATAACAAGTTCTTTGAGCAGCTCTATGTCTTATTTTCACATAATTCCCTCTTTTTCTTTCAGCCTCATCTAGCTATCTATCTATTTCTTTTCCTCCTTCTCACCTATAAGTCCAGCGTAGGCCTTCAGACACATGGCTCTGCTGTCTCGCATACAGCCAGAGGCAGACAGAGGGGAGGGCTGGCAGTTGTGTTGGAAATCAGCGAACCGAGATCTGAAAAGTGCGCACACACGCACACGCACGCACGCACACGCACGCACACGCACGCACGCACGCACACACACACACACACACACACACACACACACACACACACACACACACATAAAGAAACTAAACTGTTTTTATCCGTCAGCACAGAGAAACAGAGTGTGCATTTTAAAGTAATTTGAAAATTTCATTTTGGGATTCAGGATCGATTGCATTGTACACCTATAGTCACACATTGTTTGCAACCATTGGTATTCAGGGTGAGGATAATGTCCAATGTGCTGACAGTGACCGCTAATCTCAGAGGTTTACAAGCTATAGATTTTACAACTAGATGATGTTCAGTCTTAAACATGCACACAGTCTAAGACATTTTGTCATTTGTAGCAGATCTATAATACTGTATACCTTGAGCTAAAACTGAAGACGCTGTATGAATGTGATGAGTGTTTCTCTGCTTTTCCATGCTTTCCACAAGAAACACGTCAGCTGCAGTTAATGCTCCTCTCTCTTCTTGTTATAAATCTAATACTACAGAGAGGGATTTTACATGACCTTCTCAGTATTTTTTTCTCTTATCATTAATAACCTCTGTAACATTTACACAGACTAGACTGGTATTAATGAAAGATAGTCCCATAAAGTAATGACTAAAATTAGCCTCACCAAAGCAGTTATAATTATACTGATGGGCAGGGGCGTAGACATACAATTCTGGGCAACTAAAAGCAAACTTCCCCCCAATCTCTATTTTATGTCTGCAAACCAATTCGTTTTTAGATCTTTTGGGCCACAATAAATGTCACCTGCTTATTTTCCACTACCACCAGTGAGGAAAGGATAAATAAATAAAAAATAAAAATGTATTGTGTTATTTTTTGAGTCTGAGATTCTTGAGCTGAGAACCAAGTAAATGCCAGAATTGATGTAAGTCATAGACTAATACATGACTCCTCCACTGAGTCTGTTATTTTGAGGACATCTTGGATTTTATCATCGTCAGAAGGCCATCCCAATGCCATCCCCCTTGTTAGCAAAATGACCAAAATGCATACCTCTTGTTAAACGGCCATCCCCCCTTCCCATCCCCTAGTAGCAAAGAGAGTGTAGGGGCAGAGGGGTTGTTTAGACAAGTCTGACTGGCTCATTTGTCCTTTATCTGACTGAGGTCTGTGCAAGTTAGAATCTATGGCCCTGAACATGGCTCTGAAATATTAGTAGTCTAAAAAAAAAAAAATCAATGTGTGGTGCTGAAGTAGCAGACAGAGTTGTAATTGCAACTTTTTCTCTGAGTCACGTCTGTCTGTCAGTTTCACCTTGGATCTATAATATTCTCTAAACTATATAGCTAGGGGGGTATTAAAAAATACAGAACCAAAAAAGTTGTTCATGGAGAGCTAATATATATATATATATATATATATATATATATATATATATATATATATATATATATATATATATATATATATGTATATATAATTTTGGTGATACCAGTTTCTTATATGTGGGAATGTTCTTGTCTTATTTTACAGTAACTGAATATCTTTGGAGTTAGGACAGGAGTTGACAGATAAAAACTATTTTCAAACGTCATGTTTGGCTGTTTGGTGATGGGCATATTTCACTATTTTATGATCTTGTATAGAACAATTCATTAAGAAAATAATCGGATGGTTAATCAAGAATGTAAATAATAGTTGCATCCCTACATGGGATACAAAAAGAACAGGGGCCCACTCATCAAAACACTGCCTAATAGTGAAGCTATGCCTTTTTTGCAGACAGTGTACTAGAGTCATTCTTTGTGGTACCTTTTCTGCTCCTTTATACTTTGGTGCATTGTGAAATCTGCATTTCTTCTCTTCTGTGTGGTTCCATGCTGAAACCCTTATTAAGGGCACAAAATGTACTGCATTATTACACCAACACAACCATCTTACCTACATAGCTCGTCTTTGGAGCAGTAGTTCTGAAGGCTGAGGCAGTTGGGCTTGCCCACTCTTTCCTCCCCTTTCCCATTCTCCTCATAGGAACATGACGGGACGATGGTTTTCCTCCGGCGCTCCCCACACAGTGTGTCAGAGCAGGGACAGAAGAGCAGAGCGAAGCTGTACTCCTCTGGCACGCGCTCCAGGAAACGCCGCAGGGCTTTGTGGCATTTCTGGCGGTTACAGCTGTTGTCAGAGACTGCTGCACGCTTGGTGCAGGCTACAACATATTCTGACCGCAGGGAGCCACATTTCTCATACAGGCCACAGTCCTGCGCTGCCTTGAGACACTGGTTTTGTCCGTCCACAGAAAGAGAGGAAGCTGAAGGTCGTCAGGAAGAAAACAGTATATCAGGAATTAAAAATCATTACAAACAGCGATTTGGGTGCCAAACCTTTAATTATTTATGAAAAGAGCAGTACCTGCCATGATGGAGGCCATACGTGACATCTCAATGTTTCTCACCAGATTTAACTCCAGTTCTTTATATGGAGACACTTCATACTCATCATATGCTGAAACAACAGTGAAGAGTATTATCACATGGATTATGGAGCTGAGAATTTAAACACACAGATGCCAATGCTTAAACCCACCTGCAAATCTCACAGTCCAATAGACCCTGAGGCAGTGTTCCTCTCTGCGAGAGCCACGCTGACACTTGCAAACTTGAAGGGGGCGGTAATGCTGCAAGGTGTTTTGGGCCTCCAGGCACTCCAAGCGGGCATCTGGGCCGAGGGGTGACACAGCCTCCTCAGCCGCACAGTACTCCAGCAGTCTATAGAGCACCATGCAGGACTGCTCCTGGATGCAGCCCTGCTCTGCCACCAGACAGTCTAAGGATGCAGATACTGGCACAGTACCTGGAGGAGAGGTTGATATTGTCAGTGGTCGCTAACATTACCACCAATATGTGCATTGTTGTATTGTGCAAGCGAGGTGAGTGCACTCCATAGACCCTCCACTGCACTATAGGTTACTTTAATATCCAACGAGGAGGATTAAATTGAAAGCACACAAGTGTAATAGAGTAGCAACATGGGTGAAACCTAAGTGTTCCACAAAGAAAAACAGGAGTATCTTGGATAATTGAATTTAACACTATTGAGTTATGCTATGGTTATAATCATTTCATAATTGTTTCTTCATCTTCACGATGGGACTCCTAGTTGACGCCTAATGCTTTATGTACACACGTCTTACAGTAAACCGTTGCCTTTTTATTAATGCTCCATATCTTTACAGTTCAGTCTCAATGTTTGTTCTGATGCAAGCTGTGTCCATCCAAGCTTCTGGAAATGCTCCAGCTGCCAGTCACCTCACATTGTGGTACTGTGAGTTAGCCTCTTCTTTCTTATCTCACGCCACAATGCTCCTAAATCAGTGAGCTCAACACATGAATCATACATTTAGAGACATTTTATGAATCTATGGTGCCTTCCTGTCAAGTTTCAAACCTGCCCACCTTATCCTGCTCCCTGAACTGCAATGTCCTAATTCTAGGGCTGGGTATCGTTTAAAGAATTAGGATACCAGTACCAATATCAGTACCCTGAAGGTGATACCGATACCAACAGTATCAGTACATCATTTGATACCTTTTTTTCTACTTCATTTGACACCCATCATGGAAATGGAAGCATTCAGTTGCGAAAAATGCCACCACCACTCCTCCACTAGTTGCTGTGGTAGTGGGCTAATCACAGTTGCATTAAATCGAGAAAAAAAACACTTGCAGTGATTGCCTTGATAAAAGCTGCATAATGTTCACCTTCCTCAAGCAAGTGTAGAGTTAATTCTTACTAATCCTGAAACTGGTATAAATCGGAAATGGAAATGGAATGGAAAGTAGTAAACATGCATTTATCAATCTAAAAACCTGTGATATGCTGTTGAAAATCAGTGTCAGAGCAGTTCCACGTGGATGTATTGTACAAAAGCAATGCTGTTATTATTGTAAAAGGACACATGAACAGCTGGGGGCCAAACCTTTTGCAACTGGGTGCTGCTTCACTTGAAACAAGCTTTTCACCGATGTCAGAAACTGTCTACACATGTAATGCTAAAGACAAAACCCATTCATTCAGCACAGTGCTTCCAATTTTGCTTTCAGACAGAGACTACATCTGGATATAACATTTAGTCAGGGACTCAACTCAAATGTCCACTATGAGGATGTTTCCCTCCTGAAGTTCCCTCAGACAAATATATATATATATATATATATATATAAATATATAAGAATTCATCCCGTTGCATTATACAAGTGTTGTTGAGTAGAAATGCGTTTCATATCACAAAACACATTTACTCTAATACGAATACATTATTCAATAGAATAACAGCCATGTTGGCCCACAGTGATTAAGCATTAAGAGTGTGTTGATTGGCAGTGTTCTGTACAGAATGACTGAAGGTGAAAAACTACAAATTATTTCAAATACTGATTGTTGCACCATGAGAAACACAATGCAGAAAGGCCAGAGGCAGCCTGAGAGAGACAAGAGAAAATAAAGTAAGCCCTCTAAAATAAAAATGCATTCTGATGAAGCATTTCAGGAAATTAATTTTCTCAAATGTGACACGTAATTGTCCCCGCAAATTACACTTTATACACAGCGATTCTAGAAAAGGAAAAATAGCTTATGTAGGCAATATGCATAAATAGCTTTAGCTTGCCAATTTGCTATATCCTGTCACTTTTTAACTGCACAAAAGGAATTGACTAGAAGACATTTAAGAATATGTTGTGCAACTAGAAATGAATGGCGGAATGTTTGAACTTTCCTGTTAACAAATATCTGTACCTATTTTAACCTCACATGGACTTATGCTTTGGTACATTAACATATACATCACACACACACACACACACACACACACACACACACACACACACACACACACACACACACACACACACACACACACACACACACACACACAGCATTGTGTTAGATTGGTCACATACTTCAATTAAGCGCCTGCTGACTGGCAGCGGTTGCAATCCAATTCTGCTGCTGCATGTTTCGTAATCTCAGGCTCCACATGAGGTCCATGTCTCCCTTTGGCATGAGACATATCATAAACAGAGGCTCCGCTTCATCGCCGCTGCAGGAAACCTGCCAAAGCTACTGCAGTGACTCCATGGGAAGAGGTGGGGAAGAAAACCCTACACACAGGGCAATGAGTCATACTCACAGTCACAGATCCCCAAAGTATGTAAAGGTGACGATTACCTGCCTATCTATGTTCAATGATACCTTGATAAATATACTAAAGTTTTAAATTCTGCTATGTTTAACTGCAATTTAAACAGGCTTCATGTAATCTCCTTTGGGCAGTGCATAGCTTATTCATTATTCCTTCTAAGTGTTTGCTCCCTCTGGCTTACCATTGATAAAGAGAGACTATCAGCAATTTTAGTTTCTAAGAGCACACACACACACACACACACACACACACACACACACACACACACACACACACACACACACACACACACACACACACACACAGATAACAAAAACCTTTATGAAGTACAGAAAAGCTCTGTTAATTTTTCAGGTCATAATTATTTTAATAATAACATTATTTAATGTCATGATTATTTAATGTCATGACGACAAAGAAGGAGTGTGCTCACATTATGCCAGTGGAGAAGGAAATGACTAAAGGAAAAGTCTGGGTTAAGGGAATTGTTGGTCCGAGCATGGATGTGTTTTAAAGAAAAAAGAAAAGGAGAGAAAATCTAGATGAATTACTGTGATATGTGAGCCATAATACACCCTATTAATTTCTCACTGGGGTAATTAATAGACTTTGTGAGGCAAAGCTGATGAAGGTTAATGCCATAAATGACAAAACCACAGACCACGCACACCGACATTCACGAGGAGTGAACTGGTTTGGCAAAATGTATCAAGTGTAAGTGTATTAAAACGAGTGAGATGGGTAGCAGAGCATCCAGATTGTTTAGCAGTAATTTGACTTGAGATGAGACCGTGGTAGGAGAGTGTGACTCTGATGTGAAATGTGTTCACAGGGATCGTAACAGAAGGAATCTTGGCAGGAAGTCGTAGGCTCGAGGAGGAAATGGCAGCAAGGCTACAAGATAGAGCAAGACTAGAGAAACAGTTGTTACTACCTGCACTCATTCATCTGACCTGCAGTCAAACCAGTAGGATTCCTAAAGTAGACTGCATATAAATTAGTATGTTTCCATGCACAATAATGTTACACAGAAAGGTGGTCTAAAGTGGAATGTTATAACTTCAGTTTTACTTGTTCCAGCCTCTCTTTTCAATTCAGGTAAATACTTTAGTCAAACAAAACAAGCAGTTTCAAGATGATAACTTGGTATTTGGAAATTGTGATGGCCATTTTACAATATATTATTTTCTAGCATTATATAGAATGAAAAAAATCCTTAGTTGCAGCCCTAAATGGAATGACAATCATTGAACTCAGTTGAACCCTATTGGGTTCATTAGTAGCAGACTATTTTAAGGATGTGACTCCATGAACATGAGATACAGCGTTTGCATATCCTGGTTGGTGTAAAGTAAATGCATGTAAATATTTGAATATCCCCAAAATACTGTGCAGTTAATGGAGTCGTAATATGAAAGCTAATTGACCTTGCGAGACCACACTGGAAAGCATTGGACCATATAAATGGGAGCGAGTAAGATGCAGGACAATAGAGCACATGTTTGTGAGTCAAAACAATGGTTTTCCTGCCAAAATGCCTATTTTAATTTGGATTTACGCTACTACATTCATAATACATATATTTATTATAAATTGGACAGAGCACATGGCAAATGAAAGGGGTGTCTTTGTAAACATTTGCAACAGCAAGTAGTAGCTAGATTAGGTCCAAGTCTAAACATATTACATAAATAAATAATAAAGACAAAAAAGTGACTGACCCCATCTCTTTCCAAAAATTAAAAGCCTTCATTTTACACAGTAAGGTTTGATTAAAAACTCTGCACCATCTTGTCCCATTAGTGATTATCAAGAATCTCTGCACTGAGTCAATACAATACGGTGACATTCGTGCACAGAAGCAAGAGTGATGCATTTTACATCACCGCTGAGAAAGGACAACAGCAGTGTTTAGCTTTGGAGACAAAGAGGACATAACACTTACAAGATAATTACCTCTTCTGAAGAGTCCATCATGTTTTTTAATCCTCCGTGTTAGCAACTGCGTGATGAATGGGTAGGGGTCTGATAACCGAAGGCTGGTATCATGTGGATGCTCCGACAGTGTTGTTACTTAGAATTCCTCATGGCGACAGAAACTACGCAGTATAGCTTTAAACTTTAAATTAACATCAAAAATATGCTTAACAGTTTGCACACATTCTCATTGAGGAAAATTACAGGCACTGCCCTGAGCACCCTCAGTCATGCAGTACTTTGAATAAAAACAAAACAGGATAAGTTCTGTTTCATTTATAAAAACAAACTTATTCCTCTTATTTATGTGCTGTTTCAGGGTAGATGACATTTTCTTCAGAAGTGTTCAGCATTGTAGTAAATTTTCACGTGAACAAAAAAACCTACACAGCAGTGATTTATTGTAATTAAAAAACTTCCAAATACCTCATCTGTCAAACAATATGCCATAATAGAGACCCAATGAGTAGGAATTTCCTAAAAAAAAACTAATTTATGTATAGACTCATACAAAAATAATCCTTCTCAATCATCACTTATAACCCACTAGAAGAGTGTGGTGGTGTCTGTATCTGTCTATATTTTGTCTTTTCACTTTGCTGTGTGCAGGACATTTCTGGGTGTTTCTCTGCCCTTTGCTCTGCCTCTAGCTCTTCTCCCCCGGGAATCTGTTTTGCCCAGGCTGAATTCCTGTCAATTCTCCTGTCTGGACACAAATACTATACCCGCTTAACTCGCTGGCTAGTGTCATTGAGCCAGGAGGGGGGGCAACTTTTAATGTTGTGTTTACAAACCGCAGCGGACCAATCCTACTCACTCTGCCTTTACTCATTGTAATTGACCAAATTAATACGCTCTCCCTTGTCATAAAAACTTATATTTCACTTAAATGTTTCCTATTTTTCTGGGTGTAATGACCCCTGAGCCCATATTTTTCTCGTAGATATTTTTACTGAACTTCTTCCCTTGTTAATCTCAATTTTTGCAACTTTTCTTCCTCCTCAATCCCTACATGATGCTGCACCTAGTGTCTCCCACGTCTTTCTTCACAGGACTTGGCAGGAATATCATGTCACGCCTAAGTGAAGAGCATACATACTGTACAGTCTCACTCAAACAAGCACAGTAGAAATGCATCTTCTGTACAAAGTCCATTTCAAAGAACAACTTGATTTCAAAACCATGTCTTCACAAAAAGCTGCAATTTCATTTCATCACACCAACACCAGCTGTTTCCAAAAAGTTGTAGATGTAACAAAATAACAAACCCTGATCCCAAAATTGCCCAAAACTGCTTTGCATTCACAGGAAAATTATACCTTTGTTTGCTCCTCAATTTGTGTAAGCTAACAAGACAGAATGTGTGACTGGAGTGTTGGCAACTGCAGCATAGTTTCACTTGCTTTAATCGTTTTTTATGCACACACCCTGCAGAGACAACTCCAGCGCTGGAGTTAATTGCAGTTCTATGCAGCCTTCAACAAGATGCACACTTGTTTCTCACTCGCAGTGAGAAATAAGCTACTCAAGGTGTGACCATTGTCATTATTTTTGAACACAGTAGAGATAGAGACAGTTTTACCATCATCATTCTGATCAAATAACACGCAGGTTGTAAGCAGAGCAGGTTGTGATCAATGAGAGCTGCAAAAAAAGATGATAAAAGGGCTTGATTATGCCTGTCAGGCATCAGTGTAGGTGTTTCCAACATGTAGAATGTGGTCCAAGCATCCAAAAGTGACAACTCATCTAGTGCGTACAAGAATAATCTTTTCATGTTCTGGAGCAACTGTTGCCCAGTGTATCCAGGGCACGGATGAGGCCTCGCTTAATGAGCTGCGCTGCTGGATTGTGCAGCCACATCACGCAGGCAACAGCTCTCCTCTGTACTCCAGGTAAAATACATACTTGCATCAGGTGCCGCATCAGCCAGTCAGTGTGTGTAGCTGTGTGAATATTTCAGGCTTCTGCTTCATGATGTGCCAAATATTTCTTGGCAAGTGACGCACATATTGATTTCATCGGGTTGTAGGTTTTTGCAGGTGCCATCATGCATGTGCATAAGTGATAATCAAATTGCCGAACACACACCAACAAATTAAGTATTACACGTAATCCAACACATCCTCTTACCTAAACGATATTATAAGTCGAAAGACTCCCAAAACGACACATACGGCTGTTCTATTTACTGCCGCACAGTGGCGCTTAAATCATGTGACCATAAGCATGTGACCGTTCTATTTAAGGTTGCAATTTTAAACATGTTGAAAACATTGTGAAATGGAACTAGTTAAGTTCAAGCAACACAAATACTTTGGATTAGTAAAATATCAGGGATTGGCTTAAAATGAGTCGTGTAAAACTACTAAAAGAAGTATGTAACATGACATCACGGACGTCACAGCATCACGGACTAAGATTCGCAAAACTTTGGTTAATTTCAAAATGACAGTTGACTTTTGGTTGGTTGGAGATGAACTCCGGTCTCCTGAGTGAAAGTCCTGTGTTTTTATGACACATCCACAACCTCAACCTGCCTCCTTTGGCATTATTATACTGTACTTTGTAATTTGTACAGCTGCGAGAGGTCGCAGCCTAACAAGAAACATAATTATGGGTCATTATGAGCTGCTTGCATTATTGACCCATACGGTCGTTTTCTGGGTGAGGGCGGGCTGTTTAATGACACATAAATTGTACAAATTAACATTCATCAGTGTGACAGTGAATTGAATAAAAATCAGGTGTCATTCAGAAACCCATATTTTGCTGTTAAAGTTATTCTTAATTTTGATTAAACTGATTTTCTTTAAAGCTTTAGTGCATAACTTTTTGATATTAAGAAACGTCCGTTACATTCAAGCCATTGCCAAATAAGTTGCTACACAGCTAATTAAGACTATCAGCTCCACAAAACTCTCTCTGTATTTTTGAGTATGGCTATGTTCAGAAACTGGTGTCGTCCTGTGACTTTCCCGTGCAGAAACTCGAGTGAAGATAATTACCTCTTCTGAAGAGTCCATCATGTGCGCAATCACGTAAGGCTTGTATCATGTGGACGCGCCGACAGTGTTGTTGTCATTAATTAGAATTCCTCATGGGGGCAACAGAAACTACGCACTATGACTTTAGAGTAAAACATCAAATATGTGAAAAAAAATGCGTATTCAGAAAGTGTATTTTATGTTTGTATTTAAGTAATGTCCAATGGGCATGTTGCCAATTTAATCTTTGTGTGCAGCCATCCTAAACAAAACTGAATTACAGGCACAGAGTGCATAAAGACAATGCCTCAGCAGAAAGAGAGAAAAAAAGACTATGGCACAGTAAGAAAGATGAAATAGCCAAGGATTGGATAAACCTGTGTGTATGAGGGCGCTCAACCCCCAACACAGTGTGTACATCAAATAGTCAAACCCTGAACAGAAACAGCTCGAGCATGTGGATATTAGTCCACCTCAGACCTGTGTAACTTAACACAGCAGGAAAATGAGCTCAAATAAATGTATGACAACTGTGTTACGGCTCAATCATGTCCACTAAATGAAGAACCGAAATAGCAGCACTCAATCACCAGTTGCCGTCTGTACTGGGATTTACAATAATCCATAGAGGCCTTGCAGCAAAGGGTCAATGTCGGGTTTAATGTCATTCAACAATAGCCGGCTTTCCATTGATTTATCTGATGAAGGTAGGCTACCGCATGGCCACATTCAAAGTGATCTCATGCATTATTTGTGAGATGTCTAGCCATTCCACTGTTATTCATTTGGGAAAAGACACGGATGAATGCAACAATGCATGCAAACAATAAACATAACCGGTAGAGAACAAGTGATATGTCATTTGAGTATTAGGTCAAATCAGTGACACATAACAAGGGATACAACAGTTTATAAATTATAAAATGTGTTTTTAACACACGATTTAGTTGCAAAGTATGATGTCATGAAGAAGATGTGGGGCTCTGTTTTTGTTCATAGGGGAGTGAACAAAACAGGTTTGCACCTGTTCTCTTCTTTCATTTTGGATGTTTCAATCTTGTGCAGACACATTTATGATAGCATTGGTTAGCCCTGAGCTCTGTGGGGCATCAGTGGTGACAGACAATTTGGGGAGGCTGTTTTCTACCTCTAAAGTTCCCACTGCCATTGTTTAGGTCACAGAGTTGCACAAGGCCAGAGACAGTACATTACAAGGCAAAAATAACATTGTATGAAATGTAATACAGTTCAGAGGAACTATTTGTACAATACCTATAGACCTAGACAGGGGAAGTCCATAAGACTGACCAAAACTTCCAGCTCTTCATCAAGTTTGTCCAAAAAGTCAAGGGGGTTCTGCACTGATTTCACCTTTCTATAATAATGTCAATTAACAAAATTTAAATCCAATAATTTATGTTGCAATCAGGTATAATGGTAGAATTCCACATCATGGCAGTGTGTGTAATTTGCATCTGTAATGACTCATCTTGATGAAGTAGCGCTTGAAAATAACTACTTCTCTTGGTGTGATACCAACTAAGTGCCTGGCAGGTGGGTTTGACACACTGGATGATAAACTGGGTGCCTTTGAGGTGTGACATTCACAAGAAAGCATTCATCATTTTATGATACTAATCTCTAATGGCGAGCCTCACCTGACATTATCTGAATTTTCCTGGATGCAGTGAAGCCTGCGCCAATAATCCTAACAATTACTGTATTTGCATTGTATTTCTGCAGTGAAGAGCACAGGGGGGAGCTATGTTTCATATTTCATACAGTCTTTGTTAACAATGGCTCACGATGCCCTGTAGACAACTACATTCAATTAAAGAAAATGAATTTCTGATTCTGCTTGAGCACTGAAGAACACTTATGATCAAAAATGGCATAAATCAATATCAATAACAACACATCAACAAGCTTTGTATTCATGGGAGATTTCTTTTCCAGCCACAGTCAAATTATTGACTTTAATGATTATAACTCATTTTGTAGAAGCCTGTGTGTGTGTGTGTGTGTGTGTGTGTGTGTGTGTGTGTGTGTGTGTGTGTGTGTGTGTGTGTGTGTGTCTGATCACAACAGATTTGATCACCAGCAAAGACAAAGACTTGTAAGTCAGTGGCACTACTGGTCCATTATGTTGCTGCCATGAAGTTATGATTTTTTGCTTTCACATGTAACCCTTCATCCTATTAATGTCTATTGCACAACGTATGTAAAATGAAAATGTTAAAGATTTACAGATGTGGTAGCCCAAATGCTTTCAGAACATAATTTAGTTTAACAATTCATGTGTGATACTTCCATGATCTGAGACAGTATAATCAATATTTGAGAAGATGAACAGCTTTTTTTTTTTGGAACGAGTCCAAGGCAGAAATAACAGACCTGATAGCCAACCAGATGAAAAAATCTAAGGCTGCTGCTGAATGGGACCCTGATTTTTATGGACCTCTTTTGAGGGTCATCTCAAAAGTTTCACTCAAACCTGTAATAATAAATCTGTCTTGTGCTTAAACACGCAGTCTTTCTATACTCTTTCTATCTCTTTTTCCTTTTTAAATAATGAGCCAGTTATCCTCTATCAGATCACATAGCCTACATGAGCTAAACTATGTGCACATATTTACAAAAATGGTAACACATTTACAAAAAGCTATTGCTTTATGATTAAGTTATTATCAGAGTCTGGGGAGTCAAAATAACACCGGGACATCGTCATCGGCAATATAAACTAACATACAGTGTCCTCGTGTGGATTCTGGGATGGAGGCTTCGTTGCAATCTGTAATTGTTGCTATATTCATCAGAAATTTGCATTGGGAAAAAAACTGGAATACATGCGTGCATTATTGTTCAAGTTCTGGGTACTGGAAGACAAGACATCCTGTAAAAAGGAATACACACTCTGCCCTATTCTATCAGATTAAACAGATTACAGTAAATGAATGATACAATCTCAAAGGTGGCTGATATATTCTACATCTAAAACAGAGAAAACAGCTGTTAGAAATTAGAAATATTGCTTACCATGAGAGAAGACATTGAGCAGAAGTCCAATGAGCATCATCCTGTCCGGGGACATTGGAGAGGTAAGGACAGGGGAAACTCGCACCCGGCTCGCTGCAGCTCAGTTACCAGTCTCCTGCCACATCTAGCCTACTCCTCTGTTGCTGCTGCGCCCGCACAAACTGAGGCAGATCAGATGGGCAACTGCACAAAGTTGGCTAAACTGAACCGTGCACGCAACTGGAGCGATTCAAGTTCTCGCGATTTGGCTTGTCCCATAAATTTTTTTTCGATCCCAGTTATTTTACTCTTTAGTGGAAGCACATTTCAAAAAACATGTATCCAAAGTTTCTCTGCAACTGATCAGCAGATAGTTCCAGTCAGACTACAGTCTCCAAGCGCGAGTTGTGTCGCATTCGGACTTGCGTCGCAGCTCCACAGTTGTCCAGCCAGAGTTGAGACCAGTGCGCTTAGACTGCATGGCGCATTTCTGTTAAAGGCGAAATGTGATTGGCTCCTGGAAATGCTGAATATGCTCATGGGATGTTAAAATGTTTCCTGTGGGAGAACTGTTTCAGCTATTAGTCCATGCATCAACATGATGGACAACACAAGGCGTAGACTAGGCTATAGACTGCATTAAAAAGTCAGTACTTTTAGGCTATAACCATTTGCTAAATGGTTATAGCCTATTTAAGGAACATCATTACCATTCACTAATCCACTTAATTAACCAAACTGTTTTGTTTTATTGTGTTTTAATGGTTTTCAAGGCTGATCAAATATCTTTGGATGGACAGTAATGTCTTTGACCTTCACACTGAACTTATAATAATGGGTTTTGTAACCATACCAAGCAGCATTTTGAGCTGAAGAAGCACAGCAAGTCCTCTGTTTCCATTTGGACCTTTTGGACCATGTTTCTGGTTATAAATATTGCTTTGTCTTTTTCCCTCACATTTTCCCTTTATTTGTCTGCTGAGGTGAGCTTAAATGTTAAATTAAATATGTTCCCTCCTCTGCATTGAGACCATTCTGTAGCCTCACAGCCTTTTCCATTCATCAGTTTACAGCAGGCTGGGACTGTGAAATCTTTACTTGTCCCACTGCAGCAGCTGACCTGTGGGGAAAGGGTTGGTTCAGAGGGGATGGCATGCAGTGAGGAATACTAAAAGCTGTGATACTCACCTGTAACACTGAGGTATCCTTTCTTTTCTTTTTTTAAAATTCTTTATCCAAACAAACAGTTTCATTGTGCAGTTTGTGTCCGTATATGTAGCCTACAGATCCTATAGGGTAAAGGCTTCCATTCTCTATATTGCTCCCTCCTTTAGGATGTAAACACAAAACTAAATTTGGGAGTTTGATCACACAGCAGCTGCCATATTTGTTTTTGTCTTCTGAAGGTTTTGGTTAAGAAACTTATCTGATTTCAGATCGGATCTACTTTTTATAAAAGGCACTCAACACTGAATTTTCACTTCAAGGTCATTTATAGATTTTAATTCTATATAATTACCCAATTTACAAAAAAAAAAATACTACACTCAAATTATGATTACATAAAACCTACCTCTGCCTCTCACTAAAAGAAAACAAGCAATTTTGTGCAAAAAGAGCATGCCATTGACCTGTTGTCCTTGCTGTAATTAAAAGGCAGCAGAGGGATTAGTGGATTAATTTACACCTCCTGTTTAACTGGATGCTCAATTGGCAGTAAGAAATACAAGTGGATCGTGACTGCCATCAAAATGCACATCTAACTAAATGAGAACAACAAAGCAAGGAGCATAATAAAGCATAATCAACCTTGTCAAAATGTATCAACTGTACCTTTCACTGCACTCAGACTAAACAAACTGCTTTAACTAAAACAAAATATGGCAGAATGACTGAGTGAATTATATTTTACAACTTGTTTCCCAGTGTGTTTTCAGCTAAGTCAGGTTTCATTCATTATCTTGGCCTTCTCTTACTTTGGATTCATGGTCTGTGGCAGACATCACAGCAGCTCCTCCATGTGGTCAACCAATACATGCAATATACAGACTCCAATGATGTGAGCATTGGCTTATTACTGTGAGATATAAAGGTGTTTACTGTACAGTCAGTCAGTGTTTTAATCAGAACAGTCTTATCTGAGTTGTGTGTGGTCATACTAAACATGGTTTGGTTTACAGTTTTTCTCAGTCGCTTTGGTACATTTCTCAGATCAGAATTGAAATTCAATCTTCACATCATTGTGTCACTTGTGCACATCAAAAAAGCAGTTTCTCATTTCTTTGAACAAGTTGCAAATGCTTTAGTACATCCATGCAAATGATTATGTACAATTCTCTGCTGTTTCCTACATTATCAATTGCTTATGTCATGTTGATCAAAATGTATTATAATGGGTCTATGTTGAATAGTCCCACCCCCCCACAACATTTAGGCATTAGTTCATAGCATAAGTCTTTCCATGCAAAATGGTTGAACAAGTTGTCATAATATGTCAAGCATATTTCTATACATTTCCATTAGACGTTTTGTCCTGAATTGGTAAATTGCTCCCAGGTGAATCTTGACTTTCTCTAACAAAGGTGCATCTCATGAATCATCAACTGGTAAGTATATATATACCCGGACCACAACACAATGTTACAATGAATGTCAGGAGGTGTAGGAAGACTGCACTGTAATTCCTACAGCACTGCATGTACAGTTTTCCCTAAGGAGATGTCCTATGTTCACATTTCTGTCTTTTCCTTTCTGTATCTCAATGACATGGTCTGTCAACAAATTACAGTACAAACAGTAAAAGCGTAAATGTGAATCTTGTCCAGTCTCTTGCAGTCAAACTCCCACATACACTAAGGTGTAACCTACAAAATTTACAATAATTGTCATCAAAACTTTAGCCATAGTTTACATCAGAACATCCCTCCAGAGTACACTGTTATATTGACAACATGACTAAGCAATTTGACTGTCTTATCCGTACACAATAACACAAGGACTTTTCATTCTGATGGCACTGACATGTTCATTGACACAGATATTTACTTTTGAGAGAGGAACTAAGGGTTTTGAAGAGACTGGCTTTTGCAGGTAATCCATGGTGTTTTGCTATTTGTACGAATTGTTTTGAGAAATGCACTTACTGTTTTGCAAATGTCGAGGATGATTCGAGAAATGTACCAAAGCGACTGAGAAAAACTGTAATAAGCTTTAAATGAGGTCCTGAAGACAACTATATTCAACAGCTGGCATTCACTGTACTGGGGAACATATTTTGCTTCCAGTTCTGTGATTTGATTAGGCTTGACATAAAACAAGTTTAGCTATTTTCTAACATTGTCACAGGAATATGTGATCACCTGAGACATATTACAACATTGTCACAACATTGAGACCTTGAGTGCAACAGGAAGTCAGTAATATGTCAAGCTTTATCTGTCTTTCACATATTTTTTTTTTAGATAGATAGATAGATAGATAGATAGATAGATAGATAGATAGATAGATAGATAGATAGATGTCAGAAATACCATTCTCTTTTAAAAAGTCACAATTTGGCAATTCAAGGCATTCTATCAACACATTTTTTTTTATTAAATTCAGTTGATGTTACAAAATGTTTTAAGATTTTTTTGTAAGGTTATTTGTACATTTTGTGCCATTTAATGCAGTCTCTTGCCTCCCTCTAGTGGACAACTATGATCAAGCCTAAACTGGATGAATGATACTTTTATTTTGGAATTTCATCACTTACATGCAGCTATTCGCCATATGATTCACAGTAACACAAATTAGCAAGCCAAAACAGTTTACCTATCAATACCTAATAGGCTCAGGTTTGTGAACAGGTTCAGTAGTGGAATACGTATATAGATTTTTTTTTTAATTGGCAATTCTACAATGTAAAAAAAAAACTCTTACAAATACAAGTCTTGCATTGCAAGTATAAAGTGCAAAAGTATTAGAATGAAAATATAGACCATTTCACAGTTGTAAACATAAACATTCTAAATGTGCACAAGTTGATTTTCTGTTGCAGTGTATGTGAATGACATCATATGACAGGAAGTTACCAAAGGTCCAGGCTAAATGCCTAGCAATGGAATTCCTTTGAAAAGGTCTATACTTGAAAGTAAGTATTCATTATGCTGAATGGCCCATTTCAGAATCATATTCATGTACGTGATATCACTAATTATAATTAATGATTCATTAATGTGTTGATCACTTTAATGTTGCAGCTCTTAAAGATGGGACTAATTTTATTTGTTTTATACACTGCTGTGCATCTTAACGCATAATAATATATCATAATTTATTAGTTGAGTTATATTTTCCTAGTAGCTTGGCTAAAGTTGTTCAATAAATGTAGTGGAGTGAAAAGTACATAATACAGTAGGCTACAAAAGGCAACTTGAGCAGGCCTAAATGATGTAGGCTACACCACTGGCTAGGTATAAAACATGTAAAATCAGAGGAATACACCTCACTGAAAAGCAACCATATCGTATTATTACATTTTTCTAAGAGTCGTCACATTCGCTGAGAATTGTTTAATATTAGGTAATATGTTGTTAGTAATTATGGTATATGTCTCAGTGAAGTCCTTGACAGCTCTGTAACATTCTCTGTGACATTCAGAGTACTTAAATGTCAGGGCCAAGCCGCTGTCTTCACTGATCTAAGGTGTGACAGTGAGCAGGAAGCCAAATAAGAACAAGTCCACGCAGTAACTAATATGGTTTTCTAAATTTAGTTACTTCACGTGTATTTTGTAATATTAGGATTTACTCGCCAAGGGCAGAGAAATGTACGCAAAGTGACGACATCACTATCTATGCAGTTCTATTGGCGTAGAGCCGCGTGACTGGAGGGATGGGCCAATATCCTCAAATCACACTTCTCGTATTGTATCGCGATCAATTGTGTTACATAAATCCGAAACGCTTCTTCGCAATCGGCCATTTCGTCTGTGCAGGCCGTCAGTTGTAGAGGGCAGTGGGGGTATATCGATTGTACTGTTATCTGAAAGGCACACCAAGAACATCGCACCATGAATGAGACAGCTATTTCTTTCGCCAAGGATTTCTTGGCCGGTGGCATCTCCGCTGCTATCTCCAAAACAGCCGTCGCCCCAATCGAGAGAGTGAAGCTTCTCCTTCAGGTAAAAACTCTCCGTGTCTTCCGGAAGGCTCACTAACGTTAGCCGGCTAGCATGTGTGATCTTGCTAACCGCAAAGTTAAGCACTTATCTCCGCCGGTTGTACTTATGTGTTCACAGGCTCAGAGTTGTACATTGCACAGTAGCATGCGATAATATAGAATTAATGTAAGTCTTGACGGTAATAAGTTAAAGGATTTAAGGTCATCGTGGGGTGGGAATGACCTACACGAGCGTAGTTGCTAACGTTAGCGCCACACATTAACCTTAGCCGGCGTAACGTTAAGCTAACAAAGGGCAAACGCTTGTAGTGATATTGGGACATTGTGTACAAATACACGGCAACACCTCCGATTTATTTAAAACCCTACTATTTCATAGGCAATTAAATTAAGACAACATGCCGGTTGTATTTGAGCTTTGATTGACAATGAAGTCTTTCTGGTGGCTAATGTATCCTAATGTTGAGCGAGATGGCTGCGCTGAGGCCCGTCGGCAGTCATTCACAGCTGGGGCAACAAGTTTTAACGTTACATCCTTTTCTGTTAAACCTGCACTGCGACATTGTTTCTTAACCGTACCACACTGACCCCCGATGTCTCTTTATTATGTTAATGTGAAAGCTGTTTCTTTCACTTTAAAAAATGACTAACGTAAGTCATTTGATTGCTAGTCACATAACTGCTGTTGAAATGGGACTTGTGTGCAGACTTTGCAGCAACTTTTACAGGTTTAACATGCAACAAGGTCACAACAAGGAGACCCTGTGATTGACCATGCTCAACAGTTAATTAGCTTACCTATTTTAAACGGTTTCTTCTTTCTATTTCATTATTCCAGGTCCAGCATGCCAGTAAGCAGATCACCGCGGATAAGCAGTACAAGGGTATCATGGACTGCGTTGTCCGTATCCCCAAGGAGCAGGGGTTCCTTTCCTTCTGGAGAGGTAACCTTGCCAATGTCATCAGATATTTCCCCACCCAGGCCCTCAACTTCGCCTTCAAGGACAAGTACAAGAAGGTCTTCCTTGATGGTGTTGACAAGCGCACCCAGTTCTGGAGGTACTTTGCCGGTAACCTGGCCTCTGGTGGCGCCGCCGGAGCCACCTCTCTCTGCTTCGTGTACCCCCTCGACTTCGCCCGTACTCGTCTGGCTGCTGATGTGGGAAAGGCTGGCGCCGGAAGGGAGTTCAATGGTCTGGGAGACTGCCTGGCTAAGATCTTTAAGTCTGATGGCTTGAAAGGTCTGTACCAGGGCTTCAATGTGTCCGTGCAGGGAATCATCATCTACAGGGCTGCGTACTTCGGCATCTATGACACAGCAAAGGGTACGTCGAGTTTACATTAACATGCAGACCAGCCTCCTCAGTGGTTCATCTTCTAGATCTGACTGTTTTTTTTTTGTTTTTTTTTTCCTGTGTTAACAGGTATGCTTCCAGACCCCAAGAACACCCACATATTGGTGAGCTGGATGATTGCACAGAGTGTGACAGCTGTTGCTGGTCTGACCTCATACCCCTTCGACACTGTCCGTAGACGTATGATGATGCAGTCCGGTCGCAAAGGAGGTGAGTTTATTGTATTAATGGAAGCCTTTACAGTCATATTCGCATATATTCCTGCAACTACATACATTTTGTGTATAGTTGCTTGACTACATGGTTATGGACTAAATGCACCTTGGAAACAGAACTGAATATTTTTGTAGGTGTGTCTGTATAATGGGATTACCTCTACCCGCATTATTTAACATCTGCTCTTTTCTTACCTTCCTCAGCTGACATCATGTACAGCGGCACCATTGACTGCTGGCGTAAGATCGCGCGCGATGAGGGTGGCAAGGCGTTCTTCAAGGGAGCCTGGTCCAATGTGCTCAGAGGCATGGGCGGCGCCTTTGTGCTGGTGTTGTATGATGAGCTGAAGAAAGTCATGTAATTTGTCATATTGTCACATCACTGTCCATTTTGGCTAAATGTAATAACTCTCCATTTCTATGGACTCTGCATTCTGCCTTATTTATGGGAACAAAATAGTGTCTCACCCCTAGCTGTGGGCGATGGCTGTACATTGTGCATCTCTATGATTTTAAACGTTCCACACCCTCTTTACCAATGTCATTCCTGTTAAAGAAATCTGATACCTCCTCCTGTCATTCACTAGGTTTGTATGGTCCCAACTTGAAGAATAAATTTATTCTGGGGAACAATCTAAACCATTGATGTCAACTGTCTTCACTGTACACTGCATCACTGGATAATGCAATGCACGAAGTGGATTACACCCAACTGCTATATTTACTTGCGCTTATCTCTTCCTGAGCCTTCCTGGTTAACCATGGTCACTGCTGGGATTGTAGAGTAGAACACCTGAGCCTTGGCGCCTTCTGAAAAGAGCTTGACAGGCTCCTGATAGTAAGCAGCAGACGGCGCATGCTTAATTTAGCTCATGCTTGTCTTGCAGTGATAGGAGTTACTGACCTATTGAGATTTTGGTTGTTTCTACGATACCTTTTCACAGCTAATTTAAATGAGTGCAGTGTTAGTTACTCATCACAAACAGCAGGGAAATATAGACATTCTCTTGGGAGAGAATCATTAATTGCTTAGACATCAGAATGGGAATGAATATTTTCAAAATTCTCTTGTTTTAATGGAAGAAGTGGGCTTGTAAGATTGAAATGTACCAGGCCCTGCAGTGCAGAATAACTACATGTATGAGCTGTGCCACCCTTTTTACCGTCGTGTCTACAGCCAGTGATCGTATGATCCTGACGACCAAAAAAGTTTTACATAGATGTCATGTAGATAAACCACTTGTGCCTCACAGGAACACCATTGGTGCATTTCTGTCTACAGGGCTTGTACACAAGTTTGTAGTGCAGTGAAGGAAAATGACATTTCTTACAATGTCAGATGAAGGAGAAGACAGTCAGCAAAAAATTTAGATGTGACGCCACACATGCGGAAGTTGCAAGGTATGCTCCTCCATGGTTTTAATCTACTTGGCCTGAGAAATTAAAGACTGACAGCAGGGGGCGCCTGTGGCAAACAAGTGTGAACCTCCCGCCTTCCCGTATCCTGTGCGCATGCTCGTGTTGCCCAAGGAGGAGTGTCTACAGCTGATGGATGTGATCAGGATGACGGAAGTATTTAATACGGCGACAGCGCGTCCCAAGTGTATGAAGGTGAAGGCAGTACCGTCACCTGTGCAGTATAATGCTATACTGTACACTGCTGTCTTTATGAATGATAGTTTAGAGATGTTGGTACATTATTGGGTGTTGGTGTATTGCATTAGTCTGTATTTTTTGTTATGTGATGTTTTCCCTCCCATCATGTACAAAATAGCACAACCTTACAAAATGGGCCTAATGCAATATATCATCACAAAAATAAAGACAGAATAGTCGTGTGCATGAATAAATAAGCAAACACAAGTCTGCTTATTCAAATGTCTTTTTTTTTATCTCAAACTTTGTTGATTTGTGTGTCACAGATATTACTCGAAGAGCACGTTTTTAACCAGTATGGCCCCAATTAATGACCAGGCACAAAGACAGTGAAGTTTACAAATACAAAATGTAGCTATTATATTTTAAAATCAGTTTGTTAATTAGGCTGCCACTGTATTTGTCATTTATGTTGACAGTGTGGTTTTAGCCACAATATTTAAACTTGAAAGCTAAGAAAAATGAAATGAATTATCAGGGGATAAAAAGCCATGTTTTTCCTCAGAAAAACACATTCTGAATTCATAAAAAATTATAATTTATTCCACCAAATAAATCTTTAAACTCTATTTTTTAATACAACCTGATTCCCGAATACAATACATCTTTGTGTGTCCCGTCCCCCTTTTTTTTCTCTGATGATTTTACTAGATTACAACCTAAGTATGAGAAGCCATAACTGTGTAACATTAACACAAACAATTTAATATTTAAAATGGACTATGCAAAGTAGGCTACTCAGTCTTGCTGACTGTACGACTGAAGGATATTCATTTATTCTCAATGGTATGCCACTATTAAAGGTGTTCATTATCAGAAAATTAAGACTTCACTGCATAATGAATTTTAGTTTAGTTTTTGTTTTCATTTTCATTTTATCTTTGTCATGATGGTAATCATTTTTACATTTTTTGTAGGAGTAACAGTAGACCTACAGCTAAACACTCAGTGGTTGGTTAATCTTGCTGCAATCAGTAAAGAGTATCAGTAAAAGCTAATATTGCATTATGGTAGATAAGACACAGTCCACATGCAGTAGGCTAATCAGAGCATAATCATAATTTATGGGCTATACGTACACCTTTATTGTGTATAGTGGTGTGTGCAGCAGCTCAGAGGTTAACACAGAAACATCACAGCAGGACAAACCCATGCTTTGGTTCCTGGAATATATTTCCTGTGCAGAGTTTACACGTTGGCTGCATCAGTTTCCTCCCACGATCCAAACACTTGTGATTCGAGTGGACTGCACTCTTGAATTGCCTGTAGGTGTGAAGTGAAGTGTGACTGGAATTGTTCAGTAATCATTGTTAGATTTGTAATGGACTGGCAGCTTGTCCAGGGTGTTTCCTGCCTTCTGCCCAGTGCATTCTGGGATACAATCCAGCACGTTGTTGTCACTTCCAACTGTATTTGGAATCAACAAACCACAAGGCTAATATTATCTATGTGTGGGCTTAATTTTAGCCAATGCAGCTTCAAGAATAACATCTATCTATCTATCTATCTAATCTGTTTTTATGGATTCAGTTTTTAGTTTTGGGCAGTGCGGTCGTTTTTGTCTTTTACCTTTTTAAAGACAAAAGGTTACTTTTTGTATCAATTTTCTGGGCAGTATATTCATGAGGAAACCAGGAGAAAGAACCAAAAAATAAAACAGCAACAAGACTTTCTGTGAAGTACAGGAAAGTACTAGTTTTTATTCCTTCATAATCAAACTTCACAAACAGCTTGAACTTGTACAATACCTCAGAGAGTGAAAATTACAAAAAAAGTGCTGGTAACATTTACAAAAATCATCCTTACTTAGCAACAATCAGTTTATTCTTCCACACTTTTTTTAGTCTTTTGTATTAAGGCTTAATACTTCTGTATAAAGTATATGCAAGATAAGTCTTCACAGTTTTTCGAAAAAAGTCACAATATTATGTAACATAATGAAGCTTTTACGGCTATTTTCTTTATAATAACAAATACACATCACTGGTAAATATATGTGAAATACAGGGCTTATTGTAAAATGGCAAGTAATGATACTGTTTGCTGAGATAAATTGATTCCACACACTGTTATAGGAAAGTTTTGACATACCATTGCTATAACTGAAGGAGGAGGAAAAGAAAATGATAAGCATAAACACTTGGGAGATCGCCTCCAAACTTTGGCACATCCCATGAAACAAGTTCACAAAATATGAGATTTATTTTTGAAATCATATATATGGAAGAATAGCTAAACTGGCATAAAGTGAAAACATGCTGTGTAGTAAGGTGCTAAATCAGAGATATTACATTGCCAGCCTTTTTTTCCCCACATGGACTGACATGAATAAGGTGCATTTGTAAGACTCAAAGCATGTAGGCCTTTCTTAGATGTCGACAAAATATGTAATAAATACAAGTTTTCAAAAACAACCTAAATGAATTTGACCAATAGTCTTGAGGCGACCCCATATACTCATGCATTCCCATGGATTCAGAGAAATTAATATCTCTACTGCAGTTGTGTAACTCTCTAACTGTGGCATGTGAAAGTAAAAGCTGTATTGTATTCATGGTATGTGTTTTTTTTCTCCTTATTTTTTAAAACTTATTTTATTTTTTTAACTGTTGAAACTGTGACAAACTTGATGAGTAAGAAGATGGAAATGAAAACTGAATGCGAAACTAAGCCAAGATATATTCACAAGATCCTCTAAGCTGCACTGGTTTACAGGTCAACAGATGAGAGCTCTAGCCCTAGTCTTACCAATTTCACCCTCATGCATACTGTACGGTTAAAGTGACGCAACAAGCTTGCTTAAATAGTCTACATCACAAAAGCAATTTGGTTTTAGTGCAAACACAATTGGCTGGCTTCAGCTTCTCAATAATAACAAGCTCACCAAGGTTACAAGAAGGCACATACTTATGCTTCCTCTAACACGCAACATATTTAGACAAACCGCAACATCTTTCAACAACACCACAAAGCGGTGAAAACAGGAAAGCTACTACATCCAGATAAAATGGTGAAGTTTTGCTGTTTGTGAATTAATCAAAAATGTACACTTATCCATCAACAAAATAATGACGTTAAGGTCAATAATTACTGCTGTTGTGAATGACCTCGTTGAAAAAGGATGAAGTATGATACATTTTGGTGGACACAGATTCTCTACATACGTAGCCAATGATGCTGTGTTAATGACAAAAAGGTGCATTTGGATTTTTTTCTTTCTCTAATGAGTATTATTATTTCACGTTAAAGCATTGTTTTTCGTAACATCCCAGAAAAAAACACTCAAAGTGACCAAATATGCAGAGAGTGTTTTTAAATGAAAGGTGTGCACGACATTGGACAATTGGATTACACTTTTGGTATTTGTGTTTATCTTCAAATGTGTTATTGGCTGTGTGATGAAGACAATCAACATTTGACTCATGGGACATGATTCCTTCCTCATACATCCCGTCTCTCACTTTCAGAGCTGCTTGATTTGTCCAAAACAATTACAGGAGGAAACAACAGTTTTAATGCCCCTCAAATCTCGACACTAATACTCGGGGTACTGCCAGGTAAAAAAAACCTGCTTGGAACAACATTATGTGGATGTGCATTTAAAAAAAGCGACTGATTTTTATACCTTTGAATACAAAAACAAATCAAAACTTGTCAAATATCACCATTTACTCAGCATGGGTGAAACAACTATGGTTCAGAAATGTGTTCAGTGAATTATATTGCTTTTGATAGAAGAAGACCAAAATAAGTCTAGTGCAAATCTCTTTTCTGGTTTGAGAAGTGGTGGTCGGGTTAATGAGACTCAACTGTCATATCTGCTCTACCATAGCAAGAGCATACCAAGTGATTCTGATGACTGGATAGCTGTCAAGTGGTATCCCTTTATGACTTTTCTGAATGTTTAAGAGAGCATTCTTTCTTTTTCAGAAAATAAAAAATAGAAATCTGTCACCAGTGGATGCCGTGTAGCAATTTGGAAGGAAAACCCTAATAAATATTTCCTCTCATATATAACCCATCACTTAATGAATGCAATTAACCAGCACAAAGGAAATGTTATAACTTCTTACATCTAAATGACTCCTATTTTGAACGGGAGGAAGTTAGTCACCCTCCCCTGTACAGCTGGGAGGATGTGCTTGTCTGTCAGCTCGCATCTGTGCTAACGGGTGTTGTCTGTGCAGTTATGTCTGTCAAATACATCTCTCAACTTGGAAATGTTGGAAAACTCACTCCAGTCCAGTGTTTGACAAATCATATTATAAAAACGTCCTTGCACATACATTAAAAAACAAACAAACTTTATCCCCTCTTTCAAAACAGCAGTCAATACATTTCAAACAAGCTTGTTTCATAACAATAATAATAAAATACAAACCAAGTTGGAGCATAAATTATCAAAAACAAACTGAAAACACATTACTGCAGCATATATTTCAGGGTTGCTTAGTTGTGATGTTAACTACCTTTACTACAACAGCTCCACTTCTGCCAAGTTCATGACTACTGTATATAGGAGAAGTATTTTTTTAGGGAAATAATAACACATCAAGCTAACGTAGGCAAAAGAAAGCCTAACAAAATATACACATATTTATAAGCACATCTCATAGTTCAACTCAAGTGCATGTTTACAAAAAGCATCTACATACAAGATATGGCAGCAAAAAGCCTGAAAGCCAGATGGAAAAGAACCTAAGCTGCTTTTATTAGGGCACATGTCATTTCTGATTTGTAATGCCAATATTTGAGAAATTCTGTCTTCGCCCAGGTACAAAACATCGCCAGAATTACAGTAATTAAATTTCCTATTTTTAACACACAGGATGGAAAAAATACAGCAGATTCACCTTGAATTAGACCTTACAGTAATAAAATATTGTCAAATTTAGCCAAATGATTTACATTCCGCTCGCAGATGATGTGTTGTTATTACAAAAATATATGTAATCACTTTCATAAATATTTGGACCACGTTGTGATATTTAAATTTGTGTTACAGTTTGGTTTTTAATTTATTTTCATCATGTATTGATGGCTGGCTATGGTGCTTTTTTTCAGTGAACATGAAAGACTTTGACTTGAATTGCTGAGACTGACGGTATTATTCTCATGATTTTTTTTGGCTTAATAAACAACCTATAAATATGTGCAAACTTAACATATTGGTCCATCTCAAGTATAAATGGCTAAATGTGCTCAAAGTCACAATGTCAGATTAGTATTTTAGGGACAGCCTTGAAATATTAGACGGTGCCAATATTTGAAGAAAACCGCTATCACAAAACTATTTTGATATAATCCAATGTGAAGGTGAACAGGTCTACACTGATTTGCTAAATGTGTGTATAGAAGACAATGATTATTATGTTTCGACAGAGGAACGATGCAACATTTACAATCTTATACATGCGATAGTTTACATCACAGCTAGTGTGGCAGATTCATTTTTATGTTTTGTTGCATTTCTTATAAAAAAAAAAAAATCTATTTTGGTCTACAATAGGCAAATGAACACAACCACAAAACTATAAACAACTGATCAAGTGACAAAAACATAGATGCATTTTCACAAGCACCCGGCAATGAGAAGAAAAACAAAGAAAAAACAAAACAACTGTAGCAATCTAACCCAATTATATAGGAACCCCACACACATAGAAAATAAACATTAATTTCTCCATAAAACTTAAATTATCTGAACCCTTCTTTGGTTTATAAAAACAAACATTGTCTAGTACAGGTTTTTTTTTTTTCTTCCATTTGACTTCTAATGATTAGCATGGCCCCGCTTTACAAATGACCACTACCAGTCTCCTTTAGGTACAATACATTACAGTGCTAAAAGTTTGAATCTAAGTCTGCATGTCCATTATGGCAGACTATGTGCTGGCTGAGACAGTGACCAACATCTGCTTGCTGTTTTTTTTTGTATTTTATATCTCTGCACTGTGAAAGGGAGACCTACATAGAGAAACAGAGTGATAACATAGTGCACGTTTTCTATAAAACCGGCCACACAAGCATTTCCTGTGCCCAAAGCTTATGAGGTTTGTGGCAAAATTTGAATTAACAGCAAGATGGGTTTAAAAAAACAAACATATCTATTTGTGGGAAATATACATTTTACTAAACTTTGATGTAATGGGCAATGCTTGTTACTACATGACCAAATATCCAACACATCTGTAAAACAATTTAGTGCTGGAAATTCTCCTTAATGTTAAAAAATGACTGCCAGACTAGGAGTTGGAATGTTCTGGACTTGAACAGGAATGCATGTTTTCAGTTAACACACTTTAAAACAAATTGTCTCGTCGAACTGGACTAAGCCAAAAAAAAAGGAGCGAGTGAGACACAAAAAGGCTCAATGTTTAGTCTTTAGAGGCTAAAATCACGCCTAAGTCTCCTCATCATTGCGATAAAAGAAAGATACAGAAAGCCTGTTATCGAGGGACACTCAAAATATAGCTTGTGCTCCATCAAACAACAAAGTATTCCCCTACAGGAAAAAGGCTGTGTAGACAGAACTGCATGCTTCATTTGGACTGATGGATGGTAGTTACCTGATGATGATTTTTATTAAAAACTTCAGGGTAGTGTAATAACTGCATTTTCGGAGAAAGCGTCATAGTGAATATAATGTTGATGTTGTTATAGCTTAGTTGAGCTGTGTCATACTTTAAGATCTGAACAGCTGCTTCACTGTATGTGTGTGACTCAAAAAAGAAAATCAAAACAAAATCTGGATGTTTGACACTAAAATCAGAGCAGATGCTGTTTCTGTGCGTCATAGTGCGACGGTTGGATGACAGGGACTAGCTAGATCACATTGCCTTTATTATTAATGTTTGATTTTAAAATGAAATGTCTATGAAACTAAGCCTTGAAAATGTACATTTGTCAATCATAGCTGTTTTCTCCTATTTACTTGAAAACTATGTATTATGGAGGATTTAAAGATTCAAAATAAAGGCAATCTCTTGCTTTTGGTGTAATGCATGTTTTGTTGTAATATAATATGTTTATGTTGTAGATTTTACAGAAATTTGTAATTGAAAAAAAAGATTATTTTATTTTTTTGTTTTGTCTGCTTGGATCTCACATCTATTTAACAATAGCGGTTTAATTTAAAAAGTGTCTTTTTTTTCTCTCCTAAATTTGGCACAGTAACTAGGCTGGAGAAGGTTACAGAGAAAACTGTGGTAATTAGTCCACAGGGGACATAATAATAAGCCATCCCAAAACCTTTTATCTTGCAGCCACTCAGTCCTGAAATTTGATTTATGGTTTCTATTCGACTACATTTTCTTTTAGGGATGTTTTCATGTTGCTAAACCAACCACTTAAAGACATTCAAATGCTGTGTGTGTGTGTGTGTGTGTGTGTGTGTGTGTGTGTTGCCAAAACTTCCAATTTGTAATCTCATTTAGCTTCCAAGTACTGTGGTTATAAATATCTAAATGACCAGTTTCTTTTTTTCCATGTTGCTTGTTGCTTGCCCTTTACAATTTCAAGCTGCATGTAAACAACACGGCAGTCAGATAAAACTTTATCGATAGTTGAGGGGAAATTGGGCATTGGCTTGCATGTGGAAGAGCCTGTCATCAAGGTTAAAGGACACAAAGTGTACTTTAAAAAAGCAGCTTCCAGTTCCTACAGCCTGCAAACCATTGTGTCTTCATTTACAGTAAATGCCAGAGGAGGTAACTACTGCCATGCTTATAGATGTTATTATAGTCTGAACAATGGCATTTTTTAACACAATTAAAAAATCCAAATATTCTTGATTCAGATTATGTGTGGCTCCCTCTGCTGTTCACAAAGTGCCACTGCCTTTTCCCCACAAACATACAGTACAGTATATGGATTGCTTGCAAATGGCAAAAAATGGCATGTGTAAAATGCCAAACAGCAATGAGAGAGAGCAACATGAAAGAAAAGAAGAAAAAAAAAAGATCATTTAATTTTAAGATTACATAAATATGTTTCAGGTATCATCTGAACCTGCTCAACCTATTTGTATATTTTATTTAAAAACCTGGATATTTGATTGCATTTTATATCTTTGAATCCTCCAAACTGTATAAACGTAAGGTAAAAAATAAAACTTGCAGATGTAGCTTTTACTGTATATGAATAGAACATTTAATGTATTTTAAAGGGTTCTCTTATAGGGTGTACTCACAACCACCAGGTCTTAGCAGTAATAGTATAAATAGTATTTTTTTAATAGACCATTGTGTATATACTGTATCTGTGCAATGTAGGAGAGAAAAACTATGAATATTCTGTATAGTTGCTGTATGTACTGATAGGCACTTGATAGGCATATTCCCTATATCCCACAAGGTACTGTATACTCTAGCTGCAATTATGTCTTTATTAAACTATCTGAAAATGTATGCTTCATCTGTGTGATGTGAGATGGTGATACTTAAATATATATAGTATATTTGTAAGAAGTTATCTATTTCACTCTGTACTGTAGAAGGCCCAAAAAAGAAAAATGCAGTTAAGTAATATCTGAATGTTTCCATGTGTTTTCTGTAATCTACTCTTAACTTTGTGACTTTGTTCAAGCTTCAATAAAAAGATCGGACTTAAAAATGTGTGGAGACAAACAGGAAGACAGACGCATGCTTTATCAGAATAAAATGAACCTGTTCCTTACTCAACATGACCCTCACCATTAGTATCTTCCATTTCCTTGTTTTCATCTCAATGCAAAGCATATACGCATATATAGTACACTGTGAAATATGACTCAATAACTGACTATCCTTTATCCAGTTGCGTGAAGCTAAGTATGTATAAACAACACCACTATGATCACCATAAAATAAGCAGGAGGAAGTGTGAAATAAAGAAGTATAACGATGAATTAAACATACTGCAAGAAGGACAACAATGTACTGTAGACCCTGTGTCTCTACACTAGATAAACAAAACATGAACAGTAATATATTTGAAACACAATACAAACAGCTGCAGGCTCAAGGCTATTATCTACTTTTCAATATGTTTTGTTCTGGAAAATATGCAAACACTTTGCAAACATAAAGTTTAGACTTTTTTTTAACTAACAACTAGAAGCACGATTGAGATAAGGACTTATTTTCTGGATAATGTTGCAACTTTTCAACCATTTTTAACCAACGTTTTTGCAACACTGAGAAAAGAGAATTAATCACCACCACGAGTAGCTGAAGCAGTATAAGGAATATATAACTATGGACAGTGAAGAGCCTGTGATGCTAATGCAACAGGAGAGGAGCGTTATGACACACTGGAGAGAAGGTTCTTCCCCTTCTAAGCCTGGTCTGCTATCAATCAAACACCTTATGATACAACAAGTCAACTGACGATGGGACGAGTTATTAGCCCTCATCCAGATAACGTTGAGATTGGCTACTTTTGTTATTCCAAAAAAAAAAAAGATAGAGAAACAATTGATAGTGTAATTCTGAAATCAAATATTTCAAAAACCAACATCGAGCTACTTAACCTACTATTTAGACCAATGATACCACAAAGCTGGTTGTACTCATCTAGCTACAGTCAATAGTGCATTTGATATATGTGTTTACACAAAATATGTAAAAAATTTAGGTGCCATGAAGGAATGCTAGATTACTGAATACATACATTACACTGAAACAATTCAATTTATGTCTCTGCCTTTGCTTTCAAAGAAGTGATGATGTTAGTTTGGCAGTGTTTAACTTGACTACTGAACAGACAACAAACACCAACATCATGAGCTGTGTGCCATACGTGTGGCAGTACTGTTGGAAAGAGATCTCGGCAGTTGCTTACGTATTCTATTTAGTGCATTGTCTGTTAAGGCATGAGATTACCCTCCACTTGCTGTGTAGAGACAAATATAGCACTAGCATGCAGCAATATTGCCATCCTGGCGACAACAGCTACAATCAGGAACCATTCAATTTAGGCTTATATGCACACCATAGGAGACAGGCCCAATCAAATGTTAAGTAATGTGCTACTTTTACTGAGGACTAACCTCACGCTTTTTCGCTGTATTTCTCATGTACGGTCAATATTCTTTTTTGGTGAGGAGAAATGAATACAGAATCTTTTCAGGTCTCACATGATCATCACTTGCCTTCACAGGGTTCAGAAATCTAGAAGCAATTTTATGAAATTTCAAAATGATGGATATAACTTCTCCAAACGGGTACAATGAAGTACATCAGAGCTTGACCTAGGCTTTTGTCAAATCTCAGAACAAATGTTACAGGTGCCATATTAGCCCAAAAGGTTTGGAAAGCTGCTTCTCATAGTACCTGTGCTGCATATTGCAAAGGAAGCCCTACAGTTCAGATATTCCACTTATTAACAGTTTGATTAGGCTATATACCACACAGACACTCACAGACATACAAACACTAAGGAAGGGACACGACTGTGTACAACTGACGGACAGATATCAAAGAAGCTGCATTCCATCACCTCCCACACCTTTAAACCCATAGAAAGTAGTTCTAGGACACACATATCATTTATGTTACACACACACACATTATAAATGTATTATTATTAATAATATAATAATAGTTATTATTATTACCTCTGCCAACGGAGTTGGACGGGAGTTGTGTTTATTATTACTGTTTCACTGTTAATGTTGTTTGGCTTGGATGTTCTCAGAGAATTTTTTTTGTCTGTTTCTAAAGAAATGCAATTGATTTACTGTTATAGGGAACTAACTCCATTAAAGAATGATTTCAAAAAGGTTAAAACATAGATGAGCACACATAATGGTACATATTTAAATAAAAATTAATGCTTGCATTAACACGGCACAAGGATATACTGTAGGTAACTGCAAGCGATAACAAAAGCCAAGAACCGCTGAATTACTTAGTGAATAAATTGAAACAAAGGTATTTTATTACATGTGAACTCTACAACCAAATGTTAGATTTAAACAAAAAAAGATCCTCTTTTCTAAAACTATAATATCTCTGTTAACAGTAGTGCACTTATTGGTTTAAGCAGTGCAACATATATGCAAGAAAATAATGCAGTCCACTTATCAAGATTTTAAAAAATGTTTTTTTTTTTTCCTTTGAAATTGAATAAAAGAAAATTATAGAAGTTCATTTAAGGAAAATGATTAAATATTAAGCACAGGCATTTTAAGAAAATGTGCAAAGTAGCACTTTTTTAACTACAGCAGGTCTTTTTAAGACCACTGTATGCAGTTAGTCATTCTTTTAACAACACAACTACTAGAGTGTTTGCTCACATAAATGAGCAAATCCTTCAGATTTGCAGTTGCAGGCAGTTGCATTTGTGTGTGTGTGTGTGTGTGTGTGTGTGTCCTATTTTGATTAAAAAGCAATACAAAACAATTCAAATATCAGAAATGAGCCTTACGTGATGTGATGCATGGATGACAACTTGCACACACTAGCTTCCAAAACTATTCTGTACATGCTGTGTCTAGGTTTTTAGAAAAATCAGGAATGTATACTATTGTCTAGAAAGTCCATCTGCAACTTGTGGTATATCATGAAACAGTGTGAATTTAATGGAGCTACTTGTTTTCCTTTGAGACTGTATTTCCTTTCAAAACGTTGCATGTCATTTGAGCATTTAGGGAGAGCATTTAGAGTAATGCATTTTGCTCCCACTTGCTAAAATAGTAATGACCAGGTTATACAGTGGTTCTAGGATCAGGATGGCATTTAGTTCCGATTGATTTAAATTAAATCCCTCCCTCTTTAACACTGTTCCAATCAACAACAAGCCTAAAGCCCCCTAATATTATAATTCGAATTACAACCATGTTGGCTACTCAATAACAATAGTTAAAGTGACAATTTTGATCTACATCCCATAACAGTCAGGTGCAAGTTGAGAAGCGGCAATTATGAAGGAGAGAGTTTAGTCGCATATGCCAGCCTGCCATAACTGTGAATGTGAAAGGCTAAAACAAAAACATCAGCAAAAGAATCTTTCTTTTTTTCTCATGTTTTGAAATGGAAGAAGTCTACTAGCCTTAACAGTCTTTAGGGATATTAGTGGCAGTGTATGCAAATGAGTTAAACTCCAAACTTCAGAAAAAAAGAAACATATTTTTGCTCAAATACTGTCTCATCAACACACCCTAGTTTAGTAAATGTAATCTTAACCATCAAAATGCATGTACAACAATTACAAAACATGAAATATTTGTCCCTGTCACCACCGACAGGAAGTTACACTTCAATTAAATGATTGAAATTGGTACCTTGACAACAGCTGCATTATAATCCCTTAATACCATAGGAATAAAATAAAACCCAGTGTCAAATTAACTACTCTCCTTTTTTTGTTTTACATAAGAAGGCAATCTTGTGACCATCAGTATTTTTAGAGGGAATATGTAGCCCAACCCCAGATGATTTTTTTTTGTTTTTGTTGTTGTAAATTATACCACAGTAAGCTTGGACATCTATAGTTTCCAAACTGGTCAGTATGGGTTCACAACTGCCATGATTTATGTTTCATGGCAATGTACACACACACACACACACACACACACACACACACACACACACACACACACACACACACACACACACACACACACACACACACACACACACACACAAACAAACAGGGACAAACAGACAGACACATGCAAATACACAAACGCTCAAACATATATGCACATGTATATTCATTCAGACATATCTACACTAAAGGTGTGTTTGTGTGTATATGATTCTTTCGCAGGCCTTTCGGTAGTGTTCAACACATAAATCAGTATTTTAGGAAAGCATACATTTAGAGGCCTGTAGTTAGGATCCATCCAGTAGATCAATATCAAACTACTAAGCCTTAAGGCCACCATCTTTTTTTTCTTTTAGAATAACAAATCTTTTGGGAAACTTAATGTGCCAGTGTCTATACTCATTACTCTTCATACCTCAAAATAAGAAAAGGAAAATCTAGTGCCATTTTATTTGTCATTCTTTTTGAAAGAAGTTTATCTATTAGTACTTATCCATCGGAGACATGCATTCGCATGTGGTCATTGAAGTGCTCCATTTGGTCGAACTTGGCAGGGCAGACGGAGCACACGTAGGTGGTCCCTTCTTGGCAGCTCGCTTCTGCAGCTACACCCACTCCTGTTCCAACCCCAACCCCTACTCCAGCACCTCCGCTCACTGGCATGGCGAGGGCCACCACTCCAGCTCCAGGCTCAGGGACAGCCATAGGCATGGGAATGGAGACTGGGCCCGGGGTACCTGCACTCCCCGACAGCCCTGTGATGGCGCTGCCTGTGCTGTGCAGGGCCATGTGCCTCTCCAGCAGGGTCTTGTGTGAGAACTTCTTCTTGCAGATGTAGCACTCATAGGACTTCTCTCCACGGTGCAGCCGCATGTGGACATTGAGAGAGCTCTTCTGGGTGAAACGCTTGTTGCAGATGCTGCACTGGTAGGCCCGCACCCCTGTGTGTGTCACCATGTGTTTGATTAAGTAATCCTTCAGGGAGAACGAGCGCCAGCAGATGCTGCACTGATGAGGCTTCTCACCTGGATGTACATGCAAGACAAAAGCATTTAGGGGAAAAAATAAGAGACACATTTTGAGGATTAGGTTTTCAAATAATGAATAACAACATTTGAAGCCTGAAGCCACAAGTGTCACATTTCCAGTACAGGAACATAGCTCAGGCTGGAATTATTTAAACCTGTATTAGTTATAATTGTTATAATGCTGGTTCTATGTCCTGTACGCTGCAAGTTTTTGAGAAAGTAATTCCTATAGTATAGCTCTGATGCAGTTATGGCAACATATATGCATTGATATTGATAGTTTATGAAAAGTAAAAAGTGCTTTACAGACACAGAAAGGTAGAGCTATGAGGAAGAATTTGAAAAACACACAATAATGTTAATTCCCATACGATCACAAACCAAATAATTTATGCTTCTATTCATCTATTTGGTATTTTTGTCAGTTTGTTAAGATGTAAGCTCATTTTACATTATTGTGTCTGCTGACATTATTGGCTGTAAAATATTAACATATTAATAATTATGTAAAACTAACAGGTAGACAAAGAGACTGACAACAGTGCGAACAGGCACATTAGATCATGCAATTTAATGAAGTCCTGTCTATCTACTGTTTGCTGCTGCACTGAGTGAATTAATGTGTAGCTACCTGTTTTGATTAAATGAGGCCAATAATTTATTCTTCTACTTCATCACTTTTCTTTCTTCTTTTTCGCAACCTGCTCAGATCAGTGACAGATCGAAAGCATGGAGCAAGCACACATATAACAGGTATATTTACTGTCTTTGCTATTTTGCTATTATATTTGCAATAATGACTCATACAATTGCAAGCTAATATTTTTGAGCAAAGGTAATCCGTCATTGATTGCCATGAAACATTAAGATTTTGTCTCATGGAATTAATTGATCAGTTACTTTCCTTCTCAATATGTCATCAATCTAATTGTGTTAGTAAAACTGGGACATTTGGTTTGAAGTAGCAGTCACAGGTAGTTCTGGACACGCAATGGATTCTAATGAATATGAATGGCTATTTGAGTAGGCAATTTTTATGAGATCATCTAATTATATGATATCTAATTCTTTCTGTGATGATGATTTCTACGGTTTATGATTGATAAGCCTTCCAGTGCTACAGGAAAGCAGTGCACAGTGTAATGATGTGCTGCATGAGCACTCTTTTGACACTGTCAGATACAAATGATAACAAAAGATACTAGTTAACTGTGACCTAATGACTTTTTTTTTAGGCTGTGTTTTATACTTTTCCAGTATAAAAACACAGCTAACATACTGATACTATACACTCTATGTTTTATGGACTAATCTTAACTGTTTTACAGTAAGTATTCATTTGTCACTTTCTCAGTGTGAACAAACTACAACCTTAAACTCCTGCCTACATTAACTATATAGATATTAAACCGATTTAACAAAGCTTACTAACATTAAAAAAACATTTACTACAAATAAGAAAATCTGACCTACCAGTATGGACAAACATGTGTTTGACGTAGTTCTGTTTAGCAGTAAAGGTTTTACTGCAGAGAGTGCATTCGTAGGGCTTCTTTTCCCCCGGACCAATTCCTCCTACAACCTGCTGCTGCTGAGCTGGCGCTTGCTGTACCGACATGGGGTTCGGGAATGATGGCATAGAAGGGGGCGGCACAGCCACAAATTGTGGTTGCTGCTGGCCAGGAAGGTAAAGGAAATTCTTGTTGTCTCTAGCCGGCTGTGTAGGAAAGAGTGTGGGCAGGAAGGTGCTTCCAGCAGTGCCCATCACTTGGGAATTGCTGGTCACGGTGAGCGGCATCCTCAGATTGCTGGTGTGTGATTCTGCCTGGCGCATGTAGTGCGGGGCACTTGGCAGGGACTGGGACATGACTGAGTTTGGCAGGGGCTGCATCATGCTACTGTCACTAGTGCTGTGGGATGTGTCCCCGTCATCTGTGTCTTGCACTTGCTCTGGGGACGAGTCATTGACCTCTATATGCACTGGACCTCCTTCACCAGGATGACCGTCCCCGCCCCCGTCTCGGCTAAAGCCCGTCAGGTATGGCTGCTGCTCCATAGCATCTGGCTCAGTACTGATGGAGGAGCTCACCCCTGAGTCAAAACTTTCAACCTTGGATTCACTCTCCACACCCTCAGTATGGTCAGTGTCATCTTGACAGTCCAAATTATCGTAGCAGCTGTACTCATCTTCGGCCTCCTGTTTTATGTGCATCCCTCCTGTTTGTATGCGTACCGGTCGTGGTTGCTTGCGGCAGTGGGTGGACTCTGCTGTGGAGATGAAGCGGTCGACCTGCTGAGATCTCTCCTGGATGCGGTTCATCCAGGGCGGATCTTGAGATTGCTGGTCCTTCTGAGTGCTGAGAGTCGGATCGCAATTTATCGACATAGGGTTAATGTACAGGGGGCGCTCGCGGGTGCCGTTCTGCAGAGTGAGGCCAGGGTATGAGTACAGTGATGTGTATGCACGGTCCATGCTTTGTGATGTTGCTTGCATATAACCTGACTCTGCGTCGCTGCTGGGCCCAGAGGTGCCAGACTCTGGCGTGCCACGGGGCGTTTCCTGACCAGAGTCTCCTGGTATAACAGGGAACCCCCCCGGCCCAGCCAGGCCCACATTCTGGGACACGATGCGGGTACACTCATCAATGACGGTCTTGATCTGTAGGATGCTGGCAGCAGTTAGGATCTGCAGGGCCTCTGACTGAGATACCCGCAGAATCCCACTGTACATAAAGTCAATCAGCTTTTGGATGGATTGCACTGAGACCACAGAAGGGATCTCAATGTCGCTGTAGCCCAAGAGCAGCTTGTCCTGAAAGAAGGGGCTTCCAGCAGCCAGCACGCACCGGTGAGCTCGCAGCATACTTCCATGGATCCGAACAGTCACGTCACAGAAGTGCCCACGGTTGCGTTGCTCATTGAGGGTCTCAAGTACAGAATTGCTGAAGTTGTGGAGATTGATGTTATGAATGCGCTCGGTCATCCCCTTGCAACTGATGTCACCTGCAAGCAACACACCTGACTTAAAAAAACTCTTGACACACACAATCAGAACATTATTCAACTGGATTAAATACACCCATATACCTAAAATATGTTGTTTTACAAAAACAAACTATATTTACATTGTTGGTTTACAGTATTAGTGATATATAGGAGTAATACAACTGTGTAATTGAATAATTAAATATACACTATGTAATAGAATATTTACGGGAAAATGCATCACAAAAAGAAGCTCTCTTGCATGCAAGGAGATTTTTGGCTGTGTGTCAGAAAACACAACCATGTCACAGTACTACAATCAATTAAATATATGATAAGTAATATTGATTCTTGTTATAAAAAGATATAAGATTTAAAACGATAATAAAGATATGGTAATTCTAATATTTGTTTTTCTCAGTCCGGTCTCATAACTTTAGGATGAGAATCAAATCATTTATAAATGTGTCTCTTGAATGGTGGTTTCAAAATTCCACACTGAAGAGGTGAAGGACAATTAAGATGGTTCCCATCTAATTATTACAAGTTTCTCTCTCTATGTGTATCCCTGAAATTCTTCCAACCACCGTTAGGTGGTGCACTGTGCTTAGATGACAACAGGCCTCTTTTGTTAGCCATGTGTTCACTGTGATGGCGCTTCCTAACTATCCTAGGAATACACTAGATGTGACCTGGGTGATCAGTGTGTAAGATAACTCAAGATGATATTCTCCCCAGTTAGATGTGAAAAGAATTGAAAATCTAAATCTAAATTAGAGCAGTAGTAAGTGTAAGAATTATCCAAATTGTGGGTTTCCATCATTTTTGTAGAATTAATTTATTTAGCATATAAACATTTGTGAGTATAACTTAATTAAAGTGGTTGACCTTATTTAAATAATTATTAAACACAGCCCTTTTCATCAACCCAAGATAAATGTCCTCATTTAAACTTGGAAACTGTACAAATCCATGTAAAAAAAATTATTAATGTTAGTAATTCATTTACACTGTGTTTGTCAATGAATATATTTATGAAAACATATTGGTGATGGAATGTCAGAATCAACACATAACATAACTACTGTATATACGGAATGAAAACCTGAACATATGGAGAAATGGTTTATATTTTGGAATGCAGTTATACACTGAATAGAAATAAACTGAACAGTGGTACTAACAATAAAAACATATTTGATAGTAACAGACTAGAATTGAGCTAAAATGTACTGCAGAAGCAGTGCAATAGTGTTAGCATTAAGTATTAATGCTCTTTTCCAGCTAAGTTACACAGTAAAGGGAAAAAATTAAAAACTGAAGCAGTCCAGTACTCACAGTTAGATGACGTTTTTTTCCGAATATGCTTGTGTGGCTGGTGATGAAGTGCAGGTCAAGCTTCAGTTTGCTGGTGGAGATGGCTGATCAGAGGCCAGGTGCTAGGCAAGGCTGTCAGTCCTCTCTGTCCAAATCATGTGTTGCTCTGCCACAGTGTTTGGAGGGGGAGAGAAAAGACAAAGACAAATCTTAATGCCACATACTGCCTCGTCGATATTGCCACTCCCTTAATGAACCGGGAGCCACAGTAACACAAATGTCTTCCACCGACACGCTGCAACAGATGTGTGAAGAGTTTTTAAAACAAGACGAATGGACGTTCCTGTGTGCACATGGCCACCAATTACAAATCAAAGGTTGAAAAAATATTCGTATTAGAGTCAGTTCTTCTCTCAGCAGTTATCTGAGCCGCAGAGCAACAAAACCACACCCTTACAAAGAAAAAACGATCTAAATTTATTTATTTTTTTACCCAGGTTAAATATTTCAGAAAAGGTCTCAGTCACAGACAGATGTGTGTGTGTGTGTGTGTGTGTGTGTGTGTGTGTGAACATGTGTGTACTTTTTTATTTTCAAATCCAAAAAAATAAACAAGACAATGTCCAATACAGATATAGAGCAGATGTTAGAAGTTGTAATAATAGAAAACAAGTCACACATTAGGTAAAAAGACAAGGCATTCATTGAGAAACACAAGACAGGCATTCAACAACATTAAGCATGTGATAAGCAAACCGACCACATTAAAGCCACATATAATGGTATCATTTAAGGTCATACAGGCTGAAAAAAAAATGCACTGAACCAGTGGAACATGCCTTTACAATGTATCTCTTATGTGTCCCATACTGGTCAAAGTACCTTCAAATACCTCAACCAACAAAGCTTTAATCCAGAAATTGCTCCACGTGTTGGGATGTGAATATTTATCATTCCATTACTGGAGTTTGGATCGGGATTGCAAGTGTAATCTGACACTCTTAAATATGTTTTTGTAAAAGGAGTAAAAAATGTTTTGTAGCTTTCACGCTGGTTACAACACAAACATCAAGTGCTCTCTGTGAAATGGCAGTAACATGTTATGGAGATTTTCTGACCTCTCCAGTGATTTAGTGATTTAGCAATTTAGGACTCAATATACAAACACAGAAGCACAGAGAACATAGAGATGGTTAAAGTGATATATTGCAAAAGTTTATCAAAAATATATCAAGGTCTCACCAGTAACTCCCACAGAGAAGTTTGTGCACATTGATTTTGTACTGTCACAGAACAAAAGAAATCCTTTCTGATTGGAATACAACCAAAAACAAATCTCCCCTTATCCTATGGGAAATAGTCTCTCTACAATACTCTATTATCATTGGACAAAAGTCCTCAAGCAACACTCTCGCTCTGTTTCCTATAAGGAAACAGTATTTTTCCCCCACTGGTGACCTTGACATATACATTAGTTTACACATACATGGTGTTTCCGTGAGCATTTTTGAACACAATGCATACATAAAAATGTTCAAATTATTAACAAAAGTCAAAGAATCATAATTCCTTTAACAAACAACAGTGTGTTGCTAAATGAATAGAATGAGGCTTGGAATTGACCACACCTGCACGTTAATGCTGACACTCATTCTTTTACAAATCCCAAGTACTTTCAAAGAACACACCTCCTGCTTTGAGACACTGAGGTGAAATCTACTGCTGAAAAGTATGTGATTTTAAGCAAGTAACCTCTGTGTTTTTTTCACAGAGGTTTCAAGGTAACTGATACATATTTTGATCTCCAAAATGGTCAATGAAGATGATTATTTTTTCTATAGTTTAGTACGGAGAAGCAGAATATCTGGGAGAAAACCAAAGTTCAGGGGTTAAAGTGTAAAAACTAAAAGAGCTATGTGCACAGCTGACAGGGAGATGTGTTCTTGTTTTCTCGAAATGTCCTTGTCAACTAACAAATCTGATGATTAGATATAGACAAGTAATAGCCTGTTTGAGAGCAGAGGGTGATCGCTCGATACTAAGACGAATCATTCTTTGGCACTATAACACACACACACACACACACACACACGCACACACACACACACACACACACACACACACACACACACACACACACACACACGGTTAGTTCTTCTCTCTTGGTCAGGACAGAACTTAACTCTAACTGTCTTTTATCATAGACCTAAGTCTGAACCCCAAACATGAGCCTTTTTCTAATACCTAACATACAAAATCTAACCAAAACCATAAACCCAACAGTAGGTGTAACCCTTGCCCTAAAACATTGGCTCAGTCAAAATGAAAACCAACAAATATATCACGTTAAAGCCTACTCTTTCTAATATCGCACACAAACATGAGCCAAAATGCTTGAAACCATAGCAGTAGCAAATAATTGACCTTTTTTCTTTTCTAGCAGCGGTTAGCTTGAGATGTAACTGGTGTATTCTGGTGCCATGGGCCTTTTTTGTGTGCCTACTGTTAGACAATGCAAATACATATATGTTCCCTATCTGGCTTCCCTCGCCCATCCAGACATGTAAATCCACCTGCCTAAGGGGTAAAGTGAGGTGAATGCTGGCAACAAAGGAGCAGGCCAAGGGAAGCAGGCTTCAGTTGCCCAGACTGCCACTCACAACAGTGATTCCATTTTAGCCGTGACACAGTGGGTGAGCAGCAGCCAGCGCCTACCTGCAGTGAATTCTAATCAGCCCAGGGGTCTGTCTCCCTCCCCCCCCCCTCCCTCCTGTACCCTGCCTTGGACTAAAGGGGCTGATGATCCTTCAAAATTAATTAGATCCTTGTAGGAGGCAGCCATTTTCTTTCACTTCCTAACGCTCCACCAAATTTTTTTTTTTTTAATTCAACTAAATTTGGGGTGTGTCTTTTCCCTCCTCATATTGATCCCTTTCTCTGTGTGCCTGCCTCTACCTGTTTCCTGTTTCATCACGTTGAAACTCACTCGCCGTTTTTTCTTCCGTCTGTCTCTCCGTCTGTGCCCCCTCCTCTTCCTCCCTTCCTCCCTCCCTCCCTCCCCAACACCCTCCGCCCCTGCCTCTCCATGCTCCCAGCTCTGTGTCTGCCTCTGTGGAGTTTGCTGTCAATAAATCCCCAGAGGTCAGTTTGTCTGCTGGAAATCAGACACAATGCTTCAGACCGCCAATGCAATGCATGCTCTGCTGCTGCCGCCACAACAAAGACTGAGGAGGGATGGAGGGTGGGGAAGAGGGGGGCAAAAAAAAAAAAAAGAAGACAGGGAGACGAGGGTTGCAACTTCACCAGCCAGACTCCAGGTTAATCAGCTGCCTGTATAAGGTGACAAGCTCATGAAATACGCTGCATCGAATTGGACATTAGTTAATCAAAGGGGTGGTGGTGGTGGTGGTGGGGGGTGGGGGTAAAATGGTGAGGATGGGGGATGGGATTGAGTGAGAACAGACATAAGAGGCATGCTTATGAAAGGAGCAGTGTCAGCCATGTGAATAATATACATCCTGAATATGCAAATAATGCTTACAACACACACTACAAGCATATATTCAAGGCTCTTGATACATTTAAATCAGGAGACAAAAGGGCCACGGGGCAAGCTCATGTCCATGCATGTGCATACAGCACTTCCATGAATCTGATGCAGATCAAGAGTGTTTTTGTGTTACACCTGATTAATAGTAATTTATGAGTTTGTTTGAAATCTCTGCTGCTTAACCATCACTGTCCAACATTTTAATTATTAATTTCAATCATCCATTTAGCCCAAATGCATTAGCATATACACTACTAGAAAACATGCTTTAATAGTATGGTCCGGATATGTGATCTAATGTAATTAAGTACACAATGTAAATGTGTGGCGAGTATGCTGGGACATTTTAAGCAATAATCAAGTGATGAAGTGTTAATCTGACAAGTGATAATTTCAAGGTGTATTCAATTAAGACACAGCACGTTAATTTCACTCCTCTGACAAAACAATTTACAGCGGCAACTCACTGTAATCAGTCAACATCTCAGACTTAAATAAATTTTATTAAACCTCAGCTAATTGTGTCTCGGTTCCCTTTGATCGGCACAATTAAAAAGTATTCTTTTAGGTGACTGAATATTCATCTCGGCCCAACAAGGTTGTGTTGGCCTGATTGGACACATTGGATTGAATCTGAGTCATTTAGCGCGCTGTGTCTCTTATAACATTTTAATGTTTCGTCTCTAACATTGAGAAGCAATTAACAGGTAAGATAACTCATGCACCTAAATCACACACACTTCAGGAGACACAGCAGAAAACACCTCACAGTCTCAAAATGTAATTGATTTGCCTTTATAGCAGTCACTTGAAACCATCAACAAGCACGTAGGCTGTTGACAAGTTGAGCCAAGATTTTGAAACAACATTTTTTTTTGTTCCTTCTTTCTCCCTTAACTGAAATTGTATGGTGTAACATAACATTACCACCAATGTCTAAACGTCTGATGAGGATTATGAATTACATTTAAACCCGGTTGTCCTAACAATTTCGACATGAAACGTCTTCCTGTACTTTGAACTGGCTCTTCACCTACAACACAGACCAGTGACGCTTCCTTCACAACTTCAGTCTTGATTTCAAGCTCACCACCAGGGACAGTTTAAAAATATGCAAACGCTGTAAAATAGCATTCTATTAATTCACCACTCGTTTTTTTTTCCTGTTGCAAATGCTCTCTTACTTGGTCAAAGCATTGTGAACTAATTACAGAGTGCCAGTGTAATGTTATGGCCACTGCATAATCGAGATTGCAAGTATTATGTTCATGCACTTCTGTGCATCATACACTAACTGGAACTGTTGTGAACTCTTTATTGTCCCCATAAATATTATCTAACTGTTCATGTTTAGTTCCACTGCCACTAAAATGTCTCAAATAGCACAGAAGATCAATGTGATAACACATTCAGTCCAACTGAAAGCCAATGAAACAGGATGTGACAGGATGTGCGGCTTTCAAATAAATTCCTCAAGCAAACAAATAACACACACTACAATACCATTACACAAGTAAAGAACAGTTTAAATATATTTTTGACAGGACAGCTTGTTCAACTTCGTCATTTTCTGTCAAAAACACACCCACCACCACCCGTTATCCATAGCAGATCATTTATCTATTTACAGATGGGAGGATAATCTACTTCTAATCTACTTTTTTCAGGCACACAAACGTTCAAATTAGTGCTATCAGTAAATGTTCCACAATGTATTTTATGAAGTTTCCAAAAAGAGCATAGAGGACAAAAAAAGATAAACAGCCAATGTTGGCTTATGGCCATTCAAATTATAAAGACAGTATCTCACTTTGGTGCTTAAAGGGACACTCTCAAGATAACCTTTTCTGTTATAATACGTGCTATCATGTATGTATGCTCTTTGTAAAAGCAAATTCCCCTAGGGGCAATAAATGTTTCATTTATAACTGGCAATTGGCTGTGGTTTTGTTAATGAGCATTTGACCAAGAAGAACCATCTGACTACTCATATGATAGTCTCCAAAACACCTCTAACCCCCGAAGCAGATAATGCTAAATTCAAGAGTTATCATTTAGGCACAAGTGTCCACAGCAACTGCCTCTCTACAGCTACTACACTTGTCGAGGACATTTTGCCTCTCCAAAAAAGCACCTCACGGGCCATTGAGAGATCTTCATGAACCTACAAAGATGCTTATACAGGACTTTTCTGTCCATTACTTGTGTATCATGATGAAGGGCAGTTGGGGGATTCTGTTTGGCAAGCGATATCAACTCATATGTCTGTGTTCATATGTGTCTATTTATGCCTGGATGGTAAATACTGTAAGCAAGCAAAACCTCAACAAGCAAACTGTGTAGAATAGAGCGGCTGAAGCACCTTTATATCTCCGAGAGAAACAAAGTGTCTCCTGACTTTATGTCCTTGGGAGATAAAGCATGACAAAGATGCTTTGTGCTGAATTATGAAAGAATAGTGTGAGACCTCTGCTAACAAGCATACACTGTGGCGTGCAGCACAGCCTGGGGATACGTTTAGGTTAAGTGTATACAATGTTTGTCACTAAAAAGACGAAACAGAATTAACACACTCTAACAAGTACTGTATTTAGTTTCATAAACAACACTTATAGGATTGTAGTATATATATATATATATATATATATATATATATATATATATATATACATATATATATATATACACACATATATATATATATATACACACATATATATATATACACATATATATATATACACACACATATATATACACACATATATATATATATATATATATATATATATATGTATATATATATATATGTGTGATATGTATATGTATATGTATATATATATATATATATATATATATATATATATATATACGTGTGTGTGTGATAAGTTAATTATGGCAAGGTTATTACGACATTATAGCGGTATATAGGTGATGATAGTTTGATAATAGGAGTCAATGCATGAAGTGAGTGAATCTGTAATTGAATAAGATTGTCGGTGAAGAAAAATCTGAAAAAAACACCAACTACTTAATTATTTCCCCATATGTGAATGTGATTGTGATCAGCCTCAGAACTTCTGTACCATGTGTTTCACCAGCAGCGGCACGAGGGTGCACGAGCCAGTGCCGAGATGGTCCCGCACATAGCTGAATGCACGAGGGTGCTTTAAGCAGTTCAGCACAACCCTGCACGTTCTGTTGGCTGGTCTGTGCTTCAACGGTCAGCGAGCTAGCCTCTCTCCCAGAATCTAGCAAGCTCAATACTTTTAAAAGGGTTCACCAGCCTAACAAAATTATGTGCTGCAAAACTGATAACATGCTGCTTGTTAACTATGCAGAAGCAAATGAAACTTTGCAAAATGTTTTATGATGTAACATACTTCTTCAGCCTGTAGCTACAGCAACAGCAATCCACATGCCATCAGGCTGAGATAATAGTGAGTCATTATTCAGGTAAACTAAAGATACCTTCAGCATACTGTTTCTTCAACTACAGATTTTGCTCATTACGTGAACAACATATAAAATCCAGATGACTCAATAACGATATTCTGTGTTTAATTTGAGCCTTATGGATGTTAGCACTTTTTAGTGTATTTATAGTTTGGCAAGCTTAGTGTCGTAAATACAGATTATATATGTCTTGTCAGCTCATTTGAAATATGATCCATCTAAAAGTGTAAATGCTGACACACTGAAACATAGTCAACCAAATGAGTGCCCTATACACACTTTAACCAAGAGCTAGGACCACAGGTCCAGTGGGCTGCAGGCTGGCTGAGCAATACAAGTTAGATATACTGACTCAAACATGCAGCAGCGCAGTTTAGGCTGGCACAAAGGTAAGGTTTTTTTGTTAGTCCAACGGAGGGGAGAGAAACTTTATCCATGCAAGACAACCCTGTTAACCAAGCCAACCAAGAAATGAGAGAAAAAAACTGAAGATTGCACCCCTTTTAGTGTCGTATCAGTGACATTCTAGTAAAGACAAAGTTAAAAAGAAGAAATGTGAGCTGATTGAAATGTTTCCAATAAACAATGTAGCACACTGAACGGCTTCATAAAAAAAGGGTTTCAATAAGAACATAATGTCAGTAATCTATAGAGAGTATCAGCTAACATAGGGCATTTATAACAGGTAGTCATAAACAGGAGTCATTTTGCAAAACTACTTACTATATCCAAAGAATACTGTAAGACACACACTGTTACTCAGTAACTACATCTTTGGAGAAAACTATACATGTCCTACCTCAACAACAGCCCTAAAATCTGATGACAAGAAGTGAACACATAAAGTTACAATAATGTTTGTAAAATCCAACTTATAACACTGCTTATGAGTTTCATATGAGCCACATTTATCATCAATGAATTAGATGTGTGTAACACTTGCATCAGAAACAACAAAAAAAACAGTAAAATGGTGTGTCGAAGTTTGAGCAATATTTTCCTTATTTAAGGCTGTGCTTTGTGATGGTTATGTAAAATTCTCTAGTAAATTAGTTTTGCAGGCAGGTTTTCTTGTGTGACAACCTATTTTTATTTCCCACTGACCACAGGACTGACTGCAGGGAAAAACAATGTTGCAATGTGGTTTTACCAGTTCTATAGCATGCTATGAGTTGTAAACAACACATTATTATTGATCATATCATACCTTTCTTTGTTGCAAAGACATATACAGTGTTTCGAAAGTGATGCCTCTACACTTCCTACAATCCATTAAGATTTAATGTTGGTGTAATTGAGGTTGTCGTCTCTAATCTGTTATACGTAGAGAAAGCAGGGTCACTACACAGTCAACTCACAGCACAAAGCAGAGAGATCCCATGACCACCCATCAGCTCCGTTTATGATAATCATCAGGCCTTTTGGCCTCACTAATGCACATGAATTGCTGGTCAGTGTGGTCTGTTTGAATGTAGCAGAATTATTATCTAAGATTGTAACAATCTATAGCCCCTAAGCCCTAGAGTGTAACCTAAGCTCAGCCGCTGTTTCTGGTAGCATCACTACCAAAATCATGCCACAGGCTGTGCTACTTCTAACTAATTTATGGAGGAAGGTTGAGATTTTTCATTTTGTTTTACGTTAATTAAATCTAAAAGTACACCTTCAATGACTAATTCCTGTTGCTTTTGTGAGTGTGTCAGCCACTGACATGCCCAGGGTGTTGCCCTGCCATCCTCTCAATGCATGTTGAGATATGGGAAATGACCCTGAACACGACGAAAAATGAAATAATATTTAGTGAATGAATGAATGTTGAGATACCAGCAAACAGCAGAGCCTAATGCAGTCAAAGGCCAAAGACATTTTTCCTGAATTGCATTCATGTTGGTTGATCTATTCATAGAAATAATTAATAGAAAAATAAGCTTAATGTTAGTTTGCATAGCAACTGCCACAAGGAATGTTATTCAAAGTGCCACGACAGCCACAACTGACAACTATTACATTGGTGCACTAACCACTTAACATCTCCTAAAGCCTGACACATGGACTGCATCTGTGCTGAAAACGTAATACAGGTGTTATGAACTAGAGTTGATGTTACCAGGATACTCTGAATAACTTTTAATGGCAATGTCAGTATTGTTAAACAAGGAACTTTGATACAACTAAAAAATTGTGCGTTGTTGAACAGGTTACACATAATCTTCCGTCGTCACGTGAACCAACTGTAGTAAATCACCCGCAACAGTCTGAGAACAAAAAACATTCTTTTCTCCATAATGAGCTGTTAGTCAAATTAATAATGATTACCAGTTTGATGAAGGGAGTCTATTTTGAAATCTGTCTTTATCAAGGTCATTTTCAGAGCAATAAACAATGTAGACAGTATCAGAGCAGATATTCCTTTTATTTTCATGATAAAAATGAATATTTAAAAGGAACATTCTTGGTTAAAGAATTTACTTCAAAAGAAAGAATGTCTGTCTAACAGTGATTTCTTGCAGCTGTACAGAACAAATAATAATAACTTAGTCAATAAAAACTTTAATAAAATTTTAGATTATGTCGAAATACTTCCAGCAATCTTCATTTTGTGATAAAACCCCAACACAAATACTATTGTGTAAATAATTCCCCCTAAGTTTACCCACTGCACAGTGCATACCGATGTACCTTGAGTGAGACTGTGCACAATCTTAACATTTTGGCTGCTGTGAGTGCTGTTTACTTGCACGAGGCTTAAAAAGCCTTCCTGAAGCCAAGATAGAAGCAGAGAAAACACAGCACTCGTTCTATGTAAAATAGGTTAAAAAGTTACTGAAGACTCAGTTACTTTTTTATTTTCTTAAACCCTCTTACTGTAAGATACTTTCCCCCTTCAACTAGGCAGTGATCTCACCATGACTTGTAGAATACCATATGGGTAGCAGGGTGAACTGAGGACACACATGCACCTTGGCAAACATACAACTTCACTATTAGAATCCAGGATACATTTTTCACATCAGTTGAATGCCTGGGACTATGTGTGTGTGTATGTGTGTGTGTGTGTGTGTGTGTGTGTGTGTGTGTGTGTGTGTGTGTGTGTGTGTGTGTGTGCGTGCATGCGTGCATGTGTGCATGTGTGTGTGTGAGAGAGAGTTTAAAGAGAGGGAATACAAATTAAGTTTAAATGCCTTTATATAGGATTTAAAAATGCATTAGTACAGTTAGTTGTGTACATCTAAAAAAACAACTTCTGGTTCAAGTTGTTACATGATATTTGGATGATACAGCACAGTTCCTAAAACACATGACTTTTAATGAAACGTTTTAAAACCAGCACTGCAAATACAAAGAAGCATGAATCAAGAGTCTGTTAGCAATTTCAGCAAAGGTAATGGAAACACATGGCCACACCGACAACTGGATTGTGTTTGTACCTCATGTATTTTACAGTACAACATTTTATAATAATTATACTGTACTAGAGTCTATTAATTCTGGTGCTGTACCACATTTATGTGAGAACAATAACGTAAGACACAGCAGGCTTATTCTGGGCCCAAGTGTGTGTTGAACTGTTCCATGTGGTATGTGCATTCTATATTTATATATATATATATATATATATATATATATATATATATATATATATATATATATATATGTATATATATATATGTGTGTGTATATATATATATATATATATATATATATATATATATATATATATATATATTGGAAATATTAAACAGTCACTGTTAAACAGTGTTGTATTTGCTATCTTTGCTATCTAAGCTATCTTAGAACAAAGGACTGTGTTTCTTAAGACTTTATAAAGTTTTAGAACCGAACAAAAGCTTCCTGACAACAGCATTCGTAAATACTTATTCAGTCTCAATGTGTGCTTTCATTACACATTCCTGTGATACTTGCAGGGAGGGGAGATTCCAAAACAAAAGTCCTTTGAAAACTGAAAAACATGCCTTAAAGTGTTTGGTTTGTCAGTTTTCTGCATGCTCTGAAAGTCATCAGGTTTTGAGTAAAATTCCATTATATAAAAGTCATTTCCGTGACCAGTCTTTTATATTCTTACTGCCAATTTACCTAATTTACTTAAGGGGAGTAAAAAAAATCCTGCTCAATGGATTGACAAATTCAGCCAGTTTACAAAAATGTGACATACAGCTGTCATGAAAGTCTTCTTTAAGGATTATGGAAGTATAATATATAGCTGAGTGGTTGCCAAATCAGAACATTTAGTTTATTCCAAAATGTTTTTATCCTGGCAAAAATGATCACCAATAAACAAGATACATTTTCCCTCGCCTTAAACAAGGCATATTTTTTTTTCATCTTTGCGTTAGAGCTGGGAGGAAATCAACGTAACTCATCTGAACAGCATTTCTGTGTTGCATAATGCAGCTGAAGGGGAAATTCTGTCCGTAATTACAAAGGCAACTTGTATGGATTCTCAATAGGTTTTGTAATTGTGTTATTAGTATTTTCAAGAATAAAAATTATAATATAATGTGAAGAGAAGCATGTTATGTGTGAAAAAGGTGCTTTGTGGGTAGAAGGATCCAAGCCAGTTAGCCAGGAGGCAGCTAGCCTGCCAATAATTTCTCGTTTGCAAAAATCCATGCATGCTAACGATCCACCAAGGTAGAACTAGCTAGTCGTCACTAATTAGATTATATTTTACTATGTTCAAGAGATACGAGGGAAATTAATAGGCATAACATGTTTAATACAAAATAACAGTTCTCTGAAGCTTTAGAGGTATCTCAGTTTTTGTTAAGGTTACCATGGTAACTGGGGACTCAAATTATGAAAGCTACAGTTGCTGTAAAACAGCAGTCTTTGCAATAAACATCAGGTGAGAAACTTCATGCGTTCTTCCTAAAAAAACAAACAAATCTTTAAGTATTAAGTCTACTAAAGGCTTAAAGGCTATTCTGTAGTTAAGTATAAGACTTAACATTACCTTAAGGATGTGCACCTGAAAACAGTCTCAGTTGGCAATCACATCAAAGATTAGTTTTGCTCCATGGGGGAATATTCTTCTAACGAGAATTATACAGGAACAAAAAGGAGGGAAAAGGATAAACACTGTCTGAGACAAAAAGGCCAAGCTGTTAAGAAGCACTGTGACATTCTGGATGCAACCCACAAAGTGGCTCGTTATATCGATGGATCTCTACTGCATTCCCAAAATGGCTGCCAAATATGTTCAACTGGGGTAGACAAAGTGCCAGGATGGACTCAAGTGCATATTTCTTTTTTACGTCTTTTGGTATACTATGAAATACTAAATACCCTACTTAGAAGTATGAATTACAATTTAATTTGACTTCATCTCTAAAAATCCACCGGTGCTGCATGCAAGAATGTATTTATTTATTTAATTTATTGTATTATTATATGCCAGTGTATGCTTACTTTGCAACCAAATTTACACTTTCTAAATTTGAATGATACATAAAATATTATAATACATTTTAAAATACAATTTGCTTAACAATATACATGCCAAATGAACAGTGGATTGAGGTGAATTCCACTCATGATCAATATTGCATGCTCTCTCCCACCTTTACCGTCCTTTCCACTACATACTGTCCAATAAACCACCAAAGCCTAAACATCTTTTCAAGAGAGTTTCATTGAAACAACATAATGAACATATATGTTTAAATTCAAGTATGTAGTTTATGGGCCACCAGGATTAAAAGCCTGGTGAAGGAATAACCAGAAATGTGGCATTGCGGAGGCTTCAGCGAGATGTCTCTATGTTGCCTATTTGGGCAACAGTGCCTTTGCTGCGCTTAAAAATATTTGGACTACTGTCCTGCCATCTGTGTGCATGAACAAGATGATTTATTTTTTTTGTTATGTATTTTCCAAAGAAGCACTCATTACATTAGTACAGCATGGTTTCCTTACATATTTTCACTTAAGTAAATCCAAATAATCAGGTGGGAGAAATGTGCAAAAAAATGGAATGCTGCGGACACATTATGCGAGCCAAAAGAAAATTGGGATTGATTGCTGAGTGTGGATTAACTGAACACCCCCCTCCCCCCTCCTTGCCTTTAACTGGGGAGGTCTACAGTTTATATGCTGGGTCTCCTTCATATAATAATGAGTTTTCTTGGTCTGCAGACATGCTCTTAAATATTCATTAGCCATGGGTGGGTTTTAGCCGTGACACAGAAAGCTGGCGAATGGCGATGGCTCTAACACAGTGAATATTAATGTACATGTGGAATATATACATATAAATACTCATTGGTGACATAACTGAGATACAACTGGGCACCTGATACTCTGGACAACAAACACTCTCAAGGCACATAATGGCTGTCTCTCTCTCAGCAGCTACTGTACACCTATGTGCTGATAAAACAAGAGTTTTTAACATCAAGTCCTGGTGAGAGCTCACTCACACATAAGACAAGTACCCTCCAATTCATCAAACAATAAAATGTCCAAAAATACACGTATTAAGTTTATTTGGAGTTTCTTTTCAGATGAAGGGTATTCCATCCAGTGTACGTTCATGTGACAATATAATTTCTACTTTACTCAACCACATGCAGCCTGTCAATCAATGTGCTCCAATTAATAGGACAGATTTATAATCATGCCCAGTTGAAATCTCACATAAAAGTGAAATGTTTGATTCCTGCTATGCACTGGGCTGCACGCTCAGCTCTGTGTTCTCCAAATGTGTCCATTCAGAAAACAAACGATCCAGTGCAGCCATCAATTACATAACCAAGCCTATAGGATTGCAGCCCATTTACGTTGTGGAAACATATTCTGAATGAAGGCGGGGAGAGGAAGTGATCACAACAAAAGTGAGAAGGGATATGAACGCACAATTATGTGGTAAAAACATACACTCACGCACACAGGTGCGCTCACACACACACACACACACACACACACACACAGACCAGAGCTGGACGCCGCGCTGCGCTCTCATGCAGCCTCCCCTGTGTCAAACCCGGGACCGGCCATCTCGTTTGGATACTTGCGTTCTCTCACGTAAACAGCTACAGTGACCACAACAGAATCAACCTGACATGATTAATGTGTTCACGCAAAGCTCTATACCTGCGTACAACTTCTGGGCTTTAGGCAAGCCTGTGCCTATTAATCAGACACAGAACGTGATGTAGGCTATCAGAAACCATCAGTGGCGCTTAGAAAAGAAACAAGAACATGCTCTATTACTCTCTTTCTCTGACAAAGCCAAGCGCTTTGGGACAACATCTGTTTGCCACACACACACACACACACACACACACACACACACACACACACACACACACACACGCTTTCTGTCCCTTTCGCAGTCACACACACAGACGCGCACGGATAGAATGAAGCCCAAAAGAACAGGACTGACTCTGATTGACTGACAATGTTGCTCCCGCTCAACTCCCCATGGCCCTTTCTGTGAATTTTGGGCAGTCGTTGCTCCATTTATTTTTTATTGCGCCAACGCAACATTTATAACCTATATATTATATATAGCCTATTTTAACTTTATTCAAGAGGTGAAGTGTCTCTATACTGCTAACTAATAAGCAAGAGCAAAGGAATCACGAGTTGCCCATTAATATTTTGCAACAAAATGTCTCAAAAGGCACGCAGGAAGCGTCTCTTGCAACTTTAATTACACCAGAGCATGGCCCCATATCTAGGCCACCCTTTGCCAAAACATCCTCACGTCGCAAACATTTTCACAAACTGTAGGCTATATGATTAAAAGCGGTTTGCGACAATTCAAGAGATCATTCATTTTGGAGAAACATGAGACCAAAAATCCAGACCAGAGTCCCACTGGATCTAGTTGTGATTTATCTCAGAAACTGAACCTGCAGTATTGTTTTACCTTCAGACACAATATTAGCCAGCCTTCCCTCCACATATCTTAATGTAACCTCATCTCATAAATGCCACGCCGTATCGATATTAATTCATAAAAAATGTAGGCTAGACATCTGTCTGAGTATAAGCGCTGTGTATGAGTCGCTGCTATAATGATGTAGCCTATTTTAGACATCGAAACCATGTTTCCGGCAAGTTCAACAAACTGAAATGTATTTTAGAAATAGATTTCAAGTGAGAGTATAGTACAGTGGTTCATAGCAATAAAGTCATGCATTTCCTCCGATTCAAATAGCCTGACTGACCTAAAAGCCAAATGCGCACGTCGGCTGCTACAGTTGTTCCGGGCTCACAGTTTTGTAAAATGTGAACAAGCAGTCTGCGAGCAACGCTGGGGCTTTCGCTGATTGAGAGAAACAGACCTGTGAACACTGTTTGCCCAGAGTGTTGTTCTCAAGTGTCCCCTGCCCGACTCACGGGCAAATCCGAAAGTAAAGGGCTAAAGGTTATGGGGCATGTTGAGAATAATGACAGATGAGGAAACTTGCGTCATGCCAGGGCAGCGCGATTTTGTAGTCGAATATAAATGGATAAAACCCCAAGCAGCCAAAACTGAGCCCCGTAACATGAGGGACTCGTTTCATTTCATTACGTACGCTGCCGTCACATGTATTGAATGCCTGAGATCCTCTAAAGAATGAAGTTCCCGATATGTAGAGCTTAAATATTTGGTTGGTAAAGCCAGCCACAACTACATGGAAGTCCGTGGTAGGCTATTTCATGCACATCACCCTAAAGTCAACGAGCATGTTTTTATATCTCTTATCTGAGAAATTCCTCTAATTTATCCCCTGTAATAACAGCGTTATACATATTGTAAAGACCCATCCCTTTTCCTACTTTTTAAAAATGTCTTACCTGCACTTCGAAGCTCGTTCAAAAAGTGTAGACAGCGTTTCCACGACTCCCCCTGTTTTCCCCCGACGAAGCGCGTATAGTTTTTTTTTTTTAATATGCTCCTTTACTTTGTTTCATTTCTCACTTCCATCTTCTTTTCATCTCATCAATAAACACACGCTGCAGCCTACCTTCATAGAGCAGCTCAGTTCAAGTGTGCCCTCCCATTTTTTAACTATACATCGAGTACTTTGAGGGGTGGTGGGGGAGGAGGAGGGGGGGGGGGGCAAGGGAGGCAGGCACGCCTTTTCACTTAAAGCTGCCATTGGTAGAACTGTGCACTGTCTTGGGTTGGATCAGAAACCCGTCAACATTATTGTGCCCCAATCGCAGGGAGCACAGTGGGACGGTGAAGCCGGCTCCATTATGGCTCTCTGCAAGTGGTGGGAGTTATAGTAATAGTAGTTGTAGTAGTAGTGTTCCTCCTACTCGAGGTGTTTAAGTGTTCTCCTCCTGTCCGAGCAGCAACACAGCAATTTCATAAATGAAAGCCATGGTGCGTAACAAAACCTGTGAAGGATGAGGTTTAAAACAGGTTCGTAGTGATGTTGCACCCCAGCGAGAGAGTCCACTTTACCAAAAAACCACACCATTTGTATTTCATTTATATGTCTTTTTTTATTGTGTCAAAATATCAGCGTTCACAATTGTGAATGAGTTCAAATCTATCCCCAGTCTGGATCAAAAGGACAAGGGAATTGTCAGTTATGTGTCCATCATGCGTCTGAACTTTGCATTGGTCGCCGCCTCTGCCAGTACAGTGAGCCAGCTGCGCCGCGGCCTCTCATTGGACAGCTGCGCCGTCAATCATTTCCGCCACCAACAAGCTAGATTGTCTTCCGTGTCTTCTACTTTCTACGCATTTCTATTTTCTCATTTATTTATTTTTTAACGTCCCAAGCTGACCTCGAGTTTGCGAGCAGGAAAAAAAATTCGTGTCGGTTCAGCCGGCCAATCAGATTTACTAGAGCGATTGCTTTTTTCTGTTATTGTTGTTGTTGATTTTTTTTTTTTTTTGTCATTATCCAACGCCTTGAGATATTCTGGTTGGCATAGAATAAAGCAGTAATGGGTCATGTGGGATCCCCCCGCACCCACCGCCTTAATGCCCCCTCCCTGTCTAGACAGTGACAGGTGTGCGTGTGTGCGCAAACGCTTGTCTGTAGTTCAGATCAGAATAATGAACCACGCTGAGGGTAATGTCTAATAGATACTTTCAATATATTATTCATGTGTGTGATTCTAGTATAGGCTACAGGGTGGAGGCTGTTCACCGTTAGCAGCTCTGCATCTTGAAAGACAAGCATATACTGACAAAGAGGTCAGCTAAGGTTAGGCTCGACCATTCTGATAAAGAGTCTGAACTGCTGCGCGTAATAAGGCATGTGAAAAGCTCTCTTTCAGTTCAGAAAAAACTGCACTCTTGAACTTTGCTTTCATAGCTCTCCAGCTGTACATCGGAGACAGAGGTTTCACTTCAGACAATCGCCATCTCTCAAGCTGGGTAGGCTCCATACGGATATTGTTGTGTGAGCACCGTGGTGAGCACCCAGGGCACTCAATTGACTGTGCGCGCCATCTGCAGGACTGGGAAGTGGATTAATACCGCGGGTTCAACGGAGGACACCCTTCCGTCACTGCTTTGACCTACATTAACCAGGAACACTGTAGGAACACTACCACCGGCCTTAATGTGCTGCTGTGCAATCCGACAATGAGGCACGTTTCAAAAATGCTTTTAATGATAATTTAAAGTCAGTAATGTCTTTTTTAGGATCATAAACTGAATGTGTCGAAACGACAGATTCGTGTGGTGCACGCCTTCCCGGAACAGTGTTGTAGATATTCCGCTTGATTAACATGGCTCAACCGGCAGCACGTGCAGGGAGGATTCAACGCAGAGAACATTTTGTTTTAGTGGTGGCATAAGTGCTTTGCATTTTTGGCTGGACTTGGTCTTTATGGCAGCGTATCGTTGCCACCATGAGAAAAAAAAATGTAATCTAAAATATGCTTATAATATTAATGTTTATTTATATAGAAGAAATACAAAAACAGGATATTCTCTGAATAGTAATAGTTATTTTGCAAGGCTTGTTACTATATGTGCTTTATTTAAAAAAAAAAAAAAAATAGTGCAATAAAAATAAACAACATACAGATTATATTACAATCATACACCCTTTTCCCCCAAATGTACTATATTAATAAATACAATACTAATGTGGAAAAAATGCAACAACAACACAAAAAATAGGTTATAAAAATAAAATATACTTGATATGATTGATATTAATTCATCTACACGTTTAAGCTTTTCAGGTACATCGTACGTTCTCTATGACAAGATTAAAAAATAAAATAAAAATTAAAAATAATTGGGGGGAAAAAAATCACCTTTGGTTGGCAAGGCTTTCCTTGAGGCTTAGAAACGATGTGTAACTGTGAGACAATTTCTGATTTTCAAGATAATAAAACAGTTCAAATAAAAAATATATATATATATAGACATTTGCAGTGTTTACAAAAAACAATAAGCTAAGAACGTACTGAAGTGCAGGATCAGAACTTATACTGGCTAGAATCACCGGCAAAGGCCCAACAGATAATCAAGTTCCTCCCTATAAACCTAGATAGCAGTCATCCCATTTCAAATCTCTAAATGCTTTTCCTCATCAACAGTTCAGTCAAGAAAACCAAATTATATGATACTTTAAATGTTGCCAGATCTGTAAAGTTATCATTTCTTAAAAATCCGTTTTCAGCTTTTACTATGTGTCTTTTGGTTTGACTAAAATCCCACACCTTGATACAGGAACCTAAACGAGCATGTTGACTGTCAAATTTGACCACTGTTACACCTGACACAGACTGAGGTAAATACACATCAAGCTTCTATTGGTCTTTATTCATTCAATACTGGGGAATTCCTTATTAATTTCCCCACTGGTAGAATTTATTTCTCTGTACTTGTGATTGTGATGAAAACCGAATTCTTTCCACAGCTAAAATGTTCTCCGTGGTAAAACAGGAACAGACTGTAATTTCACATTGGCAGGTCAGGTCATGTCTCACTCTGCTTTAAATGTAACCAACAGAGTGCAGCAATATGACTTCTCGTTATAGACATTTATTTATTTATATGTTCATCCTTTCATTCATTTTGCTTCTATGCTGTCCCCAGCCTTTTCAGATACAATGTGTGGCTTAGATTTTCTCTCATTCACAAATGATCTCTGGTGGTCCGGATGTGTCTGGTATTTCATAGTAATATGTAGTTAGATGATGATGTCGGTGTCAACATTGGTTTCTTCAACAAAATCTATTAACACTCACAAAAGGTTTTTCTCAGATGGAAGTTTGTAAGCTATTTAGGGCTAAAAACTAGACAATTTATTACTCTCAATTTGAAAATAAATCATTATAGCTTCTGTATTAGCTAAAATATAAGTCCACTCAGGTCTTGTCCTTTTGTATGTTGTACTTTTTTAATATTTCACTAAGTGAATGGTCCATCGGCTATTCATTTTACAGACAGTCTAGACAACTCATTATTGGATGGCAACTGACAACGTGCAAACTGGATTAGCGGCGAGTGGAATTAGTTTGCATTCAATTTGCAGTGCAATTAAAATGTTATTTCTGTCCAAAATGTACCTATCTAAGCTGCTTTGTTTTAAACCGATCTAGTAGAAACCTGTTAATATGTGCGAAGGAACAGGGCTTTTCTCCGGATTGCTCCATTTATTCCTTCTTATTGTTACATAAATAATTTAATGTCCTCAAGGTGTTGCACACTGAACAGTTTGCAAGCTTTTAAGAGTTGCTCTCCAGAAAACAATTTAGGTCCAGGTTAAGCTTCTGTTAGCTATAGATATTAGCAGGCATTAACAGAAGTGTTGTAGAATAATGGCACAAAATTAAAATGACCCTAAATGTGTGTATGCAGTCCACTAGGTCACTGAGGTGAAGATCTAAGAATACATGTGTGGCAGTGTGGTATGGCTGCTGATCCTCTTCAGTGTCATGCATACTTTACCTAAACAGACCTCCTGCTGGTTAAACCGGTCAGCCATCATGCCACACTCCACTACCACTTTCCTACGTTTCCACGGAACATTGTTGTTCTATGTTATCTGGAGGATAAATTAACATAGATTTGTTTTCCTTTTAACTGTACAAAGCTACTTAAAAAAACAAAAAACAGAGTCACAACCCATGTGTGAATTCCAGTGTACCATCCACGCATGAATCAACTGAGACACACCTTGAACCTCAATGCTGACTCAAAATGATTCATAAGGGCAAACAGTTGTGTGTACCTTATATTGTTTCATAAGGGCAAACAGTTGTGTGTACATTATATTGTTTATTGTTCCTTGTTATTGTGGCTATCCACTACAGGGTGTCTTCATTCACAATATGTAATTGCGTACATAGTGTACAGGAGCATAAGTTAAATTTGACACATGTTGAGGTGGTGTGGGAGCCAGCCAGCAACAGTGCCATCTTTCTACTTCCTCATAATCCACATTTCACATATTTTCAGCTATAAAGAAACAATAGCAAACACAACGTCTTTGTCCTGTCCCTTGTAACGTTTTATGTTTGTGAGAGATAAAATGAACGGCCATTAAAATGAAAACTGCTAACATTTTGTAATGCCCAGTAAGTTTGCAATGCAGAGAGCTACTTGCCTTTTATCTTCAAAACTGGCTGCAGGCAGATAGTTGACAAGTACAGACAATAACATTGCTTTGTAAGCTACTCGTCTTTTTTTTGGTTATTTGGTCTTTGGTCTTAGTTTGTCAATTATTGGGCCTAAAATAACTTTTTTTTGTGGGTGTGCAGTATGTCAGTGAGAACATTTGTATTACATGTTTCATTGAAACTCACAAGAAATGATCACAGATGTGACAAAAAACGTGTTTTTGTTCCTTTTGGGTTGGGACTCCTCTCTGTTTCTACCAAACTGTTATTCGGCTCTGCAGGAAACTGTACAACTGTACTTATTTTATCCAGGTTACATGTGTGAGGTGAGACAAATACTGTAGCTCTTCCACTTTACAGAATAGCACCAACTGTTCTGTGAGTCATGCACCATCTGAGGTTAATGATTTAAGAAAAAGAAAAAACAAAGAACAAGAAGAATCTGTAATATCAGGTGCTCATGTGTATCTTATCTCTTTTGTCAGGTGTAACTCATCGCTAGTTTGATTTAACTTCACACTGGAGTGCTGCTTGTACTTTAACCTTCTGACAGAACAAGTGAAGTGAGGAATCATTTGTGTACTAACAACACACACACACACACACACACACACACACACACACACACACACACACACACACACACACACACACACACACACACACACACACACACACCAGGAGGGTGCTGTATGATAAGATTGACATGTTTGGATAGAAATTATTATAATTATTATGTCTGTGGTTACACTTAAAGCAGATATTATCAACATATTTCAAATTGTGTGTCTTATTTACATATATTTGATTCATATGTACTCAATACTGTAAATGGATTGCAGTGACATCTTGAGACTGAACCTGCGATAGTCTCAAACAAAGACAACGAGAGTTCAACCAAACCGCTGTCTTGTTCTTGTCCCTTTTAGAAAGACAATGGAGGTAACATAAATGAGTTATTGCAATGCTGTCTTTTCGGGGAACACGGTCCAAGTGGTATAAATTATTAATAGGCTTCTTCACTATCCTTTCAGCTCACAAGGGCCCCTGTCTGTGTCAACGTTGCAGCTGGGATATAAGAATAACGTGCCACCGGTCTCCAAAAATTCTTCCTTAACAGACTTCGTTCATCTGACCACAAGCACCCAGATACTGCATCAGAATAGCGATAAGATGGTAAATAATTCAACCCTTCTATTATGCTGAAAATGACTTCTCTCCCCTGATTAGAATTCAGCTTTTATCCAAATGTCTATGTAAAATACATTTTGTTGTCTTAAATTGGAGGCCTTTTCCCTTTACTCTTATTTACCTGAAACAAAATGACCTCATGTTGGTGCTTTAAAAGAGGTTAATCATTGTGTTAAATTATTATTCATACATATTAACATTATCTCATGTAAATTTAAATGTTAACCAGTTTTTCTGTGAATTGAAAAAGCCTGAAGTGCAAAAGTCATAACTGGATACAGTGCGTGCACAGGATTTTCCACAGGAGACCCTGTTGGAGTCATCGTCTTCACCCTTTCCATCAATATGTAAAACATGTCAGTAAGTGTAACACCATAAGCCCCCTTGACCATGCCCCCTTAGAGCTTTCATGGATGACCTGATGACGATAAGTGTCCCGATGCAGGGCTGCACTTGGCTTCTCCAAAGGCCTTGGGAAGCTCATCAGCTGGACATGGCTGTTTTCTAAGTGAGTATATTCCAGGTGTCTGAGCCATTTCGCCTCTCCCTAGGAGGCATGGGCATTCATACTTCAATGACCGCTCTGTCAGAAACTCAGCCAAGACCTTGAATGACCGTACAGGTGACTGGTTGGCAATTGAAGCCGTGGCAGGTGGCAGGTGGCAGTGGGCATGAGAAGGAATGTCAGAGCAATTCAAAGTAAGGACTTTGACATCCTCCCATTTGCTGTCAACTGATTACTGTCAGTTATTTTAAGAGTTGAATACCTGACATGGCATCTATAGACTGTGGCTCGTAACACTGTGATGCCACGCAGGCGTTGAACAAGCGAGCTAACAGATGCTCTGCAGTTCAAAAAGACAATACTGACTAAACTAAACAGGTCTTCTTGGCAGTATATGTTCAGTTTCACTGTCCTTTCTTTCGAACAGAATTTCTTTCAATTGTTTTCAACTTGTTTTGAGTTCCAGACACTGTAGCCACAAGCCTTGCTTTAATAAGCACAACCTGTTCATGGCTGGCAGCACCCATCTGACATACATCAGCAGGAATTGGTGTACACACCCCAAAACATCCCAAACATTGCTAAAAAGACAACTCCAAGTAAAGGTTTATTTATTCAGGGAAGGGGGAATCTGTTCTTACTGTATGGTTAAATTGACATTTTTCACAGCATTTTTACTTGTCATAGTCGGAAAAGTACAGGTGTTACTAATAACATTACCAATGAATCTGTTCTATTCAAGTGTCCCGGTAAGACATGACAGTGTGACAGTGATCCTGCATGCACAATATCAGGACCCTGAAACTGAAGCAGCTAAATGGAATTCAGCCATCATTTATTATTTACACCTGTGGTTTTCCTTCTGTAACATGTCAAATTGACCTTGATGTGACGCCACAATCCCACTTACAGTTTGTCCATATATGTAGTGTTGTCTTGTCAACATGTGCAATAGTTAAAGTTTGACATTAAAAATAATGTGACATGAATTCATTAGTTTTACCATATGTAAAATCCAGGCTGATTTCTTGTAGTACAGACTTTTACCAGGAGATGGCGGTCAACTCCATATAATAAGACAACAGAATTTCTTTTCAAATCAACCACAGCACAATGATAGGTAGTGCTGCTTTGCCAGTATAAAGGTTGAAAAGTTTAACAATGAAGATATGTTTTATAACTGCAAACATCATATTAGTGGAGTCACAAACTTTACTTGAATTAATTAGAAAGCAGTTCAGAAGGATGAAAACACTATGTATTAATTTCATTCAGAAATGCAGCATTAGACTGAACACTAATCAATTAGATTTTTTTGTCTGTTTGAATATTAGAATACTTGTTTCTTAGATGGTGTAAATCCCTGAATGCATTGCTATTCAGTAAAAGAAAACCTGTTTGTTCTAATCACGGTCATATTGAGCTTCAATTGAAACATATTTTTGGATAGAAATAGAAGAAAAAAAACTATTGTATGATACGAATGCAGTGTAGTGAAACAATGTGAAAGATTATTGTTCAATTTTACAATTCAGCATTTTCTTATGTCTTAAATACACACTAACCTAAAGCAAGTGTTAAGATTTACAACTCCCAAGTGGGGAGAGTAACATTGTATCTTTGGCTGAGAAAATGAAAAAGGCACACTGCCACGTGGCATGCGGTTGGCTAAGTGAACATTGTTAGCCCACTGTTGGCAGCCTTGAAGGAGGAGCAGCTGCCTTCCAGTCAACACTCAGGGAGTTAAAGGCCTTCTCTTCCTTACCCATTTCTGACCAGCTTCTATCTATCTGAATCATAAATGCTACATGTATTTCATCACTCATCTATCCCACCTACTGTTGCAAAATTTCAGGAATATTCAAGGTGGAAACTTTCCATGGGTATTTAAGGGAATTTATGTTGAATTGAAAAAATGAAAACAGGAAAAAAAAATGGAAATATAGGGGTTGTCTGCTAAGGCTGTATTGACCATGTCATATGCAGATAGAAACACAACTTTTACCATATCATAAGCACACGTTATCAATGAATTTGCCAAATACATAATGTGAAATGTGCCACGTGGTGAGTTACCTTGCAAACAAGGTACAATAACTAACGGGGAAAGGTACTTTGAATTGAAATTTCAGCCGAATAAAGAATAAATGGAAAAATAAATTAAAACTCCTTAATTCGCATGCTCAATCAAGCTACATCCCAACTAGCAGAAGGTGTTTATAAGTTATAAACTGTGTAATTTGTTTTAGGCTACTCTCTGCTGGTTAACTGAAATATCATGAAAATACATAATATATATTCACTACATAATATACATTCACTCCAGTAATATAATCAAAACTTAGATGAACACATGCTGTCCTTTGGCTCAGACAGTGCAGTAGTGTTGGCAGTAGTGTGGGCTGCACATGTGATGGGAGAATGCACTGTGCATGCAGAGGGTTTTAATTTTACTGAATGCAGTGCATGGTTACGATTCAATTAAATAGGCATACTTTTAACCAAACATGCCATAAGACATAGTATTGCTTTTTGATGTGTATTTTCCCCCTAAATAAGTTCACTTTTAAATGGTATGATTTATAATCCCACCTATGTGGGAGCAATTAAAGCTTTCCAGCACCCTGCCTTTCCACTCCAAATTACATTTGCACAAGGTTAGATAATCCCATTCAGATTTCTATTGCAAAATGTATTGTATTTTTCAGGGGGGAAAAAAAATCTCAACTCCTACCACCAGTTCTGTTACTTAGACTTACATGCCAGGAGGATGAATGTGAGCTATATCATTACATGCTGCAGTGGACAAGTGAATATATTAGCAGACTTGGAATTCCCCAGCTGCTTATTAATTAGCAAGATGTGGGTTGGTGGGAATAATCAGCAGGGATAGGTTAGTGCAAGGTAGCAAGCTATAGGCTAGTGTTAGTCAGGGAGGTACCTTGTTCACGGTGTCTGGTGTTAGGTTTATCAGTGTGCCAAATGCCATTTCACCAGGCAGTCAGCATGCACTGACAAGTGGAAGTGAGATGCCAAATCATACAGTGAGTGAGGCAGTTCAAGTGTGCTGTCTGTTTACTGAGTCTACAGTATCTGGCTGCAAATGGTGAATGTATTATTGTTTTTGTCTTTTTTCTGTTTGTATTTGATGGATTTGACACCTAGATGTAATCAGCAAGGAACTTGATACTTAAAATGATCCTCGGAGTGATATTCAGCATGTATTAGTCATGGTATTGGCATTTGTATAACACCCACGGCACTTTTACAGTGTTCTACTCTGTTGCAGCCTGGTTTACCTTCACCATCCACTGACGTACAGTGTACAGGGAGGGTTTGAGTTGCATTTTCTCTCTGCGTGGCACAGTCTTCAGACTTCAGAACAGCGTTTTGGACAGCCAGACAACTTCTCAGTTTATCCATAGGCATTATGGAATATTTTCAATTGTATAACATGTTTTGAGATTTAAAGCAGTGGACCCACAGCTGAGGAATGCAACATTGAGAAGATGAGGCTCAGGCTGCCACTCATGCCCACCTGGCAGCATAAGCAGTGCTAGGCTAGCCATAATGATGAAGACTTCTTTAGTCAGAGTCTAACCAATTCAACAAGATGACAATGAAGTCATGATCCCTGCTCAACACATGAATGGATAATTGGGTTCACACACAAGTACATGTATCCTGAACAATTTTACAGTAAGCAATGTTAATAGCTTCTTCTTTACCAAAAAGCAGTGGCAGTGTAAGACAGGTTCTCTGAGCTGAGAGCAATACTTTCTGTCAGTGTGAGTAGCAAAGAGGCAGTTATACAGTGCCCTCTATAAACTGCAAAGACCAATGGCACAGTCTGTACGCCAGTCACTAGTGGTGACACACTACATTCAACATTTTCTTCCAAAGTTAGTTAACAGTTTTGATTATTTCACATAATAACACAAGCATAACATTTCTAAACTCTTGATAAATACTTGTTACTCAAAATTTTTACTTATTGCACATGTAGTAATGAATGTTTGTTATATAAATACTTAAGGTTTGAAACCACATTTTCAAGGGCTTTAACCAAAGCTCCAAAGCTGGGGTGTGATTCATCCTCCACACATCATTTTGCCTTTTCAAAATGTCAAAAGCAGCAGAAAAAAATGAGGGTACTTCATGTTTTAAAAGACCTGTGAGTAAAGGGTATGGGTAGCATAATCAGATAAAAATGCACAGCATATGATCCCGTGAGTGCATGATTCTATACCTAGGCTGCCATTCTTACCTCCTGTTGACATGAGGTGTACAGCTCCACTGCAATGAAAATCTACCAAAGCCCAAAGCCTGCTTACAGCATGCAAATGCAATCTGGTGAGATATTTACCTTAATGTCGCTCATAAACGAATGTTACATACGACAGCCTAATCAGTGAACTGCTTTGGGACACATAAATACTTCCTGGGGGGCTCACACATCACACTCAATGACATCCATGCTGCAAAACTGAGAGAAGGCAGGGCCGGCTAGCAGCCGCCAAAATCTCCCTCACAATGATTCCCCTAAACAACACCAACAAAGTGACACTTCTCCGAGCGAGCGTGCAGACACCTGTGTGTGTCTCCTGGAAGTTGACAACTCCGAAACTGTCTCTGTTTTTATGGCAGTTGAATATTTTTGGACCAGGGAAAGGGAGATTCTGCTAGGTAGACGCCAACAAGACCAGTATTAGTTTTATTATATGAATAAAAAAACAATGAATTGTACATGTCTGCATTACTTGAGTATTGAGTATTGAGTATTCTTGATTAAAATGTTCGATTTTTGGAGACAACACTTCTCTTAGTATGTTTTATTTAATGACTAATTGAAAAGTTATCAAAGCAAATGCCATAACAAATATAAGGTAATTTGAATGAGGCAGTTCTGATGAAAATTGGCCCCTGGTAAAGATAAATCTGGCCACTTTCAGTCAGCGGCCCCGTGATCTGAATGTTCTGCTTGGGTTTAGCCTGTTTAGATGACCAGCATTTGTCCTTGGCCTACTTTTTGGTCAGAGGCATACCATAGAGCCAAAAGACTATAGTGTTTAAGCACAGCAGCACAGGAGGATGGAGGCAACATATTTATGGGTGAGTGCTCTTCAAATCTTAGCAAGAATTATCATAATGGAGATTTGTGAATGTACATAAATGGAAATGCTCTCAGTGTTCAAGCTTGTACGCGGGGAGAGTTTTTTTCTCTTTGCTACTTCTAGCATGATATATTTTTAACATCATGTGTAAGTGTGTGCCTGTGTGTGGGTGTTGTAGGGGCGATGTAACGTTTGTGTTTTTTAGATACTTTTATCCTGTAACTAATTTTTCTGTCAGTGAAAGCTCATAGTGTGCACCAGAAAAATCATAACTTTGAGAACGTGAGAATACTCAAGCTTTGGCAAAGTAAAATGTGAGCGCAGAGCTCCTTGCTCACTTGAGAGCAGAATTATATAATCTTGTATACAGGTCAGCCATATTAGGATACTCTTCTGAGAGAAAACATGTGCTACGTACAGTATATGGCCTATGAATCAATCCCTTAAATGCATAAAAACTAATATTCAACACTGACATGTATACATAAACAGCTGTCACACATGCTGACACACACAGACACACAAAGACACACACACACACACACACACACACACACACACACACACACACACACACACACACACACACACACACACACACACACACACACACACACACACACACACACACACACACACACACACACACTTACATTAATTACTAATGCATTCACATAAATATGATTTGCTCCCAGTTTACCACTAAAATATTTACACAGGCATACAAATGTTCAAACCTGCATACAGTATATCATGGAAACTTTTGCTCACAAGCATATTTACATTTTGCTTTGTTTGTGTGAGTGAGGGATATTTCAGTTAATACATCACAATAAGTCAGCTATGAAGGCTGAGGGGACATCAAGTGCTGCTGTAAAATTTAACAACTAAATGAAAAAAGAAACCTTACATCATCACAGAAATACAACAGAGCACAGGAGCCTGCGACTATACACAATAATACTGCAGAGTGAAGCACAGATTACAGTCATTGATTTTATAAAATTTCCGAAGTGATTTGTCAATTGATTGATTAAGTTGATATATATACAATTAACTGACAACTATTTCAAAGGATAGGTTCACCATTTTTCATATTAACCCGTGATACTCTTTAGAGTATATATTTTTTACCAAACAAGAAAAGTGGAGTTTGTCCTCTATCACTGCCATTGAAAGCATTGCCAGGAACCACCAGTATTAGTAAGTAATCCAGACAAAAGTGCAATTTCTAAAACAGTTTCTATAGTTTTAGGCTTACTTCTTAAATGTTGTCTTTTCACTGCCACTGCATACTATGTGAATAAAAAAATGTGGCACATCATGTTTAACATGACTGTCAGTTGTTTATTATATTGCTTATCTGTTTGAAAGTACAAAATATTCATATTTTAAAGTGGCCATATTATGCTCATTTTCAGGTTCATGATTGTATTTTGAGGTTGTACCAGTATAGGTTTACGTGGTTTAATTTTCAAAAAACACCATATTTTTGTTGTACTGCACATTGCTGCAGCTCCTCTTTTTACCCTGTGTTCAGGTCTCTGTTTTAGCTACAGAGTGAGAGCTCTCACTACTGTAACATCTTTGTTGGCAGTCACACATGCGCGGTAGCTAGGTAAGGATCACACCATCTAGCTAGCTGTTTTTTTCTACAACTTCAGTAGCACAAGGCAGGATTAGCCGGGAGACTTCTTCTAAACGAGGGCACTCTTCCAACTTTGCGTGGAATACCTGCAGAATAGGGACATTCAACTAGTTCTTTTGAAGATTATGGTGAACTAGTGTGTGTTGTAGCAGTGTTTTGCCATTCAGAACGAGCTAGCATGCTAGCGCTAGCATGCTACAGTTAGCCACCTCGTTTTGCCTAGTGACGTAAAAAGCCGTGCCGATTTTGAACAGCTCGCCCAGAAACTGAAGGCAGGACAGATTCAGAAACCGTATCTCACTCAAAACAGCATGGATGTTTTTTTTTCCAAGTTTGTATGCGTGTGGAAGCACCAGAGACATAAAATAACACCCCAAATCCCAGAAAAAGTGATTTTTTCATAATATGGGCACTTTAAACATAAACTTCCTGAGAGATAAATATCATCGGGTCCTAATTCCCTGCTATCAGATTATTTTCTCTTTCTATTCATAATTGAAAAAGATCGATTTTCTGAGAAAAAAAACTTGTTTGAAGTCCATTAGTCTTGAAATGTATAATAAATAGAGTTGTCAGAAGGTATAAAGGGCTAGTTGAAGTTATTAAATTTGATATGATGACAGTGAAATATTGCTTAAACTACCTCCACTGGATATTTCATTAAACTGCTGTCACATTAAGCTGCAGTCTAGCTTCTACCAAGTTAAGTTTGTAGTTAACCAGTTCAATATAAATTAAGATTCCAGAGAAACAAAAAAACCTAATCTGAGTGTAGATTTACAGGTATGTATTTGAGTGGAAGTGGAGTAATAAGGGAAGCACACCCAGCATTTAATGACAGAGCCCGACACTTGTCAAAAAGCGTGACTGTGAGTGTATTTATAACTGTGGCTATCTGTAGGATGTGGCCATCTGTGGATGTAAGTGCCTGTTTGTTGTATTGCACTGTACATTTCGATCAAAGCCTGTACTCTTCACCCCGGGGAATAAATGTGTGTTCATCATTTAGAATTGCTTTATTGCTGCACCATTGCTCTGGCATTTTGGGGAGCTGGAAAGTGGGGATGAGGTGGGGTGAGGGGTAGATTTGTACAGTAATAGAACTGATGATGCAACAACACTGAAGCACACATTCCCCCCTTACACAATCCTGAGTGGTACGGTCCACAGTCTTAAAGGTAGAGTGTTGAGATTAGTGCATACATTTTTACACCATTTTATATAAAATAAAATGTACATATTAATAAACACAATAGTTAACATAATGATAAAGCGTACTAGAGACCACATAATAATTCATTCTAAATTATTTCTGGGAGATATGTAGTAGTTCAAATACTTACTTGATAATTAAATATGACTGTCCTTTATCGTTATGCCCATATATTACACACCTAAACACAAATGCACACATTCAGACGTTGATGCACAGGTGGCTCAGTGGTTAGCACTTCTGCCTCACAGTTTCCTCACAGGTTCTGGGTTCGAATCCAGGTCGTTCCAGGTCTGTGTGGAGTTTGCATGTTCTCCCCGTGTTTGCGTAGATTTCTTCCGGGTGTTCCGGTTTCTTCCCACCATAAAGACATGCATGCTAGGTAATTAGGACTACAGTTGAAAATTAGCCGACTGGCTAACACTGGTGCATTTACAGAAATGTTGATTAATGTGCATTGTCCTAATCAAATAAACTTACAAATCCAATGCAGACTTCCTCACTCAGTCCTCGACACTCCAACAGTGACCATATGACAACAAGCCTCCATATTGCCATGGCAACAACTGCACCATTGCTAAGACAACAGCTGCAGAGTGCTACAACAAGCAGAAAAACCTTTGTGCATTTTCAATCTCATTATATCTTCCGGTTAATGCTTTTTTTTGGTGTGATTTGGTCTTCTTTAAGTCGCTCTCGCGGTGCTTCGTGTTTTCTTTTTCTGTGATGCATATGTAATTCACACTCTCCTCCTCAACCCATTTTCTTTCGGTCTAATTCCTTCTGTCTTCACACACGCACACACACGCATACACACACACATACACACACACACACACACACACACACACACACATACACACACAAGCACACGCGCACACACGCACACACGCACACACAAACACACACACAATCACACACACACAAGCACACACGCACACACGCACACACCCACACACCCACTCTCCCTCTCCTTTTCTCTCTCCTTCACTGTCCCCTCCCTCAGTTCTTCCTCTCCATCCTCTGCTGTTTTGCTGTCTTATTCTCTGTTTCTCTTTTTCCCTTTCTTTCCACAGTGTGAACCTCCCTCCCCCCCTTTTTTAATCCCCGCCACCTCTGCTTTCCATCTCCATCCTCCCCTTCCTCCATCTCTTTTCATATTCACCCCATCTTTTCTCTTTCTTTTCCGCCGTTTCTCTCTTGCCTAGGAAAAAAAAAGCAGATATACTCTCACCTTCCCTTTTCTCCTCTCATACTAAATTCTGAGACCACCCTCTCTTCTCTCTCTTTCTTTGCTCACTCTCTCTATTTCCCTTTGGCCCTCCCCCTCCCTTTTCATGTTTCCCCCTCCCTCCATCCTCTCTTTCCCTCGCTGGTTCAGTTAGTCAAAGAACAGATTCACGGAAGGATAGAAAAGGGGGGAAAGGCAGGACGAGAGTGAGAGCGTAGGAGTGGGGCAGGCTGGGGAGAGGGGTGTGGGGTCTCAGCCCTCTGTCGTGGGGGGTTGGGGGGGTTGAGATACACCCCAATATTTTGTTCTTAGTACCATGGACTGCCTCTGCATTGTGACTACAAAGGTAAGCCTATCTGTTGTTCCTTACATTAGCTCAATGTATGTGTGTGAGAAAGAGTGAGAGAGCCACAACTGCATGTGATTTCATCTTTCTGTCATCTCTTAATTATAAAAGTATTCTTCTTCTGCTAGACATAAAAAAAGATTCTATCTCTGTGATCTTTTTTGAAATTTGTATAGGTAAGAAAAACGTCAGCTTGGCTACCTGAGTGTTATATGGACAAAATACTCTTTGATATTTCCCTCTCTGGATAACCCTCTCTCCCACTCTCTCTGCATCTCCTACTCTGTGTCATGCTTTTTGAGTGTACAAACAGGCTGACCTGCGTGGATGTAGTAAAAGCGGGAGAGAACCGGCGCTTGGGTTGCTTGTGCGGGGCTTTCTGTCATGCCGGAGCTGCAGAATATGTTAGGGAGAGACCATGGGAGGGCATCCTGCATGCTAATCTGCTCAGATTTTCAGCTGCTTTATATCAATCTCGACCAAAGGTACAAGTTAGAACTACCCGCTGTGCATATGCACACATCTGCCTCTCACAAACAGGATATGAGCAATATGTTATATCATACACATGTGCTCAGCGTCAGTACGCCGCTCCATGGAGGCATTCCTGGTCATAAAATTGGCAAACAAAATGAAAACTGAAAGAGCTTTAATGTAGTCTGACTCAACACACACTCTGGGGTCAGACCCTGTGTGTTCAGATGGCTGCAATCTGCTTTAGACTTTCCCTGGCGGACATACAGGTTCAAAAACAGGTGAACATAAACTGTAGCAGCTGCACCTGAATGCAGTTTCTGGCAGGAAGTGATGACAAAAAGTGGGAAACAGAAATACACACACAGCAACTCTTACTGGTGTGTGAAGGGGGGGGGGGGCATTTTAACTTGAACTAAGTGTGCGTAGAGCAGAAGTGAGTGCAGCTGGCCCTTTCAGATGTATTACATGAATGTGTGCTTAACTGTGGCACATTGCATTCATTTGCTTATCAACCTCTCAGTTTCCCTGGCAACAGATACTATTGGTCAGTCAAACATAGATAGGTAGGTGCAGTTAGATGAGACTTAGAATGTTAAACTGTGTAGGCTTACATTTAAGAACATTAACTACATATCTGTTGATTTTATATAAAAATAACAGCCAAAACTTGATTTCACATCTTCCTCTAACGAGCCAACTTCCAAGCTGATAAGCGCCTGTTGGTGCTAAAAACCTATTTTTGTTCCCTAACACGATGCAGTGTGACAAATGCTTTGTGAGAAAAGAAAGAAACTGAAAATGTCGAGGTATCTCTCCATAAGCCTGGAACATCAGTCCCTCATGCATCTTATTCGCCTTGAGTGTGACTCACTGAGTTATCTAGGAGGGAAAAAAACACTGTAAGTGAAAGACCACAGTTGGTAACAGTATATTTAACCAAACTGGTTCCAGAATCCTGCATTGCTCTCAAAGTGAGAAAAGACTGTAAAGCTGGCAAAGAAAACCCGACAATTGCCAAGTGATTGTGAGACAGATGGTCAGTTTATAAAAAGGAAAGTTAGTCGACAAAAGTTCATAAAGGAATGTAAGTAGGTCTTTGATCAACGAATGTGATGTTTGGTTGCATTGCCATTACAGTGGCTACATGTGACTTTAAAAACACAAACCAGAATCAGCTACACCTTCAGTATCCAACATTTGTAAGTGAATATAAACTAGATATTCACAAGAGAATTGGAGATTCACTCGTCTTACCAGTGTGCAAATATAACCTGATCATGGATCAGATTTGCCAAAAACTTGGTGTATTTCTTTGAATGTGTAATTAAACTTTAATGGAGGCTGGCTGCATTGCAGGTGAGGAGTGTGGCTTGCCATCATGTAGCAGATGATGGGTGAGCAGCTCCCTGGGTGAGCTGTTCCCTGACACCCACATAGAATGGGTTATGTGAACAGTGTTGCCTCCCCGTGCAGGCCTGTGAAACAAAGTTTTGCTGTGTGGGTGAAGCCACAGTAAGCCAGTGAGTGACAATATATATAATATCTGGTAATGCTGTGTAGCCTACAGTACACCAAGTTAAAGCACCACTGTGCTCAATGCTGTTTAAGTTTGAAGAATAGCAGCTTGAGCAAATTGCCAGTGAGATAGTAATAAATGGACCTCTTTTGATAGCAATAGAGGCAGAATAAGTGCAATTATGTGAGGAAAAAAAGAGCACTTAATACAGGCCCCTACTAAAGATGTTTTGTCCTTGAGGAAATTAAGGTAAAATTAGACAAGTATTTGTTTTCCTTTTATAATGCTGCTGTTTTTACATATTTGTGTCTATCCCTGACAAGTTCCAATTTTGGCTTGGATAAAATGAGAAGTAAGATTGCCTTCTATCTCCCAAAGCCTCATAGACATGTTACATGGGACATAATAATTTGTCTGTGTGTTGTGATGACATCACTCCTTTGAAAATCAGCTTTAAGGAAGAAACTACTCCGAAAACACTCCAAAGAATCCTGATTAGGTCGTTTTATGTCATCATGGCTGATGTAGAATAAAAGCTACTCCAGTGCAACCTTATTATCTCTACCAGGCAAGAGATTCATATGTTATGTCTCCTGAATGTTGAATTGGATTTATATAATGTTCTACTCCTTCCTACACAAAAACCACAGAAGAATATAAATAATAAACAGCAACATTTGATGGCAATGCATCATACAGAAGTGTCATTATTACATAACATTAGGAACTGGAATATTAGGGCATATCAGCTTGAGGAGATGTCACAGGATTTATATTTGGTTGCAAGCCTGACAATACCTTTGACTCTCTCTCCCTGTGTGGCACTGAGTCAGAGAAGGACAGTTTGATGTTTGAGAGGCGAGAACAAAGATGGTATACACAGTAAAGGGGATTTAAGCTCTAAAAGTAACTTCTCTTAAAGCTATCACGATGTCTGATAGAAAATTATTGTGATAAAGAATCAATTATGTATCTCCAGTGTGGAAAGGAGGACATACAGTAGATGTGTCTGCTAACTCTTACTGCCTTCCCCTCTGCTTTTCATGTCCTAAACTCTTTTGATTATCATTCCTCTCCCTGTTATCACCCTCGTTCCACTTCTCTGCTCTCACATTTCCAATTCCACAATTTTTTGTCCTCTGTGCCTCCTTCACCTCTGTAATCCCTCACTCACTCCTCTCTTCCAGTCTCCTCTTTCTTTTATCTCATTTTATGTCCTTTCCCCCTCCTGCTTACTCTTCTCTTTCCTGCTCTACTCTCTAGCTTACCTCCTGCCCTCCTCTTTAGCATTTTCCAGGCTTCCCTACTTAGTGCTGCTTCAAATAAATTATACATTTGACAAGATGTAGTCAAAGTCAGCAGCTTTGTGTGCATATTATTGGCATCATGCTCCAATATGGACATCTTCTTCCCTGAACGGGTTTGAGCACTCACATTTGTAATAATTTTGTGCTGCCAGCTGTTCTTAAGGTTCAATATATTTATGAATATTTATATCTCACGAATGTGTATGTGCATACATGGATGAGAAGCTTATGGCTGCTGCTGCTTCTTGCTCTAGTCCTAAGAGTCTCCGAAATGGAGTTAAGCTAAACCCTTCGCTCACAAATGAAACAGCGCCTCCTCAGCATTCATTTAGCTCGTCCACAATTCTGCTCATTTTATCAAGTGTCCATTCACCGCAGCGTGGGGTTTGTGTCTGTATGAGAGTGTGACATGCAGTACAGTGTGCTGTGGGTTAGGATTAGTGATCCAGTGGAGAGCTCATATGATCTCCGCTCAAGGGCACGAGTTTCCATGAAGCCTTTGGATGCAGCCACAGAGACACTGATCCTGCCAAGTTGCTCCCAGGGCACAGTGAGTGAAGCAGGGATGGCCAAGTCTGATGCCACAACTGCACAGTGCTGAGGTTCTCTATTGTCCGATAAAAAAACACACAACAGAATCGAGGGGATAGCGGAGATGTAATTCTATACAGATTGATTCATTTCTTGGTCATTATCACTGCTCAAATGACAGCTTGCTTTTGGGCTCATGAAGACATGTAGCAAATGTCTGTGGTCTTTTGTGGTCTTTTAAAGGGATGCTTTGTCGATATTCAACCAATTTTGTATCATAATAATGTTGGTAGTATGTGTAAAATAACTGAATGTTAACCTTCCCTCCATCTTACCAGTGCCCAGATCTCCCTACTCACAGGCCAGCAGAAGCATTTTTTCTGCTTGCCTGTGAGTAGGGAGATATAGAGCTGTTGCTTGAACTACAGATTGTACTTCCGCATACCGACACAAAGAGTATAGAAGCGGATTGAGAGAGACAGCCGCCCCTCTATGTCTCTCTCTCAAACTCAGATTAAACGGTAAAACTAGACTGTGCTGATCAAATACAAACCAAGATTCTGTTACTGCATCGCCTATTTCTTGACTCAAATGTTTTCAGAAACATATCTTATCTTACCGTTTAACTGTAATACAAGATTGGCTACCATATTGATTCTGTGACGTGCTCGCATTACGTCACCCGTAGGCGGAAGCATTTATTGGTCCAGTGCAGCGCAGTGCATTCTGGTAGTTGTATTTTTTTTTTAAAGATTATTTTTGGGTTTTTATTGCCTTTATTTATAGAACAGATTAAGTTAGGAAAGTGGGAAAGAGAGGGGGGTGACATGCAGCAAAGGGCCCTGGGTCAGAACCGAACATGGGCCACTGCGACAAGGACTGAGCCCAGTTGTAGGTTTTCTACATGTTGAGCGAAAGGGAATACCACAGCCCCTTTTCTCTGTTTCCCCTGGCCATGTAGCACCAATTAAAAAAACGTTTGCGTCATTCAACTGCATAGACAGCCCAGTTTTATGAAAAGACCCTCTTTCCAGCGATAAAATGCTTCTTAAAGTACATATTGCACCACTCACCCACCTATTCAACCGCTTTCCTGAAAGAAAGCCACACACCTACATGATCAGACAGAACTCACACTACAGCAGAGCATCCTGCTCCAGTACAAGTGGACTGTGACTTGTAACTTTAGCCTTGGCTCGAGTTAAGAAATTGGTTCAATTGTACGTCTCAGAAAACTTGTTAGGTTTCATTTAGTCTCGCATTGCCATTCCTATCTTCACAGCACTGTGGAGTAAGGTATGGCTACATGACACATACATTCTAAAATTTAAGCAGCTGCAACTGTGAATGGTGTTGTTGCAGAAATTAAACATGGGATAAATGGCATATTTTATTTAAAGTGGTCTTGATTCAGAACATCAAATCACTGCACAGTAGCTTCAATCACCTTATTTCCCCTTATTCAGCTTGTTGCAGAGTTGACTTCAAATTTAAGCTCATCAGTCTCTTTCTATGATAAAATGTTGCCAATGCAATGCTAACCTCTAGTCTCTCAACTAATTTATAATGCCCACAACCCCCATCAGGGGCCTCAACCCGAAAGGAGGCTGTTAAGAGCTTTTCTTTGTCAAATGCAAAATGTCTTTTGCTTCCCTTGCCTCTTCGGTCTCATCTAGTGAGAGGATGAGCAATGCTTAATCATTTCTTTTGAATCTCACCTTGAATGTCTAGATACTATTAATGGGTATTTCAGTATGCCTCAATGTGGCAAGGCTCAGTCTGTATCTGTATTGCTTTTTAGTGTTTTTAAGGATCTTTCTATCTATGAAATGAAAAGGCACATTTATTTCATTGGGCTTTAACATCCTTATCTTTGGTACCACTCATTGATCATTATTTAGTTGATTTTACATTTAACATAAGGGAATGTAACATGATATATGTACATTTTAAACAGCAAATAGAATATAGCCTCTAGTAAAAACACAAATAAAATTAAATAAAAAAATAAATAAATAAATATATATATATATATAAAAAAATAACAGCCCACTTGCTGTCCACCAGCAGACCCTGCTTACAGGCTTACTGACCTGCTGCTTAATTTCAATGTTTTGGCTGTCAGTATCGCTGTCTGTCCTGAATTGTCCATATGACAGGTGACAGATTAAATCCATCATGGGCTGTTTGGGCTGGAGACTTTGTCGTCTCACATTGACTGAGAAGGCTTAACGGCAAAACATGAGTCTGCTATGGTGGACCAGGAGGAGGACTGTGGTACTCTGCTCTAACACTGTATGCAAGAACAACTTGTGGTAATTCTGTAAATAAGCCTGAGAAATAAATAACTAAATCAATAGCGATGATGATGTATATTTATACATGTGGGTAGATTCAATAGAAGAGGTCCTGTGGACCTCATTAGGAAAACATGCCAAGGTGAAGGAGGGTCAACTTCTCACCAGGGCCTCTGTAATAAAACTGTATATCCGCTCTATACAGGCATTTTAGTTAAAAGAGTCAACTAACATATTTTAATTAGAGTATGTTTGTCAATGTGTAGTGCTTGTGTGTGTGTGTGTGTGTGTGTGTGTGTGTGTGTGTGTGTGTGTGTGTGGGGTGGGACTGGGATGTGCAGAAAAGAGGAAGGCAGAAGAAACAAGAATAAAAGCATGGTAGTGCTGATATCATCGATATTATTAGCTCTTGCATTAGCCTTGCAAATGGGATCAGGTTTTCTTATAGTGCTTTGATCATATTTGTTCAATACAGCACACAATGACACCTTGTGGCACGTTGTTAAACTACAGTACAGGAGTCCATGACAATCTGGCTCAGGGATGCTGTCAAATGTGAGCTGCTTGTGTCCACTCAAGTTGCTCGTATCCAACATCAGCCTGAGCCTTAAGTACATACAGAGTGCATTCACTGAGGTCAAGGCCTTGCGTTTTTCCTCATAATTAATAGGAAATTGCTGGACCCTCTTTCAGTTATTCATGAGTAGCCTCTTGTCACCTTCGTAAATGTGTTCTCATCTGAAATTCAGGTCATGGATTCAGAGGTTTCGAACCTCCTGTTTGGCAAAGAGCAGAAGACTGCCCAGAGTAGCAGCCATATTTGAATTATATGCTTTCTAACTCTAATGATACACCTTGCCGCCTCCATGTGTGGCTTTAGCACCGGCAGGAAAAAAAGCTGTGAACATTTGATTGAAAAACACGACATGAGCTAATGACACCGCGAGAGTTCAAACACACGATGCGCTCACACTCGACACAGTAATGTACAAGTGCACATATTTTTGTGTGATTTGTTTGTCTCTGGCTTTTTGTATCTTCATGTTCCTCTTATAGGTGATGTCAGTTGCCTAGCAACCAAGCAATCAGGGCCCGATTGTTGCCATGACAACATGGCAGGGGTATCATCATGGAGAGAATAGAGATGAAAGGAGGAAGGGAGGGAGAGAGGAGAGGAAAAAGAGAGATAGAGAGAGATAGAGGGAGAGAGAGAGCCCTGCCATTGTAGGGTGTTGATAATGTGAAGCCCACTGTGTGCAGGTAGGAGGATGACCTCTGTGTAGGCGGCAGCAGAGAATGCTCATGAATGCGGAGAATAGAAAATGAATGTTTGATCTTATGCGGCTGGATCCGCGGGTTACATAGCGTTTGACACTGTTCTAACAGTGCAGGCTTCATTCCAGATGGAAATGTCACGATGTGCTCCAGTTGTCTTTAGTCAAAGACAGTGAAGCTGATGCAGAAGCCACAGCTCAGTGTGTCGCTGAGGTCCAGAGGGCTTTAGGCCTAACCTCCGCAGGTGTCATAACCCATCCATCACCCGACAGCAGTCCACTGTAAAACAGCCCAATGGGGTCATGGTGCATTTACTCTGTTTATTGCCTTGCTCAACTCTGCTTCGCCCTTAATACAGCCATGTAGCAGAGAGGGCAAGAGAAGGAGCTACACACAAATACACCCATTGGGATGCCAATGAAGTTCCTGTTTCATTCAGAGTGGAGGCAGAATTATACTTTGTATTTAGTGTCAAAATACTGACAACATTGATTAAATTAGTGGTGTGAACAAATGACATGAGTGATGAAATGACAAGTGTCTCTCGGCTAACTAGCCCACTAAACGAATAGTAAAAGTGAAAATGACATATTCTCATGTGGCATTATTTTCAAAATTCTCAATTTGTACATTTCATAAAATACTTGAGAGTCGACGACTGCTGTTATATTCATTGATGTTAGTTTTTGACATTTTTGACATCAAATTTTACATGGGAAAATCGACTTTCGCAGTCCAGTCAGGAACAATTTGTTTCGCTGCAGGAGCACACACCACATAGGAGTGATAAAACTCAATTCCTTTGGCTAGAGTTACCATGAAACATCTAAATGCCTCATTCTCAAACCATTGCTCTGACTGTAGACAGGGACTTATGTGACTTAGTGATGAGGATACAGAAATACTATTTATTACCATAGATTTGTAAGAATGATATACTTCTTACAGGATTGCTAATAAACATTGATCATAGTAGTTCCTGAATGACAATTAGATGTTTGGTGTAAGAAATCTAGACACACAATTTTTTATGTGAAATCGATTGATGGACTCAATATGGAAGTCCATGAATAGATACATGTATGTACATTAAAACACAATGAGTAGACATGAATAATAAAATTGTGTGTTTAGAAGAAACACATTATTCACATAATTTTGACATGTGATTACCTATTGTAACACCTGCTGCTTTACTCTGCTCATTGATAGAAAGTACAGTAGGCACAATGACAGGAAATATGAACTTTAAAAAGACAGACTAATTTATGATAACTTTAAGAGAATTTTTGATCAATATACTGCACAGTACAGAGATAGCACTATGCTTTCATCAGGGCATAAACAGTGTTAAAAGGGTAGCCTGGTCCTACCAGACTCTGGTACATTTCATTTATAAAGAGAGTCTGGCCACTCTCCATTGACAAGTGTTAACTTCCTTGAAGGTAGGTACTAAGTTTAAAACTATTGTATCTGCCCAGTGCCACTCTGGATCTGCCATAACCAATCGCTAACGTTTGGTCACGACGTCGGCTTAGCATCACTAGCGTTCGCCTTAGCCACTCCTTCACCACTAACGGAGCAAGCTGGAAAATCAAACTTCTCCAGAACCCCGTGGGGAGGAGGGCCACAGCATCATGGCCACCAACACAACTCAGGAAAGATTGTTCTTGCTCGATTGTTCTTTAACTTCTGGATATTCTGCAGTGTTGCCACAACAGACTGAATGGCTTCGCTCTTATCTTTCTCCGCCGCCATTACAGAACTACAACTCAAACTAGCGCACAACGTCATCGTTCTCAGCCACTCCCTCTGTTCGCTGATTGGACCGGTAAAGATTTGGCCGGAGAAAACCCAAGAATATACCACAAACCCAGACGGTGTACTGATGGAAAATGAAAATTTAGCAGACGTACGTAGGAGGGCGGAGCCAGGCTAGTTAAAGGGTGATGCTAAGACAAAATCACTTTGCTTGAAAAAACATCTATGACTTTAGTTTGGTAGCCAGCAGTGTTGTCTAATAACTCTAAACAATTGGCACACATACACACAAGGTAACAACCAGGGTTGGGGATTTAAAAATGCCCTCCGATACAATAACTAAATACCTGTCAATAAATGTAGTCAGTAACCCAATCCAAGTATCACAATATTAAAGTAACTTGATTACTTTAATATTGCAGTATGCATTACTTTTGGATAACCTCAATACCAAATATGCAAATAAAGACAAATGAAAGGAAATATCAATAAGATGACTTTGTAACCTTTTAAAAGCAATTGGAAAACCAAGATGTTTAGCACCAAAATGTATCTTCTGCTCAGTGTATTTTTAAAGAAAAACTTTCTTTTCAATAAGCAAATTCAACAGTAGCCTATTGACCCTTAATGAACGTGCGCAACGCATGACCACATTGGTTTCATTAGAGACCAGAGTAGTGTTGTTTGAGACTTGAGAAGTGTTCAAATGTGTGCACATGTGCATCGTAGTGTTGAGTTCTTTATTTTAAAATGTATTTTAAAATGATATCCTGCTAATCATTTTCATTTTTACTAAATGTAATTGTTTTTATGTAACTTAACAAAAAAAGTGACCTACCTAATTATGTAATGCCGTTCCATCCTGTTCCTCCCTCTGTTACTACAAGCCTGCAGTAATAACTCTTACAAGGCTATTTGCGGGGCCAGATCTGCCAGCAATTCAAGACCAAACTTAAAATCAAATCTAGGGCTACAGCAAATGATTATAATTACATTTTCACATACAGTACCTACCAAATGTTTAATCAATACAATATCACAAAATAGTGATAAAATTCTCTGCACAGTTTCACAGAGCCCACAACATTGTCAAATTACCAGTTTTGTCCGACCAAGGTATTCAATTTAGAATATAAAACTGCGAAAAGAAGCAAAGCATTGCATCTGTGAAGCTGGAACCACTGAATGTTAAACAACACTAGAGAACTGTTCCCTCTTCGGTCCCCCTACAGGTTGGAAGCGGAGTTGTCCATTACATTACATTATGCAAGTTTGCCAGATCGGGTAGCGGATCTGTAGTTCAAATGATCTGGACAATGTAATGTAATGGACAATTCCGCTTCCAACCTGTAGGGGGACCGAAGCGGGAAAAGTTCTCTAGTGTTGCTTTAATGTTAATCGATTAGCAACATTTCTGTTGACTAATCGTACAATTAATGGTTTTACTGTTTGATGTGCACAGAAGTTTTTGGAAACTTGAATCAACCAGGTCATTAAGGAGCTTCCTTCATAAGCATGGCTGATAATTTATATTTACAGACTTTAAAGTGTGAGCAGTAGAATGTATATGTAAAGACAGCCATAATGGCAATGATGTTAATTTGCACCTCAGAATTGAACATATAAGCTACAGTTAAAACACTAGCCACAAAGGGATAAATATGTAATTATATAATGGTTGCATAACACACAAGATATCTGTGTCAAAATTATCTTCATTTTAAATCAACATAACATTCAGCCTTTTACTTACTTACATGTATTTATGTTTCGTAACGTATATGTGTGTGTGGCGGTGTGTCAAAGAAGGAGCAAAGAGCAGCGTGGATGGAGGTGTACTGTCGTATTTACTTCATAAAAAGAGAAGAAAAATAATATAGAAGATTTACTCTCTGTCTCTACGTCTCATCTCTCCCTCCCTCACTCACCAGCAGTGACAAACATATTTTATGAGTCACGGCTGGAGCGGGCTGCCAGTCTTCTCTATCAGACCCTTGCCTTTAACATCAAGATATATCCAACACCAACAACTCTGGCTTCCAGGAAAACTCTCTCTCCTCATCTGCTACGACACCCCCCCTTCCCCTTCCCTCTCTCCCCCTCCCTCTTTTTTATTTCCCCTTACCCTTCCCCAGCCTCCCATCTCTCTCTCTCTTTCTCCCCATCCCTCTCCTCCTCTACTGCGGGTGTCTGGGAGGCTGTTTTTCTCGCTCATGAAGGGCCGCACTAAGCTCCCTTCCCTCTGCCCGTGTGTGGTAGGTAAATTCACCTCTCCGTTTGTGTCGTTCTTCTCCTTCCATCGCTCTGTTGCTGCCTCTGTTTTGCATGTTAGCTGGAAAGTCTGCTAGTCGTTCTGGCAGGCTTTGGGGAGGTCTGCATCTACATCGGTACATATCGCATCAAACATGCTCGCAATCTCTTCCACTGTCAAAGATTAATCAGAAATATGTGTATGAGGAATGTCTTGCTCACCTTGTACGTGTGCTCTGGGTCGGTTTATTTATGCACTTTGGGTAGTACGTATGAACATGGCCTGGAATATGTGGGTGTGTATGTGCCAGTGAGCATGTTTAGACACGCAGTATGAGTAAAACTCTAGCAGACTTGTTGATTAAAGCAGTATATAGATTCATGTATGCAATGTTTTATTCTCCGTTTCGATAGGTTTTGTCTATGCATATTTGAATATAATTCATATTTGTGTGCACCTCTATCCTTGTAAGGACACAAGGACACAAGTCCAGTGCTAAGATAAGGACAATCCTCGGATTGTCAAAAAATGTACGTCACATTGAAAGAGGTCATGTCATTTTTAGGGTTAAGGGCTTAGGATAAACATCAGGGTTACAGACAGAGATTAAGGTTAGAGGTGAGAGAATGGGTTTTGTCACATGTCCAGGGTATACAAGTATCCGTGTGTATACAAGTATGCGTGTGTGTGTGTGTGTGTGTGTGTGTGTGTGTGTGTGTGTGTGTGTGTATATGTGAGTGCGTGCTTGCGTGCGTGTGTGCGTCTTTGCACTGGTTATTATCTATGTTAAAGTTGTTATTGCAAATGTGAATACAAATGTAAGCTTTCATGAAACACCGACTGAAGTTAAAGTCCAGACTCTCTGCTTTAATTTCAAGGTATTTGCATTCACGTCAGATGAAGCATGTAGTAAGTGTCCGAAAATTATAATGGACTCTATGTAAAAAGATCTGGAGTCGATTCTAGTTGTGACATTTGCTTAAGCATCTGTTGTCAATGTGAAGACCAAAGATGTGTCAGTGCCAGAGGTCTAAAACTCCACAGGGAAACTTTTAGAAGCAAATATGCACTTTTGACTTCAGCAACTGTGAACAACCTGCTGGCTAAGGGAAGACCAGTGTAGTGGATGACAGAGGAATAACTAGAAGTTTAAAGAAAAAAAACGTTACAGCTGTTCAACGGATCAAGAAGACACGCCAGAACATGTCATGTGTCAGAGACAACCGTCAAGATAAGACTACACCTGTTTAACCTCAGCAGGTTACAGTTACAGCATCACATACTCCAGGAAACCTGTAGAGTTCTTGATCAAAGTGTTATGGACAGATGAGACAAAGATTGAGCTGTGCCAGAGTGATGGAAAGATTAAAGTGTGAAAAAAATAGGAACAGCTCATAATACAAGGCATGCCACCTCATTTGTCAAACATAGTGGATGTGATGTCATGGTCTGGGTGCCATTGGAGCCATCTCACTTGATCATTTCCCAGTTGACAGCAGCAGAAGGATGAATTTGGAAGTATACAGAAACAGTGCTCAAGTCCAAATGAATGCATGAGAACTCACTGAACAGTGCTTTATCAGCAGGGAAATGAACAGCCAAAGCAACAAAGGAGATTTTGTAGGGCCAAACAGAGTCAGTCACCAGACCTCAAGTTTAATTGATGTGTATAATTTGCCGATGAAAATACTGAAGGCAAAAAAAAAAACCAAAAAAAAAATACAGCATAGCAAGAACTGAAGATGACTGCAATCCAGGACTGTCAGAGCATCACCAAGGAAGATACCAAGTGCCTTATGTGGTCTGTGGGTCACAAACGTTAATAAGTCATTGACCGTAAAGGAATTTCAACTATATGAGTTTAGTTAAATTTGTCAGATTACATTTGGTCCCCTTTCATTCCCCATTTCCTACACAGTTATCTGATGTGGACGTAAACCCCCTAATTTCATAAGTGAGAGTCAGCAGTTTAACCCTTATAGTGATTTCAAGGCAACATGATGTTCTTGCTAGACTAGTCAGAATCATGGTGTCACAACAGTATACTAGAATAATAGCAAAATCCTATCAAGTCATCACCCACAGGGTCATGGAACATAATGTAGTGTAAAGGTGTGTTGTTGAACACAAATTTCAAAAGCAGATCATTTTAGTTACCAGTTTAAAAAGAAGCAATGCCTTTTATTGTGTGGTTCTCATTCTCTTTCCTACAATTATGGTAACACCCCATATTCAACCAAACATTGCCTTACTAGTTAGCGCACTAGGTAATTATGTTAAGCTCTTAATTACTATGTGCTCTTAAGTTACTGCTAGTTGGGGCAACTGAGTAAATACAGTTTTCTTCTTCCTTTTGTCTGCGCTGTTTCCTCCAGTTTTAAAACCTCCAATGTCTCACACACAGAAGTACTCAATTTTGCAAACAGAATTTGATGTAAACAGCCAATGTAAACTAATGGTAACATGACTCCCTTTCAGATTGGATTGGTGGGCAACTGGAGCATAGATATTGCCAGTGAGCACTACAGTATCTGTTGGCACCTGGTGGCTCTGTTTTTATCATCTTGGCTAGAAGTGGTGCTGTGGCTGACCAGACTGATACCCTGCTGTGCTTGCTACACGCCGAGCCAAATGAGTGGTGGTCTGAGCTTTTTTGTTGCATTTCATCAGAGGTGGCTCCAAAAAAATATACTTTTACTCTTAAAGGGTGAGGCAATTTCTAAATTTGAGAAGCCACACGCAGCGAGGTGCAGACCAGTATGAGCTTCAATGGAAGTCCATTGTAATAAAAACTCGTCACACAACTCTTCTCCAGCACACAGACCTTTATTCACCAAATGCGTTTGGCTATCTTGCCTTCAGTTACACTTTAAAGTTGTTTGCGAGTCAACACCCCAAGCACAGGAGCAGAAAAATGTAATGCAATAATACTGGAGAGAAACAACGTTCTCAAAAGTCAATGAAGTCACTTCTATCATACTGACCATTGATCTATAGGGTGAAGTTGTAAATGGACCTGGCACTTTATGCTACCTGGTTAATAAGGATGGAAGAAACATCATGATTGTATATTGAAGCATACAATTGGGGGCTATTACCCATTGGCAAATAATATGTAATGATTCTCAATGTACTGCCCACTAAGTGACCTGAGTCCTGGCTGTGGTCATGCTAGAAATCTTACACAATCCCACAATGCAAATTGCTAGTCTAATTATAGAGTGAGCTGTAGTGACGCCCCAAGCCAAACAAACTTAAACTGGTGAGAGAAGTTGCTACTGAAAACTTTGCAAGGCTGTCAACACTATGGAAACAACATGGAACAAGTGCTCCTTTAAAAAGACATTTGGCTAAAAGAAAAGCATCCGTTGTGTGTATCTTGACTGGTGGCAGGTGTGTTGTACCAGTATTGAGATTTGGCAAAGTAAAGTAGCACATGGTTTCTCACAACCAGACATAACACATTAGCCAGAATCTACAAAATGCAGTAGTGCTATTATTAAAATGACTAAATGTAAATTAAAGGAGTAAAAGTAAAAAAAAAAAAATAGTATAGTATTCCAAATTCTATCGAAAATCTGAATTGTATTTTTATTCAAATCTGTCCCACCTCTAATCATACTCCTCTATTTTACATTTCCATTGTATATATATATATATATATATATATATATATATATATATATATATATATATATATATATATATATATATATATGATGAACACAACACAAATGGAATAAGACTTACTTTGTGTTATACAGTGCATATATGTACATTATATTATGGCATGTACAGCAGAGCCAGACATTGTTGTAGCATGTTCCGATGTTAGAAACGATGGAGAGGCACATGGGGCCTGCTTTAGCTGAGAGAAAGCTTTGGAGCTTGTGGGTGGTTCTGGTTAACAATAGACAGATTTTAGTACAGGTTGGAGATGGAGCTGGCAGTCCACAGTGATCGCTCTTCAACATTTTTTCACATCATATATGTGTACGTCTCAGATGGGGGACAGCTGGCAGAGGATCGTCTCAGTACTGTGGACAGCACACTGCTGTTGTCTTTAGTGTGGGAGGAGGCACAGCAGAACCAGACTGTGATAGAGGAAGTGAGGTGATGGCTATATAGAATTAGACCAGTAGTTGCTGTGAGACATTCTTCACTTGTTACAGGAAGAAGATCATCTGTTTGGCTTTCATGATTATGGTGTAGATGTGTTCATCCCAATTCGAGGGTGGTGGAGATAATTATTCCCAAGAGCTCAATTTAACCATTTAATAACTGTCTCTAAGCATGTCTGCAGCTACCAAAAGGGGAAAAACAAGTGCATTCCCAGGCTAATCAATTTTTGGGGCTTTTGAAGTGTGTTGAAGGTGTATCATGCACACCATACTCCATGCATAAAGGATTTCTCCAGGTAATCACTGTTGGTGATGACTCCATTCTGGCATGTTAAATTTACACAGCTGGGTGGTTTTGCAATAGACAGAAGCAGGAATATCAGATGTGAAACATTACAGTTTGCCTGTAGAGCAACCTTTGAGTGTTGTTGTTGCACCTGCAGCTAAGGTGAGGCAAGGCTCTACACAGGGTGTCCAGGTTTTGAGTGTTTATTTTGATTATTTAAATAGGAAGAATGAATCCCTGAGAAACGTTTTGGGGGTGTGGAAAAGGTTTTAAAGGTGCCCATTAGGTCCAACTTTCCCTGACATTTTGAAGAGTGGATTCATTTGTTGATATGCATTTTAGCTAACTGACAGTGCTCTCTAATTTACATTTTGCTAATTATTTACCTGACCATGTCCTGTTTGAAATGACAGTATTTTCTAATAAGAGCAGGTGAAATCAGATATTCAAGCTGAGAGAAATCAGATATAGCAAAAATCTGTTCTGTGTAGCTGTGAATACTGTAATGCTCACCCTGGGTGTTTTCCTTGTCAGTAGAGCTGAGGCAGTCTCCGAGCCTCAGGAGATTCCCAGTTGTGCTTGCACTTTAATAAGACTATTTCAGTGCCAAAGCTGCTGAGTGCTGGAGGTTACAGAAGAACAAACTAGAAATAAGGAAGACCATTTTCAGGAAAGCTTGAATGTGCTGGAAATCAAAACAGACTAGAGATGCAAAGATTACTTAATTAATCGATTAGTTGTCAACTATTAAATTAATCGCCACCTATTTTGATAATTGATTAATCGGTTTGAGCAATTTTTTGATGAACAAAAGTAAAATTCTCTGATTCCAGCTTCTTCTTCTTAACTTCACTGTCAGAATTTAGATGGATCTGTAGTTCATTCTTAAGAGACATTGGAGGATGTGGAAAAATGTGTGTATATGTATACGTAATCAATGAAAAATGCACCACAAAGGTTGTAACAAACCATTACGGTTAAGGCTAGTCTGACAAAACTATGTTGTAATTAACAATCTTGGATTGTTAATTAATGTTGGCACCATGGATTAATATGAATATGCATATTTGGAAAAAAAAGTTGTCCAAGCTTAATTGTAATTGTGAAGTTTTGTATATATTTGTGGAAGGGTCTGATAAGAAAAATAAACACTATATAATATTAAATTGTTAATGTTGTATTGCCCTTCTTTTTAGCCGAGCAGCTGCTATTGATCCCACAGACATCTAAATAATTAACTGAGCTAATCTAAAATCATTGACAGACAGAGACATAAAAAAGGGATCAATGCATTTCTCTCACTGTTGATCATATATTTTAGATTGCATACTGTCAGGCTTTGATTTCTTTCTTTATCTTTTATGTAAAAGGTAGGCCTAAATCACTAATTGCATATATTTTTCTCAACCACTTATGAGATTTTAAAATGGCTACCAAGGCTTGCAGAAAAGATAAGCAAATGTTAAGTATGGCACATCTGGCTCAACCTACAGTGTTATTAGGCTTAGCACCATTTTCTGGCACTCACAGGCTCAATGAGCTGCTATAACAGCCAGCCAGTGGTGAATAAATGCCAGCACGAGCAGCTTGCGCTTTGAGTCACAATGCTTCTTTACATTCTCTGTGAATTTGAGAAAATACTAGCATGTGTCATGGCATGTGATGCATGTACGTAGTAGCATGAGGCACCTGCCTTTATAACCCGTGACAGAAGCAGTCATTTTATTTATACGGTGACCAGAATGCTGCTGGAAAGTGGACTATTTGTTAGGGATCTGCCGTCCCCTGCAGATGTTGTCATGGAAACACTCAGGCTGTTTTGGGGTTCTCTCTCTCTCTCTCTCTCTCTCTCTCACACACACACACACACACGCACACACACACACACACACACACACACACACACACACACACAATGCAGCATTAGGATGTTAATGCTGTACTCAACACTGGAACACTACAGTTCAGGTTTCCATGTGACTCCCACGCTTACATAACGCTGTAGTGGAAGGGGGAAGCCATTTACAGTATATAATCACCACAAACATTATACTGTATGTATGATGATTATAGGTAGCGTTAGTCATATCCATATTTATATATTGCTTGTCTGAAAATGCTGCTTGAATCAAAATAAATCTACTTCATTGTATAAAGACGGTAATGTCGGTTGTAGGGCTGCAGCTAACAATTATTTTTATTGTCTTGTTTTGTCCACAACTGAATATCAAAGATCTTCAGTTTATTTTCATATAGGAGTAAAGAAAATAGAAAATATTCACATTTAAGAAGCTGGAATCAGAGAATTACTTGGTTTCTGTGCATTTTCTCTGTCAATGATTATTTTAAGTCAAAGCAGAACCACAGCGAAGAAATTCATTTTCAGTGATCACAGCTGATAAATCAGTTACATACAGTAATTACTGTGGCAAAAAAAGAGGGGGAAAAGTGTAACTTTTCCATTAATTCTTACATGAAACGCCTTATCATATATTGATTAATTAAAAAGGTTCACAGGTTTACACAAACCTTTCTTTATTTATTGATGTCCTCCAATTTAAACCCTCTATTTTAAAAAATTAGGCTGCTTGCAATGTGTCTGCATTGTCGATTAGATGATAAGATATTGCTCCTATTTTAAATCACGCCTCAGGAACTTGTATAAAAAGCTCAGTCAGTTACTTTCAGAGTAGAGTTTGGTATAAAGGGAAGACACAGAGAAACTGCGTGGATGGAATGTATGGAACAACCCTGTGATTTTGAAGAGGAGGCCTACTGCAAATCTGTTACTCATTGCAACAATGAGTAACAGATTCTGTTGAATCTTTGTCAGTGTATAGTCAATGCCAGAGTCCCTTATTAGAATGCATTCACTGCTGCAATCAAGGACAGTTTTCTTTTTAGAAAGCAATATCCATGGAAACTTTTGTGGGCTTGAAAAGTCTTCTCAGTTTTCTGATCACAGACAAGAGTCAAAGTATAAGAGTACACCAATTGTAAGGAAAAACTATGTCATACATCTAGAGTACTAAAATGTGAACAAGGCATTTGCCCACACGAAAACACACACAATATCTATTTCTATTATGTGATCAAGATTGAAGGCTAGCTAGCTGTGTAGATGTTCATACCATTGTTCTGGAAATCACATTATTGTACAGGGTGCTTTCTTAAACATTTGTGTATTAACTGTATTGATCGGTTGATTTATAGACTGTGTGCTCTGTTCTTTAAGATAACTGTAGAATATCGTTTCCTGAGAAAGTGACACTAGTCTACTTCACATTGTCTTCAATTCATGACCTCCCTCTGTCAGCCTGTGAAAATGCTGCTGATGGATGAATGCAGATTTCCCAGGATATCCCCAACTCTCTGGGGGGTGTTAAGGTTTAAAAAAAAAAAAAAAAATATCTGCAGCACACTGGTGTATTTGGAACGGACTGTGTGTTCGATTTAACGCTGACGTCACCTGGGAGCGTTGAGCCCTGCGCCGCAGTCGGTCCTGAGATGAATGCACAATATTTAAATCTAGCCTACCTAGTTCTCTCACTCCACCCTGTGGGCTCACCATGTCAGCACAATCACACACAGAAGTGGAGGAACAAAACACAAATGAAAACTAAATGAGACATTATTCTTATGAAGGATTTAAAGCCCTAAGACATAATGATTGTTGGTATAAAAGAAAATAAGGAAGTTAGCTGCTATTTATTTTGCTAGTTATCTTAGGTGCCTTCCTTTCAAAATACTAGTTTATAACTCTATTTATTGCTTTTTAAAATATTGGATAATAAGTCACATTCATAATTTATCTTAAAACTTTTAATAAAATTATTAAAAGTGTTAAGATAAATTATGAATGAACAGCCAACCAAGAGCCATATCAGCTCTATGAGGGGAAAAGCAAACTTCCAGAGAAACACATCACACAGCTATATCATAACTGGCCCTGCTTTTACCTGAATTGCCTGTATAGAACTGTCAGGGTCACTTTAATGCTGCACAGTGACATGGGAAGATTAAACAAATCAAAAATAGTGATAATTATAAAAACGGATACAACAACAGTATCAGTGGGATGTCATTTCACTATACTGCATTCCTGTCTGTGAGTGTGTTTGTGTACATGCATATCACACATTTGTTTTTTGTATGACACTCGGATTTAGCTCAATCGGCAAGCAGATACATTTTGCAGCCATCGAGTGCTGTCCACCGATTCGAAACATTTCAGCACCTTGGACAGCTCCGCCAGCACTTTTCTATAGATCCAACAGGGAGCGCAGTAATCACACTGTAACACGTGGTGGTGAAGCAGGCTGTTTGATGTGGCCATGTAATATTTCCCAGCCTCCACTGCCTTGAGATGTGTGTGTGTGTGTGTGTGTGTGTGTGTGTGTGTGTGTGTGTGTGTGTGTGTGCGTGCGCGCGTGCGTGCGTGTGCGTGTGTGCGTGTGTATGAGTGTGTGTTCAAAACTTTGATATTACTACCAATATTATTTTGCATGTGGCCGCTGGACAAAATAGCTAAACCGTTGCACTCTATTCAAGCCTCTTTACTGCTTTCCCTTATGATTCCAGCTGCGTTGACTACAAACTTTAAGGTGTCAATCAAAGAGAGAGAGAGAGAGAGAGAGAGAGAGAGAGAGAGAGAGAGAGAGAGAGAGAGAGAGACTTGTACAATGCTGAATGATACTGCCAGTGTTTAAACCTATGGACAACATATAGCGACAAACCGACGCTTTAAACGTGTCAAACATGCACGATTATGAAGCTGAATAAAAACATTGGACCCGAGTACCGCTACGGTCACATTTCAACCGGGGAGCCCGCCTGTTAGCCGGGCATCAGCGACCCCCTCTCAGCTTCCACGGCTCTGCTCTAACTGTATCGTGGCTCCGAGTGAGTGGCGGCGGACCGACGAGCTCCGGTCTGTGCTGTCTGTCTGGTGTGAGGTTTTGGACTGATGTCTCTGCCTGTCAGGAATTTAAAGTGTCTCTCGCCGGTCATGTGCCAATGTAAGGTCATCTGCAGCAACCGGACCCTCTCTCTCATGTTCGGGTGTAAGGTAAGCCCGGGGTGCAAGCAGCCGATGGTTGCAGCAGCGACCGGTATCGAAATTTTAGTTTGTATAAATATGTAACAAAAAAAAGGCCTTTGTGAGAAATTGCGCGCCTGGGTTTGTTCCAGTTGTAGCTAATTTGAACCGTGCTTTTTCTCATTACACGGAGTAATTAGTACAGTGATCACACTCACCTACGGCTTCCTCTCTTGTACATATGCTTTCAGGTACCAGCTTATTCACAACATGCCTTTACATCACGACGTGCTCGCCTTTTTTTCATGCTCATTGATGGCCGATTTCCATTTTACACAGTAGACAGGAGACAGACAGGATAAAGCATCTTTGGCAGGCATGGTTGCGTGTTTGGTGATAGCTGTTTGCTGTTTGTTTTTTTGTTTTTACAATAAATGTTTACTGATATATGATATTTAATGAATGAAACATCAATCACTATCAGATGTTAACTCCTTATCTGCAAGGCAGGTCACTAACCAAATGGCTCTCTGTGCTGATTGGTTCACATTTAGCTTTGCATCCCAGCAACGCAAACTGCATGGTATGCTTTTGACCTTGGGAAATGCACTTTATTGCTCAGGGCCACTTAAATATCATCCAGCATCAGATAAACTGTACACCGCAAGAGAGAGGCTTGAAATCAGGTAACATGAACAGTACCCCTGCTGTTTTCTATAGCCCATTGGTAAATCAGAGCCAGGCTGCTTATTATCAGCAAAGAAATATATTATTATGTTTAGCTGTTTGTTTGCAGTATGGTTTTGCCTTAATGTTGAGTGGGGGATGCTGTCGTTTTCTGTGCAAAGAGAGAGCATTGTCATCCATTCATTCACTGATTGTCCATCACATCCCTGATGCCCCTCCCTCACAGCTTCAGGTATTTCCAATATGGCAGCCAGCTCAGAGTTTCCCACCACATGGCACTCTAGTCTGTTGGCTTTTTGAAGCCAAATTCTGACTACACTGGTGCGCTCTGTCGCGGCATTGTCGCTACGCTTGCCAAAGTGATGTGTACATGTGTACAGAGATCCAGATAATTTGTTTGTTGAGTCAGCTCCGACATTTTGGTTTGTGTTCTGTCTTGTTGCTAGAATCTGATACACTTTGAGGCACATATAATCACATATGAACTAGGTGGATATTTTTGTTGTATTTCATTAATCGTGATTGTTTTTATATTTAGTCTAGTAGACCAGAACAATTTCTACATTTGTGAAACACAGCTGGGAAAATGAATGTGGGTGTTTGCTTTCTGGGTTCCTGTTAGTGAGGTCCTGCTGTGCTCAGTGTTGAGTATTACTAGCACAGATTCACAGCACATAGTCCCTCCCGCCTCACTCCCTCCTGGCTCATATCTTCCTCTATATTTTCATCTGAGACTCCACGCCTTCCCCCTGGAAGATGTATTTAAATTCTTATCCCACTGACTCAAATTGCCTCCACAGTCTTCATGACCAACCAGTGAAATGTAACTTCACAGCAAACATCTATTCTGTAATAAAAGCAGATTTCAAAATGGGATTAGCTACTCAATTAAAATGGATTGTGCTTGCTTTGCAGTATGTAATGCTTGTTTTAACAGATCCGGCTTATAATAATGGGGTTCAGCTCATCTAAAACACATGCTACAAGCATTTGATCTTTTTTGAATGTAAAACTTTATTCTTTAGCTGTTGCCATTTTTGCACCCTTCTATGATAAACATCCTAATCATCCCAAGATTTAAGATTAGCCTCTACTTTGTGCTTTTATTAGCAAGTCAAAACAGATAATGTATCTATGGTCATAGTATCCCTTCAACATGCCCAAACTGCTCTGTCCATACTTCCAGCAGGTTCAGTAGCCTCCAAACAGCTTGCATCCAGTCTGTTGCAGTCGTGTGGTGGGTTGTTATCGGTTATCTTTTGGGATACAGTACATTGCAGGGATATATCCAGTCTGTATTTTTCTATACATTTCCAGCTTTACCTCTTTGTTTTTATTTACAACATTCCCCAGGACTGTCACTATGTTTGCTTAACATCTATGTAACAATAGCTATCACATGACTGGTCATTTCCCAAGGTGATGTTCGCAGGTTATTTGTTTGCATAAACTTTGTTCTTACACAAAGCCCAGCACAGAGCCTCTCAGTCATTTTTAATTCAGGATCTTAATTAAAATGGTCTTCATTCATTCATTGGTTGGAGGCGTTCAGCAGTGCTTTAATGTGCTCTTTTATGCTTAATGCTCATTAATGGCCACATTTAATCAAGACAGACTGCGTTGTTGAAGTTTGTCTTTAAGATATTGTACAATTCCATGCAGTGCTTACAGTATATCGAAGGCCACACAATGTGAACTAGCCCAAAGACAGAGTTTAAATGGAAACTGAGTATTAATGTGATGAAGGATTCACAACGCAGGGATCAGTGTGCCTTCATCTCAATATCAAGATAAATGATCACTTCACCCTGAAAATCAACTCTCAGACGTCTTTACTGGAAAATGGACAGCAATGCTGTCACTCATTACCAGTCGACCAATCATATGATAAAGAGTAATGATGTGGAAAATATCAGCAGGTGATATCAAAGCAGAGTGCCGTCTATGCTGCTGTGTGTAACGGTTGCTGGTTTTACATTTCACATTCTTCCTATAAATATAACTTTTAATGCTTTGCAAACACACATTTCCTCCTATGGATTTTACATATTTAATTCTGCAGTTTGTGTCATCTTCCTTTATAAAGAGCAGTGAGCCTCAGCTCCGACAGTAAGCTCAGGGAGATGCGGCAACAACAATGTGCGGCAGCAGATATTTGCTAATGCTCTGTTCAGGTCTAAGATTGAAGCATTCAGGGTCGCCTCTACATTGCTAACTTGCTTTTCCCAGCTATTCTCCTACCACATACTGCAGCTGGTGTGTGCAATGGATGTGCAGGTTGTAGGAGTAAGTAGCACACTCACGGTATAAGAACAAGTACTGTACAGAAATGGTCCTTACTGTGATCTATCAAAGCAGCAACCTAACAAGTAGTCAGGTCAGAAGTTTCTCGTAAATGTAAACTGTGTCTTACTAATAGGATGAATGTATGGGCTCTCTGCAAGAGAATAAACAGTTAAGTCTCTTTAAATTGAATTTAATCTCACCAATATGATCCTTTACACATGTCAAAACACCAGAATTCAATCTGCATATTATTGCAAGATGGGTTGCCTAGTTACATGGTTCACCACTAAAGACCTTGAGGTCAGCACTTCAACACTGGAAAAATGATGGTGGACTACTTGAATAACCAATAGAGGCCCCTTTTACAGCCAATGTTCATCACAGCTATGTTTTATTTATCTAGATTGTCAGACAATAACATTATATTTAAAAATCCACCTCAGTGGGCACCTTGTGGAGATATGCATCATCAACGTTTGAAACGAAATTCAGCCTCAGCGTAGCACAAAGACAAAATGAAACTACTCTGAGTCCATGACATCAACCTTTATTCAATTCAAAACATAAAGGTGTGTTCAGATTCACAACTTGAGGCAAATTTTAGATGCAGGGTGACTGCATGTAAAGTCAACAGAAAGATGCGAGTGGGCGAGTCGAAGAAAAAAAACACAAAAAAATTGCGGTTATCCCAGGCTTTATGGATCTGCTTCATAATCGTACAGAGACGAGAGGAAAAAGGAGAGACTGGAGGAAAATAATGAAAGAAACAGAAAGTTCTGAGATTTTGACACAAGGAGTGGGCTATATTATGTATTTAGGCAAATGTCTCACTAATGCTTGAGATAAAGATCAGATTTTTTATTTTTATTGCATTGATAGACAATTGTTTCAAGGTGCTGTTTGCTAACAGCAGTACAGAGACTACTTAGTGCTCCTCATCAAAAAGCTGTTTCAGACTTGTTTTCGCAGGCAATGCTTTGCACATTACTGTACATGTTTGTTTCTAGTGAAACCATTAACCAGTCTTACAGTGCCGTGTGTTAACGTGGCCTCCACTTGCATGTTTATGTGTGTGGAGAAAACAGAGGGCTGGGGGAGGGTTAACACTACAGTCCCCCACTACAAGTGCAACATACATAAAAATGCATGTACTCAGCATAAACACTGTGCATGCTTCTGTGAGCAGAGGGGGAGATTTAAATGATCAACATTACTAAGTTTTGTCTGAGACCCGTGAGGAGAATTTAGGGGAATAGGTTTCATCTGACCTGTAAACTGCAAAATAATATAGCATTTGAATTAATTCTTTTTAGCTGATTAAGTGTAGCTGCGTGTTAGACTGGACAATTATTGTGTTTTAACAGTTTATGGCACTGCTGTTACTGCTGAAACTGGCTACTGTTTTGGGTCGGGTTTACAAGCTTTAAGTCAAGGTACAATATTGTTGTTGGATTAGGGAAAGGTATTCGCCACGGTTTCATTTAGTTTGATGTAAAAACCAAGCCTGGTTATGTCGGTCTGCAATTCGTCCTACATGCCGTATAAATATCGTTCATTTCTTCTACAAAAAAGCATGACGTTCCTGTGAAAACAGGCTCCAGACAGACAAGATGGAAACCTTCCCCCCTGTGCTACCTCCAGCAGAAGTACTGCAGCCAAGCACCCACTATGGCACCATTTACTGTATCTGCGTGTGACTCTAATTTGTTTATTAAATTAGATGATACATCTGTGTGGGTCCTATGAATGATGAATCATCCCTCAGAAATGAGATGCAGACTCATTAATTGAGCATAAATTAACAACCTAATATTTAAGACTGAAATGTAAGGAAGACTACATGTTGAGTCTCTAAAACAGTGCTGAGCATGTATCCAGGCAGTATATATATTTTTTATAACTTTTCCTGTTTTACTTTAGTAACATAAGCCTTCTGGTGGTGAAGAAAGCCCAACAGCACTTAAGGGATTTTATTTTTATTTTTAGAGAAAGTCTTAAGTTTAGTTAGTAGGACAGTAATGAGCTTCAAAACATGCACCACTGGAAGTATTTTTACATGTTTTGATGTTGGACAATTTGAATTGTGCTGCTGGGCATGGGTACCTTCGTTATCTCCCTGTGGGACAATTTACTGATGCAGACGAGGTGATGCTCAATATGAAACACCTTCACTCTGCAGCCTAGGAGCCCCACTGCAGTCAATAGCAAACATTTTTTTACTTGTGCTGCTGTTTTTTTTTTAAAATAATACATTAATAAATACATTATAAATCATAAATACGTCCACTCTTCTTAGCTTTAGTGTCACTTGGTATGTACTCTACAAACTACACTCTTAGAAAGCCATCTTTCCGTGGTTGACAGGTTCAGGTAGAAGCTTTGTGTTTGCTGCTAATGGTCAGCTTTACAAATAGATTGGATTGACTACATCCAACAGCAGACTTACACCTGGGTGAAGTGGGTGAATCTAGAGCATCTCCATTAAAATCCTTCCTAGTGCAGATTTTGCCCCATGGTAAATGTAAAATCTGTTTTTGTTGCAGCATACATAGCTACAGGACACTTGTAAAGGTGTTGTGCTGAGACACCTTGGAGAATAGTCTGAAGCAAGCATCTTAGAATTGGCAGAAGATGAGTGAAATTTCTGTCTTCTGAGGCTTACATGTACTGTACATGAAAAAAAAGGTGTTGGCTGGCAACAGCAAAAGTGATAATGCAAATGAGATGAAAGCTGTGTTGGGTTTGGCACTTGAGAGTGAAAATCAACTGAGAAGGCAACAATGACTGGATTTGAAAAGAAAGTTCAGATGACCATCAGAGACAAACATTATTCTCTCACCAGCACTCTGTCGAAGTGACAATGAGCGATGATCTAATGTGTCATATATTGTACATAACGCCATGTCTGATTTACAAAAAAGAGTCTACAAGTATTCAGCTTGTGTGGCTGTTTTATAGGTGCCAGAGTGTTGGTGTGAGGGTTTGCTCTACTAACATCCAGCAGGTGTTCTGGCCTACATGTAATATGTGTAGGGAGGTAGATTAATCTCTATATGTACTGATGAATGAACTAAAGCTAGAGCCTGGGTCACTGTTAAAACAGGTGGCACACTTGTGTCTCAATGAGTTTTGTGTAGTTATGTCTACTGATTGCAGCATAGTAATGACTGATCGGCATGTTATAAAGAAGTATGAAGTACAAACTGTATGAGGAAAAAAGCCAAAGGTATAACATTGGCTGCATAGTTGCAGAGAGACAAAAAGCAGCAGAAGGTAAAAATATTATAAGTGAGACACAGGTCAGTCGATATATTAATATTTGTGAAAAACTGCAATTGTGTTTTTTTTAGACAAACTCAAAAAAGCTGTTTTCAGACAATCTATCATTAGAAGTTGCCTGAGTAGGAGAAATGTGGCTAGTCTGGCTCTGTGTTAAATTTAAACACATAATTTAAACATCTCTTTATATAACTGATTCAAAGTTGGTTTAATTCCAGCACATTTACCTGTCCAGATTTACTCCATAGAGAAGTATTGTACATATTCCAGCATATGGTTCATTCTGATAGGCTGTGAAGCTTCACAGAGACTTAGCACCCAGCACAAAATCCCTCTGAGTTCATCACAGTAGCAAATGTTAGAATTAATCCAAATACAGAAAATGGATTAATCATCATTAAAGAAAATGCAAATAGATGAACTTGCAAAAGCTTAAATTCTGTGAAGATGCAGTGGGGAGTTGCCTACTTTAATTTACACCTGAAGAGCTTCTTATGATTCCCGTAACATCTTACACATCAAATGTATGCAGTTTCTTGGAAATGATATGCCTGAGAGGTGAGGTTAGCTTTCATTACATTACCAAATGCACAGTAATTTAAAAGCTCAAGCTTGGTCCTTGAATTACAAACTGAGATGATGGTAGATATAATTTGACATTTGCTCTAAGTTAACTAAAAAATAACAGCTTATACAGCCACTCAGTGTGCAGTTATTACAGTATTATAGTGCAGAAGGGCCAACAAATGCAAACTGCAAACTGTGGAGACGGTCCTTATACTTTACAACAGAGTACATTCTTAAAGATGTACTGGATTCCTCCCATCATGATAGACTGATTCAATAAAGCTTAGAAAACCCAGAGGTCATTTGTTACAGTGGTATTTTAGAGAGCCGTTTGTACAGTTGAAGCAGATTTGAATTGCTGCAAGCTGTTATAAACTCCCTGCTTGTGAGAAAGAAAGCTTAGGAAAACAAATTCTATTGACACAGTGTCCAATTATGTTTATTAAAATAGATACTATTAAAATAGATATTATGTCGTATCTTGTTTGTTGTATATGTATTAATCCAGCTCTGTGTTATTATGACATGGGAGTGCATACTATGTATAATAAGAAAATAATTTCTACTATTTTCTTTGCCTTTCTATTTCTATATGCCAACATATCTTCATAAACCAGATAGGCACCTATTGTTTTATTGCCTTAGTTAATATATTCACCAGTACGTTGGATAAGACACAGCTCTCATTACACAGTCAAGGAAATAATCTTTCAATTGACATTAAGACATTAATACTCGTAATGCCTTTAATAACAATAATGTAGTACTTTTGGGGTTTAATAGGACCAAATTGAAAGCATATGATAAAAGTCAAGATGTTTATTTGTACAACTTAAAATCATGCAAACAGTAATACTGTAATGTGTATTGCAGCCACAGATACACATTCATTGTCTCGAACTAAACAACATAGAACAATAATAAACAGTATCAAAGCAAGCACTTATTAAGAAAAGGTTTTCGTGGACCATGGACCAAGATGATGACGCAATATCACTAACAGAATGAAGTGCATAGTTCTTACAGAAATAGTGTGTATGAGGGATTCCAGATGTTTTTTGTTTTATATGAGTTCTGATATGACTAGCTCACTTTTTACCTGTGGTGCAATATTTCCTTGCAACTAAGCAATTTAAGTGCAAGATTCAAATGTGGGTATCTCAAATTGAAGAAATGTCGCCCTTTCAAAGGCCTTTAGCTATAACAATCAGACAATATTTCATGGTGAGTGAATTACTGTGAAACTGTGTAGTTTATGTGAAATGCTGCAGGTATGGATCTGTGTAAGAATGTATGGACCGGAAAAATACTAACTGCTGCTGCACTTATCAGAAAGGTTAAGGTGTCGTCATATCAAGCAAAGGTTCTCCATCTTTGTTCTGAGGACTCGGAGCCTCCTGTTTTCATTTTAGCCATGTAATTAGGGGGTGATTGATATCTGGAACACCATGCAACGAGTAATTAACTAGCTGGAAAACTGTAACGAAACTTGATAATACAGTACTGTACCCTGTACTAACTGGAGTTTAGTGTCCCTTTGTTGTTGACTGACCAGAATTGGCCTCTCAGTGATGGATGTTTAGAAAAATGCTCCTCACATGAATCCATAGTATTTGCATTTGTCATAATTAATCTTCTTATACCAAAGAGAGGATATTTCTGACAGTATTCATTTACTTTAACAAATTGTCTGTATTTTAGAAAGTTATGTTGTTGTGCGCTATTGTGCTACACTGGGGCAACAATCATCACAATTCAGTGATCGGAAAAAACCTAAACCCCTCTCCAGAAGGACACATTGTAACATATAAGCATTGACTGCCACATCCCCCACCAGTGGGACAGAAGGCAGCATGGCAGCATGAGTGGTCATGCAGGAAAGAGGGAGGCATGGGAGACCAAAGTGCTCAGGGCTGCTGTGATTCATGTACGTAATTTACAAATCTGTCCGAGTATTAAGTTAATGTTTTCTGATATTTGATACACCTCTTTCTTTGTAGAGTTCACTGATATAGACATGATTAAGATGAATTGATCAACCAGCAGTTGTTCATATAGGTAGTTGGTGTTATATAGTTATATAATATTTAATGTGTTTACATTAATGTAGCAATGCCCACCTCTGCAGTGCTTATTAAAGAAAAATCATTCATTTTCTGCTTATCAACCTGCGATTGTTGAACGGTGCTTTTAACAACTATTAATTTTCTCTCTGGTCCACCCCCATGCTGCTGTTTTCTGCTTCCCTTTATGGACAGTCTCACTTTTTTCATTTTTACCCATCCCCCCTCACTTTCTCCTTTATCTTCATCTCTATTTCACTCCCTCTCTTTCTTGCTGTCTCAGTGCAATGTGATCCAGGACCGGTGCTGGCAGCCCCAACTGTGGCACTGCAATCTCTGCTCTGCTCTGGTTGCTAGGCAGCCTGTCTGAGACAGGGCTCGGTGATGCACCTCCCTCTCCGTCTGCCTCCAAAAAGAGAACGTGGCAGAGCTGGCCATCAGGCCATCAGCCAAAATTCAGATGATCCCTCCAAATTTCTCTGTTTTCAGAATGGGCTGCTTCACATCTGCAGTGCAGCAGAGCATATTGTGAGCCTTGGGGGGCTTCAGGAGGGTACAGATTTTTAACAAAAACACAAGTGCTAACGCACAGGACAGGGTGGCAGATCTCCACTGTGATGCTCCCCACCTTCTGATGTGTTTGTGATGGAAAATGCTGTGTGCAGATTTTGTGTCATCACGCCTAGAATGAAACCTACCATGTGTGGTTAACACAGTGGGCTGCTGGCAGGCTGCCCAGGTGTGGGTTATCGGTAGGAGAGTAAGGCTACTAGAAAGAAGCTGCATATTCTGCTACTGAAGAGTCACTATGAGTCATGGATCTGGTTGCTCCATGTGTGTTGTGGAGGACGATCGCTCTGCTCAACGCACAATGGCAATATTTTAAGGCTTCTGTGATGTCTTCACTTTGCACTTGTAGGCGTCACACATGTTATGTGATATACAAGAGTTGCAGATTGCCCACATTTAGCTAAAATGCCACTGTGATGGAAATACAGCTCTGTGAAGGGAGTTTGACATTTACACCATTATGTTTAAAAGAGGACATGAGTGAAAGGTTACAATAAGGCAGACAGGGGATTCTGTTTGTGATTTAAATATTATCAACCCTAAATGTCTTTTAATAAAATACACTCAGCCAAGACAATTGCTGCTAATTACACATGAGACCTGTTAAGACTGACGGCCCCATGTGTGTCTGTATGTGTCTCTGTAGAAGTACAGGTACCAGGATGAGGAGACGCCCCCCTTGGAGCACAGTCCAGCACATCTGGCTCCAGGGAAAAGTGCCGAGATGCTTCATATGAGTGACAAGAACCTCGCTGCCATGGAGGCCATACATGGCTACACACCACACACACATATCTCTCCTGTCAAGGTAGGACTCACAAACACACACACACACACACACACACACACACACACACATACACACATACGTAACACTATTACAACAGCACATACACCTGGCTGTCAGTACTTAGGAATGGGGCTATTACTGTGTTAAATTATATGCATTACCAGTTTGCTATTAATACAAATGCTAGGTCTGAAATCCCAAGTTCACTCACCAGACAGATGTATAGTCATGGTCAGTTGTGGTTTCCTGTATTCTACTTTGCTTAATTCAAAGACATAACATGTGCCTGTTACATTTATATCAGTTCCAGTTAGCTCACAGGCAAGTGGTTCATTAGAACACATTACCTATTATTACTTTGCACTTAAAACGATGTGTTGTCTATTTTGAAATTCTAATTCTGCAACATAAATACTTTAATGGGAATATAATGTAGTTATGTGGAAACCCGGCCTCCTGGCAACTTTAAGTGTCAGATCAACTTTACACCTGTTTGAACATGCATACTGGGCAATTTGATATCAGTGCTTTAACAGAATGAAAATTTAAGTGCATGTGGACACACGATGCATTCAGTAATCGGATCACCTGAACCGTTTCAGATTTACACATTCAAATAAAATCTCTCATTAGAAGTTTTGTATAGGAAAAATGATGAAAACAAAATAGCCTGACTGGCACATGTAGTCACAGTTACAGAACCCCTGAAAGAAGACCTTGACATTTTGAAGTGGAAAGAGTAATCCAGAAATGTAAATGTAAGATACAATCGAAGCAGCTCCCAGTACAGACAGTTAACTATATTTTTAACAGTATTTATTTAAGACACAGGTCTTACAAATGCAAAATCCAATGCAGAGAAACAAACCTCTATGAGAGCTCTATTACATTGAAGGAGACATTTATACAGACAACATAAGAACTACTGGTCACACTGTCAAAAGATACAGCTGACATCAGTGGGAATCTGAGCAGAGTCATGTTGCCTGGAGTGCATTAACAAATACATACTGTAGCTACAAATGCAAGCAGGTGTAAGTTGTAATGTGTACTTAATGACGATCCATCTCATATGCCCACACATGTTATTTAACAGCCTCACTGGCTATTAAGACTTAAGAGCGCCTGCCTTTATTTGCTCTGAGGGGGGAAGTGTTTCTTTATTGCCTACATGGGAGTATACTGAAGTCCCTGAGGAGCAGATATGTACATTAAAATGCTCTCTTTTAATGAGCAGAGAGGAGAGGCTGAGTTATGGTGCTTTACCACTGCTATTTAAAACGTACACAGCCTGTTCAGCATGAGCTGTGGGGCCATGGAGGTGCTCAGTTTAGGAACACTGTCAAATTGAAAAGTTCTGGCAATATGGAGAGTCAGTTCCCGTAGTCATATAGGACACTAGAAACAATTCATTATATGGCACAGTGCACACACGATTATTAAATAATGAGCATCAAATCAGCATATCACACGAGTAACACAGGTTAATAAAATCCAGTAGAAGATCTAAGGAAATACCCTGTGTGTCAGTAATTAGCAAAAGTTGTTTTATGTTTTACTATCTGATTCTGTGTCCCTTCATTTACTGCTCACTGGTCATTTGCATTTAAAAAGGACCTGAACAAACAGCAACTTGAACAGAACAGAATGAACTGCTGACTACTGGGTTTTCATTTAATGGGGATTGTTCAATGAACAATAAGCAATGAAACAAGACAGAGATAAACAAGCACCAGTCATAATCTTGTTGCGGTAGTTTTGTTTGTCAGTCCCAGTATGTCTCTGACTCTTAGCTGCTTTGTCGAGTCAAAGTGTGAATCCAGCAGCCACTGTAGCTGGTGGTTGACAACTGAAAGGTGTTACATGTCAGTCTCTGTTTAGTCTCGCATTGCCAGACCTATCTCCACAGCGCTGTGGAGTAAGGTCTGGCTACACCACACATATATTCTAGGATAGGAGGAAAAAACGCTCTGGGTTGTTTGCATTTCTTTAAACCAATCACAATCGTCTTGGGCGGTGCTAAGTTCTAGATACAGTGATGGTGACTCTGCAAAATTCTCAGGAAGGAAAAGCCACATAAAATATTAGCGCCACCCAAGACAATTGTGATTGGTTTAAAGAAATGCAAAGAACCTAGAGCATTTTTTCTCCTATCCTAGAATGTATGTGTGGTGAAGCCAGACCTTACTCCACAGCGCTGTTGAGATAGGTCTGGCAATGCGAAACTAATCCCTGCCGGTCCCGAAACGTCCCAGTTAAATAAACACATTCTTTGTAAATTTTTACGATCATTCACTGAAAGAACCAGGCATGTACTTCAGTTGATTCAGACTAGTCTCTGTTAAACCAGATTGTAGGGGTGATGTACTGTAACTGAAAAAAACTATATTGTGCTGATGGTGTTGGCTCACTGAACATCTGATGTGGTGTGCACATTTAAAGGTCCAATGTGTAGGAATTTATCCCATCTAGTGTTGAGCCCATCTAGTGCAATCAACTCTCTCGCACCACGCAGTTCAAAGTACTTATTACAGCTACGGTAGCCTTCATGCTTCAAAAAGCCAGTCTCTTGCTCTTTTCAATATCCTTTTTCTTTTTCTGGGTGAAGAAGAAGACTCCTGTTCCTGAAATTTGGATTTTGAATACGTGTGGTCCTCCATGTTACCTTCTTCAAACTTGCCGGGCCCGGGAAGCTACGATACCCATTAGCAGCATTAGCAGCTCCTGTGAGTTTATCATGTGACAGCGAAAACGCGAAAGGCGGAGCAGTATCTCCTGTATGTCCCTTACCGGCTAACGTATTTCAAGATGGCACATGAATATGGAGCGTCTACCCCAGTTCATGCGAATGCAAATGTAAAATTTCAAGCCAAAGGGAATACTTTGAATTGATGGTGGTGGTAAATATTCATGAAAAAGGACAAGTTTGTGAACGGGCAATACAGATTTTGATAATGAACAACTAAACACGTTACACACTGGACCTTTAAACACAGGATCCAGTGGTGCCGTTCCAACATTTTATTGCAATGCAGTGAAATGGTTTACACTGCTTAGGGTTGGTGGATGGTGGATGATTTTGTCTAAACAAAAGAATATTTAAAGAAAATGTCACAGATCTTAATAGCATAAAACAATCAATAATAATAATAAATTAGGTTGAACTCATCTTGACTTACATCATGAACATGGGCACTAATTTGTTTGAGTCACTGTCAATCCCACATAAACTGTCCTGCTGCCATACTCACTCTGCCAAAAATGGTTATTAATCTACACCTAAAAAATTGTGAAAATAGTCCCCAACAAATACACAATTTACTCTTTTTTGAGTAATGTTTGCAAATAACTACAGTGCACAGCTGTTAAATGAAATTACTGAGACTTTTTTGAAAAAGGAAACTATGTGTTTGTGACCTGTTTCAAAAGAAAAGTAAAGATAGGCTTGGGGCTGAGAGGCAGACATGGGGTACGGAATTTGGAAAATGTTGGAAAATGGTTTCATTCAAACAGGATATGATTTAGATTGACCTTCATTATAGGTAATAAAAGTGTGGGCAGTCTGCACTTCTGCATCAAAATCTGTTAGTAGGAGAAAAAACACTAGTCAAGGACCATCAAAAGTAGAAGATTTTTCAACATGCACAGTATGCAAGTTCCCCCACAGGATGTTGATGTCACGTCTTTGCACGGCTAAATCATTTTACTGGCTGTCCAACACGTCTGTGTTGTTCTCAAGAGTCTTGACCATGACTATCTTGACTTCTAGTGCATTTCATTAAAATCAGGGGACAAAGTGCATTTTGCTGGATGGGTGCTTCAGTACAAGCCATCTGTGATAAAGGAAGGAGCAGAATCATCAAGCAATGTAACTTTTTGAGTGCTCATCATCAGTCAGTGGTGTTTTTATAACGTGACTTTGTACCAATTATTAGCTCTATATTGTTAATGGATTTTTTTCTAGCATGCTTCTCTTGGGCCTAGGAGCTTTTTTCAAGTCTTGATATTGTTTTAACCAACTATCAGCAATGGGTTACATTAAAAATAAACACAAAATATAATTACATATCACCATATTTAGAACTAAAACCAATGCATTGTGTGGGTTTCACGCATCATGTAAAATGTACTGTAATGTACTTGATGTAAGTTTCCTGACACCATTAGCTTAGAAATAAATAAATCATAAATAATAATAATAATAGAGTAATTATTTTAATCAATACAATTTGTTCCGATAATGTTCACATTCTATTTGATTGACTTGTAACGGCTTTACCTGTTTGCACTAGCCAAGTGTGAATGCACTTTGAAGGCTATAACACTTTGACATAATCTTCTATATTTTATCTTCTATATCGCAAACAACCCTGTTTTGATTCCAGCTCGATTCCCTTGTTTCATGTCATATTATCTGTCTGGCAAGCATACTATGTAACTAGCCTGAGTGCTAGAGTCGAAAGCACTACATTCCTTCACAAATAGATTAATGTGACACAGAGAAACACCAAATGCAAACTGAGCTTGAACAGCTTTGACAGTGACAGATCTAAGATCTATGAGATTCTAGTATGTTTGGCTCCTCGCTAACTTGTTGTCTTTATACCACAAAAGCACTTCTGTCAGGAATAATGTGGTTTAAAACTAGGCCACAAAAACGTCTTCTTCATATTGTCCCTCCACCTCCAGGTAATACTCGTGTGTATAAATACACTGGTTTTATAAGCCTAAAACATAAAGTCCCGTCTCTCCTAACAGACAATTTGGAGATCTCCCCCATTTGCATAAGTGAATTTATGGTGCTCTGCTCAGTATGTCAACAGGATATGATTTAGATTGACCTTCATTATAGGTAATAAAAGTGTAGGCAGTCTGTACTTCCGCATCAAAATTAGTTTGTAGGAAAAAAAACACTTTAGTCAATACTGAATCTAAAATTTAGATATGAGATACAAAACTGTCTTACCTGTATATGGGGGAAAGTAACTGAAATTAAAATTATAGCAATAATAACATTTTATTTTAAGACACCTACAATGCGGTAAAATACCATATTGAGAATATTTTTTTCCTATCACATGAAAGGCAGCACGTTTTGGGAACCAGTATTGGCCCTATTTCTATTTCTGGAATACTGCCATTATTTATGAAGTCTTGTGTTTCTCTTCAGGGAGAAGTGTATGCACAGTGAAGAACAGGGTTAACTTAGTTAAAAGTGAATTGTTTGCATCATTTTATGTCAGTGGTCTGCATTCTTGAGTGAAAACAAAAAACAAAACAAATATATAAAAGTAACTCAATCCCAGGCTAATGTGTGGCTGTGGACAAACACTGTTGGAGCCATTTAGTTTTTTCAGCTTCATGCCAGTGATTATGAGCATGTTGTGAATACTGCTGTATTCATGAGGGACCTGCAAGAATTAACATTTATACCTGGTGAGTTATAATAAAATAAGTGTAACAGATTATTAAATCTGAGGATAACATGATGAAGATGAGGGTTGTTTTTTTGCTATTTGTTGTTTATGGTGATGATTTTGATGATGAGAGTAAGGCTAACGATGTGATGAGGATGATGATGATGATGATGGAAGTGGCTGGTTTATCTCATCACTTTGTGTTACCCCTTGCACTAGTATTGCTTGCTGACAGTATCATGATGACCTCATTGGGGCTTGACATTTTGGTTTTGTGACCCTGTTTATTACTGTGTGATATGATGAGTATTTTCAGTGGATAACCTGGCCTGCATCACTCTCATGTTGTATTTTGACATCTCTTATTAGTTGTATGCTTCACCTTCCCTTTTCCACACCACACAACCCCCCCTCCTGCACCCCTCTCCCTGCTTGTGTTTGGTTCCTCCTGGCAGCAAAAAGCTCAAGGAAGTTGGCACAAGATTGCCTGTTTGAACCTATTCACCTGCAAGGAAAGTCTTCATGGGGGCAGTGTGATTAAGTACATTTCAATCAGGAGAGACTTAATTTAAGAGTGAAATAAATGTAATGCAAATGGTGCATAATAGGTTGATATGTTAGTCTTTAGCGATTAGACTCCATCGCAATGTTAATTGACTATAAAAAATATAGGAATATCCCCCTGATGTCGTCTCGACACTGGTGGAGGTGAAGAAGGGATATAAAAAAATGTGAAGCGTAGAAGTACGGTGGCCCTCAAGTGCCAACCGTATAGAAGTTATCCTGAAAGAACTTATGCTGAGCTTCATTAGTGCTATAGTTAAATACTCTCTGCTCTCTGGAAAACAACATTCTGCCAATGTGCCATTGAGCAAGGCACAAAAGTCCAAAATGTCTCCAGTGGAGCCATTAATAGAAAGCCATGTCTATATTAGGAAAGAGATGTGCACATATAGTATTTGTTTGGATCAGCATGAATTTACCTCCCAGTAGTAGTCTTACTTGGATCAGCAAATACAGTTGTCCCAACATTCATACTTTAATGGCATGCTTTGCTGCAATGTAAAACTTCCAGTGGGAAGAAAAGTTTCTCCTGACATGTGAAAATGATGCGCTGCTGCTGTTTTCATAAAAATTCATAGGGTGCATTGTTTACAGTACCAGCCTCAGCTGTGAAGGGTAAAATGATATATTCTGCTTTAACAGGCATACTGATCCACTGTTCTTTAATGGTTAACTGATTCTGAATAAGCTGTTTTTTATTAGTCCATCAATAAGTTATCAATGACTGGTGGGGAAAAAGAGGTGCTACATCATCGAGCATGTTATGTTGTGTATTTTCTGTTCTATTATTGGTCTTTTTTTTAAATGTGTGATTTACTGTGAGTGCATAATATCATCAGATTAATAGATAAAGGCAAGTGCCTCGCTTGTATAATTGTTGTGGAACCCTTTTAGTGGTCTGAATATATTTAAATACCTGTACAAAATCTATAAAAGAATGATATCTGTTGTAAACATGCATGTATACACAGTTTTTGTGTTTTCCCTGAGAGTGTCCCCTTTTATACAGATTTTATGCAAAACTGTACTATATGCTTTCTATATGGCACACTGCTGAAAGTTCCCAGTGTTTTTGTATGTGACATACATATCATATTCAAAGCATCTAGTATAAGCTTAATAGAGATTTTATTAATAATATACTTCTGGTAACCAGTTTTTTTTGCCTCTGCTCTGAACCCAGAAAAAAACAAAACAAAACAAAGCCCTGTACCCATCCACATGCCCTGCACAATTACCCTCTCCCTTATGTTGTTTTGCAGCCTGTGTTGATGTCTACGGGACACACTCCAATGTACACCTCTGCTGTTTCCACACTGGTAAGATCACTGCGACCCAAGCCGCTTCGTCATTATGAAAGTTACCGGTATCATCATCAGTCATCATCATCAGTCTGATTTGTGTCCTCATTTCCTGTCTTTGCTAGATTTGGTGACATTCAAACTTTGGCTGTCTGATTGCAGACAGATAGCTGCTCCATTCAACGCCATTTTATCGGTACTGCCAGAGTATGAGGTCATTTGTTTTCTGATGATTTCAGTGTGTTCATACTCATTGTCATTCAAATCTCCTCTGTCTGACAGATTTGTTCTGCTTATACTCAACGACTATTTATGGGCCTGTGAAATCAAATGACTGGGACTGAAAAGTTTTCAAATGTTGTGCTTCCATCAAATTATAATGTTTCCTGTGGTTTATTCAAATTGCTACTACTATTGTGAACAATCCAAAAAATGTGCATTGTGGATCCTGTTTCAGTGTAAAGAAGTCATGGTTTTACCAGCATATTTCTCTAGAATCAGTTTCTCAGGTTGGATATTGAAAACACACAAAATCTACGGTGGCCGACAGGGGCAAACACACTGTAACTTAATGAAACACACACAAATAGACAAAACACAAGCAAATTAAGAAAACATCTTCATTAATTTGACAACACATGCGTAGCATTTAGCAAACGCGCTGCAAATACACACAACACAACCAATTACACAAACACGCTGCAAATATAGAAACGATGCAAAAAGAAAAGCACACAATCCCCGAAAACAAATGCAACAAAACAAAACCTGCATCCAATTTACACAACGGAAGTTCTCCAGGCCTCTAGGGGGAGCGCTAAGTGGAACAGCTTGATTTTCGACCTCAGAAAGAGAGAGAGAGAGAGAGAGAGAGAGAGAGAGAGAGAGAGAGAGAGAGAGAGAGAGAGAGAGACGGGGCACATTCAATCTCAGAACAGTGTTTACCGTTGCGAAACGGTGTGCAACTGCTTTGAGATCATAGACTGTAAATATTAAGTCGATGTTTGAGATATGTTTTCTCTCGTTTGGTGGGTGTGTCCCTAGTTTATTGGCTCAGGTCACAGGTGACAGTCAATCAGCAGAGTGTGTAAACTCGTGGAAATAAAAAGGCAGAGCGCTCTCGCCCCGTGGGGTTCTCTTAATTCATCCATGGTCGAATCAAGCTGTTCCACTTAGCGCTACCCTGGAGGCCTGGATAACTTCCGTTGTGTAAACTGGATGCAGCTCTTTTCTGGTGCATTTGTTTTCGGGGATTGTGTGCTTTTCTTTTTGCATCGTTTCTGTATTTGCAGCGCGTTTCTGTATTTGGTTGTGTTGTGTGTATATGCAGCTCATTTGCTAAATGCTGCGCATGTGTTGTCAAATTAATGAAGAGGTTTTCTTATTTTGCTTGTGTTTTGTCTATTTGCATGTGTTTCATAAAGTTGCAGTTCGTTTGCCCCTGTCGGCCACCGTAAAAACCTATTCTGAAATATGTATATCAATAGAAAAGTACCCATGATGCTATGAGAAATGAGTAGAGATGAAACTAATCCTAATGTGCATCACTGTGACACTTTCAGTGGTATGTGGACGATGTCATATAGTATGAGGGTCAGATAGACAGATAGATGTAATCTGTTTGCAGGTCAGACTGAAACCTGTAGGTGTCAGTGTTAGACTGTGCAGATTGACTTTCATAACCTTGAAAAGATGGCTATGCTCCCTTCTCAATAAAACTGTTTTATGATCAGACAGGTTGCATTAGCCTCATGCACCATGAATTGCCTAAACGATTTTGTCTGTCATGCAAGACAGCAAAATATTATACAATGGCAGAGGAATTCATACTAAAGTGCCATTAGTTATTCCCTACTACCTTAGAAAATAGCAACAAGCAAATTATCCTATAAATATAGCCTACGTGTAATGGAAAACCTAAACGTGTACTTGATTAGAATTATTTTTTAAAGGGAAAAGTCGGTATCCTTGGAAGGATATAAAATATAATATAAATATAAAATATGACACAAGTAGTTTCTCTTGTAACAATACATAATTTCTTTGTATCCCTTCCCTCACACATATTCAGACATATTTCATTCTGCATATGCATTACATTTTTTACACTGGTTAGATAGAGTATATGTTCTGTCTCTGAGATGCATTGCAGTAATGCCTATGTGTGTGCATGTCTTTGCAGCCGGTGTAGTGCCTGTGTGCTTCTCATTGATGTGTAGGTGGTGTCGTCAGTCTGTCTCTTTATTGCTTTAATGGTGTGGGGTTTGCCAGTACCACTCCAGTCCCCACTGATTTATGGGTAGGATTGTCTCTGGAAGCACTGCAATGGTTTGGCAAAGTAAAATGAGGTCTTTGGGTTATGTACATGATTTAGCGAAGAGGTGCTTTAGCTTCAAATGACATCTATTTTTTTTTTTTACTCAGGGCATAATGTAATTAGAAATGATTTTTTTTCACACTGCCCAGAACTTTTGATATCGATCTGTGCTCATATTAATGGATCTTCCTACCTCTTCTACTCTGTATGACTCTATAAGTCTATAAGTGCTGTTCTATGTCCCCCTTTTATTATGATGACATACATTTTTGTGAGGGGTGTTTTGTTTTTCTTGCTGCTGTGATTACATTAAAAGTTCATGTTCTATCAGCAAACACAAGATCTGAATAAATGCTTATATACCACATTGTACACATTATATAGCATAAAAAAATCCAGAAACAACAAATCCATTATTTGCTCTCTTATCCTAAAACAATATTAAAGGGACAGTTAACCCCACAAATTTCATCTCACCTGCAGTTCTATTTATCAATCTATATTGTTTTGGTATGAGTTGCCCAGTGTATCGGTTATAGTGATGTCTGTCTTCTCTCCAATATAATGTAACTAGATGGCACTCGGCTTATGGTGCTCAAAGTGCCAAAAAACTACATTTGGAAAACTCAACTGCGATGTTTCTTTTCACAAATTATGACTCGGTTACTCAAGATAATCCACAGACCTGGATGTGAGCAGTTTCATGGAGAAACTATTTTCTTTCTACCTAAGTAAACCTAACAACCATATCACCACACAGAGGGAAGCGTACTTGTGGATGTCATCCTCGTAGTCCGACATTGCTAGCTTGTGAAGATTAGTTTATAGCTAACCGATACTGCTAGCTAACACCACAGCTCAGCTGAGGAGGACGCCATTATGTTTACATCTCGAGCTGTCACAAGCACGAGCCTCTCATCCATGAGTACGCTTCCCTCTGCCCCTCATGATTTCTGGAAAGAAACATTGCTGTTGAGTTTTTCAAATGTATTATTTTTGATTTTGGGATGAACTGTTCCTTTAAAGTGTCCATATTATGCTCATTTTTAGGTTCATAATTGTATTTTGAGGTTGTACCACAATAGGTTTACATGGTTTCATTTTCAAAAAACACCATATTTTTGTTGTACTGCACATTCTATTTTAGCTTCAGAGTGAGACATCCTACTTCTGTACCATCTTTGTTGGGATTCGCACATGCGCAGTAGCTAGGTAAGGATCACATCAGCTAGCCAGCTGTTTCTCTAACTTCAGCCTGTACAAGGCAGGCTTAGACGGGAGACTTCTTCTAAACGAGGGCGCACTTCCAACTTTGCGTGGAATACCTGCAGAATAGGGACATGTAAGTAGTTCTTTTGTAGATTATGGTGAACTTGTGTGTGTTGTTGCAGTGTTTTGCCATTGAGAACGAGGGGGCTAACCGCTAGCATGCTAGCGCTAGGATGGTTTAGCCCCCTCGTTTCGGCTAGTGACATAGAAAACCCTGCAGATTTTGAACAGCTCACCCAGAGACTGAAGGCAGGTTACATTCAGAAACCCGTATCTCACTCAAAACAGCATGGATGTTTGTTTTCCAAAGTTTGTATGCGTGTGGAAGCACCAGAGACACAAAATAACAACCCAAATCCCAGAAAAAGTGTTTTTTTTTCATAATATGGGCACTTTAAGAAAAGGGTTGTTTCAAAATACGAAGGCTAAGCTAATGAGCATCAAGTCTTAAACCTTTAGTGTTGCAGCAAGGGTATTTCCCTGCCTTGCCAGTGAATCCCACAGACATCTAGTTATTGGCTGAATTCAGCATTCAAGAGACCGTCAAACTTCCCATATAGACATAAAAGCAGGCTCCAATGAGTGTGTGTGTGTGTGTGTGTGTGTGTGTGTGTGTGTTTGTGTGACTCTGAAGAAGCAGGAAAAAATACTACAAGTAGCCTACCCCAAAAACCAATCGGTGCCTTTAAAATTCCATTCATTCTCTATATTTTGGATGAGGTTCACTCACACGTCAACTGCCCTGGAGGCAGTGCTGTAGCAGCTCTTCGACTCTTTTTCTAACTACTTTTGGCTTTATTCACTGACAGAGATCCGTCTCAAAAATAGTCTTAGGGAAACAGTTTTTCTTAAGCTGAAAACATTACACAACACATTTGCCATTTACCTTCACCTGATGAGCCGGGAGTAAGAACCAGCAGGAATTAATTGCTTATTGAAGACCCCCATCGCCCTGTTTATGTTGCACTCCGGCTCTTCTAATGAAAATGGATGCATATCACTTTCTCTCCTCTATAACCACAGAGCTGTTTCTATACACACTACCTTTCACACAAATCCTCTTCAGACAAAACAGTCAACCCCTCCAAGATGAGTTTGACACTTTAGCAAAAAAAGGCAACAATTTTATTGTAAAGATTCAATTACTGTTTTATGTAGTGTTTCCCCAAGAGCTCTCCATTATATCCATTATACCCTTTCTGCTCTGCACTCTTGTCTCGTTGGTATCTGGCTTCTATCTTCATTTTCTTCATCCTCCTTACTTTTCTTTAATAAATGTTTAAATATCCCCCTGCAGCTTCGGTGTAATTACAGTGCAGCAGCAGCTCAGGTCCTTTGGGAAGGAGAGTGGAGAGAGACAGAGGGAAGAAAAATATGCATGCCAAAAGAGGAGAGAGCTGCTCATGCTGAATAGCGGAGTAAGACAGATAGAGCGGGCCTTGCAATTGGAAGGGTGAGAAAATTAGATAGGTAGACCGAGGTATTTTTTTAACAAAATGAGAAATGAAACGTCAGTTGACAGCTTGTCCTTCCTTACATAAGTCTGTTCAGTGTGCATGTCTTTGTTGTGTGTGTGTGTGTGTGTGTGTGTGTGTGTGTGTGTGTGTGTGTGTGTGTGTGTGTGTGTGTGTGTGTGTGTGTGTGTGTGTGTGTGTGTGTATGTGTGTGTGTGCATGTGGGTGCACATATACATATATTACATATGTAGTCTTTCGAAAAAAGAGCTCAAGTGAGCTGTGACAAAAAGATGTGGATTTAAATGGGAACTTTATTTTTCTTTTTGTAAGTAAGTATGTGCTTTTGTAAGGCTACATCCAACATTTAATAATTAATTTAAGGAATGAAAATATGGCAAGCATGCAAGTCATTTCCTTTTCAAAGCATCCTGTCCTATTCGTTACCCTCCTTCAAGTGTTTTGCTGTCCATGGTGCTGAATTCATTTGCAGCAAAAAGGCTTTAAGGCTTGAGGGTCTTAGATTGACTTTGCCTCAAAATGCTGGATTTTGATGAGATGAGGAACATGGTTCAGTTCAAATCAAAGCAAAATTGCAGTAATATGCATTCATCAGACAAATTGCTGGAAAAACATTTGCAAAGATTTCTGATCCTTAACTAAAACTGAAAACACAAAAAATATACCAGGAAAACAACAGGGGACGAACTAAAATGATCTGATGTCAAGCTACGTTTTTCCATCACTGCAGTTTAGGTTTCACTATTCAGACTGACTGACTGTAGAACTGGGGCTTACAGGTCTCCAGCCCCCTCTCAGTTTCAAGTGCACCCGAGTCAGGCCAGTTTGAGCTGCTTGTCCTTCTAAGTTCAGCCAAAGTATATTTCCTCCCCCTCTCATATCACCAGCTTCAACATTATACAGAGAGACAGCTAAGTAATTGCCATCAAACTTTCCTGCTCGCTCCTCTTTCCCTGAGCATTGGAGATGGGAGGGGTACAGTACAGTAGCAGCAGAAAATATGAACTGCATTCTCGCTGAGCACAGACCAGTAGCAGGGAGGCACCGCTATCGCAGTCCACTGCCACAGATGACGAAGACTGGAAGGATCTGTTTGTAAATGCTCATTTTTACTCTGGATGGGTGATTTTTGAAGACAGGACAGTTTTGTCTTAGAAAATAACAGCCTTATCAGCGATGAGTAATTTTTATAACTCAAGCCTTGGGTTGGAGGATGTTATTGGGCTTCCTCAAATGAAGTCTTCAGCACAGCAACTCAGCAAGAGGAAGACACTAATTGGCCTGTGCTTTTTCTGTGATTTTGGATTTAAAATTGCATAAAGGTGTATCCTTCATCCACATCTTTGGTATTATGTTTTATTTAGATTGAGTGGAAAGCAAAGCTGAAACTGCACGTGTTAAGGTAAAAGATATTTTTTTAATTGAGGCAATCTGGAAGCTCTGGTTTCTGCTCAACTGTTATGGCAGGGCCTAGACCTAATGGCTCGCTTTGCAATAATGCTTTTGTGGTACTGTTAAAAGCAGACACTTCTAGAGAGGACTCAAACTCTCCTAGCCACACACTTGGTGGGTGTGGATGTCATTTTGGGAGGTGAGCAGGGCTTGCTCCCAGTATCAGCCACAATTTACATTTCGGCACTGAAGCAGAATGTTCATGTCTGTGTGGTACGCCAAAAAGATGGGCTGCCGGTTCCTCAACAATGTACGGAAAGCCAAGAAACAGCGACATCATAAGATGGTAGGCATGTTTTTAACATGTTTACTCTTTTTTACTTTTTTGCCTGTACCTCGATATATTTGGGAAATTTGAATGAAAATGCCATTTTGCTTAGTGGCTCAGTAAGAGGTGGTGCTTGAAGAGTATGTTTGATTGTGTCATTATTATGGTAACAAGGCTTTGTTTTGTTTATCTGCACAGATAGAAAACTCAAGGCTGCACTTAAGGCCCATGATAGATATTTTAATCACATTGAGCCTGAGTAATCAAATCTGTTAATACTAATCAAATCCCACTCAGGCTGTGAGTGTGTGTGTGTGTGTGTGTGTGTGTGTGTGTGTGTGTGTGTGTGTGTGTGTGTGTGTGTGTGTGTGTGTGTGTCTGAGTCCTTCTCTAATGGTGTAAAAGTGCAGTTTCTTTTGTTCAATATTTCAACAAACAAAGGGCACAACCCCATAACCAACACACATACAACTATGCTGCCACCTTTTCCTGCACCCCACAGCTATGCGTAGGACTTAATAAGAAGCCAATAAGTGAGCAATGGGAATAATGTGATGTCCAAATTAACCTCTGTCACACAGTGCACTAAAACCCACACCTACATTTCACAAACATTCTGTCCTCTCATCTCCATTTTTTTTAACAGCCTTGCACAAACCTAAGGTAAGGGTACTGTTATCCGTCTGTACCTATTTCTCTCTTAAACAGAAGAGCTGCAACTTAGATACACACTACAATCCTGCATAAAGCTACCCATAATGCTTGCCTGCTTTATTGTTGCTCTCAAAAAACTCATTGTCTTTATCAAACACATGCCTTGACATTGCGTATTTCAACGGAGGTCATTATCTTGCTTATTGAGCGGATGGCTTTTACGTGTTAAAGGCTTTGTTGCTGCTGCAAGGTGTGCAGGACATGCAGCGTTAAAGCCACTCTAATGCAACCTCTGGTTTGTATCCAGTGCCAGCTCACACGTGACATCATCCCCTTTGATGATATTGAAGTATTCTTCGCACACTTAATCTCAACGGGGAAAGGCAAATACAGCAGCTGGTGTTTTAAATATCCTTAGGCTTAACTAAACAGGTGAATGTCGTTATTATAGCTTATTCTACTATAAATGTCCATCGGTATAAAACTAGACACTAGGGTCACAAGCCCTTAGACAAACGTAGAGAACAGTAGAGATTGATCAGATCACCTGAAAGTCTTGTGATTCACATCATCAGGAGGGAGCGTACAGTATGTAGCTACATCTTTAACAGAGGCTAAAGCTTTTGGTTTCCAGTGCTAAATTGCCAGTACAACGTCTATTTATTCAACCCTAATGGGGGAAATATTGATTTAAACACACTGCTTCACTCTTTTGCTGCTGTTTCTTGCCTCAGCACAGCACATGTAGAAAATTGATATATATTCTTTTATTTAGGAAATAATTACATCACACTGTAAAATCTGGGAATCAGTGTAACAAGAAAAAAATCTAAATAAATCAGTTATATTTGTCTTTGAACATGCATATTCCAGCACTTTGCTTGCTGCATATAAATCCATCAAGAGGTAAAGGTCTGAGTGTGGATGGATGCTGGTGCTGCCTGTACAGACATGGCTAAAATATAGGTGGGAAGAGCAGCCAAACACTGTAAATCCTAACAACCGCGACATGGGACGACTTGACCGAGCAGAGAGAGGGAGAGCAGGCTCTCTCAAAATCCCCGCAGGGAAACTGCCTGCACTGGGCTTAGATTTCTGCTGGCTATACTCATTATTTCTGTCTCTAGATAAGGATGAATTTGACGTAATGTTCAGCAGCACGGCCCGTTGGACACAGCTACATGGTGAAACTCTGCACAGGTGCTGTTACAATCGAACAGTGTGCAGTTAAAGCCGAGCTCTGGCGTTTTGTGGACAGCTAAGGGAGAGTTTTATGTCTTTACCTCATGTGGATGAGAATTCTCTCTTTTTAATGGCAGCTATATTGAATTGAATTGAATTTTATTTATAGTATCAAATCATAACAGGAGTTATCTCAGGACACTTTACAGATAGAGTAGGTCTAGACCACACTCTATAATTTACAAAGACCCAACAACCCCAGTACATTATGAGATGTTATAGCAGGACAATCATAGGGTGGTGTTTATGTTATTTAGCATACCCTCATTGGGATAAAATAATGGGACAAAATAATGGAAACCTTTGTCAGTATAATGCAATACAATTCAACAAAATTGTTTTCTTAAAAGCGGTTTAGTGTGGTTGTGAAGCTGTGTGTGTGTGTGTGTGTGTGTGTGTGTGTGTGTGTGTGTGTGTGTGTGTGTGTGTGTGTGTGTGTGTGTGTGTGTGTGTGTGTGTCAGAGCTGTCAGAGCTGTGAAGGTCAGCAGGCTGATTTTATGCTGCTGTTAGCTGTTCTGTAAGCACTTCAGATGCGCAGCGTCTCTCCCATGCTAATCAGCGTGGTACAGAACAATGACAAAAATAAACACAGGAGTGTTCTCCAAAAGTGTACTGCACATAATGGTGTATCTACATCTTCCAACATCAGATACCTTAATGATGAGAGTGAATCATTGAAAGAAGCATAAAAGAATGAGAACATGTTATAAAGAGATTAAAGCAGAGGGAAAATAATAGCGTGTTAAGGTTATCTGTCACACGTTAGATGAGCTGACAGAGAACAGTCCCAGCAGATAAACCCAAACCACATAAATGCCAAAAAATCCTGTCCTCTCATTGACTTTATATCTTTAGAGGTTTGTTTTGAAACGACTGGTAGGTGGGAGGCAGATGTCCATACCCACAGTAATTATCTAGATAGCCATTTACAGCATCAGTAACACAAGCTATATTATAATTCAACCAAGATAATCCAAGAGTTTGGAAAAACCATGGGGTCGAGCATGAATTATTCTGTGTCCAACGTGGCTAACATGTAACAAATGGCTCTCGAGCAGTGCTCTGTATCCTTTTGAGAGTGACAACCATAGCAGAATGAGAATGGTGTTATTATCACAGCTGAGAGCTAAAATGGCCATCAGTCTTGGCTGTGATTGTATGTTTGTGGGATATTTACTGAGAGCTCATCCAGGAGCTGCCTCATCTTTGAGTTTTTAGCCATTCTTTCTTAATGTGTCTTCTCTCTGCCTCCAGGGAAATACTCCTCCAGTGGTGGTGAACACTGACACACTCGATGGCTCCCCATATGTAAGGATTAGGTTTAATCTTCCCTTTATTGTATTGTTATGTTAGGCTCAATTTAACAGCCTTCATATTCCGTCCATATTATCTGTAATTCCATTCCTTTCCCAGCATCCAGGTAGGTCTTTGCGCATTGTTTTAATCTGAATGATAAAAGTACAAACTCATTTTACCCCTTTTTAATTAAATGTAGGTATCTCTGTTTGATATACATTAGCCAATTTGATTTGAAGTTTTTTAATGATGTCTTTTCTAAAACGAAAGCAGTGTCATGAGTTGTAAGGGATTACAGAATGAGGCTTCTCAGAGAAAAGCCTCCCACCACAGACCAGTATTTCTGCACCACTACAGTACTAAGAAAAGTTGTTTTCTAGGTCAGACACCAAAACAGTGAAGTCTTAAGTTCTTTAAATTCCCTCTTCCTCTGGGACTCGTTTAATTGCAGAGGTAATGCTAATGCAGAAGGCAAAATTAGACTAAAAGAATAGTGTTGCTATTTTCAACCAAACTGGTCCAAACATACAGTATGTCAAAAAGGAGCAGAATGATTGTGGATCAAATTTAGTGGACTGGTTACGATATGCTTTAATTAGATGTTGGTGCTGATGATGCTGTGTTGAGTAACTGATGGGAAATACCCCAAGCAGGACTTCTGAGTCTGTTTAAGAATAGCAACATTGATCAAGCCCAGAAGGCAAATGCTGAATCAACATAATAAATCATTTGTACAAATAGTTAAACTTGTATAATTGTTAAAGTAATTGTAAAATTCCTTAAAATCTAACTTTCTGTAAATGACACTATAAACATTCCTTTCTGACAGGTGAATGGGACAGAAGGGGAAATCGAATATGAGGAGATCACACTGGAGAGAGTGAGTCTGAGAAAATGATCTTTTAAACTAAAATTTTAGACACATGTATGAAAAAGTAGATAGAAAAAAAGCACAGTTTCAACTAACTTTAATCTCTAAAGCCACAGTCAAATGCCCCTGATGTGAATACTAATGTGTTTGTTTGTTTGTTTGTTTGTATTTGCTACTGCAGGGTAACTCAGGCCTGGGCTTCAGCATAGCAGGTGGAACAGACAACCCTCACGTGGGCGACGACCCCAGCATCTTCATCACCAAAATCATACCTGGAGGAGCCGCGGCTCAGGATGGGCGGCTGAGGTAAAAGCACACACATCAAAGCTACAATAAACACAAAGCCAGCATTCATGCATTCATATTCCCACACTCCACAAATATAAAATCCAACAATCAAAAAAGCCCATGGGCCCATTAGGTCGTCTCGGGTTTCAGATGAAAGAAATGCTGCTCTATGCCCCCATTTACCCTACCTTTTCCCTTCACCTTCCTGCACATTTTCTTTTGAATTTACTGATTCATTGAGACAGCGAGTCACTTTTCTTCCTAGCAAACACACTTAGAGACAGAGAAACCACCTAAGTAGAACCTCACCTCTTCATTTTAAGCATCAAAGTTACATCAGAGAAGGCCTGCCTGTTTAATTCAAGATCTGAATGCATCTATCTACCCAATTAAATATCCTCTACTAATTTTGTTTTTTTTGGAAGGTTCAAAACAGTCTTGTACAAATATACAACATGCATAAATGTTAAAAGAGATCCTATTTTAATCACAAAATATATAATGGTAAAGAAATAGCAATAAACAGCAATAAATAAGCCCTGTACAGAGGCATCCTTCTTGCCCATCTCTTTACAGTTGACCTATAAACGTCCATTTGGAAGGACTTCAGAGTGTAAAGCAGGCCTGGAGCGATATTATATTACTTATATTTGCCTGAATGCAATGGTTTTTTTTCTTGGCCTTTACAGTCTGCTGTGAGCAACATATCTCAAATATCTTAAGGAAAATAATTTAAGCCTTTCTACTCCTAGTATCTAAATAAAATGGGATACCTTGAAAACCTTACAAAACCTGCAATTTGTGGGTGTAAACTTCATGTTGCTTCAGATGGTTTGAAGTGGCTCCTATTATTTGTAAGGTTTAGGGAAATGGTGGACCCAAAACTGCAGAGACAACAGGGCAGTGGTGAGCTTGACATTATTCATTTTGAAAAATCTTTCAAAATCAGTATAAAACATTTGGTGAGGTTTATGAAAGTGTGGTTTAATAGTGCTGATTTGTAACATTTAATATGTACATTAATTGTTCTTTATGGCTTAATAAAAGGTTGTATGTAAACCCCTATGAGCACAGAACTACAAAGAACATTAAAGTATACTCTATAGTGGAGTTGCACTAGAATCACCAGCATTACAAATGTGTTACGATACGATGTACGATAACAATTTGCTCTTCTCTACATGCAAAAAGTATATAATATTGCCTCACAAACACCGTGCAGCTCAGACTTTGTCAGTGGAAAATTCTTTGTATGAAGATGTCAGCAGCCATTGGTTCCCTTTGGAGTTGGCTTAGTGATGTATCTCACTTCAAGCAGAAGAGACTTAATTGAAAGTGATGCTTAAGAGGAATTCAATTAATTTATTTTACATAGTGTGCACAACAGGTTAAAGTTGAAGAAATATGTGAGAAGCATTTGGCAATTAAACCCCACCGTGGTGTCATCATCATTTTGAGGTGGTAGTCATGCCATGAGCTGTACAGGAATATCCCTCTGATGGAGTCTAGACACTGGTGGTGGTGGTTTTGGTGAAGGGGTGAATGGATGGCTGGGAGAGAGATGAATGGGATGTGGAGCAGGAATTCTGATGAGCTCAGTGGATCATTTGTTAAACCCTCAAGAACTATTTCAGCCTTACAAAATGTTACACCCTAAAATTTTCATGGCTGTACAAATCAATTTTAAACACATGAATGGAAGAGTTATAAGTAGAGTTTTTAGGCCCTTAGAGGAAGAATGTGTGCCTTTGAAAATAACTATTTTATCAAAATCTTCCTGATTGAAAATCAGCTTGTCTCCTACACACTTGCACTGTCACTTGCATTTCACATATCAACTCCTTATCATTTTCAGGAACGGTTAATGCAAAGAGAGCTATACTAAAGCTAAATCTTGTGCTAGATCAATAGCAGAAGGGTTTCCACACTCGTTAATATCAGATACTGAGAGTTGGGGGGAAAGGCCAGATGTCTGTGGTGAAACTGGATCCCCAACACAGCTTTAGTTGGAGACTGACTGCTCCTGACCTCTTCTGGTGAAGGATTACACCCAATTTCTTCACCAAAACAAATTCTGTATTTTCCCTCTCCCTTCCACCGTCTCCCTCTCTCTCCCTCTCTCTCTTACGCTCTCTTTTTCTAAGTGTGAACGACTGCATCCTTTTTGTGAATGATGTTGATGTGAGGGAGGTGACACACAGCCAAGCTGTGGAGGCCCTTAAAGAGGCAGGTGCTATCGTCCGCCTCTATGTTCTCCGCAGAAAACCAGCAGCAGAGAAAGTCACTGAAATCAAACTCATCAAAGGGCCTAAAGGTATGTGTAAGTGTAGACTGGTGTACAACATCAATGCTTTTGTGTGGGTTTAAGGAGCCTTTATTCCCAGCTAAACTGTGCCCTCTGTATTTAGCAAATCTGCTCCTTTGCTCACTCTCTGCCTCTGTCGTCGCTCCCTTTTCTCAGGATTAGGTTTCAGCATTGCTGGAGGGGTGGGAAACCAGCACATACCAGGAGATAATAGTATCTATGTCACCAAGATCATTGAAGGCGGAGCGGCTCATAAAGATTGTCGTCTGCAGATCGGGGACAAGATCTTAGCGGTCGGTCATTTAAATGGAATAACTGCTAGCATGGAGAGATATACTGTATACATGTCACTGATAGCCTAAGACTCTCACCTTTTAAGCACACAGACACATTCACACAAATGCGCACTCACACATTTGTATACAAGTAGCATTGATGTATTAAGAGCCAAGATAAATTACAGCTGTGATTTTCATGGCCTGAAATTACTTTCATTAATATGCTAATAGGCTAGCTGTGTAGGATGGGATAAACGTTTAACTGGAGTGTTGCCACAATGAGTCTCAAACAGTATTGCTACCATCTGCTGGAGAACAGAGAGACTGTAGCGTAGCAGCTGATGGCAAGCTCACAACCAGCAACATCAAAATGGTGCTTGGTTTCTACTAAATGGTGTCTGAGCAAATCTTTTACCTCGAAATGGGATAGGCAACATGCTTTTGCTCATTATGATCTGTTCAAAATGCATTTCCATGAATGGCTATGTTAAGTCATATGTAAAAATGCTATTTTTTGTAACCTTAACACAAACAGCTAGTTAAGGGTGGACATTTGCATATTACATTTAAGGGCTCTAAATCCAGAGGGGACCCCTAGTTTTATTTCTGGCTTAGCTCATCTTTACCCATCTAATCTGATTGATGGTTAGCACGTTTGTATATGATTTCTAGAGTAAGGAATTTCTGATACATGTGGTTAATTTTACCTTGTGTATAATTTAAATTGAGGTATGTGCTGTAACAAATCAGTTTAAGCTCATTGTTCTAGCATTAAGAATTATAAAAGAAATTTTACTATCAGCACTAAAATTATTAAGAGTTAAAAAGAGAGATGAAATTTAGATAAACCTTTTGCTGCTAAATGTCCATCTAAATTTGATCTCTTGTTGTAAACAATCAGGTGAACAACGTGTGTCTTGAGGATGTGATGCATGAGGATGCGGTGGGGGCTCTGAAGAACACAGCCGAGGTGGTGTACCTCAGGGTGGCCAAGCCCAACAACCTGTACCTGACCAACTCCTACAACCCTCCCGACCTCACCAGCAGTAAGCCCCTCTCTGTGTGAAATTCTACACTTCACTGTTGTGATAGTTAATGCATTTCCAAGAATTTGCACCCACAAAGACTTGAAACAGCAGTCAAAAGTAGAGTTGAGGGAATAACTTGTTCTTTCTAAATCACGAGAGATGACTGTGGGAGTTCTGTGAAAATTCAAAGCTGAGGTGTACAGGTGCAGAGTTGACTTGACTTGAAGAAAGTATGCCCTTGTAAAGAAAGAATCTGGGCATGGTAATACTCTTTTTGCAATAGGCTTTCATGAGCTGATTACAGAGAATTCATACTAAAGAAGAAATCACATTCCACAAGTACATTTCAGTGTTTTCCCTAGCTTTATATTAGTTTGATGCTCACATTGATTTCATATTCATTTGGCTTAGGTGCTGCCCAAAACGGCTTGGGTGCTGCACCTAAAAATTATAATAATAGGGTGGTAAAGCCATATATTATACCTCTTTTGGTTTTGTGTATATTTTTCCAGCATATTCCCATATGGACACTGAACTCAGCCACCCCAACTATCTTGGGTCAGATTACCCACAAGCCCTCACTCCCACCTCACCTAGTCGGTTTTCTCCCGTTCTGCATGGCATGATGGGAGATGATGACATCCCCAGGTGAGCAATGCTCCTTCAGCTAAACATGTACTGTATACTGATTTATTAGTAATAGTAGGATTGGCAGTATTAGTGTTAGCAGTACTGTTTATATTGAGCTTGCATTGTGCAAAGTCTTATTGATAACATGACTGTCTACTTTCCTCTCTCCTCCATCTCTCTTCCAGGGAGCCTCGCAGAGTTTTGATCCACCGAGGCTCCACTGGTCTGGGATTCAACATTGTTGGAGGAGAGGACGGAGAGGGAATCTTTATCTCTTTCATCCTGGCAGGGGGGCCAGCTGACCTCAGCGGAGAGCTGCACAAGGGCGATCAGATCCTCAGTGTAAAGATACCTTTATCTTCTTTAAGTTGTCACATAAACATTAATGCATTTTACAGTTGCACTAAGTGATTTTTCAGCTGTGGATGTAAACAGTCATACTGTGTGTGCGTCAGGTGAACGGCGTGGACCTGCGAATGGCCACACACGAACAGGCAGCTGCAGCATTGAAGAACGCTGGCCAGACAGTGACCATCATCGCTCAGTATAGACCCGATGGTAAAGCCACAGACATCTCATTTCTAATATTATACAATTTAAATGTCAAATAGTCATGTAAGGTGTCTTACAAAAAATTCTTAAATTAAAATTATTAATAATCATTTGGTATTAGATCAGTCCTCTAAGTTGAGGTATCAGAATTGGTCTTGGGAAAGAAAACATTGAATTGGTGCATCTTTAGTCTCGCATTGCCAGACCTTCCTCCACAGCGCTGCGGAGGAGGGTCTGGCTAGTCCACACACCTTTCCGGGATGGGAGAAAAACATGCTCTGGTTTATTGCCATTTCTTTAAACTAATCACAATCGTTATGGGCGGCGCTAGGTGCCGTACGGAGCCACGGTGCCGCTGCAAAATAGCCTCGGGAAGGAAATTGTTTGGGTGGAACATGTGTACGTTTAAAGGTTGTTTTAGTTGTGCAACAGAAAACTCAGATTGGACAGATAGTCTAGCTAGCTGTCTGGATTTAACCTGCAGAGATCTGAGGAGCAGTTAACCACAGTCCTCATAAATTGACCGGAGTTTAAAATTCCAACACAAAGAAAGCGGAATTTATCAGCCAAGGGGTCTTTATGTGTTTGTGCTTCTTTGTTTCAGAGTACAGCCGTTTTGAGGCTAAGATCCATGACTTGAGGGAACAGCTGATGAACAGCAGTATGGGCTCTGGGACCACGACGCTAAGGAGCAACCCAAAGAGAGGCTTCTACATCAGGTCTTACACAGACGCACGCAAATGCCTCTATATTTGCATACTAGTAGCCAACATTATACTATGCATGGTTAGCCAAAACTAATGTCAGTAATATGCTTTGAAGTAACCAGCAATCTGGCATTAGCTAGCTTACAATCAACACAGCTGTTTTAGGACCAGAGAACTTTATATGTGACATGACTGGATTGCTCAGTCTACACTAAAGGGCTGTTTTGGTGCCAACTGTTGTTATTAAATTTATGAAGTAACTACAAAGCCTTTCTAGAGCTGTTGAATTTTGAAAGTGAGAATATGAGTCATTGTAATGTCACCTGAGGGACTTTGATTATTAGAAAGAAATGATTAACTGTAGACACAAGTTAAAGAGGCTCCAAAGTTGTGTGGGTAAGCTAGAACAGAGAGTTAAAGTGGCAATATGTAAGGCAGGTACTATACACACAAAAATCACAATATACCATACAAGACCGTACAAGGAAAATGTACATTATGTGATTACTGTCTGAGGCCGACTGTGTGAGTTGAATAGGAGTCCAATTCATTCAAAAAATCTAATGATCTTCTTTCTTTCTTAAAAGCCAATGAGAACAGTTTTACACATTTCAGGTTTTTTTTTAAATAAGGTCAAGATTTATGTCAGCATATGCTAGCTAATGGGTTTACACTTTTAATATAGGGATTTCTTAAATATAATATAACAAACTCAAGTTAGGGCAAGCCCTGCTCAAACCCCAGGACACAAAAGGTGTACATTAAAGGGTGCAAACTGCAAAGGAATAAATAACGTACATTTACATAATATGGTAAGCATATCACAGCCACGGTTACCAAGTCTAACAAGAAGACTAAATAAATCATGTACCACAGTAAGACTCACTGTGGCTTTACACCTGTGTGCAGATTCAAGACAATAAATAAATAAATAAAAATGTCATTGCATTACTGTTTACTACAATACACTAAAAAGCTCATGTTTGCTGTACATAATAATGTACAGTCATCTGCACCCCATTTAGATTTCCTGTGTACAGTAAATAAAATGCTGTAGTTTACGACTTCAGGCTACCCCATAGACTTGCTATATGTACTAGTTAAGAACTCCTGTGCTGTGCTTTAGTGTACATACAAAGACAAGACATCATTATGTGCCAAATTATACTTTATATAAGCCAATGTGATGATAAAATGCCAAATTGCTGCAGAGGAAGCTGCAGTGATCATCCCATGTGTGTGTGCAAAGTTGTAAATGCTGTAAATACAGTGAGATACTGTAAATTCCATGAGAAGCTCTGCACTGTTTCAGCCGCCACTTCACTCATAGCTGTCAAGAGTAACATTAATCACACCAACCAATCAAACCAACCAGCGACAGAAAACAAGATATGACTGTGTAAACTGAAGTTTATGAAAACAATGGTATAAAAATAAATTATGTTCTAATCATCACAATCTATGCAACCAGTTTAAACCTAAAACTCTGCCACAATGAGCAAACATCCAGTCACAAAACCATATAACACTGACTGCACAGGGTTAGCACAGGGTAGAAGAACTTCTTAACGTTACTTGATTTCCTGTGCAAATGGTTAATTAAGTCCTCACCAGGTCCAGGTGTGACTCAATCAACCAGCAGTGACAGCCAGGACAATGAAAATAGTCTGCTCTGGGTCACGATATTACACGCTCTGTATCAGTCCGTTGATACTGACAGCAACAGTGCCTCCCCATAGGTTAGCTCAGATTTTTAGTTTCCCTCCAAAACTGGAGATGATGCCGTGTTCGGTGTTCGTCCTGCTTCTTCATCTAGCTATGGCCAGAGTTACATCTTCTTTTTATTCTGTCAATCAGAATTACAGAGAAAACACTGGATATATTGTTGATGACAACGTCTGGATTAAAATACTGTATCCGCCCTGGCTGACATCGACATTACTGCTGTCTTTGTTTCTGATGGCAGTGACTATGAGGCTAACGTTAGCTTAAATGATTTTCCATTAACACAAAAACATTAGCTAACGTTAGACGTTGGGTGAATGTACAGGCTAAAACTTCGCCTAACCGTGATACTGTGTGTAGGACTTTACATGTCTTGGTCCTGAATGACAGAAACACTGATTACAGGCATTCCCTGCTAAACAAAAAGTTGCTTATCAGATGAAGGCTGGACATTTAGCAACAACTAGAGGGCAAGGGGACTACTCAGCAACAGTTCAGCAGAATTCACGGCAGTGTCAGGGGTGTTTAAAGTTACAAGAATATGATTTAATTTATGCCACTTTTAAAACAAGAAAATACAGTATAGTGCAGAATTTCTTCCTTGCTCAACGACTGCAGTCGTGCACAGAAGCAGAGCGCTAAGTGCTGCCACTGCTGGCCGGGAATAATATGGCAATCAAACTAATGAAGCAGAATGCCCCCAAGTGTTTTCTTTGCTTCACAGAGGGTTTCTATGTTCCTTGTGTTTTCTTATGTTTTGCTAGCTAAATTATTATCTAGACTATTGTACTATGTACTGTCTGATTTATGACAATGTACACAAACATTAGTAGTTATAACTGTTCCATGCATCTGTTTGATGGATATCCATAATGTTCCATTTGGGGAATTAACAAAATAACATCTTGTATTTGGATATTTCTCTCTGCAACCAAATGTAATTATGAAGCTACTTGAAAAATGTAAGAAGACTTCATAATATTGGTGTTCAAGTGGTTAAATAGAATTTAAAGAGTTTTTTTTTTTATTAAGTTAGTGATTTGAATTCTTCCATCACTCAGGGCTCTTTTTGACTATGACAAGACTGCAGACTGTGGCTTTCTCAGTCAGGCACTGGGCTTCAGGTTTGGGGATGTGCTGCATGTGTTGGACTGCGGCGATGAGGAATGGTGGCAGGCCCGTAAGGTCAGCCCCCAGAACGAGGCTGAAGAGGTCGGCTTCATCCCTAGCAAGAACAGGTCAGACTTTTCACTGTGAGTGAGTGGGGGAGGTCCGACTTATCTTTCAATGTGCTTCAACAAAATGACTAAACATTCTGGTTCAACTTTTCTAACATAATTATTCTGTCTCCAAAATTAAATGTTTTTGTTCTCCCTCCTTGTTTCTACAGGGTGGAAAGAAAAGAGTGGTCTCGTGTCAACACCAAAGAGAGGGTAAGTTCATTCACCAGCTGTTTGAATGAGTTGTACCTGTTTTCTCAAACTGCCTCCCAGTGTGTAAATCTCTGCTCTGGTTTCTGTTGCAGGACCATGGTCGAGACAGCTTGGGCACTCAAGGTAATTAGTATGAAGCATAAATGTACTGTGTATTGACACTGCAAGCATGTTAGCTGACTACAGGTAACACTAGCAATGGGCAGCAACACAGGAACAAGATTTGCTGACACATACACAAACAATAGCTCCCTGTTTTATTTACATACATATTATATACTTATATGTAAATAGTAATCAGTCACACTGTAACACGATAACAAGATTTATAGCTCAATTGAAGGTGCAAGTAGCATTAACTGCAGCTACAGAGCAGTCCCTTCCCTACCTTTGCCCTACTCTTCGGCACTGCTGTAATCTCCAAATGCCTCACCACCAACGTGTGGACATTACACACATTGCCAAATATAAACTCTTTACTCACATTTTCTTCCTAACTGTAGTCTAATGCACACCTCATCTCCAACAGTCACATGTTTACTGTTCTTGTCAATAACGACATCTGATAGCTGCGACATTTGAGTGATATGAGAATATATCATATTCACTACGCACAGATGCAGAATCATGAACCTGAATGTCATTTTTAATGGTAAAAAGAAATGTGTCTGAATGCTTTTCTGTCACCAGGGAGAGATAAAACCTCACAAAGTTATGAGACTGTCACCCAAGTGGAAGGTAAGGTCATATAGAAGTCCATTATTTAAGGCTTTTATATTACATTTCATTTTTGTTTCTTTTTCCCTTTTCTGAATGCTCCTACTCACTTTCTTCTCTCTTTCTCTTCAAGTTCATTATGCGAGGCCCATCATCATTCTGGGTCCTGTGAAAGACAGGATAAATGATGACCTGTTGTCTGAGTTCCCTGATAAGTTTGGATCTTGTGTCCCCCGTAAGTAATTATGCTGTCAGTCATGGAGACTGATCCGTTCACTAGTTTTTTATTTGCATGTCACTGCTGCCACCTGCAGCCATTTTAGGGTGATGTCTGCATAATACATCCCTCCCCATCAAGTAATTGCTTTAATTTTGAGATTCAAAGCGTATTTGCAGCGTTTATTGTATTGTTCTTCCCCTAACAGACACCACACGGCCCAAGAGGGAGTATGAAGTGGATGGGCGGGACTATCATTTTGTGTCGTCACGGGAACAGATGGAGAAGGACATCCAGAGCCATCGGTTCATCGAGGCGGGCCAGTACAACAGTCACCTGTATGGCACCAGTGTCCAGAGTGTCCGTGAGGTGGCTGAGCAGGTACACACCAACACGTTGTTCCAGGAAATAAGAATGAATGGCAATAATAAAACTCCTTAAGAAAAATTCTAATCCTTTTTTAGCCATTGGCTTAATTACTTCTACCAATTATTTGTACTAGAATTATAAGATTAGGCACAAGAATGTTATTTAAAAATGATGAATTTATCATCGTGATGTATATGTTTTATAAAAGCAATACTTCTTCAGAGAAAAGTTTAAGTGATGAGCCACAACATTTCATGACTTGTTGCCCAATTAACTGGCAAATTAAAAGTTGTTGCTAAAATGTAGTGTATTTATTAATCCTTATTAATTATTATTAAATTTCTTTCCCTGCACATGTGCACAAGCAGCAGGGGAAACACTGCATCCTGGATGTCTCTGCCAATGCTGTGCGCAGACTACAAGCAGCTCAGCTTCATCCCATCGCCATCTTTGTCCGGCCCAAGTCACTGGAGAATGTCCTGTATGTACTTCAAAAGCTCTTAATACATTTTGAAAATGTATGCTTAACAAGCATTAAATATGCTGTGCATAATGAAAATATGTGTTATAATGAAGATTTTGTGTGTGATGTTAACAGAGAGATCAACACTCGCCTGACAGAGGAGCAGGCCAGGAAAGGAATGGACCGAGCCCTCAAACTAGAACAAGACTTCCTAGAGTGTTTCTCGGGTAAGATCGGAGAGTTTGTGTCTATATGACATGAACACACAGAAATGATGTGTAGACACAGAGCATGGAATTTCTATGTATGTATGTATGTACTGTCTACCTACAAGTGGATTCTGGTTTGGATTATTCATTTCATTTCATTTATTATAGAGGAAAATTTAAGAGCAACAATTAAGTTACAATAAACGGGCCTGACTCAGTTTAAAAACTGGTTTACAGCAGGTTCCTGTTCTGCAGCAACATAGAACAATGAACACAATTTCGGCACATTTATACAGGACATTATTATTGACTAAACAGATGCAAACAAATAAAACATTAAATACGGAAAAACAAGACTAAAAACAATACATGAACAATCAGTGTGTGCAAGTATGACTATCAAGAAGAAACAGTTTATATGACTTTTTTGAAATATGTGATGGATGATAGTGTTCGAATGTGATGGGGAATGTCATTCCAAATTTTAGTGTAAATATAGAAAAAGGATTTCTGACCGTAGTTCTTTTTGTATGGGGGAACTGGAATGAGTGCCTGTGAGACTGATCTAGTGAGGCGTAGTGGTCTCATATTGTGTGTCGGAAGAAGAACTGCAAGTGCTGGTAAGAGCTATTTTGAATCTGAAAATAAAATGCAATAGCATGGCTGTTTACGTAGTTCTGTTAAGTCAAAGCATTTGTGAGTGTGAGCGCACTGCAATGATGAGACCACTTTGGAAGATTACTGTGGATCTTAAGTGCTCGGTAGTATAGTCGTGCTATTGGTTCAGTAATGTCCTTAGTGGTAAGAGACCAGATTGGGAGACAGTAGGACATTGTTGAAAACACAATGGCATGTAAGTAGGTTTCAGAAACTATAACTATTATGGCAGCACCAGATGGTAAAAGCGAGCTAATTCACCTGTGTTTGCACTCCGCTGTACACTAATCTATTTGATGTGGAGTGGTGATCATAAAAATCCTTATGATTACAAGATTTACAAGGTTGTCTGTATTTTGGGTTTATTGCTGGTGCTCAGCTCCACACTTTTGAGGGTGATAATATGTGCATTTCACTTTATAACTTTTTACTCTTTTTATTGTTTAATACATAGACTGTTAATATTAATGGACAAAGCATCCGGTTCGGCCAAGTGCTGCAAATGCGGAAGTGCCTTAAACCTACATTCTATCTGTATTCCAGCAGGGGGCGACACATGCAGTTGCAAAAGGAAGCCGGTTTCTGTAGAAGTCTATGAGAAAGTGACCCACTTCTCACTTGATTTATTACCTCAGTAAACATTTTCATAATGAGTTTATGGTCTCAATCTCTAGTTTTAAGTCTTCTGCAACACAGAATGATGTTCATTTTTTGAATTATGGTCTCGTTGATTTTAAAATCGGCAATAAAGCAGGGGGTGTTTTAGGGCATGGCTATGATGTGATTGCCAGTGAAAGTGTGTAACGTAACATGGCTCCTCCCTCACTCCTCCCTCTTGTCTAAAATCGTCACATCCGCAACCAGGATGGCTGCGCCCATAACGGCAAACTCGACGACTCATAGCAGATCTCCACAAACCAATGGGTGACGTCACACATGCTCTGTCCATTAATATTAACAGTCTATGATTTAATACCAGTAAAGGATAAAACAAGCTTCCTCCACAAAGATCGATTTCACTTTACATGTTCCTGGCCGAGTGAGTTAAATGAGAGAATGAACACATTCTGGGAGGACTCTGAGCATTTTAACATTAAGTCACACATTTAGGGCAAATCACAGCGGTCGACAGAATATGGATGTTAGGATTCCTCACAAAGCTAATGCTGTGTACAATTTATAATAAATCATTGTAGAAATGCATACGTAATGGAAATGTGCCTGTTGTTTGACATTGTGATTTTACACAATATTTACAATGTATACAGATTATAAAATTGTATTCTTAATTGATTATTCCTCTCATTGTCTCCTCTAAAACACATCTGATAAACATCCTTCCTTTCCTTTGTCCCTCTCTGTCTTTCCACCCTAATGACTCTGTTTTTCGTGCTTCCTACTGTCTCTCTTTTGTCTTTGCTTGCCATTTTTTCCCCGTCCCTCATTGTTTTCTCTCCTTCCCTCACACATCCTGTGTCCTGCTGCAGCTGTCGTGGAAGGGGACAGCTTTGAAGAGGTCTATCACAAAGTAAAGACAGTGATCGAGGAGCAATCAGGGCCTTACATCTGGATCCCCACTCGGGAGAGGCTGTGATGCTGCACCCTATCCGAACCACCCCTTTCTCACAACCACCAACCGACACCACCCTCCACCCTCACGGCCAAGCCAGCCTCGCCTGCCTGTCTGCCCTCCAGCAAAGTCAGTGCTTAGGCAATCCCTGAGAATGACACAGAGAGACAAATGCATACTAAGACAAACACAGAGACAGAGACAAACACAGGAATTGACACAGCGAGGCAAAGAACGATACCAAAAGAGAGACTCTGAGACAGATGTGAACACAGCGATGTGTAATTAGACTGAAAGAGAGAAAATACCTAATCAGTATTCCACTTTAATGAGGCAGGATTGAGCATTGAGGCCCTGTTCACACTCAGCATTAAAATGCATCTTGGCCACAAGTGGACAGCTCTAAATACATGTGACTGCACCCCTAACTGGGAACGCAAATGTCCTAAACGCAGTTGATTAAGCACTGCCAAACAACTTAGTGTGTAATGTGTGTATTCTCTGTTTAGATGCAATTGCAGTTTCCCAACAGATAAAAGCAAATGTGAAGCGAAAATCAAATCACAAGTGATTACTTGAGAGAGTTCAGATGCATTCTGATGCCAGGTGTGAACCGCAGTCCATCTGGATCTCAACACAGTCTGGATATATTTGGACATTAGATCTGAACAGGGCTTGAAAGAGAGTAGAGGGTGACCCAGCAGGGACGGACCCCGAGGTAGTATTAAGACCACCTCACCCACCCCACCCCTCTCAAGTCTCATGCTCCCATTGAACACCTCCACGCGCCTATGTCTGAGATGGAGGTGCCCAAAAAGACGCTGTCCCCTCTTTTTATATAACCTCCTGGCTTTCTCTCCTCCTCCTCCTGTCAGCTCTGCCTTGTTTCAGGACAGGAAAGGGGGACGACTGAGAACAGGGCGCCCAGATCCTGCTGAGTCCCTCTTGATGAGGAGTCTTTACTCGGCAAAGAGTCCCTTTTCGTGTGAATCTCCTCTTGGTTCTGAGTGTGAACTCTGAATAACACCTCAGTGACTAAGACTGGCATTTGCTCAATCACCCATGTTTAATATTGCGAGGCATTATTTAAAGGCAGTTCAAATAATTATAATGATAAAAACACATATGCTGAATTTGTGCATGCATCCTCAAAGACAATGGAGACAAAAACAATCTGACTTTAAAAAAAAGATAAAAAAGAAAGTAAGTAGGGTGTGTTCTCCTTTTCCACCTCCTTTGTGGAGGAGTTTTTTAGCATGTCTCATGGAGGAAGAAGAGAAGAGAGACACAGTCTTGAGAGATGGTCTTGAGAGGCCAAACCTGAGCGCAGTAGATGCTCTGACATATGTTTAGCCTCTGCTCTCTTACACACACACGCACACACTCACGCACCCATACGCTCTCACACCCATCCACCAACACACACACGTAGAGTTGTAACCTCAGCTGTAACCTAGCACACTCCTCTACAGGGCATGAATGTTATCTCTCTAGGCACAAACAGCAGAGCTGTTAGCTTCATCGCAGCACAGCCAACTCACCGATCACTCTTCCAGAAGAATCCCTCAGCCACAGACGTACACACTGTTTCCAGTGGCCGCAGTAAAAGCCATGGCGTGTGTGTGTGTGTGTGTGTGTGTGTGTGTGTGTGTGTGTGTGTGTGTGTGTGTGTGTGCGCGCGCGCGCGCGTGCACGTGTGTGTGTGTGTGTGTGTGTGTGTGTGGGTCTCTGTGTGTGCACATATGTGCACATTCATGTGTGGAAACTCCTCTGTGTGGGAGGAATAGGTCTTCTTTTATTCTCTCTTTTCCACTTTTTCTCTGCTTCTTTCTCCCTCTTGTGTCCACAAATTAAAGCTAAGTCATGTTTAACAAATAAATGCCCTATATATATATATATAAATATAAATATGAATATAAATATATATATATATCTTTTTATAACAATTTCTAAAGGGACTAAGTCTGTAAAAATCAACATCTCCAAACAATATTCCATTGATTCCTTTCAGTAATATTGCAGTTTGGTTGTTGAATTTACACACATTCCCATTTTATTGTTGTAAAACGCAGCAAAAGGCTACACAGAAATAACTGAACCGTTCAATTTAAAGCAGACCTCAAACTAGAGCTTTGAACTGACATATATATTTGACATGTTCTTGTGTACGTTGAAAACGATTTGAAACATGTACAATGCAGCTGTATGCGTGTCTGTATGACTGTGTGCGTGTGCATACGTGTGTTTGCTGCTTGTGTGTGCGGCTGACAAGAAAGTATGTGTTGTGTATAAAATATAAATGATACTATATGATAATATCTATCCTTTATAACATCCACTGGTGGGTATAATGTATAATTAATTAATGGGTGGTGTGCGTATGTGTGTGTGCCAGAGTGAGAGAGTGAGACACCCACATGAAGATGTAGTGCAATACTGCTATGATGTTATGCAATGAAGATGGTTTTACGTGTGTGTCTAAGATTAAAACAGTATTTATAAAGTTTGCACTGATGGCATTATATGCTACAGGTATCAGCAAGAAAACGAAGGTGGACTCCAAGTTTTATGAGCATGTGTTTGTATTTACTTATAATTTGTTCTGAATTATAAGAGTGAAGGTGGAAGTGTTGATGGAAGTGACCATTCATATTTATTGTTTGTTTATTTTTGCTCACTTGCTTCTCCCAGCTCAAGGTGGAACAGCTGAAGCTTGTGAATGACAAGTACCACGTTTTTGTTTACAGTATGATTTATTATTTATTAAGAACTGTCACAGGTTCTATCTCAAGGCTGTATATTTTTGTATTTTTTCCACATTGAGAGAGCTTTTGGGTCTCGGCCAGAAATGCTGTATATACAATAGAGATGTTGGAGTGCTGTGTGGCTTTAGGTTTAGTCGTGCACACTGCTGAATTGATGCAAGTACAGGATCCATCAGAGCCACAGCCCAGTTAAACTGCTCAAACATAGAAACAACATCTGCACACTCCGGGTGGGCAAAACACACACACACACACACACACACACACACACACACACACACACACACACACACACACACACACACACACACACACACATATACGCACATAAAGATATCAGCACATTCATTTACATTTATACATTGAGAGAATCACAGAAACAACAACACATGACATCATATCCATGAATGGAATAATATGTTTTCAATTTCTTTATTTGAGGGTTCAAATATCAATGTATTTCTTAATATCTCTCTCAGCCATCCGTATCATAGTGTGATATTCCTTATAAAATATATGAATTTTTACAGAAAAGACTGATTACAACGTTACAACAAAGTCAACTGATGCAGAAAAATATATTTAACAATGACAATATCAAGCAAAATAAAATGTTCCAGTTCAGTGAAGCGCTTGTTGTAAATTAGCTATAAAATAATAAAATGAATTTAAAAATGCTTTCTGAAAATGGACTCAGCAGCCCTGTTTTTTTATTTGTGTTGATGATTTGATGCCTCACAGTTCCACAGGTGAAGGCTGCAAGAAAGCAACATGTACGACCAGGGGAGGGCACTCATTCTCCATTTTCAGCTGCTTATACAAGCTCCTCAGCTGCATTTACACATACATGCTGTGGCTCCTATTTGCCAGGCGCTCCGCCCGCACCCCTGTCTCTCATCAGGGGAACCATTTTCTCTTTAGAAAAGCACACAATGAGGATCCTTTCGTTTGATTAGCTATGTGTGTGTGTGTGTGTGTGTGTGTGTGTGTGTGTGTGTGTGTGTGTGCGAACAGTCAGCCTGTTCGCACACACTGTGTGTGTGGGTGCTATGATCATATATCCCTTGCCCCAGGCTTGAGGCATATTTCTGGCATCTGGACAGTTAGGCACAATCTGTGATTCTAATGTTAAGAACATTGATGCATACTAGTTCAACTAACAAAACATGAAACTAAAATAAATTTTATTTTTAAACTAAAAATAAAATTGTACCTGTTGTTGCCCACACACCTAAGTTGTAAGTTGTTTATCGATGCTGTATGGTTATGGTTTACTCATATCGGTATTGTGTATTAACAAAGGGTCAAACAGCCCTAAATTATGAGTTGTGATTGTTTAAAGATCCATTTGGGGAATGTGGTCACAAACAAGAGGCCCTCTTGATAAATGAACCACAAGCTGACACACAGCTTATCTCTGTTTAAGAAAAATCCAAGCTGTTAAATTATGTATAAAATGATGCACAAAATGTCTGGTGAAGGCAGGTAAAGTCTGGGTTTGAATATGAAGAGCCTGAATAAACTCAGACAGTGTGGAATAAGATTATTATCCCACCCTTAAACCTGTTTAAGTGGGAAATGTGAAATGTGTAAGGGGTTTAAATGACTGAGGTATAATCCTCATCCATTATCTTAACCACTTGTTCAGGGTTGAGGGAGGCTGAGGTATTTCACTTATGAAGTTCAAGACATCAATCACCTGGTTGTGACACCTGAAAGTGATATAAAGGAGTTGACAGAGTTTGGGGAGAACATCCATCAAAGGTCATAAACAGGATTTAAACCTGCAAGCTGGTATGTATCTAAGGCCTTACAGCCATCAGGTTACTCCCATCCACACGTTTTGTTATCCTCCTATCAGCCATTAACAGGTGTCTATACTACATTCAGGGCATGTAATGCAGCTACCCACAAGCTGGTGGGAGAATGCACAGTTGGATCCGAGAGCAAGACAGATGCCTCACAGATGGATTATTGTAAAATTTGCCAAAGCAATGTGGTTAGAACTTGAAATTTCTTCTTAATTAAGTAACTAACTCACTGGATAAACTCTCTTTGTAAAGTGATTCATGTTTTGGGAAATCTTGAAACCGTGTATGTCACAGATGTGCACACAATTCATTGCCAGTATCCTGCTTTACTGGCAGGGCAGACAGTCATTTTAAACTAAGGAGGAATGAGAAATTATTTGAAAGCTTCCAAATGGCATAATTAAATCAAGCAAGTTATTAGAATCATATTTCACTCCAAACACAATGAAACAAGAAAGCTGGTGAAGTGAAATTAGCAGGATAATTGTCAAACTGTTCGATCTCACGACTCTTAGTGGGAACAAGGTGATAGTCATTATGCGTTGCAACTTGGTCCCATTACTGTATCATCGGCAATTATTCACAGCCTGTTTCACAATAGGCTGGTAATGGAGTAATATCTCTTTGTGCCTGCTGCTATGGGGTCCAGAGCTACTAACAGATGACGTCTGTGTCTTGTGAGTGTTGGAAAGAAGAATTATCTCAACGCAGTCATCTCAAAACTGCTCATATGCTTCTGCACTAAAGCAGTAAAGCATTTCAGTACAACACAAGTTATCACACAACTCAAAGCCAATATTATCAACTTGAAGGCACACAGGTGTTTCAAGCATCAGTCATCTCTGAACCTTAACTTGTAGTCCTGACTTGTAGTAGACACCCCCAAGATTATCCCAATAAGTGCTGAGGTCTCATGAAAATATGTATATATGAGTGGTGGTACACAGCAAAGTTTTCAGTAAATAGGTCCACATATATTTAAATTTATCCCATTTACAACATGTTTCTATACCTTCATGATTTCAGATGGGTGTGCCTGTATCCTTCTTCTCAGATTCAATCATTTGGCTCAAATAATCCTCTTAGATCCAGGATAATTATATAGCAGTCATGTTTCTTTAAAGGAGTGTCAAAAACTGCAATAGTAACTGTTAGTCACAGACATTTCAATCTGTCTACCAAACACTTTGGCTGCACACACAGGAGGTTGTCACCACCATTTGTTACCTTCATTTTAACATGACAGCTACAGCCAGCAGCAGAGGATCAAACACAGATCCTTTCCATGTTCATATTTTATTATTCATTTTAGCCTGCTGCGTCTTCTACTCGCCGAATCTTTGTCCCCTTCTTCTTTTTTTTTTGCTCCTCCACCCATGAGGTCCCAGCTGGCACCCATCAAACTGTTTGTGTAGGACAACTTGAGTTCAATACTTTGTTTATATCTTGTGCTCCAGATGATATCACTTTGGCTGCTTCAGTGCTCGTTATCCATGTATATCACATCGACTGCATAAAGATCAGATGATTCATCCTCAGATTAGTGTGTACAGGGTGTGGTGCAGGGGTTCGCTGTTAAGATGCTGCTTTATGCTGTTTGAAAAGAGCTGGATAATACTGACTTCAGTGTTTTTGTACCAGAGCTCTCAGACTAATGTTGGATTAAGCCTAATGGGTTCTTCTGCCTTTTTGTGACTCTGAAAGCTTCATTATGATAATCTGTCCAAAAAGAAAAAAACACCACACTGTAGCCATACCTGCCACAGAAGATATTTCTATACTGAAATTATGGGGTTTTTGAGAAGTATTTCGGCATGTTTACTTCTGTTGAAAAATGTCAACTCTATGCCCATTCCGCTAATTAAAACATGGCATGTTGGCTTCAAAGGAATGTTAACTTCTGCATTTAATATTCAGCAACCTTGAAATTAATGGAAAATGACAAGTGACGAAGATTTTGATTTTGCATAGCACCAACAAGGAAAATGACAGGCATTTTTAAAATATACAGCATTCTGGTTTCCTTTTATAAGCTGCATCTGCAAGGGCAGAGCTTAGCCCAGGAAGACTTATAATGTCACCTGGGCCAAATGCACACTTTCACTTTGTAGTAGCAATGATGACATATGATCCCGATATTAGGATGATGGCATATAAGAATAAGCCAGCGTTAGAAGTTGAAAATGCATTGGCCAGTACACCCATGTGCCCACTGAAAGAATACACCAAATACATATTTACAAAAGAGTAAACTGTATAGACCAAATAGATGCTGCTAAAAAAGAAGAGTTAATGCAAACATATATAGACTTTGGAGGACATTGTAAATGGACTGTATATATATTAAAAACCACTTGTACAGGCACCATTCTCCACATATTCATACAATGTGGGTGAGGCTGCCATACAAGATGCCAACTGCTCAGATAGTCATTCACACACATTTACACACCGATGGCACAGCATTGGGAGCAATTCATGGCTCAGCGTCTTGCCCAAGGACACTTCAGCACAGGCTGCAGGGATCAAACCACCGACCTTATGATTGGTAGAGAGCCGCGCTACCACCTGAGCCACAGCCACCCTACTGGAGGGAGTGCTTCTGTTTTCTCTGTGTAGTGACAGAACAAAATCAAAAAGGAAAATGTCCATCTAGTGATTATATTGTAAGTGAAGATAGGAGCTCCTGCGTTGTTCCACAAGGCACTTGGCAAAGAAAATGTTAACATGTATTTTTTGTTCCTGGCGTACAAGTAGTGTACTTTCAAATACATTTTAGCTATTTAGGTCATTGCATGCATTTGCCCATTATAAAGTTGTTGCATGTCCCTACCTAAAAGGATGCACATGGACAAACTGTAAATGCAACCAGGGATGGCTATAGCTCAGACAGAGTGGAATGAGCCACTGACGTAGGGTCATTGATGGTTCAATCCATGGATCATCCTGTCCACATTTCAAATAGCTTTGAGCAAAATGAATCCAAAAAATGCTACCAATATGTGTATACTAGAGTTCACAGCCATGTCATTGTCTCTGTGTGTCAGTCAGGGGATCACTGAAGTCAGTAGGATAGAACATATAGGCTCCATGAATGTCTGTTTAAATGTTGGTGTCAGTTCATCTAGTAGATGATGAGATATCTCAGTGGATAAGTGAAAACTTTGACCTTCTGGTGCCACTAAATGAAAAGTCAGGGTATCACCAAAGTCAATTCAGTTAAACTGTGATGACAGTCAGGTATCTTATAAGTTAACACAGCCTCTGCTAAAAGAAGCATTGCGTGGACACACGGCTGACGAATAGCCTTGTTTTATCAGGTCACTCTGATTCCAAAGCTCTTTTCTCTTACACTCAAGACGTTCAACAAATCATAGACTTTGTGTGAAGAAGAAAAATGTAACCTCCCGGGGACATTTCTCCGTCTCGTTTTTTTTAATTATTTCCTGTTGAAGCTCCCACTGCAGCTTACCAGTGCTAGAAGTGAGAGCCTGATTAAAGCTTATGAAGAAATCCATACACTGCATACAGTAAAAGTGACAGCTTTGGTGAGTTGAATACCCCTAAGCATCGCCTTTATGTTTGCTGTTTTGAGTTTCTGTCCACTTAAATAAGACACTTCCATATCACTGTAACAAAGGAACAGAAGGGAAAAGAAAAGGTAGTTGTTGCAACAAGCATTCTTACAGAGTCAGGATAACCTTTCTTATTGACTTAACTCATTATAATTTGTGGCCATACAATATTTGCAGTGCAGTTCGTCACACAAATATAACAGGAAAATCAAAGCAGCACAGGTTATCTTATAAACAAAACAAAAATCAAGGACAAATCATGCTGTGATGTTCATGTCATATGAACTTACTTATCTTTCAAAATAAAAAAACTTCCAAATACTTAGACAGGTGCTGATGATGGGCTATAATATATATTCTTTATAATAAGAATAAGACTTGTGCCATATAGATCTCATGATAGTCTGTTAGTTGTTTTCCGATTCCTTCTTCCATACTTTTTGGACATACAGCGTTGCACCATATGTGGCAATTTCAAAAGGATGGGTAAATGAAATGTGTTTCACTCAAAATTTCTGCTTTACAGACATTAGAAAAAAAGATGACAACACAAGTTGAACCCAGAGAACAAGAAAGACTGGTCTTGCCTTACCAAAATTAAACATTGGTCTGGCCTTGTTAGTGAGCTTGAAATGCTAATGTCTTATTTACATTTTGTCATTTAGACTTAAAATTTCCATTTTCTCTTATTTATGCCGCTGTCTCTCCCAGATCGTCTTCAAAAACTGATTCCATTCAGTTCCTCTTGAGGAAAACACCCATTAATTAAATAAGAAAATAGACTGTATGTATGAATGGGTACTCTTATGGCTCTCATTAAAATATGCTGTGTTCAGATGGTTAGCTGCAGAAATGCATGCACATATAAGAGAGATATGTCATAAAACATACGTTTAACATAGTCAGTGAGGTGGCACAAATGCATGATAGCTATTTTTTTCAATGCTAGCAGAGCTTATTATGCAAAATGTGTATTTATTCAATAGACTGCAAGAAAACACATTCAGTCTTATCTGCCAAAGGCATTAATGCAACAGGGTTGCACCATGAGTCAGGTAATGTAGCCTACTAAGTTGGTATATCTGTATTTAGCAGACTTGAGCTTATTTGACCCCAACTGGAGACCACATAGCCTACTGTATTAAATCCCCAGTGCCAGAAGTGATCGGCACTGCAGAGTCCTTGAAGGACTGACTGTATCCTTAAGTGTTGCTACTCTGTGGCTCCAATTTGCCCAAAATGGGGAGTCATTATATATTATACCAAATATATTTCAGTAAAAATGTAGGCCTACCTGATTTTGGTCAGCATAAAGAATTAGTACAAAATCGGATTGCTTTCCCTACCTACCGGGCTCAGATTGGGCCTAGTTCTGGATATTGGACCCGATCTGAGTGGGTGGGCTTCATCTAGAGCGGCGGTCTTCAACGTTTTTTAAGCCAAGGACCCCTTAACTGAAAGAGAGACGGATCAGGGACCCCCTACTACATATATTGTATAAAATGAAGTTGCATATTAATCTGGTCCTACAATAACTTTTAGGGTAGGCTAAAGCATTTATAGATACCTTTTTTTTGCATAGAATACTAAGCTATTCAAATAGCCTAATAATTGTTGGTCAATCCTTTGGGATGAACCGTATCTGTGGATGGCTACCTTAGTGACTACATTACCTATTGGCCAGTAAGCCTACCATCAGTGGGGATTTATATTTGCTAATATTATGTTGGAATCATGTTAAGACTTTTTAATTTTTGAAAAAACTTTCAAAAATTAACAATAATTTGGAGGCCCCCCTGGAGTGACTCTGAAGACCCTGGGGGTCCCGGACCCCCTATTGAAGATCCCTGATCTAGAGGACAGTTTACAGCATGCCAGTACTTGTAGATAGGACGGACTTAATTGTTGTTTTGGAGTCAAGACACACAGAAATAAACTAAATAAGACCGGAAGTCGTGTGAATATGTTGTCAAAATAAAAGCATTCATATTTCCTTTGCCCATTGTGTTTTAACGTGAACTGTGCTCCATGTGGAAAGAAATAAGAGAGCTCGATTTGGGTTAGACACCACCTGCAATTGAGACAGTGAGAAAAACAAAGAGGGTGCCGAAGCAGGAGAGTACCTACATTTAGAACCATATTGCTGATGTTGTAGAAAAAAGGTTACAGGATAAGTTACTTTTTACAGTGCTTTTTCAGTGCATGCTTTTAGAATTTCAGAAGCAGATGTGCCCCAGTGAAGCTAACTTGGGAAGCCACCTTGAACTTATATGACCAACGGATTTATCTGGATGACTGGAACAAGTACACGGGCTGAACAAGGCCCCAAGGTTCCAAGCAATGTTGTAGCATAGGAATTATTTGTTTAGTGTCTATATAAGGTGTATTTATTTATTTATTTATGATGATTGTAGTTTTACAGCATGGATAATGTATATACCACCATTGACCTTTCTTGCTCTTTGATGTATAAATACTGTATATAGTGTTTTAGTTTATCAGGCTACTTCCCTTAACTATACCTATTTTTGTGCTTCTGTTTGCTGCTGTGAAACTTTGATTTTCCTGCTGTGGGATCAATGATCAGGTATACCTTTGCAAATTGTGTGTATAGTAGGGTTCAATGATTTTATTGCAACTGCGATATGATTTGCGATATTAGAGGGAATGATAATCTTTACAGTATCATTCTTATTTTCATTGAAAAACATATTTAAGTGATTTATGGTGTGATTTTTGCGGGGATGTGTACAAAACAATAATGTTATCTTAAGTCTGTAGAATATGATGTTTGGGCAAGGACATATCTATAGCATCACGCTATTTCATTTAGAAAATACTAATTTTTACACATTTCGCCTTTAACAATTTAAAAACTTTAATATTGTGCCTCCTGCGATTTGAAAATGCAGTAGGCCATTTTGCGATTTTGATACAATTTCCATTCATTTTCAGACCTAGTGTATAGCCTACAAAATGAAAAGGGTCACTTTGAGAAAATAAAACAAAATTAAATAGTTTCTTTAATCCTAATAGGGAATATTCCTTCTTTTTTTCTAAATGTTTGTTAATAAGGGTTTTATTGTGAAGGCGTCCTCCGGAAATCCTGTATCTTATCGAGTGCCGACTCTGGTGCACTCTGCACTTGACTCTGCTGCTATGGAAACGTAGTGGGCGGAGCTTGCTGCTGGTGCCATTCGACTCCGGCTTTCATGCGGTGATGAAGTCTTCGGTGACCGACGTTGAACGTACAGTGTCAGCCCTAAGAGCTACTTTAGCGCACAACTTTTAGTATCCGCTGTTGGTCCTGTCTGCTGACTTATCCAGAGAACTAACTAGATATTTACCCCAGTTTCAGTCTATTTTTCGCCTGTTAATCCAGGCCAGGCTAGACGTGTCGCGCAATATCCCCACCACCTTTCGTGGATTTTTTTTCTCCCCGCAGTCCTAATAGTCTGGTGCTTTAAAAGAGAAAGAAAAAGAAAACACACTTTCGCGGATTGTTTGCCGAACATGACGAGAAGATGTGGAAGTAGGTATGAACCGACTGATAATGAGGATTGTCTCTGCAACTAACACATATGCAGTGAGGTGCCCTTGTTGCGGATTCAGGCTGCTCGATCATCAGGCTGACGGGGAGAATTTGGGAGAAGTCGTGTGGAGCACAAAGGTTTTTGTAAAGCCGAGGATACAACAAGTTTGGACCATGCACCCCTTGTGCTGACAGAGGACTGAGGTGGAAGAGGAGTTGAAACGCTGAAGCATGTTTCTGACTGTTGTTTTTCTGCCCATACTTTCACCACAACACAAAGTTGGACAATTCATAGAAGTTTCGAGTCTGTCCTAACACTTACTATTTAAGGTGCTGCAGCCGACCAGTTAAACGTGCTTTATATTCACAATCGTCTGAATCCGCACTTAGCAAAAGTGTAGTTTTTACTGCAGTGTTGTGTGAAGCTCTCCAAACTGAAGTCCACTTTAAATGCGGACTGGTTTGCAGTCAGTCAGTGCACAGCCGAGCTGCCAGTGGGACTTGATTTTTAATTCAAGGCAAAACAGAAGTCGGTTCATTTTTTACCATTTAGTATCAGCACTATGGAGCTGACATACAGGATCATTGTTCTGCTGGGGTGCATCTTCCTGGACTGGGCTCTTCTGGCTTCTGCAGAGGAAGGTGAGTCTGGAGTTTTCCTTTCAAATGCTACCTGGACTTGTTTTCTGTGGTTGAATGGCTGAGTGAGATATCCAATTTGTATTACATCCTGTTCCTTGCCAAAAAAGGGAGTGCAGTAAAACCACAAGAAATTTGAAGAGCATGCTATGCAAAGATAAGCAAGAACTCATGGAAATAATCATAGAAATATCATGGCAGGATGTGGCTGCAACCTCACTGATTAAAAGTACTGTATGTTACAGACATAACATTAATCCCAATAGTAGTGCCACCATGGAAATGTGCATTCAATTAGGATTGTATTTCCTTCTTCTTCTGGCAGTGGGCTATTTATCTCATTTTGAAAAGAGTGTCTTCCAGAGTGTTGCCAAAGAAATTACAAAAAAATATTGGTTTCCTCTCCTGATATCGTCAGGAAGTCCATTTCTAAGATCTAGTCACTATTAGTTATCACTTTAGAGTCACCTTAGTTATCACAATTACCCTCAGGACCCTTAACCAGCTCACCCTAAAATCAATAATATAATTCAGTGCAGGGCTGATGTGATTTTCTGTGGGTTGATGTAGGTGTAGAGATTTATGTGACGCATTTTAGCGTTTACATTCAGCTTTGAGGAAAAAACATCAAACAGTATCAAATATATAATCGGGATCATGATTTATATTAGTTTCTGGCAGCAGTCTTGACATCAACAGGCAATTTGTTCTGGATCAGCTTTGTGAACCCTGGAGGGACAAATAGGACTGAAATTAGCTATCACAATGAAGAAAATAATGCTTTCAAGTTGTCTGATTTTACAGAGGAGTATAGATCGGCATCATCAGCATAACAACAGGGCCAGTGTCTGGATAATTGGCTTAAAATACATGGGTGGAAGACTGAGCCTCAGTGAGCCACATTGACAAATCAGAATCAACTAGAAGGCCTGGGTGTTCATTTATTTTTTTATCTCCTGGCATGTCTCTTTCTTTTTGTGACAATAATGGGGACGTTTCAGTGCTGTGAAGTCAATTGAAAACTGATTTGAGATTGTTAAGAATGCTGTAGAGACAACTATCCAGGGTGCAGATTCACTTTTTCATCCACCAGCCAAATGGCTAGTGAATGTTTAAATTTGACCAGCCACTCACATAGATCATCATTGTTTCTTTGGCTGGTGAATGAAGCAAATCTACCAGCCACTTGCGTATTTTTACATCATTTGGCTGGTAAATGGTGCTAATTTTGAACCCTGCAAGTTACTGTAAAAACTTTGATTTAAAAAAAAAAAGGTATTTGGAAATATTGTGCCTATGTTTTACTGTGGATCAAAGGATCACAACTGGGTTTCTGTAAGTCTGGCTGCGTGGCGTTTCTGTTGCGTGTCAGTTGCGTGGCGGCTGTGTGGCGTTTTCTATATCTTTGCACACCAGAAACGTGTCTGACGCGGAGCTGCTGCTGCTAGCCTTGTCTGTACACATGTATGTTTCCCATTGATTTACTGCACTTAAGTAGTAGTATACTAGCCTGGCTCTGCCCTCCTATGTACTTCCGGTGAAATGCACCGCGATGCAAAGCAACCCCTACGCAGAACTCCGAAAGGGTCACAACACCGTAGCTACGGCAGCAGCCTTTTTTTGCGTATTTGGCAAGGGGTTTAGGCATCATTCCTCAAGAAAATGTTACGTTGTTAAGGTTTTTAAAAAAAAGAAGCAATTTTCCCATACATTTTGTGTGTCTTTGTGTGGTTTTGCGTCAACTTGTAGTTGTGTTCAGTGTTGTGTCTCTTTTTGGCCATTTTTGTTTTCTTTTCTGCGTGTGTTTTGAGTTTCTGTGTTAGTTTTGCCTTAGTCTTTTTCACATCACTTTGGACCATTACCATTACAATATCTGTGTCTAAAACGTTGGAAAAGCTAAAGCAGCTAACAAATAAATAACACTCAAAAAGCTTAATGACAAAAATTAAAGCTAAAGAAGTCCACCGGGGACCAACTACAATCATTAGATCTGAGACAAGTATTTTAGTTACATTCATTTGGCTAAGGTGCTCCCCAAAATGGCTCGGGTGCTGCACCTAAACCTTATAATGGCGGGGAAAACCTTGGACACACATACGTGCATTAACGTAATACAACACTTTGACACAACAGCCATTTCTCTGGCTAGTTTCCAATTTGTACTGCTAAATAAGGTAGGTGTTTTGTGACAAAAAAAAATTAATTTGCCATGAAAACAATGGACTCTTAAACAATGAAACTTTTCCCCAACTTTGTTCATTCCAATCTATAGTTGCTGTAAACAGGAACATCATGAACATGCATGGCTTCACATACTCTGTGGCAGGAACATGAATCTGTCAACTGCTTCTGGTTTGAGTCTGGGCGTCATGTATCCGCTGGTACAAAATGCCCTTTCTTGGAGGGGTGGACTTACAGTATGACTTCTACTATCTAGACTCTACTAATACATAGAGGCAGCGTACAGTACGTGAGATCACCCCGGGTCTTCTGAAGGGTGTTTTGAAGCTTAGATTTGCAGCTCAAACGCACACCCATCAAAAGAAGATGTTCAATTACCACAGCTACTGAGAGTCTGAATTCTTGCAGGAAAAGCATTGTTGACTTTGTATTTCAAGAGAGAAGGTTGGGATTTTCCCAGACATTTAACATTTACTCCGTTTTCTGGGAGCCAAGGAGCAGCCGATTAGAGGAAATGTAGCTTGTACTTCAGCCGGGACCCTACCTCTGACTCAACTCTGACTTTCTGTTCCTCTGTCTTTTCCTCTGAGACAAAAGAGATGCTTAATCTCAGATCTGTGTGGATAGTGATGCTCAGCAGGCTTTTGGTGGCAGAATTATCAAACATGTCCCTTTTTAGAAAATCAAGAATAGTCTCAGTCAACTTGGCTTCGTTCCCCCCTTGTCAATGTTTACAAGATGCTGGTTCCAAACAGGTGCAGCACAGGCTCGATATGGAGAACAGACATGTAGACGGGAGCTGATGGGTCATAGCGCCTTGCCGACGAACTCCAGAACATCTGTGTCTTGCCAAGTGTGAGCACGATGTCTGGTTTCCGTATCTTGGGTAATGGCCTGCTCCTCTGCCAGCACACTCTGGATCATCCTCCCCCTTGTTCTCCACCTAGTAGGGAATTCAGTAATGAACTGATGGGAGGGAAGATGAAGATCACAGCTGCCAAATCTCTCCTCCTTTTCCAACTAAAGGATAAATGACTCACTTACACCACTTGCTCGTTCAGCGCATGGATCTCTCGTCCTTCTGTCTCCATGAAGATTAAAAAGCAGCCCTCTTGATCCGATAATTACTTTGGCTGGGAATTAATGACAAGCTTTTGGGTGGAAATTGAAATGAAGATACACACACACACACACACACACACACACACAAAAAACAAACACTTTTTCTCTGCCTCGCGTACAGAATACTATAACCAAGGTCTTAAACTGTGAAAAGGCACAAGTTTTTCATCCAGTATTAATAATTCTCACTAATGTATGTAATGTAATGTTCTTTATCCTCCCACACACAAGCTCAACCTGTAAAGTACCCATTTAGTTTTTCCTCCGTGCCTCTCGTTATTCCTTGCACATACAGTTTCTCTCTCTTAACAATGGCAAGATGCAGCCAGTGACAAAAGCACTGCAGTCTTTTTGCACCTGCTCAGGTCCAGAGCTCCAATGATATTACCATCATTTTCAGAAGTGATGTAAACTTGTCGGCACTCATCTAAACTCATAGGACAAATTTTCAACCTGATGGACGACATATTCTGTCCTGTTTAATTTCCATGGCTTAAATGCACTTTTGAGAACTTGTGCTACTGAAATGCAAATAGTAGGAGTTGTCCTAATCAAAAACAGTTTGTAGTGGCACCAATTCTCACGTCAAGTTGCCATTAATTATTTCAGAAGAAGAGCTGTTTTCATTGCACTTAGTTGCATTTTTATTTTTTTTATTTCCTGTGTTTCCACTCAGGTTTTTTTGAATGTGGAATACTAAAATGTGCATAGAAACGAGTGGATGGAAATACACCATAAGAATCTTGTTACATGGGTACATGAAACTTGCCTGTCGATCAGTTGTGAGAAATAGCTGAGATTCTGAAGTTGATGTTGTCTTTAGCAAAATTGATTATTTTTGGCTGGGAGGCTTGCACTGAGTGCCTATAGTTTTTACAGCATTGTAAATCCAGCTTTCTACATCCTGGCAATCATCTGCTTATGCAAAATGCTATGTTACTGCAGCCGTTACCTCCCTCCATTTACAAATCATCGTTTCACATGGTATGCAACAAGAGAGTGCAGCTGCCAGTGTGATTTGTTAAGCAGAAGCCCAACTTGTTAGGTTGAAAAACATCAACAGCACTTTTTTGCCTCTGCTGATGGAAAGAGGGGTGACGTGTCATACTGTCTCTTGTAAACTTTACACACTGCAGTGTGTTTTTTCCACATATCACACTCTGCCAAACCAAATCAAACTTGTACAGAAGAGTTGACATTAACATATTTTGTTCTGCACTTGAAATGACACACCTGCTGCCTCCATCCTGAACAATGAGCTCACACAGCTACAAGTAGATGTGCCAGGGGCCAACTGGGAGTAATGTGATAACGGAGTAATACATTCACATTTCCATTAGAGTTACATGATTTAAAGCATTGTAAATTAAAAACAATATCTTCATACATATTTGATGAGGGGAGAAAAGAAATCATAAAAGCGGATATATCGCCATGCTCTAATGTGAGTGGGTTGACAAAGACGCACACATTTCCCCACAAGCACAGTCTCACTGAAAATGTTGGGCAGTGATCTTGATTGGTAGTGGTTGGGTGGAAGCAGCGAGGGAAGCCAATTAGGGCTGGGTATCGCTTATAAATGATACCAATACCAACAGAGTACTTCATTTGATACGTTTTTTTTTTTCTTACTTCATTCGATACCCATCATGTGAATCAAAGCATTCAGTTGTGTAAAATGCCACCACCACTTCTACCCATCCTAATGATTTTTACACAAATACATTTAAAAAATGTTTAAATGCATTCGACTTCACCACACCACAGACTGTATGGGTTGTAGCTGCTGCAGTAGTGGGCCAATCACAGGTCGCCTTAAATCGAAGAAAGCTGGCGGTGATTGGCTGCAAGCAAGACCATACAAATAGTATTTTTTTCCCAGACTAGAGAAGTTTCAATTCTGCTTAGTACTGCGTTATTTTGGTCGACACCTTAAAGGTATCGAAAACCGATACAGCCCTAAAGCCACTGCACATCTGTATCTTGCCTTAAACAAATACTGCAACACTCACCAGTTGCTTATACTCAGTTAGCCATACAACATAGCAGGCTTCTTTAAAGGGAATTCAAACATTCAAGGCATATTTATGTAATCTGCTGATTAAAGCGCTTTTAGGTGGAGGGAAAGATTGACATCATCCCTCTAAAAGCTTAAATATTCTCGCATTTTCTACACAATGTCTCTTCTGTTTATTACCTCCTATCTCCTCATTGACATACCTAGCATGATGAATGGCATAATGCTTCTCAATCTAAACTAAAACTCACCAAGTGTCTTAAATGCAGAAAGGATGTTTTTATCTTAGAGACCTTACTTGAGCCTCAATCCCTTCTTTCACAGACATGTAGCCTTTTCTTTTGCTACCCTTTCCACGTCCTCTGTCTCCTTGATGTTTGACTGGTGCTATACTGTTTTCTCTTGCTGACTGTCTCCCCTGCCGTGGAAGTGTGGATCGTTTCCCAGAAATCCTTTTAAACGGAACCGATTTTTATAAGAAAGGGATTTGCATTTAAAGCAACCTCCCCCCTCTGTGAAAGCCTGTAGCCCATCATCCTCACTACCTCAATCCGATGATTAGCTTCCTCAAGAGTTAAACAGGCATCCGAGTGCCACAAGTACTCTCAGTCCATGTCTTTCTCTCGCTGTGAAGGATGCATATGGCAGCCGGGAATTGCAGGTGGATGATAGTTTAGCTCGGTGAGAGGATACACCCACAGCCCATACATCCATGTCAGGCATTCACTTTGGAGAGCCAGTCTGTCCTCCACCCACACGCTACTCTCTGAGAGTGGGACACAATGGGGACAGGCTGCAGCAGAGAGGGAATGAGGCCACAGCCTATCAGCCATAAGCACCAAGGAGAATGGGACTTTTAGAGGGATGGGGGTTCTCTTTGAAGTGAGTCAAGGAGAGATGGGGAGACTGGCATGAGCCGAAGTAATGGAAAGAGGGCTAGGAGGGTGCAAGTAATGTGCACGTCGGCACACTGCATAATGAGCAAAGTATGTATATTGCCTATTTGCATTCTGTAATCATACACACCTGGGGCCAGAGATGTGCAATATATGCGATGGGATGAAAATGTGATTATAACAAAGGGATTAAAAAGGCCTTTAATTAGGAGACAACAAATGAGAAGGAGGTATTTATCTCCGGTCCATCTTTCTCATTTATCTTACGCATTAATCACAGCTGTTAGAGGCACACTGAGCATTGTGTAGCAAAACATCTTTTGTGAAACGTTTCTAGGTGCTATGGTTGTCATGTGCCTTGTGGTGTTTTGTCCTCACATTTAAAAGAATAGAATGAAGGGGGTAAAAGCAACATGAGGCCGGCGAGACGTGCGGCTGGATGTGCAAGAATTGATTAAAAAAAAGCAACCTTGATGTAAAAATGTCTCAGCTTGAAGCATGCGCCATCAGTAGGCTTGATTCGATTTGAGTCTGGTATATTTTCCTCCCTGCGTCATAGGTTGACCTACATCTTGTGTTTGATATGGCCGTTTTAAGTTAAAATGCAATCAATTTGGTTCGACATCAACCTAGAGACCCATGTGAACATTTTGTGTCCACCTTTATGCATGCACACAGCTTCAGTATGTCTCCCAGGGCCTGCTTTCATATGCCACACTGAACCAACGGCATAACAGAGACATTCCTGTACGCTAGCTGCCCTCCTACAGCCTGCACACAGCTAAGAGCTTCAAGAGGGAGTCATGCTACAAATAGGAGTGGGTCAGTTCAGTTAAAGAAGCATTAAACACCTTTTTGGCACCTTGGTATCATGTTTTTAAGGAGTGCTGCACACAAAATGTTCCCTCCCTTATGTTCTTACACATCACCGTGCTTTTAAGTGATTGCCTTATTTGCTCAACTCTATCCAACCACTTGAAGAAGAGACATTGTATTATTAAAAATCTGTCCGTTTTTCAGAGATTGGACTAAAGTGTGGTTTTGTAATTCAGTTGGTGAATTACTCTATTCACTCCTTGCTGAAAACATAACGTGGCTGGCCAATAACGGAAAATGATGCTCTTTGTACTCAACTAAATGGCTTCACAGCTAAAGAGATGATTCTATCTTTATTTTAGATATATCGGTCACCGCCACACAAACACCCAGTCGCAGGCTTGGAGGAGCAACGCATTGGCTGATGAAGAGAATTAGCTCGCAGTGTGTCGATGTGTTGATGTTTGAATATGAAAAAGTGTGATCTGTCGGAATACAACAGAAAATTTTCAGAGTCTGTTTTCTTGTATCTCTACTTAGATGTGTCAATCCTTAGATGGTTTATTTAGCTGGAGTCTGCACTGTTGGCTTCAAGCTGTCCACCTCCCACTGCAGATTAGTCACTGAAAGCTGTGTGTGTGTGTGTGTGTGTGTGTGTGTGTGTGTGTGTGTGTGTGTGTGTGTGTGTGTGCGTGTGCGTGCGTGCGTGCTGTTCTCCAAGATTTTTTTTATCCAAAAAAATTATTTGTTGATTCTGCTTTAGTAAAGGCTTTGATAGCAATTCTGTTATAAGTACAGCAGTAGACATTTTTGGGGCTCATCACAGCGGTAGATAGAGCTATGTGGTTTTTTTTTATCATGCCAATTAGGATTGGTGACCTATCCTGTATCATTTTATAAAAGTTCACCTTTCCATGCTTGTTTTGTTCTAACAAATAGGGCTGGACGATTAATCGGAATGTAATCGAAACCGATATTCAGAACCCCTAGCCGACGTAATTTGCCCATGTCGTTTTTTTGTTTTTTTTAAATCCTGGTAATACTTTTCCCAATGTGTGTATTCATGTACGTTCCCCTTAAGAACATACTACCACGTGTACAAAACAAAATAATCATTCATTTATCGTAATCAAGGTCAAATGTTTCAATGGAAGTTAATGTTGCTGCTGCAACTCTGTAGGATATTAGATCATTCTTCTATCATCAACACCCTTTCCAGTGTTTTAGAATGGATCCCAGTCTTTTCTGTTCATGATTAAATGACACAAGACACACATTTGCTAATAATTAATCTATACCAGTAGTTCACTGACAAACTATCTGGTCCAATTGTTGGAAGACACAGCAAACACAGGAGTGGTAGAGTCTCCTGCTGCTTAGGAAGATCATCCCAGATTTCAGCACTGCATGTCTCTAAAGTGTCCGCCCTGCAGGGGTGCCAGTCTATGACTGACCCTGACCTCAGGCCTCCCCCTGGACAGGAGAAGACAAGACAATGAATATCCTCTTGAAGGATGGAGAATATGTTTGAAAACAAGCACATATCCTGCACTTTCTCCTGGTGCTTCTTCTGCTGCGATGACACAGCTCAGCTCTCTGACTTGACAGACGATCAGCTGCCTTCAAGCCTTCTATGAAGGAGATTGAAACTTGAGGCTAGTTTGTTTATAGAGGGCAGTTCTGACCACAGTGCGATGATGTGTGGTAGCTCCCAGGGAAGTGTCTGTATAAAGTTGTCAGACCTGAATTTGTTCCATAAGAGTCTTGGTATAAAAAAACAAAAACATATGGCAGCTTTCTATCTTAGTTATATGTTCTTGTTCTAGGATGATAGATTATCTTTAAATGTGATCACTCAATGATAACCATTTCCCAATCTAAACCTCTTTTTTTTTTTTAAGTAGATGAGTTTGGCTTTGAGTTTCTGTTTAGCTCATTTCCTCTTCTACTCTGCAATTGTACAGATGGTAATCTTTGACGACATCTAACAAAGTAAAACCTTTTGCCAAAAGCATGCCGATAAAGACCGTCATCACAGAAATCGTCTTTTAAAAGACTAAAGTGCTAAAATGTGCTGTGCAGCCCACATCTGTTTACAAAGGCACTTGCCTTTCAATCTTGTAGAGTCAAAGTCTCTGGAAAGAAGAAATACACGTTTTTTTCAAGCTCAGAGGAAGTTTCAGCACAAGTTTGTCGCAACGATGGGACACACTTACTAAAACAAGGCATTCCTCATCTCTCCGGGTTTGCACATGCTGCATATGTTTTTAATTAAATACAAGTGAGTAATATTAACGTATATTCCCTTAATACTGTCAGACTCTAACAGCAGAATTACTATGTACATGATGATGAATATAAAATGTGTCTGGTTATACTAATCAATACATGTGACCCCAATTTCAAGTAAATGGCCTCTTGTTGACAGTAGCAGGTAGGATTAAGTGTAGGAAATTAAACTAAATACAGAAATACAATAAAATGTTGAATATTGGTGGGGAAGGCTTTGTCTATTGATTTACATCCACACGGAAACGCTTTTTGGTATTAACGCACATGTTTTGCATCGTTTTGACTGATCCAAATGAATCCTGTAAGCGTGCTTTTTTTGAAACCTGGTCCCGTAAAACGCTGCATACTTGCGTATCAATGATGTCATCGCCACACCCCTCGACCTCTAGCCTTCGACCTCTTATCCCGCGACGACGTCTCATAACAACAACAACAATTCACTATCGGTCCACGCAAACAATTCTGGTTTCCTTGCACTAGCGATTTTTGTCGTCTTCTTCTTGTGTTTGGTTTCTTCTTCTACTGTCTGTTTACAGCACGCAAGCTTCTCAGTTTTTGGTAATTTTTTGTATCAGAAACAGCGCCACCTATAGGCCTGGAATATCAAGTAGCGTGTTGAGTCATTTACAAATGGATCCGTTTGGACGCAACTATTCTTGAAACGATGCCAGGGAAGACGGGAAAAAAAGATTGTTTTGATACGTGTGGACGTGGCCTTAGGCATTTAGTTAATATAGTCTAGTTCAGAAGCCTGTGGATTCTTATAATTGAGTGTATTAACATGCACATGAATAACCCGGTTATGAGGTTTACTCTTGTTATGATCATATTTGGGATATGGTGTTTACATGAGCAAAGAGAAATCCGGTTATTCATATTCCCTTTATACATACAAAATACTAGGAACAAAACTGCTTTATTAGGTCATGTAAACACACTCACTGTCATCTTAGAAAGAGAATTTAAGGTAAAGAAATTATGGATGAAGAGAGAACAGACAAAATGTGTGTAAACAATCAGAGAAGAATGAAAAATGTGGGAGTGGAAAGTTTGGTCCATTAGTCCATTCATAGATTAGAGAGAAAATGAATCGGAAACTATTTTAATTAATCGTTTTAGTGTTTTTAAAAGCACAAATGCATCAACATCTCCTGGTTCCAGACTCTCAAATGTGAGGATTTCTTTATCATACTGTAAATGATAGTAAATGGGATATCTTTGGGTTTTGGGCTGTTGGTCTGGCAGAAAAAAAAAGACGGCCCAAGTCATGAGAGAAATTAGTGTCTCCAGGTTACAGTGGAAAAGAAGAATCTGCTTGTCTAGCCCCAAAAGCAAGAGATCACACACTACTAGTTTGTCTTTGTTCTTATTTTGGCATCATCTCTTATAGTATTCTTTATTTAAAGACAGCATGGCTTGTGTGGAAATGCAGAGGTCTTAAAAAGTGCAGCATACCCTCCCAAAATATACTGAGTTGATTAAAAAGTCTTTTTAACTTTTCCTTTGTAATTCATTCCTCCTTATAGGATTCTGTATCAGGAAGTCACCAGGGAGTTGGTGTAGCCTGCAACGATGTTCTCTAGAAGCCTTTCAGTTTTTTACAGAATTTGGTTATTTTTGAAGAGGGATTGAGAAAGTGGTGCCCTTAATTGGAAGTAGCGGGAGGTGGATTTACCCAGTGGCAGATCAATATTCCAAAATAGCTGAAATATGCTGTAAAGCAAGGCAATTTAATCAATCACACAGTATACACGGAGGGATAGTGTAGCGAAGTATGTGTTTCAAGCTCAGAGTTTTTAAATGGGCCTACTTAGAACTGAATTCCGAATAATAAACTATTTAACCAGAAAAAAAGAAACTAAGGTTTTTGTTTTTTTTCCCTTTCTTGCTGTTGAATTAAATGTTCAAATCTATTGCTTTCACTTCTTCTTGCCAATATTAGTCAGTTCATTTTGGGCAGATGTCAAACAGTAATCACATTCCATAACTACACTCTAATTTATTGTTAAATATGTCACCTCTCAATAGATAATTTTTTATCTGGTGCAGTCTCTTTGGGAGTATGTTTGGCCTCACAGCTATGTGGATTTTGTTTGTCTGAGGGAGACAACCATTGTGTCAAAACTCATTACTCGTAGGCTGTGATATAAAAAGGCACAGAACCAAGTCAACATCTCATGTCCTCTTAAGGCCCTGACACACCAACCTGATTATTGGCCATCGGACAGTCCGGCAAGGTCAGTGACTCGAGTCTGTTCGGTGTGTTCCGTGCCGTCGTCCGTCAGAGGGGCTGTCTGCCTTCATTTTGGCCGATTTGACATGTTGAATCGGAGGCTGGGCAGTTGGACTCAATGACCAATCTGATTGGTGGAGTGCTAACCCGGAAATGACGAGCGGGACGAACGCCTCTCAAAATCTGACGAAAATCTTTTAAACTGACCTTTGTCGATCTGAAATGAAGACTCAGATTCAGCAACTGTATCCGCCAGACCCACGTGACGCATTCGTCATTTCCGGTTTTCATTTTAGCACCGCCTGCTGTTATGGAGACATATTTCGTCAGTGTGTTCCGAGGCACGTTTTTGACCAACTCGGGGAGACCGATCAGTCCGACTGCCTTTTCTGCCAGTGGTCGGCCTTCGGGTTGGTGTCAGAGCCATTAACCTCAACCTCTCATTTTATGTGAGGGGAAAACTATTAATACCACTGTGATTAAAGTAAACATTTGCCTTGAACTTGTGCGACATGTTGAATAATGCAACAGTTTTTCCTTCCACTTTACCACATTTAATGAAAAGGGAATGGCAATGAATCATAGACGTACTTTTGGGTATCTGTATTAATCAACATTTGTTTTGTGTTCCAACGCCAGAGAAAAGCTTTTTGTAAAAAAAGGTGATTTGCCCGGGTACCAGAGCATGTGTTCGGCTGAAAAACGGCTAGAATTTAAAGAGTTTCAGTGTTGTAGTGAATGTGTTGGCTATTAGCTAAAGGACTCTGAGATAACTGGAAATGATTAATGTGATGGTTCTGCCCAGTGAATCTGTGATGACCTGTAGTCAATACTCAGTGCTTTGGGTCAGTCAGAGTCATTCACAGTAGTGTCACATCTTTGGTTTCTGTCCAGTATCAAGCTCCCTGCCTAGCTAGGTCACATCCTGTCCTGGGACAGAGACCAACCACAACATGTATTGATATGCGTCCCTACAGGCAAGAAAGCAAAAAAGTGTCAAACATTAACACCCTTTTTTTTTATCTCCCCTTCGCTCCTTTCATCTCACTACTCCACGACACACACTTAAAGTTGCTGAGCTTATCCACACGTGCCACAGGAGGCTTTTGTTATACAGCAGACGAGGGGTTAAATGCGTCCTGCTTGGTTGCTGTGCATGTGAGTGATGTGCTTGTTGGCGCCCTCCACCAGACCAGGAGACAGGAAGGGGATGGGACCTAAAGGAAGCTGAGGTCTAATCTCAGTAGACACAACTCTGTCAAAGACACACAAACAGGGCTCACACACATTTAGTACAAAAGTTATTATGTTCACGTGCATACACTGACCTACACTCACAGAAACAAAGCTGGCTGGAAAGCTCGTGAAGAGAAATCGTTTTTTTTTGGTTTTTTTCTATTTGCATTCTTCATGTGCACTATGGTAGATAACCTGAGTGCCAAATACATCCAAAATTAGTATTTTTTTCAGATTAACCAACGATATTCTTTGTAACATGTGCCCAAAAATACCTGGAGAACAATCGTTCCTATCACATAATGAATGGGATCATTTTCAGCAAAGGAATTATTTAAAGACTCCAACAAACAAAATACACTTCACTGACTTTTCTAGTAGCAGCTGTAATCCATCAAACATCTATCAGACAACCTTATTCATTTTACCTATAGGTAGCCATGTATGAATATTGGCCTCGCTTGGAAACATCTGCTAATGTTACTATAAAGAGAAAATGAAGGATTCAATTAAGGAATAGTTCAACATTTTGGGAAATACGCTTATTTGGCTTCGTGCCAAGTTAGAGAATACCACTCCTATGTGCATATTAAGCTACTGCCAGCAGCCAGTTAGCTTAGCTTAGCACAAAGACGGGAACAGACCCAAGCTAGCTGTTTCCAGTCTTTGCGATAAGCTAACGGTACAGACATGAGAGTGGTATCGATATTCTCATCCAACTCTTGGCAAGTAACCGAATAAGCATATTTCCCAACATGTTGAACTATTCCTTTTAATTTAAATGCGAAACATATAGGCTAGGTATTAAATTGCCCAAGGCACCAGATCATCCCATACATATGTCTGATTTTAGGGTATTGGCTTTGGAAATTTTAGAACATGTGCTAGCAGTTACCCTTGAATCACATGAGGTTCTGAGTTCTACCTGGAGGACAGTAACTCCCCTATCAAGAAATGACATATGGAGCATGGAAGGGAGCAGCTTTAAGTCCCAAACCACCAAACACATGTTATGCAAGCAGATAAGATGCCTTTGCTTAGCAATTCAAGATCTATTTAATTTCCATGTCTTGTATTTATTGAACTACTTCATGAAAAAAAAAAAAAAAAGTATTTCACTGACACAAAACTAATTTCAGTGTTTGATTTTAAAATAATCATAATAAATAATGAAGCTGCACATGTGGTTCATGCCAATAGTTGGGAAGATGTGATGTAAAAGGAAAGTATTGAGCGCAAATACATTATAATGACACCACATTGTTATCAGCATGTCATGGCTTCATGTTAGCTGACTTGGGGAAAAAAATGACATTGAGAGGTAGCTGTAATATTGGCAAACACACTAATAAGCCCATCTAGTTTTTTTGTCATCTATAAATCCTTCTAACATCTCTTCCCCTTCTCACATTCCTCTTTTTCATTATCCCGGTTCTTTCCCTCTGTCTCCATTTCTCTATGTGTATGAGGGTAATTGGCACTCTGTTTCTTTAATTAAAATGAGGTTTAATTGTAGCTGAACCAGGGCAAATGTTCATAGGCCTATAATTTCCCTATCACACTCCAGAGCCACAGAGAAAGTGTAAAACAGGGAGGGAAAGGGCATGCGGGAAAGAAATGAACACAAAGGTGAAGAATTGTGAGCAGGATTTAGATCAAATGGCTCCTGCTCTCAAATTTGAGGTTGGTTGTCTAAAGCCTGAATACGTCTGTATAATAAGGGTGTAATATTCGCCATATAGTCCCCCTTTGTGAAAAATACAGGGTCAGGTTTTACATTTGATACAAAAAAAGCAATACCTAACCCTTACCTGTGTTTTTCTAAAATGAATTTATAAAAAACTATACCAAGACAAATTCTAATATCTCAACACACCTACTTCAGACCTGCCTCTCAGTGTCATTACCTGTCTTATAATGTTACATTTCCATAATTGTAATTCCATGGCTCAGTTCAAGTCTTCTTGCCAGCGCCAGTATCAGTTTAGACTTCTCTGCTGTCTGCTAATGTGGACGATTGTACTGTAATTACTGTACAATTGTTTGTTTTGGGTGTTAAATGTGGCCGGATGAAGAATTTTCATTGTTCCTACATTTTTCTAGCACTCTGGGCAATTTTCCGGCGGTGGGTGGTCGCCGCTGTTGTAAGAATGTAGGGGAAACGCCAGCTTCCTCTAACGGGGCTTAAGTCTGAGCCTACTTCAGAGAAAGGCAAGGTCGTGCATGCACATAATAGAAACACTCACCATCTCATCGAAACACTCACGCTCACACATCCTGTCTCATAAACCTTAATGACAGAGCAGTGATAAACAGTGATTATCATGCTGGGGGGAGGGGTGGTGTTTCTTTTCCACTACTTAAAAAAAGAAATCTGAATATGAAACGGAGGCAGGTGCGGAGACGGGGCAGCCTGAGTATTATGAAGGTGTTTATTTTAATTTTTTTATTATGCCGAAGTAAACTCGAGCTAGACTAAATGTGGGGAAAGCACCAGCCTGAACTTTGTCATCCAATTATCACCTCTCCCCTTTCTCTCTGCAGACTTCCCTTTCTTACTCTTTATCGCCTCATATTGTTGCTATAAAGCGAGAGGAGGGAGAGAGGCATACGTTTGTGTTTCTTTACGAGGAAGTTGCACAGAGAGAGCGTAAAATGAGTCGATTGTAAAAGACAAATGGGTAATAAGTAATTGATTCGAGTCACATTTACCTCTCAGTGTGATATCCCGACGAACCTGCTGCATATATGCAACCCTGATAATTAGTGATGTCAAGTCGTTGCTTTCATGTGCTGTGTATGAGACGGGCCACCCAGATGATGGGAACGAGAAAATGAAACTGAGGTGGAATGCTATAAGAAAGATTTAAATAATTTGGCTGTACGGCAGTGGGAGTGGGGTCGAGAAGGGGATAAATACTGTGTGTGTTGTTCACTGAGGAAATGTATTAAATTAGCAGGAGCTAAGATGTGAGCAGCGGTGGGCGCGATCGAGTGATCATTGAAATCATTATGGAGAAAAAAAAAACCAACACTAGATGTTTTTCAATTGTTCTTTTACTGTTAATTGTTTTGTATTAAAATGTAAATGTGTTGCAGTATAACAGGTTTTTCAATCTAAAGTATGCATTGGGGCAGTGGAAGATATATATTCAATAGTATAGTCAAGGCAATCTACAATATGTATTACTTTGTATTTTTATAGACATTGGGACTTCTGACCAACTATGTTAATATTGTATTATTCTGTCAATTTATCCTATTAATATTTCCTTGTAGTGGGATGTAGGATAATTCATTGAAAAAGTTTTTTTATGGGAAAAGAAAAAAGTTATCACCTTCATCAAGCACGATGGAACAACAAGCTGATTTTCCATAAACTATATACTTAGAATATCTCAGTATCCCTTTTATATTCAGTTTTAAGTGTGGAAGGACTAAAGAGAGAGTTTAAACATTCCATCCTGAATGGGCCGAGCTTCCCTGCATTATCTGATCTTAAACCGACAGTTTACCGTTCAGTAGTGTTAAACAACGGCAGCTGTAACATTTGTCTCAGTAGGAAGCGCCAGTCAGACTCGGTTTTATCTGTTGAGTTTTTGCTGTCCCTTCATGTGTATTTCATTGAAATGTGGGTTGCTAAGTGGTAAATGTAATTGCCTCTCACTTTACACAGGATCACAGAGATTAGTAACTGTAGGCGTTGCAGTTATTTTTGAAAAATACTACTAAGTGTTAGGGCTGAAATATATATTCATAGAGCATGAGGAGTCCCTGACAGCTTTCATTTCTTTAATGTTCTATGTGAAATGTTTTTTCCAAACATCCTTTTCTTCTGTATACAGTATTCCACAGGAAACAGACTGTAATCATTAACAGCTATTGAACAGACAATGAAAGTAACTTGGACACGGGTGTTAGGTATTCCACTGTAAGGACGAATTCTTATAATTTGGTGGCATCATTTCTCACATTGACACTTGTAGTCAAACTATGGGAGGTATTATATTGGATGTACTGTATTTTCCGGACTATAAGTCGCACTGGACTATAAGTCGCATTTATTTAGAAATTTATTTCACAAAATCCAAGACCAAGAACAGACATTTAATCTGGAAAGGCAAGTTATTAAACTACACAATAGCACACAGAACAAGGGGCTGAATACGGTAGGTGTCCGGTATGTTAACGTAACGTAACTGCACTGTTGACGAGCCTCTCCCAGCAGCACGTTGTTCAAGCACCCATCTGTGGACTCGTTCCTCCAGCTCTGGCCATCTGGATTTCAGCGTTTTCTTCATTGCAGTAAGACTAACCTTTTCGCCAGTCCCTCACAAGTTTCTCACTCACTCCAAACTTTCGTTCTGCTGCTCAACCGTTTTCGGCTGCGTATTTTACTACCTGCAGTCGCCTGCAGTTTCTTTTCTTGTCTTTAGGAGCAGCATATAGTTGTCACAAGCCTAGAGCGCCTCTCGCGGCTGTAGACGGTAATGTTTTCAGTATGAAATAACATGTTAAATTATATATATTTTGATATATAAGTCGCACCTGACTATAAGTCGCAGGACCAGCCAAAGTATGAAAAAGAGTGCGACTTATAGTCCGGAAAATATGGTAGATATTTTTCTTTATTTTAGGACTGAAACAAATGATTCTTTTTATTATTAATGTATTGATTATTCTTTTGATAAAAATCACAGTTTTCCAGTGCCAACCATGTCTTTAAGTTTTTTCGAAACGCAAAGATGTTCAATTTACAACGATATAAAACAGATGATTGTGTGCCTTTGCTTGGGGTTCATTAAACTGAAGTGCCCGACAATGGGAAACATACATTTTCTAGTTGAAGTGTTTTAGACTACATTCTATTTAATGCACATTTTGAAGAATGTAACTGAAGATACTAATTAACAATTTTGTCTCTAAATATGTAAACCAAAAGTAATTATTAAACAAATCGATAAATGATTATTAAAGAACAACAGGGCCATCTAATCTCCACATTCAGATAAATACAGATGGAATCACTGACTCTGTATATAAAGTAAGACACTTGTTGTTGGCGGCCATGTATTCAGAGCAGATGTTTTGGACAAGAAAGCAACATGTTGAAGTAAGAGGTGGAAACAACACATTTTAAATAGTTGAGATATGCAACACTTTGGCCTCATTCAGGATTCAGAGGGAAATATTTTTCAGATCTTTTTTTCTGAATATAAGAATTGTAAGAATTATCTTACTAAAATTGTAATTTTATGGAGCCGCCTTGGTAGCCAAGTGGTTACACACATGAAGATGACATATAACTGCAAGGTTGCCAGTTCAATTCCAGCCAGGGATCTTTGTTGCATGTCATACCCCCCCTCTATTCCCCTGTTGCCTTTCTATAAAAAAAAAAAGTGAATTATGGTTGCAGTTTAGGCATAATTTTATTATTAATATGAAACATTATTACTAAAATCATTAATGTGATGGAAATAATGCACTTATACTTAAATAAAGATGTTGAAACCAAAATTGGGGAAACATAAAACCATGAAGGAAAACTGAGAAAAGTTGTTTTTTTTGCATGCCGGGTCAGGGGTGTGTGTGTGTGTGTGTGTGTGTGTGTGTGTGTGTGTGTGTGTGTTGGTATGCCAGACTTTACTGTTGAGCCTTATATTGGGAGCCTAATTCAACAAAACATCTCAATAACCCCAATGATAAAGTCTTCACTAAAACCCCCATTTCTTCCAGCATCCATTTTCATGCAAGTGCTCACCCTGATCATGGCACACTGGAGAGCTGCATTAAATCCTGTTTATTGGTAAAACCAAACGGCCTCACCCTTGAGATGAGCTTCTGTGGGGAACATGTAGGGCTCTAAAAACCAGTCTGTGAGAGAAAGCTCATCCCATCAGTATAAATACTAGTCACAATTCAGCAGAGGCAATCTGCCAAGAAAGCTGGGGGGAGAAAGATGTCCTCACATGAAAAGAAGTCCCTTCACCCTAACCTAACTTGCAAAGTTGCATGCAGTTCAGGTCCCGGATTTTATTGTGATACTGAATCATAGCAGAAATGCTCAGATTGTTTGTGAGCTGGCAGCCTGCCCCTCAAAAGATTACACAAATCAATTCTATTGTAATCACAGATCGTGACTGGAAGGGCTTAAATCTTTATATTTGTGTGTCTGTGAGTGTGTTTCTATGCAAGTCTAGTCTGTTCTCTTGTTCCTACTACTCGTCCCTACTCTCTCTGGACAAAAGCGGATTCTTTTCAGCAGGTTTAGTGTGACCACAGGCATGGTGTGTTGCAGGGAACACAAGGGACGTGGGGTGAATAAAAACAAACATGAGAAGAAAGACAATTTTAAGGTAGTGGGGATGTTTCTGTAGATGTAATTGACTGGTGAAACTCCATCTTCGAGCGTAATCCCAGTTTAAGCCATAGCTGATACTTGGCAGACAGCTTGGGACTTGAAATATGTCCAATCTTTGATTTAAAATTCACTTGTGTGTTTCTCTGAATGTAAATGAGTCTTGTACGTGTCATTTTTATATTTCCTGCTCACATCTTTTTTCACAGAGGTCCTGATGAACACTAAAACGGAGACTTCTGATCTCAAATGGACCATCTTCTCACATGCCAAACCCGAGGTATGTAACCCCAGCTTCACCATGTTATCTGTATTACTAACACAACCCTTGTGGTGACTGGAGATTTTTGGCTTCCAGCTGTTCCTTTGTTACTTTGGCTATAAAAGAGCTCCTTATATGGCAGGTAACTGACAGAATAAAGGAAACGTCAGAGTGAATTTGGGATTCAAAATACATTGAAAGCAGATGCTGTGATATATCCCATCAACCTTGGAGTTGAAGTTACTGGCTGCCCACAATTTTGAATACTGCTGCCAGAAAACGACATATTTGTAATTTGATCAACTAAGGAGTGGTCGCTAGGGTATTTTTTGCCAACAGTGTCAGTAACCAAAACTGCTCAACTTGCTGATTTCTCAGAAGGAAAATGGTTACAGTAATGCTGGCAAGGAGATATCTGGAACCAGACAGAAATACTCAACAAATGTATCTGTGCTTTTGATTAAGATGCAAAGCAAAACAGGCCGACAGTCTCTAAATAGTTTGCAGAGCCATTATCATTTGAAGCCATTGATCAAAAGCTTTACACAAAGAGTATTAAACAGATGTAAATTCTGGCTTCTCAATTTCAGAAAAACTTTTCGTACAGTTGCACACACATTAAACACAGGCCTGAATTACAAACATGCTCAGGACTTATCCATGCTATACACACTAATGGAGAGATGTCAGAGTGAGGGGGGCTGCTCCTTGGCCAAGCAGTTGGGGGTCCGGTGCCTTGCTCAAGAGCACCTTGGCAGTGCCCAGGAGGTGAACTGGCATCTCTCCAGTCTGTACGGGGACTTGAACCAGCGACCCTTTGGTTCCTAACCCAACTCCCTACGGACTGCCCCCCCAATTTAAAAAAGAAAAAAAAAAAAAGAGAAAAAAACTATTTATAAGGACACCAAATAAAGCTAATATTCATGTTAAACCTCAGGTGTAAAACTATTTTAATGAAACTATCAGTATAATTTTGTAGTTTAACAGTGATATGTATCGGACTTCAGTTACAGACTCAAATTCTTGTGTAAACGGCGATAACACACGATCAACCCTGTTCATGCATTAAGACAGGTTGAATGCTGGTTGAAAGCTGTATGTGTCTAAATAAAACATACACATACGTTTGTGTGTGTAAAAGTCGTGTCATTTACCTCGCTCAGACCTACAGTATGCTTTGTACTCAAAGGAATGTCAAACATATGGCCTATATTACTAAATCAGTCTCGCAGTAGTTATACATCTGTATATTTGTACATCTCTCTGATTTTTTTTTTTCAAACACTCATTTCTACCAAGTTCTTTCAATAATCACCAATAACCAATTCAAATCCAGAAGAGCCCTGTGCATCGCCATCACAGAATAATGTAGTAAAATGTAAAGTCCTAAGTATTTATTTTTTTGGGATTGAAAGGGAAATTCTGCCCTCCGAGAGATTCAAACCTGGCTCTCAGTGCTCTGCTGCACTGTAATTCATTCACACCAGTATTCTGCCTCACTCAACACATCATCTGCAAATGGATTTTTAAAGATTTACATATTTACATAACTGAATTTCTGAGCCTCAAGTTGAGCAAATCTGCTAAATTCTGCCCTGAGTATGTTAATTGCATGCTTGTTTCCTGCTCTTGGGAACATAGTGATGGTGAACATGTTTGCTGTTGACTCAGAAGTCGAACATTAAAGCCTTTTTTGTTGCATTTGGCTCCCCAACAAATGTAGATTTCTGAGGAGGGTTTTCGCTTTATATGTATTTGTGATATACCCCTTGTATTTTAGTCTAAAAGTGTGTTTGAAGGGTAAGATCTGTGTCTGTCTCGGATGCTGTGTGCAGCAGTGTGCTCTGTTTGACAAGGGAGATTTGTATTCCCACTAGCTGAGCTGCAGCTCAGCAGGAGGAATGATTTACCAACCCAGTTTCAAATTTGGGCTGGATCTAAATCCACAGCAGGCCAGTTCTGTCCCGCGAGCCTCTGAGGTGCAGTACAGCAGAGGGCTTTTAATGTGACCAGTTTTATAACGACCCGAGTGAAAGTCTTTAGGAGAATTAAAAATGTTCACAAGTTTTCTGGGTCAGGTGTCATTTCAATTGGCAACCTTTGACAACCCTTTGTTCTCCTCTTTGCTCTCAGTGGGAGGAAGTAAGTGGTTTAGATGAGGAAAACAACAGTGTGAGAACCTATCAGATCTGTCAGACTGACAGCTCATCCAGCCATTGGCTGCGCAGTGGCTTCATCCAGCGACGTGGAGCGTCTCAGGTTTACGTGGAACTGCGATTCACCATGATGGAGTGTTCATCCAGGAGCACCCACCACCGCAGCTGTAAGGAGACCTTTAACCTGTACTACTACCAGGCAGACTCCAACGAGGCCACGTCCTCTTACCCGCCCTGGATGGAGAACCCATACACAAAGGTACGTCCACGCCCACCCTCTGACGGTATATGTCAATATGTCACAAATGCTCATTGTTATGGGATATCATGTCGTTGTTATTATTAAAGGACACTTTTTTCTCTCTGTGGTTGTTAAATACTATTTAGTATGGACTTTCAACATATTGAACATCTGCATTAAAGGGTTATTTCACCTATTTTTACATATGAAGATCAGTTTCCCTGTCATGGTAAGTATCATTGAGCCTGTGAGAACCACTGTGTAATTTGGCTCTGGAGGAACTCTTAGAAACTTTTTTTTACACCTGAGAACAGTTAATTATAGGGCTGTAACTAACGATTATTTTCAGTGATTAATGCAATTTATTTTCTCGATTAATCAATAAAGACTTTAGTTTTGTTTAGGGAAAAATGCTCAATACATATTCAGTACATATTTTACCTTTAAGTACGCTTTAAGTAAAAAAGAACAAAAAAAACCCCACAACACATTCAGAAAAAAGAACAGCAGTGTATAATTTGCAAATCATTGAAAAATAACCAAATTTCTTGACTTTCCCTTTAACAGTATTAGTTGCTCTCTCCGAAACTAGAAGAAGACCACATTTCATTATTTTTTATTTTATTTAAGAAGGGACAAAGCAAAGGATTAAAGGACTTAACTGGTTGTTTTGCATTTTTAGTCGATGTATGTATGTATGATATATCTGCATTGTACTGTAATTAATACATTTCAAAAGCATACTAACATTTTCAGATTGACTTCTAATATGCAGTTGGCCAGTTCATTTCTTTACAGTCATCAGCCTGCAGAGACCGAAACATTGCTTTAGTTATGTATTTATTACAGTCGACATTAAATCACTTTTATTTGTTTTCTCCAAGTTATATTTTCGTCTCATGGGAGCAAGTCTTGTTTTGAAAACTCTCTTCATCGGTGCATTTAATCTGTTTCACAACCTGCATGTTTACTTTCTGTTTATTTTCTGGCTTTCATTTTCCAAATGCATAGTTTGTAAGTGAAGATCTTTTTGGCATCTCATTTTCAAACCTCATATGTTGTGGCGTCCTTGAACACATCGCCAAAGAGAGGTTTCAAAATAGTGCCTGTTGTTAGACTTTATTACCACTTAATAATGTAACTTTGACAGAAAAATAAAAGTGATGAATTGTTTACTGTGATGAATTACCTTTCATCCAAGCAAGTTCCAGGTCCCTGCAAGTTGAGTTTCAAAGCGTACTGTAACAAATGAGAAACAATGGCTGCCAGGAAATCAATCTCAAATCACAGTGGTATGCTTTGGAAAATGTTCAATAATGTAAAGCATATGTGATGTGTATTTAATGGGCTAAAATGGCTAAAACATGCGAAACCACCAGTCTGGTCGTTTTTACGGCTATATCCTGTGTGTTGGAATCAGGCCATTACATAAGATCTTTTCTCTTTCTTCCTGTCCTAGGTGGACACAGTGGCTGCAGACTTTCTTCTGAGGAAGGGTGGAGAGCGGAAATTCAATGTGAAGACCTTAAGACTCGGCCCTCTATCTAAGAGAGGCTTCTACTTGGCTTTTCAGGCTCAGGGCGCCTGCATGGCCCTGCTGTCAGTCAGGGTATTCTTCAAAAAGTGTCCCCCCCTGGTCAGTGCTCTTTCCTCTTTCCCCGAGACTGTTCCCCGTACTCTGGTGCAAGAGGCGCAGGGGGTGTGTGTGGAGCACGCGGCCCAGCAAGGACCCCGACCTCGGCCGCCTAAGCTCTTCTGCGGGGAAGATGGCCAGTGGGTGGGCCAGCCAACAACCTCCTGCGCCTGCCTACCAGGATTTGAGTCTGCCGAAGGACACACTAGATGCACAGGTAAGAAGGAGGCAAGGTTAGGCCACATATACAAGCATGTATATAAACTACACTCGCATATGCAGCAGGGCAGGCACACTAAACAAGAAAACAATGGTTAGCGGAGTGTGGGGTTCACTGAGGATCGAAATGTTGGAGCAGAGAAATGAGAGACGTAGGAAGTTAACGAGGCAGGGGAACGGCTGTAACACGGAGTGGATAGAGAGAGGTCAGGTGGTGCAGCACTTATCTCAGAGAGGAAGAGCAGGGTCAAAGGCGTACTGCTGCAAAAACTCATGGTTCAGCTAAGTTAGAAGGAGCACAGAGGGACAGGAGAGGTGAGGGGAGTGAGAGCGGGGGGGGGGGGGCGGCGCTCGGGGTAAAGATCATATCACTTTGAGAACATCAAAGCAAAGCAGACAAAAAACAGAAGGAAAGGAGCAGGATGATTCTCTCTGGAGCTGTGCAGCAGCTCTGTCTAATGAGTCCAATTAACAAGCCTTGTGCATGAACATTCCCCCACCCCCCCACCCCACGCTCCCACACACTCTCACACGCACACTACATCACATCAACACGGATAAATGTTGAGCACTAAAAACACAGAAACACAAGAAGAAATGCTACATTTTCTCAAGAAAATGTGTGGTTGCATCCGTGCGTGTTTAAAGGAGGTATAATGATTTTTCATAACAAAAAATAATTTCTGACATTTTGCTTCTGGTGAAGTGGGGTTGGCATTTTCCAGCATTCTGTCACTGAAGAGTGCCGTGAGGAAGAAACAATCACCAGACCATAAAGGGAAATTGCCTTTTATAGCAAGATTGCTATAACAGTTAATTTGCTTCATAGGCCGGTCACTTCAGAAAATGCAATTGACGTTTAAAATTAAATTACTTTAGCTGTAATGCCATTATCTCCCATAGACAATACATACTTTTTCTGGGTCAAACACAGCCCTTTGACGTACATTTTATGAATGTTGTCGCGTTGATTAAGTGTTATAGAGGATCTTGATTAGAATATTTAAACACGTCTTTGAAGTAAAGCTGGAGCAGACTATAAATACTGCTACATGGGAGGGGTGTATTTCCCCATGTGCCAGTATACTGAAGCTGTACCCATGTTATATAATACAAAAGGGTATAAGGTGATGCCCTGTATATTCCCAAATAGATGTGAAGTTACGTCAAAATGTTAGCAGCTGTCAACAAACTCCAGAAATATTAATATTAATCATATTTGAAACAAAAGTGAAAAGTATTTTGATATCAGTATTTATTCCAGATAGTTTTTAGTCAGAAAAAGGTCCAGAACAAAATAATCACTCAAATTAGCATGGACTGTGCTAAACATTCTGAAGTCATTAAAAACACTGTTAACAGGCTGTTGCTGTAAATCAACAAACACAAATAATGTCATTTGTGTTTATCATGTGGTGAATAGACCCTAAAAGCACCCAGGTTAGTTTCATAATCCTGTCTTGTGATGGTCACTTGCATTTGACATATAAAGTATATATTTTAACAACCTTCAACAGGTGAGACATGCATCAGCACTCAGAACACACCAATACATTTTTCACATGTGGGAAATTCCAGCAGGCAAAATGTCAGTCGGAAAGGACTGGCCAGAGTGTGTTGACCCTTTAACAATACTCCACTTGGTGTGAAAGTGTATTGTTTTATTCCTCTTACTCAGCAGCTGGTGCTGCATTTCAACCGCCACACTGGGCACATATTGCAAACACGGCTTTGGTGACTGTATGTGCCATTACAAGGTGACGGGTCATTACGAATTCACCTGTGGGAGAAGTGTCAGTGTGTTGAATCTGGTGTGTATCATTTGTGAAGCTGAGAGGAGAAAGGGTTCAGACTAGAGCTGCAACTAATGACCATTATCATTATCAAATGATATATATGTTATTTCTTTTATTCCATTTTTATTTGATTGATAGATTAGTCAAGAAAATGTTATATAGTGATACATTTATGGTAAGAGGCCAAAACCAGAGAATGTTTGGCATCTTTGAATCAATTGAGTTTACTTGCAAAACGTAATGTGCAAAATAATAATAATCATTTTTTCTCGATTACATTGTTTTTGTGATCGTTAGGAGCCGAAATCATAATCACGATTCAAATTTGTTTAACAGCCCTATGGTCAGATAAAGGCAATGATAAGCAGCAGGTGAATGTCAGACATGTTTATACACTAAATAGACTGTTACTACCAGCTTCATCACTGTGATTGTCCTCAGTTTATGGCCCTCATTACATGGTTCTGTCTGTTATTCTACAACCATCTGGCATCTAAGTACCCTGAAATAAAACAGCACCCCGGTCTGTCTGGGACACAGTGAATGTGAAGATTTGGTGCAATGTTGTGTAGTATTCACAGGTCATGTCCAGAATCAAATCTCATGATAATTTGCCTTCATTTGTTCTCCCCTCCTGTCCTCCCCAGGCTGTCCTGTGGGTCAGTTCAAGTCGACCTCAGAAGGACAGTGCACAGGCTGTCCAGGATTCAGCCACGCCGCCATGGGAGGGGCGTCGGTGTGTGCGTGTCGCTCCGGATACTTGCGTGCAGAGTCTGAATCTCCCAACATGCCGTGCACTAGTAAGTATGCAGAAAAACGTACTTATGCACGATACCACATGTAAATGCGGAGGTGCTAAGAAACACAAGCATCCACTTGTTTGTTTTCACTCTCTACTTTCCCCCGCTCTTCTTCACTTTGTTTTTTCCGTCTCTGGTGCTATTTCTTTTTTCCTCTGGTGTCATTTAGCCAAACTTCTCTAATCTTCTTTGTGTCCTTTGTCCTAATGCTGGGTATTGAGATGCATGTCTTTTGTGGCAGGTTGTTGGGGGTAGGGCTTCCACTCCAAAGTGGAGTAGGCATTGATGGTCTCAAGTGACACATCCAAGCAGATTCAGGAATTTCAATTCAGCCGCATGTTGGATGTGTGAATGGGAGGGACTTTTTAATGAGGTGCACTCTTTAGGAATGGCCATGAAGAGGATGTGAAACAAAGTGAAACACGGGCAGGATTTTAAAAGGTTCCTGTTCTCTGCAGGTGTGATATGCCAACTAGACTTTACATCCAATTTTATTATTACTGATTACTTTAATTACAAAGGCTTTATCTTAATTATTAATCAGTTAATTAGGCCATTCATATTATAAATTATGTTATTGTACTGGTTTGTCTGTGCAATTCTGCATATCACTTATATTTTTAATTTGTGTGCAAAATTGCAAACCAGCCGTGCCATCTGTAAAACATGCGGACATTTCCCCCAGAAAATAAGTGTTTTACATTACTGCGACAGCCTTGGTGATTTTAATAAAGTGGATGGATTTTGATTATGTCATAAAATGTATCACCTCTAATCCCCACTCCCAAATGTTGAATTCAGAATTCATTCGCACCCAGATTGTCTAAGATGCTGTGACCACTTTGGTTTCCACTATTAGCACTTAAGTTAGCTGCAGGCTCAGTGACAAAGCCTCCTTGGCAGGAACAGAAACTCATTCACAGTGGCTGAGTGGTATTGCTGTTTAGTTATGCTTGGCTTGAGGCAATAGCTATCTTCTTACAATTTTCAGACGGTGATCATTATCATCCAGTTTTAGACAAACGTAATTGCACCAGTTAAATTCCACCACACATATGCTCCTGCTGTGAAGCAAAGCCACTGCAGGAGCATTGTTCTGCTTCGTGACTACATGTGCAGACTGAATAAAATGTCTTCAACACATACGGAAAAACGTAAACAAATGGTCTTTGTGGGTCATGGAAAGGTAAAGCAGCAGTAAAATGAGAGATTATAACTTGATGTGATGGAGACATTTATGATTGCATCAGGGCTAAGCAATGCCTATATATTAAAATGTGATGACATTTTTGACCGAATAATGTGACAGTATTTTGTGGATGACTACTGGTGCTTTCTGAGGGTATTTAGAAAAGACCAGCTTCAGAATAGGATAAGAGAACATTTAAAGTAATAGTTTGCCATTTTGAGATTTGTATATTTGATTTCTTCAGAATTCTTTAGGGATCAATACCACTGTCCACGGTCTGTATGGTAAATATGAAGCTACAGCCAGCAGACAGTTAGCTTAGCATAAATACTGGGAACAGGGAAACATCCAGAACAACAAAATTAATCTACCTACTCTAACTCTAAAGCTCACTAATGAGTTATGTTATGTCTAATTTTTTCAATCCGTACAGAGGGACAATTATTCTGCTGATTTATGGTATTTCCAGTATCAGGAATGCCAAATCCATTTAATTAAAAACAAATGTTTTGTCACTGTAGGACCTCCCTCGGCGCCGCGCAGCATCGTCACCCAGATCAACGACACCACGCTCAGTCTGGAGTGGAACGAGCCCTTGGACAACGGCGGCAGAACAGACCTGAGCTACTCGGTCAAATGCTCTGTGTGCAGGTCACCGAAGGGGCCATGCCTCTCCTGCGGAGACAGCGTTAGCTATCGGCCCGCGCAGCATGGCCTGCTGGGTCGCAGGGTGGAGGTGTGGGGCCTGCTGCCTCACACCACATACACTTTCACAATCCAGACGCTCAACGGGGTGTCTCAGGTCAGCGGAAAAGACCCTGGCAGTGAAAGCGTCAACATCACCACAAGCCATGATGGTAAGAGAGGTAGAGGGGAAGAGGTAGAAAGGTATACATTTTCTGAATTTCATGTGGTATTTATAATCCTTCTTCCAACCGTGCAGTGCCATCGCTGGTTTCTGTGATTCAGAAGAGTGACTCCACAGAGAGCAGTCTGACTCTGCACTGGCCAGTCCCGGCTCAGCCACACTACACCATCCTGCAGTATCAGCTACGCTACTGTGAGAAGGTGAGAGCCCCCCTGGCAACATCTCTCAACGGTCTGGCTTAAAGTTCACATAATATTCAGATTTCATGATTTTATTTTGAGGTGTACTACGGCTCAGGATTAGAAATTTCGCAAAGAAATGTAAACAGCGTAGCACAGTGGCTAAGGTCAACTTACTAAAACTAAAAACCCAAATTGCCTGTTTATTGCCTTGCCAAACAATGCCTCAGGTATTTGACAGTCTAAATTATATATTGCAGTATGTCAGCTTAAGACATAAGGCTTTGTTTCAGTGTTGCATGTGACAACTGTTGAGGCAGTATGCAGTACACATGGGTGTGTTTTTGACATTTCAGTTTAGGTTTGTGTTTTTGCTTTGACCAAAACACACAAGGAATGACCTGACTCAGAACCACCATCATCCAGCTGAGACACAAGACACTCCTGTGTGAACACTATACATCTAAAAAATATATGTAACCCTACAAAACATATTAGTTAACATGCTTCTGATTAAGATTGTGTAATGGTGTTTTAAATGCACTGTAATTGGATTGAGTCAATTTGTCTAAACTTCACACCATCAATATCAAATTGAATTCCTATAGATGACCCTTTAGTGGCTTTCTGGCAGTCTTTCTGGTTTTTTTCCCACAGTGATCTCTGTTGTTTTCTCACTTATTCCTGTTTTGCGCTCACTTCCAATCCAGCTAACTCTGTTTTCATACGCTAGGAGCGACGTAGTGAAGATCAGTGCCACTACACAGAGAGTAACAGAAACCAGGCCGTGCTGACGGACCTCCGCAGGGCCACTCAGTACGAGGTGCAGGTTCGGGCGCGCACCGTGGCCGGTTATGGCAGCTTCAGTCGCGCAGCCATGTTCCGCACGCTGCCTGATGGTAAGTTTGCACTTGAAGAAGGAGTTTCACACACATTGCTCTTTTTTTTTCTTTCACACATTTTTTTCATTTCCACAGGGAAGGCTTTTCAGCTTCTTTTCAGTCCCTGCACAATTTCTTGTTGAATGAATGTCTTGCCTGTGTCCTTGTATTGAGTTGGTGTCCTTGTATTGAGCCTCTTTTAATATTATAAATTCCTGTCATGTTCTTTTTTCCCTTCTCATACTTTTCTGTACTACCAATGTAAACCTCCTGTCATGATGACATTACTCTAACTCTCTTGTCTTTCCGTCTCCTCTCTCAGGTCACGACTCCGCCGCTCAGTTCTTAGTACCTGGAATCCTTATCGCTGTTGGGATGCTGCTACTTGTCACTTTCGTCTTAGTGGCCGCCTACTGCATACGGTGAGAACAGGGGAAAGGGAAAGAGGCAGAGAAAAAGACAGATTTAGAAGGGAAAGAAGCTGACAGAATAACAGGAAATGGTAAAATGGGGGGGGAAATCAAAAACCAATAACAACGTGACCCCAATTTTACAGTTTTGCACCACTTTGTTCTTTTGTTTATAGAAATCATATCTTATCAACAGTGGATTTGCACTCTGTTACCCATACCCTTTTTTTCTGTGTGAGGCAGTTCATACACAAAGCAATGCTCATGTAGTCTTTTGCTTACACAGCTAAAAGTTATCCTGCTCATTAGGACATTTTCCTTAGGCTTCATTGTTTGAGTAAATAGTGTTGGATGCTTTGTGTGTGTTTGTGTGTGTGTGTGTGTGTGTGTGTGTGTGTGTGTGTGTGTGTGTGTGTGTGTGTGTGTGTGTGTGTGTGTGTTTGTGTGTGTGTGTGTGTGTGTGTGTGTAAGAGAGACATGACGATAGAGGTAGAGGGCAGGAGACAGGATGCAGGCGTCCCAACCCTGTTTCCACAGGACAGGAGAACAATAGCTGTGACCTTGTGACACACACACACAAACCAGTGGCTGAGGCCCAGATCTGCCACTAACCGAGGGTGGTGCATTATTGCTATTTTAGGCATATGAGGTGGGAGCTGGAGAGAAATAGAGGAAGGCAGGGATCCAGTAGCTACAGGGTTGTTAAAGTCTTGCAGGGATGAGTTTGCGCCAGCAGAATTATAATGGAGCTGCTTGTGTCGAAGAGCAGAACCATAGGGGTTGGCTCAGGTACTCACCGTTACCACAAGCCATCAGGTGTTGTGCGTTTGAGATCACTGAAGATTGTCCAAGGCCAACATTAGCCTTTCCTCAACCAAGCAGAGTTTTTGTGTCAAAGAAAAAACAAAATGATGAAGGTGTTTTTGAAACAGAGAGCTGTATCTCTGTTGGCTGGAGGGTATTGGTCTATAGCTGTACTGACCTCTCCAAGATAGCAGAATATTCAACAAGGGGACCAATAAATTATCGTATTTTGCTATGCTTGCTTGCACCATAGATTTTTCAACCCAGTCTCACGGCAGTTCGTGAAATGGTCATGTTATTTAATCTATTGATTCGTGTACACGGGGCCGTTTTTCTCGTTTTTTTTCGTGGTGGCCAGCACGAAAATGTAAACTAATGTATTTCAATGGGAAGCATATGTCGTGATCACAGCACGACTACGGTAGCGAGTAGTATGAAATGCCGAAACTCCGCGTAAGGAGGTTGGTTGGGGTGGTGGATGGGTCAAACAACACAGGACTTTCACCCCGGAGACCGGGGCTCGCATCCCCCGTGTGGCGTTTTGTTTTCCCGTTGTTGTTTTCCTAATCACAACCGTCCCATTATTGTTGAGCGTCCCCCACGGCCGTCTCCCAGCGTGTGAGGCGTCCTTTCCCCGTTGTTTTTTTTCCTAAACCCAACCTCCGCCGTCCCGTTGTTGTTGTCACGTGTCCCCCAGAGACCGCGGATCGTGTCCCGGGGTGTGACGTTTGCTTTCCCCATTAATCTTTTCCTAAACCCAAACTCCATCGACATGGTTCCCATGTCGTGCTGGCCACCACGAAAAAAAGGAGATATACGTGTTGTTGTACACGCATCAATATATTAAAAATAACGTGACAATTTCACGATCTGCCGTGAGACCGTGATGGATTTTTTTTAAACATTAAATAAAAATAAGCGTACAATTTATGCATTATTTTTTGGCCCATTTTTGCTTTCTTTTTTTAAATGTGTATTTTAGTCACAGAAGCGTCTTATTACTGTCACTGCATGAACAGTCAGATTGTAAGACCAGAGATTTGCATAACACTGGGCTGATAAAGCATTAGAAATGCTTGCCAAAAAATAAAGTCTGACATCTATTCTGTAGATAGCTGCACTGCCAATCCTAATCTTTTTTTTATTCATCCTGATCTCTTTCTACCTGCAGCAGACACAGCCGAGTGAAGGATCCAGAGCTGAGCGACAAAAACAGCCAGTACCTTGTTGGCCAAGGTAACAAATCAAGGACGTGCACACTAAACCTCAGCTGTGATTTACAACTCGTTCACGTCAAGAAAATCATTTTTAATGCGACCCGGCTCATTGCTGCTCATAGCACTCTAACATTTCTTCTTTTCCTTTCCCACGACTCTGTTTGTCTTTCTCTCGCAGGGGTCAAGGTTTATATCGACCCCTTCACCTATGAGGACCCTAATGAGGCCGTGCGAGAATTTGCCAAGGAAATTGATGTTTCCTTTGTCAAGATCGAGGAGGTTATCGGTGCTGGTAAGCCCCACCCGTATGCTTTCTGCATTATTCCTAAAATGTGTAAACTTTTTTTTTTTTTTTTGTGGACTCGCAGACAGTTTGTTTTTTAGCCTTACAGATTGTCCTTTTTAAAATAACACTATTAAGGATATATCTAATTTACTAAGTCAAAGATTCTGTGACATTTAAAACCATTGTCTGTATTCTTCTTTATCAGACACAATTCAATTTTGCAGCGTGAATAAAGCAATTGACCAGCCCTTATTCAAACAAAAGGGCTACACTAGCTGCGGGCGAGCTTTAGGTTTGCCGAAGACAATTGTCATCCTCCTAATGTGGTAAACACCCGTTAAAGAAAACAGCCCTAATGTGTGTTTATGTGTCTGTGTGCTGCAGGAGAGTTTGGGGAGGTGTGTCGAGGGCGGCTGAAGATCCCAGGAAAAAAAGAAAACTACGTAGCAATTAAGACGTTAAAAGGAGGCTACACTGACAAGCAGAGACGGGACTTCCTTTCTGAAGCGTCCATCATGGGTCAGTTCCAGCACCCCAACATCATCCACCTGGAGGGGATCATCACAGCCAGCTGTCCAGTCATGATCCTCACAGAGTTTATGGAGAACGGAGCTCTGGACTCTTTTCTACGGGTGAGTGTGAAACAGAGAACACACACTGAGAGACACAGGCACTTCACTCGCACACTGAAACACACCGCCACTTCAATCATTCTCCATCTGAACCGTTTCTCTCCTCTGTAGCTGAACGACAGCCAGTTCACTCCCATCCAGCTGGTGGGTATGCTGCGTGGCATCGCCTCCGGCATGAAGTACCTGGCAGAGATGAGCTACGTCCACCGAGACCTGGCTGCCCGCAACATCCTGATCAACAGCAACCTCGTATGCAAGGTGTCCGACTTCGGCTTGTCACGCTTCCTGCAGGAGAACTCCTCTGATCCGACCTACACCAGCTCTTTGGTAAGATGAGTCCTCTTCTGAAAAACACTTTCATTAAATTTGCCTATAGTATATCTGCCTGTCAGACAGCATTTATACATTTCTATATCAAATCATATTCACAATATTAAAGTGCTCATAATATGCTTTTGGGTTTTTTCCCCTTTCCTTTATTGTTATAGTATATCTTTTTTGTGCATGTGATAGGTTTACAAAGTGAAAAAGCCCAAAGTCCACCCCAAAGGGACTTACCATCTCCCACAGAAACACTGTTCACAAACTGCTCCAAACAGCTCTATTGTAGTCCAGCCTTTACTTCCGTGACTAACGTGTGTCATTTTGCTTCACCTTGTAACACACGTTATATTGCCAGCCTAGCTGCTAGTGTGGCACGTCCTCAAACCAAGCTAGTTAGAGCGGAGGCCCGAAGAGTTCAGATAGTTGTATCGCCATGTCCAGGAGACCCGCCCTACTCTGCTTCTGACTGGCTAGTAGTCCTTACCTAGGTACTGCGCATGTGCGACGCCTAACAAAGATGGACTAGAAGTGAGATGCTTCACTCTGTAGCTAAAACAGAGAGCTCAACACACAGGGTGAAAATAGGAGCTGCAGCAATGTGCAGTACAACAAATATATGGTGTTTTTTTGAAAATGAAACCATGTAAACCTATTCTGATATAACCTCTAAATACAATTATGAACCATTAAATGAGCACAATATGAGGTCTTTATTTCATAAAAGCTATAAAAATCGCTTGGTTTCTGCAATCCTCCAAAAACGTTCAGTTCGAGGCTTCAGCAGGTGAATGGGTGGTTGGGACACTGATTTGACAAATTACTTAAGGCTTTATTTTTGTCTTTTTCAATACGGTTTTAAAGTTAATTATTTTGTCTCTATTATTTTACAACCTTTTAATTTTCCTTGTCAGAGCCCTGTCTGAACATGTTGTTTTGAAGTTTTGCCATACTGACTGTTGTCTTTTATGTGCAGGGAGGTAAGATCCCAATCCGCTGGACAGCACCGGAGGCGATAGCCTTCAGAAAGTTTACCTCAGCCTCAGATGTGTGGAGCTATGGCATTGTCATGTGGGAGGTCATGTCTTTTGGAGAGAGACCATACTGGGACATGAGCAACCAGGACGTAAGTTTTTTTTTATTTTTAAAGATGACTTTTTTAGCTTTTATTGCCTTTATTGATAGGACAGGTTAAGTAAGTAAAGTAGGAGAGAGATGGGGATGACATGCAGCAAAGGGCCGCAGGTCGGAACCGAACCAACGGCCGCAACAAGGACTGAGCCTCTGTACATGGGGCGCAAACTCAACAAGGTGAGCTAACCAGGCGCCCCTGGATGTACATAAGTTTAAGCAAACAGCCATGTTGGGCCATACTTGACAATGGTTTTGAAGGTTTTGTTAGGCACAGCACGAAGTCGAGCTTTTGCAAAACAGAATTTAACATTTGAATTCTGAAAAAAAGACCATGAGATCTCATTAACCATGAGATTGCCCAGCAACACTGTCGTACAGGGCACATTTAAGTTAAAGCATTGGTTTGAAAAGTGATCTTTTTTCTTCCTTTCAGGTAATCAATGCCATAGAGCAGGACTACCGGCTGCCACCGCCCCCTGACTGTCCCACCCATCTGCACCAGCTGATGCTGGACTGCTGGCAGAAGGACCGCTCGGCGCGCCCTCGTTTCGCGGACATTGTCAGTGCTCTGGACAAGCTGATCCGCAACCCTGCATCGCTGAAAATAGTGGCTCAAGAAGGCGCAGGGTGAGTGCGGATGTGTTTGGTTGATTGACAGAAAACCTGCCTAATGAGGTTACAATGGCAGCAAATGTACAGCTTGAGAATGACAAAAAGGAAGCATGTCAGTCACTTCTTGATGTCCCTTTCTTTAGTGTCCATTTAGATTTCTAACAGTCACAGGGCAGACATTAGCCTCCTACTGCCCAATCTTATGTACCACCTTAATGTCCTGCTGTGACCTGTCAGCCACTTGCTGTGCCCATTTCCCTTCCTCCACATTCTGCCTGTCAGCTGGTCGCATACAGCCGAGGACACTCCACCCCTGACAAATGCCATTGTTTGTCCCTGTCAGTCACTCAGCCTCAGATTATACCTTTGCTTGTCGACTGGAATGTTGCTGCAGGATATATATAAGCTCCTCACTGTTGTTTTGAAGACAGTGTGTGTAAGTTCTTCCATTGTTTCTCTACTCTGTCCCATAGGCCGTCTTACCCCCTGCTGGACCAGCGTGCACCTTTAGCCCTCTCTCCGTGTGCTTCAGTGGGAGAATGGCTGAGGGCAATCAAGATGGAGCGCTACGAAGACAGCTTCCTGCAGGCCGGCTTCAACTCAGTGGACCAGCTGGCCCAGATCACCACACAGTCAGTTCCTTTCTCCAGTTTTCTTATCTGAACTGATACTTGAGGAACATTTTCACTTTTCAATGCACACTTCCGTGGTACAAGGTCGGGAAGCTAGCCTCATAGCTTTTAGTAGTGACAGTTGCAAACAGACTAAATTACTTCTTTAAAAAGTTACATTTACATTTTCCTGAAGTGCAATTTCATTTGAATTTAAGATGATGGAAGCCCAGAGAGAAAAAAAATGTGATGACTGAAATATTATTTTAATGTCTATCAAATCTATAGCTTTAATTTTGTTCCTGTTCTTCCTGTCTAATTAGTGATTGTTCTCGTCTGTGTTCAGGGATCTGCTGCACATGGGAGTGACCTTGGCCGGGCACCAGAGGAAAATCCTTTCCAGCATCCAGACAATGACTTTTCGGAGCAAGAGCACTGCAACCGTGAGCTTCTAGCTCACCTGTCTCCTAATCTGGACGTGCAGCCATGTACTGAGAGTACTCTGGATCCTCTCCTGTGACCCACTTTGAACACGGACTCCAAGGGAGATTGGCAGTATTTACTATGACCAGAATTCTTTCTTTTTTTTAAAAAAAGAAACGACTAAACATGACATTCTCATCAGGATGACAAAGTTGTTTAGAGACAGGCGAGTCCCTGACGTCCACAGGGACCAGGAGATGAAGTTGACTCATTTTTACAGTTTGTGGTGTTTTTATATCGACCTGAAGTCAGGACCCAATAAATGTGCTAAACCAAGAGGAGAGACTGATCAGAGTTTACAAAGTTTCTGTAGTATCATGTCATTTTGGAAACAGACTGTCGACACAGTCGACTGTTTTGTTGTCGAGTAAAAAGTCACTTCACCAAAGGAGACAAAAAGAAATGCCAGTGCCAATCCAAGGATGTCAGTTTTCATATCAGTGTGTAATTATGAATGAGAACTGCTTTCACCCTGGGTGTCTTGCATCAAATCCATCTGGATTACATTACTACGTAGACATGTTTCACATCAAGACCGAACATGTTAACAGTTGGCTTTCACTTCTTTGTTTCCATTTGATTTCAACATTACCTCCTCTTCTCTCAGGTGTGATGTGTAATGCAAACTTTGGAGAGCACTGTACTCCTAGTTCTAATCAGACTTCTCTCATCTTCCTCGGTCTCTCCACTAATCGGCTCCACAGAGCGTGAGGAGAAGAGAGACAGAGAGACATATCAGCACTTTTGTCATTTCAGAGTGAATTGTAATCTTCAGTAACTCCATGTGTTTCTTTCGGAGTGTGGTTGGTTATTTCTACTGCCTGTGTTTCTGCTGGCAGCTCAGTTTTATTATAGTTAGACTGAACAAGGACCAAGTGGACTCAGAGACCAGAGAACACTGTACAGTCGGTTTTCTTTGTTGTACCGAGGAAGCTATCTGGCCTCCAACTTGTTTTTCTTGATATAACGGATGCATTTTTAATTCTCTTATTCTGTATTCTCCATCTTCCAGTGCCAGTCGTCTTTGTGGACTTAAATGCCAATTTTATGAAGCAGAAATCTCATGAGTGATTCTTCTTGTCTCATTAAAATGTACCTCAAAGGGTTACTTTGACATTTTGAAGTTCAGTGTATTATTTTCCTTCATGCTGGTCGTGTAGTCGGGAACATTGTTTCTGCTTTTGCCTCAGAGCTACACAAAATTACCCTCTTGAGATTCTTAACATTTAGCATTGAAAAAATATACAGCTACCAGCTAAGCTAATATGCTAGCTTGCAGTCAGCAGTATCCATTGGTTTCAGGGTGGAATGCTAACACTGTTGAGCTGCTGTTTGATTAGCACAGCAGCTCATTCACATTTTAAGTTCAGTGTATTTTTTTCATTCATCAGATGCTGGTTGTGTGGCTTTTGGCACAAAGCTACAAAAACATAGTTTAACATTTAGCATAGAAAACAATACATAGCTATCAGCTAACATGCTAGCTTTTAGTCAGTTGTATCCATTGGTTTCAAGGTGAAATGCTAATCATATTGTTGAGCTGCTGCTACATTATTACAAGTGCTTGTTGAAGAAGAATAACAGACCGCAGTTCAAAATGTCACAGTATTGCTCAAAGACTTTGCATCTCTCGAAGGATAACACCAGTGTTTTTGACATTTAGGTTATGCACAATTTACCTGCAGTGATTTAGAAAAATGAAGTTTAAACGGCCACTAAAACGTACTCCAACTATGTTGAATACCAAATTCTATGACTGCTTTTTCAAAATGTTTTTAATCTTGCACTTTTGTGATTAGGTGTTTTTTTCAATTGGCAATTTGGGTTTTCCTTTTTAACATGGCATTCTATCATAATGTGATACTTATCTGTGGTTTTTAAAAGGTGCAAAGTGCAATCTACACACATTCAAATTCCATTTAAATGTGATGACTAACAGAAATTCAAGTCTGGTTGATTCACACCAAAAATGAGGTGGTGATAATGGCCACACAATGTTACAAAAAGTGTGGTCGAAACGTTTATACCATAAAATGTATCCATTCTCTTATCTAACATAAATTTATGTTTGGCCTTCATTAAAAACACTGGTATTGTCACGCAAGAGTCTGAGAGATTCCTTTAAGGATTATGGGAAATGTGGTCTTCATATTGAAGATCTCAAATTTAACTTTGAAATAATGAATAGATAAAGTATGTTTTGATTACTGTCCTGTGTGTAGGCTAATCTGTATTCAGTATTCATAATAAAGATACACACCAGTGTTTACCATCAATGACATTGATGATCATTTTTCTGCTTATTAACATGTTGAATGGCCTCTGTAGATAATTATCGTCATTCTCACTTTAAGTGGAGCATGACAACTGCCCATACATATGTGGACGTCATTGTTTAGACGTCAAAGGAAGTTCCTGTCCGACATGAAAGTAAAAACCCATATAATTTACCTGTCTGCGGTCTGATGACAGGCTGTTCTGTCCCAGTGACCCCAATGACTTGTCCCAAATTCATAGCAAAGCAGCTCCACCCTTGCCAAAACACACTGTTTCTGGATTTGCTTGAACCTTTTATTGTCTTATTGAGTTTTACTTCCGAGCGCACAGACGTGAGGTAAATAAATTGTTCTTGGTTCTCTTGTTTTTATCTTTGGTTTGATAATGCCTCATCTGAACTGTCTACGATCATAGCAGCAGAAATGTGCAAATAAAATGTCTAATGGGGTATATTTTTCGGTCTTCTTTGTGGCTCATGTTGCAAACGTGCCTCTCATCTATCCCGTCGACCTGTTTTTAAAAATGACAATGAGAAACAGGAGACTGCGAGAATGAGACTTGAGTCTCACTTCCCCTATATTTTCCAGCTTTGCCTTTCCTCTTGCCGTCTGTTTCTGTTCCGTCCGAGCATTTACCCCTTGAGGGCTGGAGGCTTGTCCTCTCCTATGTTTCCCTTCCTGGTCCTCAGCCCCTTTAATCATGAAGAGATGTTCTTTTCTTCTCCCGTGCCTCGGGCTGAGAGCAGCTTAGAGCGCAGAATAAGCTTTAACTCTTTTTTTTTCTTCTCTTCCCTCCTATCTCCAGAGCTACCATAAACAGGCGAAGCTGCCATGGCTTCGAGAAGTGTTTAGGTTCATTGATTAATGTACTTTGATTATCTCTGTGGTCCTGACTTATTCCTCTTGTTCTAGTGCTCTCGTGTGGCCCACAAAGTACAGACCTGCACAAGTGGAGCTTCCATGTAGTGGAGATAAATAACGATGAGTAACTTTTCTTGTAAGCACGTCTTTTTTTTTTTTTTTCTTTAAACCCCACAGTGTGTTTTGGTGTGTCAGAGTGATTCAATGTTTGAACGAGAGAGACAGGCATTCAGCTCTGGTTTCTACTTCTGTCAGTGCTTTGAATGACCCTTGACCCCACCGTATAGTAGAAATCTAGCCTCAGCTTTGTCTGTGTATCTGAATGGCCATTCATCAGGTCTGCTGTTGAGCAGAGAGCCAACCAGGCCGCCCTGGTTTTAGGATTTGGTGGGTTGTGTCATTCCCCTCACATTCCTGTGTGCATTCAAGTGTGGAGTGTGTGTGTGTGGGTGGGAGGATGGTAGCGGTGGGTGGGGGTTAACCAGTGGGACAGGTACATTTTTGTTTGCAAGCAAGGGGGGCAAGGAGGGAGAGATGGGATAAGACACTATCTGAAATGGTTTCACCATGTCTTTGGCTGTGAACAGAAATTCAAAGTGTGATCCTGCATCAAATGTGTATTGTTAAAGGCGCACCCCAGCAATTTACTGTTGCACTTCCATAAAGTTGGGGGACTCACAAGAGACAAAAAAAAAAGAAAAATAAGAATAGTCTAATTTGATACAGCTGATTTCAAAATATCTGGAACTTTAGCTTCTAGTATGGTTTAAGCTCCAAAAACACTGTATACTACAATTCCAATAAAGCAACTCAATAGCATGTTCCATTAGATCCTCCCTGCCCCTCAAATGATCACTCCTCTCAAACCCTCCAGTTTGTAATGCAGGCTTCTTGTTCAAAGCATCAAAAGTCTCATGCCTTATCTGAGATAACAGATTGATAAATAACCCTGATGACATCATCAAGGTCAGCGCCTGAAACCCTGTCCCCCACACGTTTCTGACGTTGGAATTTGAGGGGGATGTGTCCGACAATTTATGTAACTTTCATCCATTGGCCAGGTGAGGTGAGAAAGAGACCCGGGTTTGAACTTCTCCCTCAAGCTTTTCATTCGTTGCAGAACTTTTTCTTTTTGTGAGTGCAAACGAGTGCAACCCTATCAATGCTTTCCAGGAAAGACTGTCTGAAAGTGTACATCAAGCCATACAGTCATGGGCGTAAATCTGATCTAACAGTAGGGGGGGAGGACAATAAACATAAAATTTCTGAAGAGCAATTTTTGAAGGGGACACAAATAATTCAGCCACAATTATACTCGTAGAGGACATGTGTACACAGATGAAAGCCTTAATACTATCATTACTGTAGCATGGAGACTGTACCATTATCCTTCTTTTCAGTGTTTCTCTTGATTCAATGAAAAAGCTGACTAAATTGACCAAAATATTCTTCTTTAAAACCATTTATTTATTTCTAAGTTGTTTACAATCAAGCCACAAAAATACCTTAAAACATAATGACTTATTTTGAAAATATTTCCCCATATAAAAGAAATACAATGCTTTTGTACACTTGTTAAATTAGCTGATCATAATGTAAGTTAGTGAGCTACTAGTAAAGCTCATCTGCTAACCCTGACAGCCACACACCTCCAAAAATATGAACTGAGCTCAACACACTTACCTGAGACTCTACACCTGACTGTCCCTGGTCTCCCTGTTCCTAAGTTCTTTCTGTCATCTTTGCCTGTGACATAGTGACGTTAGTATTTCCATAAGCACCCATTCTTATAAAGATGTTACCAAATTGTCTTGATATGACGACTTATTGTACTTACTTGGCGTTTTGGTGTACTGAAAAAGGATCTTATTCCTGTTTTTCATTTCTCTGTCATTTTATCTGGGCAACAACAACACAAATCTTTAACGTCAGATGTCTAAATATGAGTTAGTTTCATAGGTTCACCATGCGGTCATATTATAATTATAAAATGATCTTGCGTCCTCCACATAAATATTAGGTTTCGTCTGGGACAGAGGATATATATTTAACTGATCAGCCACTTAACTTCATATTCAGCAAAACACAACTCTAGATCTTCAATATTAACCCTAATATCAGTTCACACACATAACGTTAGGCTTATCGCTGTGATAACGTTAGTTGTAGTGGGTGCATTTCTATCCAACAAGCTATTAAATAAGCTAGGTAATGTTACATTATATTACACTAACATAGCAAACTTTTTGTCATGACTAATTAATTAATTACTCAGCATCATTTCTATTTGAGAAAAGAACAACTTCATCCGATGTTTAACGTGAATAAAACAGCCTTGAACCGCCTACTTACTAATACATTCCTGTCACTACCCGATGTGACTGTGAGTCTAGTGCAGATCCTAAGGTACAGCATGCAGTGGACCAAACCACTGTGAGGCAAGGGAGGGGGGACTCAAAATGTTTCTAAACTTAAAAAGCATTTTTTGGGGTTTGTATTGTTTTACTACTTACACAGATATTTTAAGTATACATCATTATGTTATTTACAATACACAGCATTGTTTTAATATTTCTGGGGGGGACAACCATTAGATTGGGGGGGGGGGGGTCCTGACCCCCCGACCCCCCTGGGATTTAAGCCCTTGCATACAGTATATGAATGATTAACGTATCTCGCTCGTCTCAATGACATGACCATTTGGAACAGCTAGGAACACTTTTGCTTTCCGATGTGGGCAGACGACACGTTGTACAAACTAGTTCTTTTCGAGCGTATACCGACATGAAGTTCTCATGTGTAAAATTGGTGGAATGCTAGCCTGGCATCGCCAGACTAATTCGCAAATGCGTGAGCCTGGTGCGTTGCGCTGGACGCAGTATGACAGTTACATTCTGTAACTATGTTAGGTTAGCTGATGCTCCTCTGTCAGTCATTGTCTAAATCCCGCCCCATATCAGACAAACGGATGTGATTGGTCCATCCAAAATCTGGCTAGCTGGAATTCTGTGAGGGGGGCCAGACGTATCTGCCAGAGCAAATGAAACATGAGCTTGCAGATTTGTCTGATTTCCAGGCTAGTGGAATGCCCCTTTAACATGTAAAAGTAGCTCTGTTTTTGGAAACTACTGACTAACTTAATCTTAATCTTCTTTTTGGATCTGCAGCAATGCTTTGAACAGCAGAACCTTGAAGATGGAAAGTTAGATTTGAAATGATAATTTCTTGAAATGGCCCAATATTTCTGGGCAAATCCAACGAGCAGCCAGCTAAGATTATTTTTCCTGTGTACGCAACGTGATTGTGGAGAGGCACATTGCGCGGCTGAGCGCTTCCACTCTGTTTCGTATTAAATCTGATCACTGGGAAAGTTGTCCCTTCCCGCTGTTCTACAGTATTTCTGTTGACTTTGCTGGAGCTTCTGCCAGGCCATCGCTGTAAATAAGAATTTGTTCTTTGCTGACCCACCTGGTCAAATAAAGTTGTACGAATTTAATTATACTTTCATGCTGCAGTACAATTTGATGTGGAATTAGTCTTGTACTTTTCATCATACACTTAATACAGTTAATCAATATAAACCTTTAGATTACAGGCCCCTGCTGTCCCCTCAGTGCTATTATTGTTGTTGTTTGTTGTAGCAGAGTATTCAAATATTGTAATATTATCTCCTTCCATGCTGTCACCTCCAGAATTAATTTATTTTTTATTTTTGAGTTTTGTGCAATTTCCACAGTTATAGATCCATGGCTGCTCCTTTGTGCATCTGTTTGCTCATAAAAATGGATTATTCATAAAGCCAAATAGTTTTACCAATACATATTATGACTCCAAAACGACCATAACATACAGTATATAGCTGGTATGCACTTCTTCTCCAGACCTCAAAAGAAGAGGAGGTGTTAGTGGGATGAAGAATGCAAATATGAACACCTTCAGGACGAGCGACTGGCCCCTCCAAAGGTGTTTGCAGGTTCCTGCTCTGTCTCAGCTTTCAGTACACACACAGCAGCCATTCATCTCCCCTGTGGCGTCCTTTTGTTTTCCACTCCGCTAAGATGTGCTTGTTGCCTTCTGTGAGGAAATGAAAGGAGTGTGACCTCCTCTGCTTTTTATCCTCTTTGTGTGAATCCCCCGGCATTCTGAAACTCAATCCACATGCGTCAAGGACCACAAGGGGGAAAAGTAGGGAAAAACTATCATATTGCTCTAAAAGTCAGAAGTAGTGAGGTGTTGTGTGACAAAAATGATTGTGTGTGTGTGTGTGTGTGTGTGTGTGTGTGTGTGTGTGTGTGTGTGTGTGTGTGAGAGAGAGAGAGAGAGAGAGAGAGAGAGTGTGTGTGCGAGAGAGAGTGTGTGCAGTGAGATTCAGAAATGGCAAGCATCTCATGTTAAAGATGTTTCTGATCAGTTTGATTGACGTCCTTTTTGAACTCGGCTTATTGAACTCAGATTGATGAGTTTACTCTTCGGTGTTGTGCTTCTCTCACACAGGCCTCACCTTCAAGTCCTAACTCAACCTAACTCATCCACACCTCTGAACCCCATAAGTATAAATCTTTACCATCTGCTGAAAAATGCATAGGCTATCCACCAAAAGTCACCCCCTCACACACTGAGAAACACGGCCTTTTCTTACCACCAGACATTTTTGAGGTTTAATCAGAAAATGTTTGTAGAACTTTAAGGATTTCTGAGAAAATAACCAGTTTAAAACATCTACGGGTTGTTTTTTGTGCTTGCAGTAAAGCCCTCAGCTTTGTCTGTTTATTCGGTTTTTCATGATTACAGTGAAATCTGGTATTTCTATTTGTATTGTGGTCATAGCTGTTTACCTTAACTGGATGTTTCCCCTTCTTTTTCAACATTTAAATTATATAGTTTGCCAACCAATAGCCTAAATAAGCTATTCTCATAGATGAGCAGTAAACACTGGATATTCAAATAAATGTGCACTGTAGAACGGATTTTGCTCTTAAATGTAAAGTACGAACCTAATACAGTCCCTTTTTTTGGGGGGGGGGGGGGGGGGGGGGGTGCTGCGTGAATGAATGCAGCTCCTTACACAGCAGGCCTACAGATTAAAGCACCCCCTTCTGTTCCCATGGGGCCCCCCCTAACCTACACCTGCTGTTCTAGCCTGCTTCGGATAAATGACAGTCCATCACAACTGTTGATTATACTGTAAAAACATGACCACTCACGTTCATCACTAACCCCATGAACAAAGCGTGTTGTCTGGGCTCGCATTGTGACAGTCTGCAGGGCAGTCAGGACTGTGTGTGTGTGTGTGTGTGTGTGTGTGTGTGTGTGTGTGTGTGTGTGTGTGTGTGTGTGTGTGTGTGTGACTCACCTTTTTTCAACATGTGCAGAGCCCACTTAGAAATCTGAGGAAGGAGCACATGGTTATGATTTAATCAGCATCTGGATGCAATACAAGCAGGTTTACAAAGTATGAAGTGTGTCACTGAATGTGTATCGAATGTAATCAGATTACACAAATGAAGTAACTGTAATCAACGCTGTGCTGATACTCTCTAATTGTATACAGTCACATGCAACGACCACCACGCCTTTTCAAATACATAACATACCCAGGATAAAAGAATTTACCCCCCCCCACCAAAAAAGAAGGCATTGGCATTATTTACTGTGCTCTGAGCTCCCTCTAGTGTGCAGAAACTATACTCTACTAAATATAATACTACTGAGAGAAAATAATAATTAATTTTGCTCACGTGTATCCTAATCCATACATTCAGGCTGGTCAGTGTAAGGGAAAATAGAAAGTTAATGGAAGCTTGAAATATGACATACATCCAGACCTTCTGCATATCAGACACGGATGCATGTGAGCTACTGCTTGTGCAGAGACGGGTTGCTCTGTGTATGCAGTGTCTCAGCATATGTTGATGCTTGACATCGGTCCAACTTCACAATTAGAAGAACATGCTGGCTGGATCAATAAGCTCGTTTCAAGCATTCAGCAGGACGTGTTAATAATGCCTGATAATTTTTACTCTGTCACAGTCTGTTCACACAGTGTGCTCTCCGAAATAAAACACGGTGTGCAGCCTGCGCCATTGCCTCCACATGTCTGGATCAGACGAGGACACACAGAGCAGAGAGAGCAGCGTGTGTGAAATGAGTTCAGAGTTGTCAACTGTAGTGTCCACACGTCATGTCAAATAGGCTACATATTCGGTCAGCGTGCATCTCCAATGTGTTTGTAAATGTGTTTTTTTTTTTGTATTATTGAGTTTTAAAGGTGGGGCGCTCATCAGCATTTTTCCTATTGGTGTCAATGTCTGTCTCTTCGACACATCACAGGGAGGAGTCGTCTACTGCTTAAAAATGAATTGAACTTTAGCATTTCATGATTCCTGCACGCTAACTTGATTCGAAGGCAGACATCAGTAGACTATGATTCAGCCGCGCTACTTTGTCGCCTCCTAGCGGTGATGGGAGGATGTGGCACCCTGAAGAAAGAAAAAGGAGAGTCATGTTTCGCTTGGCTGACCAACCACAGGTGGAGGTGTGAGAGGAGCCTCAACACACGCACACGCACGCACACACACACACACACACACACACACACACACACACACACACACACACACACACACACACACACTGTCAAACACCCTGCTGTATATTTATACTTGGTCTACATTTTTAAAAGCACGTTAAGCCATTTGATGGTTGGCTTTGTTCACAAGCACAAAGACACTAATTTTTTCCTGCTAAAATGAAGCCCTTCTCCTGTCTGTCTGAAACTCAATATGGAAAATATTTTGTGCTTGTATAAATATATTCCATGCCTTTATAAGTATATAAGTTTGCTCCTTGGGGACAAGGTTGAATGCATAATCATCTTACTCTGACCAATCATTCTCCTTACTCCCTTTCATACCTACTGTACATTATGTAAATAGTTATGTATATTTTCATAATTTCATAACAACAAGAGTGCCACTTCCCAACCCCAACAACAAATACATGGAATTACAAACAAACCAAATCAATGCCTCATAGGTGGTGAAGCACTACAGTATCATAAAACTTGTTGAAGACTTTCGGCATATGATATTGTTTGTGATAAAAAAGAGGTGAATTCTTAGGATGGAAATTATTAGGGTGGAAGGGGGTTCTTAAAAAGGGGAGGATCAGGTTGTTTTCATTTTGCTGAAGCGAGGGTATTCTACATTTTTTGGGAGTGTAGGGAAGGGTCTCTAGTGATATCATTTTGTCTCTCCAGAGAGCCCGTCGTTTGTCAGCATCTTCACACAAACGCCCAGGAAAGTAAAATGTGTCAATTTGTTATGTTGTGAAAATGCTTATTCCAGTCACATATTAAGGTTTAAATTGGAAGTACACTATACATTTGTGTGCACTTTTGGTCATTGATGGCAAAATAAATAAAAGTGTAATTTTCCATCTGATGATAAATGACCTGTGACGGCAACCGAGACTAACAGTGAAAAGAACACTATTTTACATTGTTTTTATGAATGCCTTTGCCCAGGTCCGAATTTTCCGCAAAGTCACAGAATGATTTACGGCAGGTAGATGGCGCTACAGAGCACACATTCTGAAGGGTCACAGATTTTGGTATTTGGTACATAAAACTGGTTGTTTTCATCAGTGATGTGTAACAGGTTTGGAAGGTACAGACAAATGATGTCGTTGTGCTGATGCTGTGGGGCATCACATCAGAAAATGCTCTCGAAGGAATGGACAAACAATGTGCTTTGTCCTTTAATTTGGAGGACTTGTTAAATAATTTTCATACAGTCCCTTAGTGTGGTTTTGTGATTTGCCACCAAGACTTTTACAGACTGTCTCTGCCACCACCTCTCCCATAGTTACAGTAAAATGAATCTGACACCCATCGGTGCATCAGTGTTTAAAGGTGGTAGTGGGTGAGTAACACTGAACCTGGGCAGGGATCCTGAACAATGGTGACATGATCTCACGTTGGGTTTTTCTGCCTCCATCTGCAGTAAATCCACTTCTCTCACAAACAATTGAGCTTACCACCCTCTCATCATCACTGTACAGTATGTACAAGGGAACAAAAATAACACCACTCCATATAGTTTCGTACAGTTACTATATTGTCAGACTGACTAAATCTATCTTTGCACAGTTATGCAACAGTTTACTAAAAACAAACTGTTCTAACCCAGATATATGACAGTTATACAATGTGGAAACCAAGATTGCTCACACAAATGCAAACATATTTTTTCTCTCTAGTACTTCTCCTAAAATAATCTCACTACTGAGAATTGGTGGAAGCCGCCATGCACCTTCTTTGGCCCAGACACACTCAGGGTTGCAATTTATACTGAAGATCAAGGCTGACCTCCAGCAGCTGCCTGTTTGACTGTGGTCAATCGAAAGAGCGATTATAGCAGCTTAATCCCAGATGATCTCTGCTTTTAAAAGCCACTGCAGCAAAGTCAGCGAGGACTGCAGTTTAGAAATAGCGCCTGGCCACCATTAACGGCTGGAAGATGAAGGAACAGAAAGAGAGACAGAGGCATGAATGGATTCTCAGACAGTGAATGAGCTTGACCTTTGTGTACTTCCATTCATCTGTTCATTCATTGTGTTTTTAATCCCATGTATCCCACCTTTAACCTACTAGAGTGTGACATATGTGAGGTTGTGAGCAAGCAAACTTTGAAATTTGAATAATTCCTCATCTTTTGAAATGAAAAAGATATCCATCCAAATAATAACCTGCAGTTGTTTCATGGTGGTAGAGAGTGAATTACTTTTTTTTTATTTTATTTTTTTTATGGAAAATAGATTTTTGTTTCCAGTATTGGTTTTTAAACTGGGATTTAGCAACCATACACATAAGAGATTAGAAGGTGGGTTTCTTTGCATACATCACTGAGAAGATAAGTAATCCTCTCTATCAGCATCACCATTCTATAAATCGTATCATCCTGTGTTTCCATTATTGTCTTTATTTTCCTTAATGTTGATATCATTTTAGCACCCAGATGATGTACAATCAGTTTTTTATGACATCAGTGGTAAGAGACTTTATTTTCCTCTCCAGTGGAAAGAGGTTCACACATTCTGTGCTTCTTTATGCTTTGTGTGAAAATCAGGCACTGGGGGTTTGCACATTAACCCAGACCCTGACAATAACACTCAGCACTGGCCTGAAGCCAGGGCCAGGCTTTGGGAGGATGCCACTCTCTTTTTGTTTCAGGCAACAAGACTGTTAGTTATGATGACATTTCCCCAGCAGATGAACTGATCAAAACTCCACGTAGGTTAAAAAAAAAAGAAAAAAGAAAAGGATTCATTATTACTCAGAATCTGAAGAAAATGTCAGAGAGCTGCAGCCTCTGCTGTATCAGATTATATGGTAGCCACAGAAGTACAGATAATTTATCAGGGCGCTCTCTTAATCTGAACAAATGTAAGCTGGTGAGGCTTCAACACAAATCCCTCTTTTAAAAGATAAAGAGAGAAGGATGCTGATTGCTTTTCCTATCCATTTTTGCTCAAAGAAGCACCTCACATCAGCACGAGTCATCATTTGTGACTGGGTGTTGCTGCTGACATGTTAAGACTGGCTTTGTTTTATTTTGGATTTAGACTCCACAAAGGAGCAGTCAAGACTTTTTGATATTTTACAGGTGCTTCAAGTTCTTGTTTCCAGCAGTTTGATGTCTGACATCCTTGGGCCGGATGTTTCAAATCTTCCCGAATCTCTATCAAAATAGCTCTGCCTTGTTGTTTCTCGTTTCAAACTCAGAAGCCTGAGTAGATGTAGCAAGCAAGCGATTTTTTATCAGTTTGCAGCACTTGATTCCAGATAACAATGTTTGCCAGCCGTGGTGGAACTGGAGGAGGTAAAGGAGGGAAATACTCAGTGGAAGACCTCTATGGCATCAGTAAGAAGCCCAAGGCGTCGTCCTCTTCAGGGAGTATTGTGGCCAAATCTGGAGCCCGGAGCGGCAAGACCCCGGACCAGAGGACCGAGTCAGAGGCCCTGGCTTCTCAGATCCTAGCGGCAGCGCACAGGCTGGTGGAGCGACGCCGACTGGAGCTCTACCTGAGAGAATGTGGCCTCTCCCTGGCCGAGTGCGAGGCTGAGCGCTCCGCAATGACATACAGGTGACGGGGAAGGAGGCAGAAAGAGGGGGAAAGTATAACAAAATGATAATGTGAAACCACAGGGCAATTTGATTTTTGAGAATAAAAAGATGACCGATCATGTAAAACACCTTGGAATTTAACCTTTCTGTTGCATTCATAAATAGTGAATATTAAGAGAAATAACATCTGAATATGCACACAAATCTGCCATACTTACAGATTTAATAGAGAATGCAGGACAAACTAAATGTTTGAGATAGAGAGAGATTATCTAACCATCCTGAGCACTCAGCCATCGATGGATGATCCATTTAAATAACATTATTAATATTTTTCTTATATATTAATAATGCATGAATGTAGTTGAGTGTTTGAAGAGGACTGCAATTGAAGGCAGTGAGTGGGGACATCATTCATATATATATGAATATACAGTTTTTTTTCCCCACCAGTGACCCAGAAAGAAACTTCACACGTTTCATGAGATTTCAAAGCACAGCAGCGCTGAATAAATGTGGCTGGACTGCGTAGAAATGTGGTTGTTCAGGACAACTAATGTGAATGCCAGATACAGTAACTTACGTGGGACTTGTACCTCAACCATTGTCTAATTCTCCTCAAAAAGACAGCATGACAGGGTCAACATCAGTGGGGCATGAGTTCAGGGTTAATGATGCGTGATTTGACAGCAGGGGACAAGCAGTTGGTTGTTACAGTGCTTGTATCTCTCAGTTTTATGTGCTCAGTTTAGCTATTTTAGGATAAAAAGATTGCCATGGATCCATGGCCACTGAATAATGTGCAAAATTAAACTATAAAGAGCATAAACATAGAAGATAAACAGCAAATTGTTTTATAGATGTTGTAGATTTGTGTGTGTTTAATATCAGTGGCTTATTTGTATGTATTTATATAAGCCTATATTTTTGGATTAAGGGTTGTCGTGACACAAGGTGGCATTTTATTTGATACTGTATATCTCAAACAGACTCACACAACCATTGAGACTCCAGTAAAAATGCCTCTAGGTGGCAGCGTCACTCTGGTGTGAAGACATGCAGTCAGTGCTGTGGCTCAATGACTCAAAATCAGAGAAGGAACAAAATCTGCAGCTTAAAGAGTATCATTATGAACAATCTCAGAAAACATGCCCCATTTACTCTCAGATCTATTTGCAGTGTTTTCTATCAGCACACATTTGATAACTGGTATACATGAATTACATAACAGAGTATAATGCAATTGAACAGATTCTTCCATCACTGTAAATTTCCTCTTCACACTTCATGTCTGTAATGGCAGCAGTCTGTGCAGCCTCTGTGCATGTGATAGCGTATGTGAGCTTTGGTTCATTTGTGTAATGATGCATCAGATTTGAACTCCCTCGAGACTGAAAGTCATTACTTGTAATCAACACAACAGCTAACAATCTACCTCGGCGTTCTGTCTAATTAGCCGGTTTTACTGGAAACAACTTTTTTCCACATCCACTGATCTCCTGAGTGCAGAGCAAATTTAGGAAAGTGAGACAGATACTTACATTTTTGACAAACAGATTAGGAGGGCTGAAAGCATAATCTTGTCTTTCACTAAAATAAAGCTTAAAGGTGAGACATATTTGAACAAATTACAATTAGTTGGATGGATTCAGAATTTTGATGGATTTAAGTAAAAGCAATCCCACTAAAAGCATTTAATAACTGTCATTTGGCTGTCCTCTTTGTGAAAAACTTAATGCTAAACTGAATCATTTTAAGACTAACCAAAACCACAAGAAAAACAAGATGTCTGACGGGAATACTTCAAAGTTACAGTTTCAGCAAGGATAAATGCCTTCATCTTTGCTAAACTGCATGCACATTTCTTGTAGAGGCACACCAAAAACAATTCTCAGCATTTTTCATTTCAGCTTCAACTCAAGGAAGTCAAAACCAGCTGTTAGCATCTCTGCAGCCACCAGAAAAAATGACACAGTTACTCCAGATTTCTCCTCTGGGCAACATTTGTGCCAGGGGCGGAAATGGGTGGGGAGTGGCTTCTGGGGCTCCAGGGCACCACATTTACTTGGCATTGTTGGGAATCCTTGATATGTAGCAATGTTTAGCAGATCTGTCAGCTAAACATTCATTCTGTGAACTCCAGCATATTAATAATAATAATAATTCTGTTTATGTCAAATTTCTACCCTATTTATGTTATGCAATCAGACAATGTTTACCTCTCTTTAGGTGGCAGGAGTGAAAATAAGTCATCCTCAACATTTGTTGTGTTCTGGTTTCAGAATAATGAAATCAGTTGGAGAACAATTAGATACAAAATACGATGTAAGCTCTACAGGATGATTTTTTTCCTTGACAACTATCAAATGATTTCCCAAATGATGAACAGATGTTTAGGCAGTCTTTTATTAGCCTAGAAATCGAGACGCACCCTAGCGGCAGCAATTGTAATTCGCAGCCAGGGGGTCTAGTAACTCTCCGTTGGCTTGCGAGCTGGAAAAGCCAAACTCCAGCCGGGCCAATCACATCGTGTATAGAGTCGGCGGGCAGGCTTAACATAATGACGGCAGAGTTACGACGGTTACACATGAATTCCCTGCTACTTGAAAACAAAGACGATGGCTGCTGCTGCTGGCGAACAGTGGTCTTTCAAATCGGCTATGGCCGCGACTCTGGAGACTTGGAGTTAAGCTTTTCTTTGAGAAAAGAACAAAGAGCGGCACTGAAGTCATTCAGTTTTGCCGACTGGATACCTTCTTCGTTGCTCTGGTTGGTTGTAGCGCTATCCTATTGCGTGCAAAGGGAATTTGAAAGACAACCATTTATCCCGCCCCTCGGATTGAGCCCTGCCATTGTGAGCTCCCAGACCCAACATCTTGATGTAGGTCTGGCTTGTCTGGCTAGTCTTTTATCATTTGACTTGAAAAATAGTGCATATAGCTGCCGTAAACAGGAATAAAACCTCTTCTAGGTTTGGGATGAACCCCTGATTTGTGATAAACTATATTCTACACGTTATTCAATGTTATTTTTACTTACTGCAAGCTTTTTTTTTTAAAATGGCTTAGCTAAATGGGATTAGGCCAAAAACACACACTTTTCTGTACTTCAAACAAGTGATCAATCACCTAAAACTCATCTCCCCTATATCATGACATTATACTGTAATTATTAAAAACCTATGAATGGACATATTTATTTTTCAGAAAACCTCACTCAAATAAGAGATGTATTTATTGAACTTTGTGAGAAAGTGCTGCAGAGCTTCAGGCCATGGCAACATGTTGTCAACTAGAAACATCATTATGTAAATAAGCTTAAGCATTTTTATTAAAGGTGACATGGCAGTTTGTAGCAGATGACAGTCAGAAGAGACAAGAGCTTTGGTGCTGAGTCTGATGGCAGAGTTGTATAGAATTTAAAGTCAATCCTTATACAATTTGTATAATGCATCTCCGTAGAAAGATGGTCATCAATCTAACTTCCTGAGATTGCAATTTAATACAGCCTTTTTATTTGAAAGACTTGACAATGGAGCAGCTGGTGTTCTATGTTACACTGTAAACCCAGATTTAGTTGTAATTAAACTTTTTAGTGGTCACTACTTATTCTTTCATGTTTTGTTAAAAAACATATTCATTGCTAAATCACATTATTTGTTTATAATATTTATAAGTATGCAGTGCACAGATCGTATTAAGCAGAGATAACCAAGGATGTTAAGTTTCTGTATGGGAGGGGCGGGGTCGTTTAAACTGTTCTGCGCTAAAGCAACGCAAAGGCTCATGGGAAAAATGTTCTGAACGATTTCTGTCCTAGTTAAAGTGTGTTTTAATAATGTTCTGTTAATGTTTTGGGTGTGCATTTATGTCATCTGGGTTTTAGTTTTGTATGGTTGATTTAGTGTTCATGTTTTTCTACATTTCTTGTTGGTGATCACGCGTTTACTTCCAGGAACCAAGACACCACTTGATTACATTAGACTCGAGCGGTTGCGGTTACATTCGGTCTCGCCATACTATTTACATACTCATAATGACTGACACTAGACTCACGCACTGGCCACGGTTACATTCGGTAGCCTGGTGCGTGGTCTCCTTGTGACAGTCTAACTACCATCTAGTAACATTCACTTCTAACATTTAACTTAACATAACTACCAAGATAACATTACGTGTATTTGTATGTGATATAATACTTTCCCCTTGGTAATGTAGCCTATGAACACAATTCTAAAATGCACAAGACATAAAGGCTTCTGGGACTTGCCGAGAACCTAGACACCCGTTTGATTACATAGACTCATGCATTAGGCACGATTACAGTCTCGTGCAGTAGCCTGGTGCACGGTCTCCTCGTGACAGCCTACCTACCATGTAACAAACATTTAACTTAAAGGTCCCATGGCATGAACATTTCACTTTATGAGTTTTTTTAACATTAATATGCGTTCCCCCAGCCTGCCTATGGTCCCTCAGTGGCTAGAAATGGCGATAGGTGTAAACCGAGCCCTGGGTATCCTGCTCTGCCTTTGAGAAAATGAAAGTTCAGATGGGCCGATCTGGAATCTTGCTCCTTATGAGCTCATAAGGAGGAAGGTTACCTCCCCTTTCTCTGCTTTGCCCGCCCAGAGAATTTGGCCCACCCATGAGAAAGAGAGAGACATCATGGCTTGCAAACAAGCAAAGTGCCAGTTGGTCAAGGCCACACCCCCACTGTCCACCTTGCCCCCCCCCCCCCTTGACCTGTTAAGTTTCACCTTGTGTAAAAACTTAGACGGTTTAGGGCAACGGGTTTCCGCGCAAATTTCTAGTAAAATCAACTAATTGGTGATAACAGTGTGGTGGAGTGAAGCTCCCAAGCGTTGGTGAGCCATCATCATTTCTAAACTGTGGAGCAGGATGTGTCCTTGCATTAAAGGGATGATGATGATGATGATGATGATGATGATGATGATGATGATGATGATGGACATTGTTTGGAGTAAAGGTGAAGGTTAAGCCCATGGGTAGATGAAGATTTAGTCAAAGTCATTATGTTAATGTCCATTCATTTAATGTGATTTTGTTAGTGGTCTGGAACTCAGAATAAAGTGATTCTTGGAAAGTGTGTGGCTGCAACATCCACGTACCTGTGTAGGCGTTCTACTGTGCTTTAACAGTACAGGACATCATTAAACTATCTTTTCTTCTAAAATGTCACAGTGGGTGGCATTGACATTCTCTTTCTGCCTATACAGCTGGAAACTTCCCCGTCCCAACATGTAGGCTACTGAATAGCGCTTTAAAAAGAGCTGATTGCCAGCTTCAAGTTACAGTCTGCTGGCAGCTGCTGCTCTGTGATCATTCTGGGACTGAAGATTGCTCTAAAGCAAGATTTCATTAGACATGACTCCTGAGAACAAATTAACAGAAATGATGAATGTTTGTATGAGTGCGTGTCGGCATTTTTATTTGCACTATTTTGCAGCTTGTCCCGCTGTGTGAGGTAGAGAGAGCAAACACTGATCACTGACTGCAACTTCCTGGGTTGGCAGTCTTCTCTAAGGATATGGCAGCATAGTTTAGATTTTAAACACAGCCTTCAAGGAACTATTATCATTGTCTGGCCACCAAATGACACATCAGTTTTATTGTAAGATGATGTGATGTGATGCAATACGATATGATAGGCCTATGCTACGCTATGCCATGTTATGATGTGATGTGAGGTGACTTCGAAGACATGTATCAGCTCTTTGTTGTGAGATGGTGATGATGATGGTGGTACAGTGTTGCAGTATGATTTTGGGTGATGTGCCATATAGAAACACAGCAGATGAAGTGGAAACATGGGTGTGGTAGAAAGAGAGATCCTGCATATGGAAAAGAGGCATGTGTGGAAAATGATACTCTAGAGATATATTCAAAACATGAGTAGGGTACATGAGGATGATGATTGTTTTTGCTTATTTCAAAACACTATAGCCGTGTATAAGCGCCACTAACATATTGTGATGAAATGTGTGTACACCCGTGTGATGAAAAATGTAGAGATCACACCCGAGAGAGACAGACAGAGAGAGAGAGAGAGAGAGAGAGAGAGAGAGAGAGAGAGAGAGAGAGAGCATCTTTAAAAACCCCACATTGCTTGTGAGTCGTGAACATTTCGGAACCTCTGGAAAAAGGAAAGAAAAGAAAAAAGTCTGAATTCAGAAAACAAAATAATGCTAAACGAGGCGGCACCGACCGTTTGAAATTTCTAATTTTTGGGCCAGTATACCGGCGTTTTTTTCAAATCCGTATACCGTGAGATTTTGTCGAATAACAGGAGACCTGCACAGCTGCTGCCGGTATGTGAGCGACTTCACACACAAGGTAATAAAAAAAAAAAACCGGCTCGGTTTTTGTTCTTGAATTTGCTTCTGTTTCCCATCTCTCTCTCTTTCTCTTGCATCAATCTGATGCTGCGTGAGGCTGCTGGGCGATGATGCATCGGTGGGGTTTGACTGGGTGAATTCGCATCATATCAAGTTTATATGATATCGGACTGTTCGCCACGGCAATGTAAATTCGAGCAGTTGAGACAATTTTTTTTTTTTTTTTGCTGACCCACCTTGCGACAAAAAAAATATAGCAATGCCTTATTTCGACGCGAGGTGCGAGGATGCCTGTAGCTGTGGTTGTGTCATTGCTGCGGCACACTCCGGAGCTCCTTTGCCCAAGACAGACACAACCAACCTCAGCTGAAGAGAAGACAGCGAGCTATCAAGTGCTTTACCACCCAACATAAGCCATACGAACCCGTGCATGTAGCCTATGTGGGAGAAGGCCGAGCTGCTGACACACTCGAGGGCTCCTATTGCACTGAGGTTCCCAAGAACTGCCACATCCCCAAATCCGTTTGAGGACTACTGTGAGCTTACACGCTTCCTGATGATTTTTGGAGGGCAGCCCTGATGCATCTTGTGAGTGTGAAAACTCAAAAAGCCCTTTTGCCAGGTTTGCATCACCAGACAGGAGACAGAGCAGACGGTAACTCTGTGTGTGTCATGTTAGAGGCTGGATTCTTGCCTGCTCCCTCCAACTGTCAGCCAAAAGCTCTGACCTGCCCTGTCTGAGCCCTTTTTGTATATGAGCATCACTGCTTCGGCACAACAGCACAACGGGATAACAGTGTCCAGCAGCACCAATAGTTTGCAGACATTACTGTTTGTGTATCCCACCCCCCCATCAAAATAAAAGGCCCCAGAAACCAGGGTCAGGATGCAGGTGTCTTTCGCCTGCACTGAGCACAACCTCAAGAGTCGCAGTGAGGACCGTCTCTGTGGCCTTCGCACCGCTCCACCTCCTGGAGGAAGCAGTGGAGGAGGAGGGGGCGGTGATCGAGGAGGAGGTGGTGGTAGTGGAGGAGGAGGTGGTAGTGGACAAGGGAGCAATGGCAACTACATGTCTCAAGGAAAGACCAGGGAGGGGTCCGGGTCCCGTCCGACTCCACAGGGCCATGCCCACATGAAGGAGGCCATCGGGCGCCACAGCAGTATGAAGTACAGGTGAGTATGGAGATGAGGAGCTTCAGGGGTGGAGGGTTAATCCACATCAGAGGGATCTGACTGGTTTTCATTTCACTTTAATTATCACAGAGGTACTAGATTATCATAATGAGCATCAGTGGCAAATCCTCCGCCAGGTGACGAGGGGGGAAGCTGATCTGATCGGCCCTCCTCTCATCATGAAGCTCTGCCGGACGGGCTTTCTATTTCTGTCCATCTCTTTGTTGAGATGCGAGGTGAATTTAAGGTTAGCATGAATTGTCACCAACATGCATCCTGTAACATACTGTGCAGGCTGCCTACATATCCATCAGCGGGATAATGTACCTGAGTGAGTGCACCTACAGCAGAGATTTTACTGACATTGTAAAAAAAATGACATTAACGCTTAAACATGCTTGCACTGATGGATGTAAAAATGCTTACATAATCCATACCAAACAGCCATACTGTTATCACAGTATAACAGACAGTACGCATAGGAGCATCTGCTATAGACTTAGGTGTTTTATGCAGATTTCGCCCTGGTCTCTTCCTTCTCCACAGGTTAATAAAAAGCCTACCTCCCATTACAGCTTTCTAAAAGCACCCCAGGACCTCCAGCTTTTCTTGGAGGTTATAAAAGCATTTCAGTTTCATAAAAATAATGATGCAGCAGAGGATCTTATGCACACAAAACCATTGTTGCACACACCACTTAACGTTTTTATTTATTACTGTGGATATATTACTTTTGTTACTTTATACACTTATTGACTTTCCTTACTCTTATTTTACCTTGAATTTTACTGTGAGCAAATGCAACTAAATAATTTCCCTGAGGATTGATCAATAAAGTATTCTGATTCTGATTCAGGTCTGAGTCATAATGTAGGGGGGAACCAGACCAGATAAACAGCAGGAAAAGAATGTCATTTGAGTTTTTTCTCTTATTCAGTTCAACTTGATGGATTATAGCTTTAGCTAGACAAGGGTAGCTGCTCAGTCAGCCTTCACTCACTCAGGGGTTCTCAGAGCAGTAGACAATAATGCACATCTGTATAAATATGCATATAAAACACACACAGCATGCACCAGAATCTATAAGACCATAAACTCATGTCGTATGCTTCCTTCATTTAGACTGTAAAATTCAATAACTAGGAGGATAGTTTTAATGACCTGTTTTCCTGGTAATCAGGTTGATTGAATTGCTGCCATTCTCTCCAGTCAATTTAGTTTTCATTTAATAGGATGTTTAAAAAGGGAATGAGTCACAAGATGAAACCTGGATATTCCCACTACTGTTTTATATTCCTTAAGAATTGCATACATTCTTCTGATTGGGTGGTAACTCTGCTGTCTCTGGAAAAGTGTCACTAATAGGGAGTGCAGCAGCACAATAAATCTATACAGCATATGGCCAGCTCCAGTTGCCAGTGGCAACACCCCAGGCATTGCCTTTAGTTTTTATCTGTCTTATTTCCTAATCAGTCAGCACTGCTGTTGCTTATCAGTCCCTTCTGCAACTGAGGCCTTTCAAAGACTCACCACCCGGCCACAGAGTGTTTGCAGCACAGTGGTCGCACATTCTCCATTTTATACTGCTGTCTCAACCCCACTGAGGTCAGGAAGGAACAGGAATCTACATAAAACATGCTGCAGGAATGGGTCTGTGTATCTGTGCAGAGAGTAAATGTTGGAGATTTCTTGACATGATGGGTATTGAGGCCATATCAATGCCACAATAGAGCAGAAAAGAAGAGTTCTGAGTAAATTTGATCTCCAGATGGCACCTATCGTTGCCACTAGTTGCCCTGTTTGACTGCATGTTTTCTAATCCCCCCTGCTGTCTCATTAACCTGAGTATTCATCACTTACTGGCAGGACGCAGACGATGGCACCTGCTGCCAGTTATCACTCCCATTCTTATTCTTTATTTTATAAAGGACAACACACATTAATTAACATTTCTGTAAATGTGCCAGTGTTAGCCTGCCAGCTAATTTTCAACTGTAGTCCTTTGGCCACATGAGCCCCTGCTGTCACCCCCTGCCCCAACTCTCTCTTTGCTTTTCTCTTTATCTCCTTTCTTTGATCCAAGTTTTTCAATTTCTGACTAATTTTCTTTGAAATACTACAGTGCAGTGCAGCTTTCTGTGTGTTAAGGTAAAAACGTGTGTGCACACACTTTATAAGATAAGGAAAAAGTTGATGACAATATTTAATGCAACTATATGTAACTTTTAAATGTTTCTGAAACAGTATAATTTTTTTATCTGATGATCATAAATGACCTGACGAACACTATTTTTATATAGTTTTTTTATTAATCCTTTGCCCGGGTCCGATTTTTCCCGCAAAGTCACAAAATGCTTCACGGCAGGCAGACCGGCTCTACAGTCACACATTCTGATGGGTCACAGATTTCGGCGTTACCATGGAAAAGCCTGTGTTTAAGTATCCAGAAGCTGATAGGCTTAATTAGCTTTGTATCAACTAATGTGGCAATGGCTTGACTGTAACGGACGTTCATTAATATAAAATAGTTGTGCACTATAGCTTTAAACATTATTTTTCAATCTTTACATACAGTAATATCTTTGAATAATTGTGTGATTACAGTAACTGTGAAACCTTTGCATCAACCAAGAAAAGCAGAAAGGTACATTTCTGTAATCAAAACGATCTGTTCATATCAGCTCATTTCAAATTCTTAAATTTTCCAAAAAAAATTTAAATTAATTCCTCAAACCTAGATAGTTATACCCAGCAGAACACAGCAGTCATGGAATCTTTTTTGCCAGGGGACCTGTGGGGGTTAGGTGAGTCTAGAAGTCTGTCACTTAGCAAATTGGCCGTTTCTATGGGAACCAGGCCTTCTCTTTTCACCAACAGCAACCTGGTATGCAGGTCAGGTACATTTCCAGGATAGCTATATCTGCCATTTTTGAACATTTATCATGGATTTTTGCAATGTAATGGCAGCCTGGCACATTGTGTCAGTTGCAGGCAGCTGGATACAGCTATCTTAATGCATGAGTGAGAAGAGGAACATGTAAGTAGGGAAGCCATACTTAAACCATTCAATACAAATGTTAAAAAGAGTCAAAAGAATTTAAAGATGTTGGTTGTAGGTTCTATAAAACAACTTTAGTGACAAAGCGAGAAAAGGAGACGTTCAGGGATGACGACACGTTAATGTGCTGTTCTTAAATCCATCATCCTGCTGTTCTCAGGGAGTCCAACTGAACGTTTGGAAAACATCAAAGGAATACTTCAATGTTTTGGGAAAGACATTTGGCTTTCTTGCAGTGAGTGAGTCATGTAACTCCGATGTTGAACTATTCCTTTAACAGTTCAATGGCTTTAGGTCGACCAGTAGGTCTCTTGTAGTCTGGCCATAGAAGTCCCTTTGGATTAAGAGCTAACAAAGCTAATAAACACAAGTAAAAATGGTAAATATCAGTTTCAGATAAGATGCACCGTTATTGATCCACAGCGGAGAAATTCTGTTGATGCAGCAGTATAATAGAATCAACAGAAATAAATACAGATAAGTATAGAAAGTAACAGAAATAAACAATATTATTTGGAGTATTTGGAGACAAATTACATGATAAAGTGACAATGGTGTAAATAATAGCAGTAGAGTCAACAGGTCTATTTAAACAGTGTACATAGACTGACATGGATGTAATGGAACTCAAGCGGTTGTTATAATAATACAGTACAAGAGTCAATGTAACAGTCACATAATATAGTATAATATGTATATTATGATATGGTGAGGGAATGAGACATTAAAAGGATCTTAACCCAAGGTCCATTGACCTTTGACCCTGATGGCCTGTAGTTAACAAGTAAAGTCACATTTTCACAGTAGAAATGTGTACACTAGACAGTTAAACCAAATAATGTAAATGTCCAGTGAAAGGTGCTATACCACAAAATAAAATACCAATGATAATTATATCTAACATTGAGTTGCATGTTTAGCTGCAGAACAAGGCTTACGTTTTTGAATTTGTATCAAGGTTTGAAGTGTCCTGACATTCAACCATGCAGAGAGGCGCTGTTCTCTAACAGAGTACACTTGAGCAGCGAGTTTTGAAAGCCTGAACTCTTAGCAGCTGATGAAGTAATGATTGAGTCGTACTGATGAACAACCCTGTCAAGTTGTACAGATAGATTGTGGTCATTTGGCGCTATGAGGCAGTGATCCAGCCCCAGTGTTACCCTTTTATAAACGCAGAGGGCATATTGACTTCACAGCTTCAGTTTGTGAATTTGATCCCAGACTATTTACTTAAATGTGGTTTTAGAGTTGCCTCATCCATACAACTCTGAAAAGCTGTTGAAAGATTAGCAAGCAGACTATTCACACTTTTAGAAAACCCTATGGATGTCATTATAAATACCAACCAGTGATAAAATATGGACTTCACAGAGTGGAGTCGTTATGAAAACTAATTAAGTGATAATTAAATGCTTTGGCCTCTTATTGTTATCATGATTAATAATCATTGGAAACAAATGGTTTGTGTAGCAGAACATGACTGTGTGCTGCAACAACCTTGTCCTTCAACTCTCACTGGGCTTTTGAGTTTCCTGTTGACTGAACAGATTAGTGACATCACTTCGAGGTCCAGCAAAAGTTTTAGGCAAAGTCACATCAAGTCTTCACTTGCTTGATTTCAGCCTGGCTCGTAACCAAAATATATCCAAACTATGATCTGTTTTTTTGCTGCTAAACTGCAAAAATCTGGCTTCTTATTTCATCTGCCACATATGTATTAACAGGTTGCTGAATTTTATAATAAATCACTAGTGCAGTGCCTGTTCAAGTTGGCTGTTAGAAATGGGCCAATTGCTTGGCCTCCGGTGTTGCTGCTTGCAGTTTTCTCGAGAAACTGCTCATCCAAACACTTCACACTCAATGCTGGGATTTCTTTGGGTCCTGAGCAATACATGTCATGACATAGTTGCGTTCCCCTAGCAATGCTAAAGTATATGCGTCATTTGTTAACAGCTAATTATTTGGGACCAGGCTATTTCCGAAAAAAAAAAAAAAAAAGTTCATTCCGAAAGTTTCCCGGTCTTTCTTCATCGGTTATTTGAATGTACTGTAGCGAGCGACGAAGAGCAAGCTGTACCTAGCACGCCTTTCGGCAGCGTAACAGTCAATAGGGGTCCCCTTTCAATACACGCACTACTAATAGATATGTCGGTCTAGTTCTCAAGAGATCGCACTCAACACACTGCACTTCCTTAGGGCTGCAGCAACACACCAAGTGTGAAGTCGATCAGATGAACAGTTGTCGAGAAAAGTACAGACAAAAAAAAAAAGGACAGACAGAAGCTAAGTTTCCATCCAATAATCAAATTATCTAAAGTACGGTAAAAAAAACAAAACTCATGCGAATAAAGCTGGTGAAAGTGCGTTTCCATCCAACGGCTTTAAAGTGAATAAAAACCTGTGCGTAATGATGTCACATGCCGTTTTTGCGATCAAATTGGTATATCGAATTGATTTTAGACATCTTAAGGTGTTTCCATTTATTTTCGCACTGAATCGCATAACATTCAAGCAAACATTTGCGAACAAAGTTTTGCTAGACAAAATGGATCGTGCCATCTACCAACAAATGATCAATATTGCACAAGTTGTAATAGTGCTTATGTGCCAGCTGATAGCGACATATCGAGCTATAATAACATTGCTATGATGATGCAGATGCACGTAAATGGCCCGTCCCTTTCCCCAGATGTCGCAAGCTATCGCCCTCCGGTTCCAACCGAGAAGCGTATCGCCATTGTGCTCTACAAACTGGCTACATGCGCAGAGTGGTAGGCGAAACGTTTGGAGTCAGCAAAACCACCGTGCACCGGTGTGTTTACGCCGTGTGCAATGCCATACGAACGAGGATTGATTATCTCTATCTAATCTATACACACCCCTACACACACACACACACCCCCCTACCTGGAGTGGATGAGGCGCATGATATCTCGTTGCGTAACTCCAGAGCGCACCTTGTGCCAGAGGTGTATGGCGCAATAGACGGGACTCACGTCCCGATTAGACCCCCTGCTGAAGGCTACAGGGATTTTGTCAATAGAAAGGGCTGGCCATCAATCGTACTACAGGCTGTGGTAGATGATCGTTGCATCATAAGGGACATTTGAGTCGGCACTCCCGGTAGTGCGTCTCCTTGTTCGTCCACTTACATCGGTCTTTGTTGACACCCGCCATGTGTGCAAACAGAGCGGAAATCCTGGGCGGAAATTAACTAAAACTTCTTGTTCTTCGTTTTGTGGCGGGTTGCAACCACAAAATGACCTAAAACTGTCACAGCGTAGAGATGAGGCTTGGACCCAAATGCAGTTCCACAAGATTTATTCCAACCAGGAAAACCACTTACAATGAATCACCCACAGGGCAGACCACACCACAAACCACACCAACAGAAGGTAATGCTCCCACAAGACACAAAGGAAAACACAGAGACTAAATACACAAAGTAAATGAGGAAACAAGCAACAGGTGACACTAGGCTGGGGAACAGGTGAAACACATTAGGGCTGGGAGAACAATCAAAAAAGGTGGGAAACACAAGACAGGAAGTAAATTAGACAAGACAAGGGAGACAAGACAGACTACAAAATAAAACAGGAAACAGAACATAACAGAAAAACAAGACTACCACAATAAGACAGAACAAAATACCAAAACCCTGACAAAAACTTAATCGCAATTCATTATTTATTCGGCAAATAACGTTTCCATCAGGGTTTATCACATAAGCCGTATATCACTCAAGATAAAATCTGATGAGACTGAACGTATTTCCTTTGAGTTGATATTCATGAAATTCAATCGAATTTTACTGTTTCCATAAGGCATTTTTCATTCGATATCACTTAATTTGGATAAAAACGTGTGGATGGAAACATAGTTAGAGACTCCCTCCATTTTAGTTAGGTGGAATTGTGCAATACTTTAGACCGTTATTTTTACAGTTTCAGGTTGGAGACCTTAGGGAGGGATTTAACAACTTACATAAAGCAGATAAGTTAGTATTTTCAAAATGTGAAGCAACTGCTGGGTCAGTGTTGTTTGATGAGGCTTACATTTGTCAATATTTGCCTGTGGATGGAAGCGGAAATCAGCAGGCTTGTTCTAAACAGCGAGTGACGTAATCAGTGCTGGAATATCCACGTCCTCTGAAAAGGTTGCTTAGTCAAAGTCAAAGTCTGATATTGTCTTACGGCACAGACAACGTCATCATTGCATGTCATTACGTAAGAGCAGGAACACAGCCTAATGAAAAAGAGTCTCCAAAGGTCATGGAGAAGTCCAAAAGTATTAATTTCATTAATTTAAAATCTTTACATTTTTATTTATCTTAAAGTTATAAAAGCTCTTTGGACTCTTAGTTGCTTTCATACTTATGTTTGCTGAGGGACACCATGATATTTAAAAACATATATGTGACTGCATTTAATCATTTTAAATTCATCGAGCTGTCGTGTCTATATATATGAGGCAGCAGACTTGAAACTGACACATCATCGTCACTCTCGCAACAGACATAAAGAAGGTCGGCAGGCAACCAGGTGCAGTGACCTTTTCAAACACTGGATGTAATTACTAATAAACTCCCTTTAAATACGTTTTGACAACTTACTGTAAGTTCAAACTATCTAGAAATGTTGTATTGTTTCACCTTAATGTCTCTTATACACCCAGTTGCCCTTCAAAACAATGGAAGTAGTGCTACATACATCCTTATGTGCAGCAGCCCCAAAAAGAAAAACACAATTCACACAAATATAAAATGGTTCACAATTGTAATATCAGCTGGTGTAATCTCTCAGCTGTGCCACTTCATTACGTGCAATTTCAGTTAATAGGAGAGTCACGACCACAAATAGTGTTAGCAGTTTATGTGCAACATTAGTGGAGAGCAGCAGTTGCAGCTGTGTGTGTGTGTGTGTGTGTGTGTGTGTGTGTGTGTGTGTGTGTGTGTGTGTGTGTGTGTGTGTGTGTGTGTGTGTGTGTGAGTGTCTTTGTGCTTCTTTTTTTACATTTCCTCTGCTCACAGCATGTGTATTATATAATTAGGACAGACCTACTTTCCTAACTGTTTTAATATAACTCAATTAAAACATTACATTACATGAAAAGTCAGTTGTTTAGTCATTAATAATAGCTGAAGCAAGAATAAGAGCACTGTCGGTTCTAGTTAAAGAGTTGGTTCACACAATATAAATTGTCTCACTTATATCTAAAGTAAAAAGAACACTGATCATAGAAAAAGTATGTTGAAATGATTTAGCCTTCATTGTATCGAGGCAGAAGAAGAAATATCTGCATGGGTGAGAAAATATGTTCTTTGTAATTTGAGTGAACTGACCCTTGACCCTGAAACGGTTTATAAAGCATTATTAAAAGAGAACAGACAGTCCACAATCTTCCCAAAGTTTGTTCTCAGAAAATGCACATATAAGCACACACACACATGCACGCATGCACACACACACACACACACACACACACACACACACACACACACACACACACACACACACACACACACACACACCAACACACACACGCACTGACGTAAGTGTTATTAATATCTAAGTGTGCTTCCCTCTTGAGAAGAGCCTGCTCAGCATATGTGTGGCATTTTATGACAACTGCAGGAAAAAAAAACTCCATCATTTGCACCTAAACCATCTGTATAGTGTCTTCCTCCTGTCTCGGCTGAAAACTAACTGTAAATGTCAGCACAGGTTAAAATGCTGACTATACCATGAGGGAGCACCTGTGTGGCTGCTTTCTTTCATTAATAATGTATGGAACAACCAAGTCCTTATAATCGCCTTGCTTGGACTTGGATGATTTATTTCAAGGAAAAATTAAACAAGTAAGCACAGGAAGCCTATAAAGGCTACAGAGAAGCATCTGTGTTTTTCTTTGCTCCGCTCGAGTGCATTCATGCATGAGTGATCGTACGTAGATCTGTGCTTGTGTTGAAGTGTAATTGCCATCAAGCGTGAACATTTACGTAAAAGCATCGACTGGCCACACTGACGGCGGCACAGTATAGATTTTGTCATGCCAAATACATTTCAAATAAAAAATAAGCTGAGTGACTGTGTACGTGCATTTGTGTGTGCATGCGTGCGTGTGTGTGTGTGTGTGTGTGTGTGTGTGTGTGTGTGTGTGTGTGTGTGTGTGTGTGAAAGAGAAAGAGAAAGTGGGAGATATTGTCATGAGGGAGATAGTGAAAGGAAAGAGAGAGCATGTGTCTCTCCAGACTCACTGATAGTAATTTAGCAGACTGCAGCACTGCAGAGAGTGGTGGAGTTGAGAGCAGGGAGGAGGCAGCCAGTTGTCACACAGAAAGAGAAACAATGACATCCTCCATTGCCCAGAAACAAGAAAAATAGTGTTTTGTGTGGCACGGCAATCATGAAATTCACCCACTAATGCAAACTGGTTTCACTTTTGCTCATACAAACCCGTTAGTCTGTCAGCTTTGTGTACTTATTTCTTGTAAAATAAGCAGTTTGAATATAAAATTATTTAAAGCATTTATTTGTGTAATAGCTGTGGATGCTACCGGATGCTTGACAGTCTCACAATGCTGACTCATGTTTAGTTGCAGTTCGAGTTGTCACACATTAAATGTGAAATTTAACACATAGCATTCTGTTTTTCATTATGGTACTAAGCTTGTGTGACTAAGGTGGTAAGCAGATGGATCCAGGCTTTATTAATGTAATGAATTCTGCTGAAACGTCTTTCTACACAACATGGGCTTAAATCGGACCAATAAGAAGAATTTATAATGGCATTGGTATCAAAAAAATCGTAATAATTCCCATCTCTAAATGCTGCAATGTTTTGATAAATTCCAAGCCTTTCTTTTTGTTTTGAAGCTGAGGGAAGCTGTTTTAAGAGCAGGGAATTTTTTTGGGTTGCTGTTATTGGTCCAACCTTGTCAAATGTTAGACAACATTTTTCCTTGAACTTCCCATGACTGAAGTTGAGGCAAAAAGGCACAACTTGATGGATGTCACAAACAAATACCAGTAAAGAACTACAAAACAAATGAAAAAAAAAAAATTCAATATTTGATTTGGGAAAGTCTCTGAAGTGTGTTTCTCCCATGTGACTCATTTATATTTACTCCCAGTGTTCAAAGTGTGACTGTCAGTGTGTGAGAACAGGCAGAGCTGTCGTTGGTTGAGAGCCAGATTACCATACAAGGAATCATCAACATCAAACCCCCCTAACAGCTTTTGCCTGTATATATAATTCCCGATCTTCCACCTGTGTGCTATTTTGACAGAGTTTAAAGTAATGACACACACAATATGCGTTTCACACCCACACGCAGCGCACACATGAACACAGGTGCCCGCAACACGCACACAGTGGGACACAAATGCTTACATACGCAAGAATCTAAAAATAGCTTAAGGTCAGGCATTAAAAATAGACCACAGAAAGTAAAAGCAGGACTCGTTTGACTGAGTCTAAATGCTCTGACAGTCTGTCTTTCTGCATTTGGCTATTTGTGGCGGATGCAGGCAGGCAGATAAGGGAGGAGGCGCTGGAGATGAAAAGACGGCGAGCAGTGAGTTTCACTGCAGTTCTGCTGCCTCTCGAGCTGGCTCCACGGCTAATTAGAATGGGGGAGAGCGCGCATGGAGGAGGAGAGCAAGCATGAAGCCCACATAATTTTTAGCTGTACATGCGGCTGTGGTCAGAAATGCAGCTCTTTGCTTCGTCTTGCTCGCCCTTCAAAATTCAGCTGTCTAGATAATCAGAGGTGGCATGTTGGGTAATGGACTCCTCTTCCAGCTTATGGAACATTTTGGGCCATTATTGTAGACGAGAGAAGCTTTACCCTATCTGAGCTGAACTCTGTTCCCTCCAGCTGTTTCACTAACCTAGTGTAATACACTGTAACTGTTAACTGTTTAAAAATTGGCCTTTTAGCCTTCGTATGTTAACAGTTAGCATACGAAGGCTAAAAGGCCAATTTTTCAGAAATAATTAGACACAGGCAGTAATTTAACCACAGGCAAGAAAGACTTTCACTCAGCGGCAGTGGTGAAGGAAGTATTCACATCCAGGAACACAGAGGAAATAAGTACTGCATGTTAACATGTAGTGGTTTTATCTGTGTTATACTTGCATGTGCAAAACATCCCATTCGGTTTATTTTAATTAATTTATTTATGTATTTGTCTTTGTTTGTTGTATGTTAATGGTCCATATAAGATTGTTTTTAGTATTTTTTGTTTTATGTGTACTTGTACAAGTATCATATTTTAAAAGGTGATCATATGTTTTGTCCATAAAATCTTAATTTGCATAGTAACTAGTAACCACAGGTGTCGTGTAAATGTAGTGGAGTAGAAGTATGTGGAGTAAGTCCCTCAGAACTACACTTGGGTTCAGCACTTGTCACTCACAAACATCAATGTACTGTAAGATGGGGTCTCACCTGTGATTGTTTGTGTCCTAAATACCCACACAGCATACCATCTTTTTCCACATTTTATCTATGAGCTTCACGGACTGTTCTTTTCTTTCTTTCTTTCTTCACAGGAACCTGGGGAAGTCAGGCCTACGTGTTTCCTGCCTCGGATTAGGTGAGTTGGTTTGAAGACAGGGAAATATATTCATCTGTTTTAACTTCTGAAACAAAACAAATGTCTCTGTCTCTCCTCTCGTTCAGGCACCTGGGTAACATTTGGATCACAGATCTCTGATGAGGTGAGAGCTCTGTTGTCTCTCTGTTTGTATGAAAAGTTGATTCCCGAGCACCTTCACTCATAGTGCTTTAGTGGAAAACACTGCAATCGCAAATCTCTATGTTTTCAGTTATAAGAATGTTTCAAAATCCCCCAACCTGATACCTAGAAACTAAAGTAGCTTTGTGAGATATTAGATATTAACTCTACTGTATTGTTCTCCCTGCATCGTGCCCTTCATGGACAACCTCTGTGTAATTGGAATTTTTCCACGTCTCCCTCTCTGTTTTAATGTTTGTGTCCCCCCCCCAGATGGCTGAGAACCTGATGACCATAGCGTATGAGAGCGGAGTGAACCTGTTTGACACAGCAGAGGTGTACGCCTCTGGAAGGTCAGGCGCCACTTCTTCCTCTAAGCATCAGTTCAAACTTTTGCTTCTGTTTTTCTTCTTGTAGAATGGTTTTTCATCAGTAGGTGTTCTCTGATGCAACGTCTCTCATGATCGTTCAGGTTTCTTTAACGTATGACATGTCTGCAGATTCCCTGTATGATTCAACATTGTTGTGCAGTGATCTGAATTTAGCATCAACCTATCACAGTAATTTATGTGTTTCTTCACAGAGCGGAGATCACTTTAGGCAACATTGTCAAGAAGAAAGGATGGAGGTGATATTACTCATTTTTCCAAACTGACTCACATTTTTATTAGATTATGAAAAAAAGGTTATGAAACCCTAATAATTCCTCATAATCCCCTTGTTTTTCTTAAATTCAATGCTTGTCCACATGTTTTTGTTACTGTTGGAACAGGCACACCATTAAATTATCTCAAGGGAAATTCTTAATTTTTAGTCAGATGAGGAGCTTTAGCCTCAGAAAGACTATAAAAGGATTAAAATACCATGTGGAAATAAACACTGGTGGATGACTTGCCTGTCCTTGAGATAAACACCAAACTTTGAAATAATAATGTGTAATCTGACACTACCACTTTTTATATCGGATTTATTTATAGATATCTAAAGAAATACAATACTGGTCCACATGTTTTTGTAATGTGCCCATGATTGCAGGCATAGAAGAAGAAAACTATGGCTGTCATACTTAAAAACTGTACATAGTATCACAAAATAGATGATTTCCGAAAATGGGAAAATAATGCTCCTAACCCTCTTGTGTCCTTGCCAGGCGTTCAAGTTTTGTCATCACAACAAAGATCTATTGGGGAGGCCAGTAAGTATAACACTAAAAGACTATTTCCTTTAAAAGTTTTTTTATTAATCCTTTCAATAGCTCATCAATAATGTGTGTTTTCATCACTCCACAGAGCAGAGACAGAGCGAGGACTCTCCAGAAAGCACATTATTGAAGGTAGAGTAAAATACATATTTTTTACAGTGAAGTACCTGAACTTAATTTATAAAAAATCATTACATAATACAAGCAGGTTCAGGATTAGCTCTAGGTCCTTAAAGGTGCAGTAGGTAAGACTTATAAAACTAACTTTCTGTCATATTTGCTGAAACTGACCCTATGTTCCAGTAGAACTACATGAAGCAGGTAATTTAAAAAAGAAATTCAAAAATCAAAAATCCACAGCTCCCTGTTCAGATGCACCAATCAGGGCCAGGGGGGTGTCTAACTGCGTGTCAAAACCTGTTCATGCACACACATTCATTCTCCCTTGTGGGGGGAGGGGCTTAGGAGACCATTTTGGGCTTTAGCAGAAAGGGGGGAGGGACTGAGAAGTTGTCGATGTTCAAATTTTTTGGCTACGTCCTAGATCTTCACAATCCTACCTACAGCACCTTTAACCTTGGGTTTATCACAAAACAGAGTCAAAAGAAAGGGGTCAATAAAGAGCTGTGTATTGTTGCTAAATTTCTATGTTGAACATACGTTAAGAGGTTAATTAAAGTTCAAAACGGTTTAAATGGATTGTATGGTCATTTTATTGTATATAAAATATTTCCCAGAGTGCATTCTACCCAGACCCTGAGTTGTGATGAATCATTTAATGACCCTTTAATCTTTGAGTGTGCATTGTTTGTCTCACTCAGCTAAAGCCACTCTATGTCACGTGTCACAGTGAATACATCAAATCCTAACCCTTTGCAGCAGTTGATGGTTGCAAGGATGCTAGTGGACTGTTTGCTAGTGGGACATGATGTGTGATCGGTGGATTGTCATCAGGTGTACAGTAGCTAACTCAAGTCTGTCTTGTGTCTGGGACAAAGGAAGACAAAAGTACAGATGAGGGAATGTAAAAATGAAGTTTTAGTGCAAATAACATCTCAGGATCATTAGGATTGTCCAAATCAGTTTCCCCTACCACAAAATAAATATATATAAATAAAATAAAGAAAGCTAAGAGGCTATTGGACTTGTATAAGGACATCTTCTTTGTATGTTTTGTAAGTAGTGTGGCCTTGGGGTGACCATTTACCGAGGAGTTAAATGGGCTGTTTGACCGTCATTGTCATGAGGCTTTTGATTTGAGGCCATTGCGTAATGAGTGAATTGAGTGCGAGGACAGTGCTCATATTTGGACGTATATTTCACCTAATGTATGACTTCTACTTCGACATCAAAGTGCAAACACACCCGAGGTTGAAAGTTGGCACACAGGCGACATTGACGCAAAACTATTTAAGAAAAACAAAATCTAGTATAACATTTCTAAAACAATATCCCCCTGTAAAATGATTGCTTTTTACCCTCTGTTGAACAGTGTAGTTAATCAACTATTTCTTGGAAATCTGTGTGGTCAAATGTTGACCAGACTTAATTATCTCAGCAACAATCGAATGGATTGCCATGACATTTTGTACAGAGTCCTGATTCCTAGACGATGAATCCTAAAGTCTTTGTTGATCCCCCGACTTTTCCTCTAGTGTCACCATGAGGTTGACATCTGTTTACATTAGTTGACATGTTTAGTGAAATATTTCGACAATAATCAGATGGATTGGCATGGAATTTGGTGCACACATTCATGTTCCCGTCAGGATGAATTGTCTTTACTTTGGTGATCCCACGTTTCATCTAGTGTCATTATTAGACAACTACCATGGTTTATGACCAAATACCTGCAGAACTAATGACATTCCCATCAGCCTCAGCTAATGCCTAAATGCAGCCTCACAGAGTCACTAGCGTGGCTGTAGACTGTTAGTGTTTTCAATGATAATGACATCTAATCACTGACCATTGCTTATGACAGGTTTAAGAGGATCCTTATCAAGACTCCAGCTAGAATACGTGGACATCGTTTTTGCCAACAGAAACGATGTCAATAGTCCTATGGAAGGTCAGTCACAGATGTTTGAAAATGATTCTTGTTTGCTGCAATCAATTGCCTTTAAGTGATCAAAAGAGTAAGTTATGTAAATGCAATGCTGTATACTGTGATTTGCAGAGATTGTACGGGCCATGACGTTTGTAATAAACCAGGGTATGGCCATGTACTGGGGAACCTCACGCTGGAGTGCCATGGAAATCATGGTGAACGCTGATCTCACACTCAGAAAAGCTCACTCTTTACAAACCCAATGCTGTCAGGTTATGGCAAAAGTGCTGATCGATAACCATTTTGTTCTGTCTGTTTGGCACCAGGAGGCATACTCAGTGGCACGCCAGTTCAACCTGATACCACCGGTGTGTGAGCAGGCAGAGTATCACTATTTCCAGAGGGATAAAGTGGAGGTGCAGCTTCCTGAGCTCTACCACAAGATCGGTCAGACATCCACAGTCTCGCAGCTCTATTTATCTTAAATATTTTAGTTGAAGGTTAATTCTGTTTTATTCAAATGTATACCCTTATTCCCCTCTTTCAGGTGTTGGAGCAATGACCTGGTCTCCACTTGCTTGTGGATTAATCACAGGGAAGTACAGTGATGGTGTGCCAGAGTGCTCCAGAGCAGCAATGAAGGTCAGTGTGATTTGACTGGCCCTCCTCTGGGATTTCTCTCACTGTAAATTAGCCTGTGTTATTCTCTCCCTGATCAGTGGGGTATTGTAGTGTGAAATCAGTCCTGTATCAATGCGTTTCTCTATTTTGCCCCTGGTGAAGGGATACCAGTGGCTGAAGGAACGAGTGAACAGCGAGGAGGGCCGCAGGCAGCTCGCTAAAATCAAGGAGCTCCATCTACTGGCAGACAGACTGGGCTGCACTGCTGCACAGTTAGCCATAGGTACGACCCAGGCAGATAACATAATTGTACAGTGTAGGCATACAGAAACTTTGTTTATGTTACTGTTGTGTGACTGGAGGTTAACATTTTTTTTACATATGCATATTGTTGGGGCACAAAACTATTGATTCAAAATGTTTGTTCACTTATTTTACACATAAGGTGAAAGGCAACAGATGTATTGCTTCACACAAATGTTTCCTATGTGCCCGTCTGCCTGTGTGCAACCACTTTACTGCTGATCAATGACTTTATCAGTTAATAACATTACTTATCCCCATCTTTGTGTTTAATCAATAGTGTTTATTTGTTGTTTAGAAAGCCTAGTTTGTCCATCATGTGCCCTTGCCTATCTACTATAACATCTGGGTAGTAGACCAAAGCGTATTTGGTCATCTGATCTTAGGTCAGATTTCAGAATACTAAAACAAATGTTGGTAGATACATGTTTAATTTCATTTTCATTAAATTCAAATGTGTCTATTTTTCTTTGGTTAACACTGATATATATCACTGAGAATGATTTTCATTGGTTTTCTCTCTTTTTTGCAGCCTGGTGTCTGCGCAGTGAGGGAGTTAGCTCAGTTCTTCTGGGTGTTTCTAATACAGACCAGCTACTTGAGAACCTGGGTGCCCTACGGGTAGAATTTCTTTCCTTTTTTTCCTTCCACGTTAATAATTGTGCCTGACATACTGAGCCATGGTTTTTTTCAACCAATACATATGCTACTTTGTGTGCAATGCAAAGTGAGAAAGTGAGATAACATTTTAAACTGATTGCCGTCTTTTCTTCCTACTTGCAGATTTTATCCCAAATGAACCCTCAAACTATTGCTGAGATTGATGCCCTGCTGGGAAACAAGCCACACTCAAAGAAAGAGTTGCGTGCTTGAAGATACAAATCTGAGTGACAGATGATGTTTTCGAGAAGACGGAGACAATAACATTTAGGAAAAATCGCTTTTTGCTCTGCTGTATACTCAACAACTTGCATGTCCACAGCAACATTATGCTTCCAGTATGTGCGCATATTCATTTTGCGCAGTACATTGTATCATGTATGAAAAAAAGAAGATCTCTCAATAGTAAAAAACAAAACAGGTCATATATTGCTCTCTTCCAATTGTTCACAGACTAATTATTTCTACAGAGGGGGAGGATGGTTGGAGCGGCAGGTCTCTGCAATACACAGAGAGGTTGAAAGATATTCAACTGCTGTCAAAGCACATTTGACTCTTGGTAATCAAATGTTCTAAAGTTGGAAAAAAACACTGCTGTGCTAAAATGCAACTTTAAAGCGTGAATGGTGCTTTCATTCTTTCCCTCGCAGCCGCCTGTTATTCTGTATGATGTTTGTACCCAGCAGCCTGAGAGCCAAAGGTTAGTACTCATGTGTCTAGCCTAACATTTCCCATAGTGTGCATGTGACTGGTCTGCCACGCTCACTGCTTTACAGGGTTGGGAACAATGGAGTACTTGTAAAGTCATTACAGTGAAAAAAAAGAAAGAATCCAGTCTGGTGTAACTTTAAAAAAAAGAACGGATCATATGCTTTGAAAGTACACACATATTGTGACATTTTTTACACACTAGGAAACAATGATTGATTTTGGCACATATCCTTGATCGAAATGAAAATGAATCAATCATACTGCAACATTAACTGATAGACCGGCTTTTGAATTAGAGTGCATTACGTTAGTTATTACAATCTAAAATTGGCAATGAGGAATCAGTAGTGGGCAATATTTTGAAAGTAACTTTCTGAACCCTGCTGCTCTGTCAGCAGTCTTTTCGCCTCTTCTGTTTGTAAACTGTGCGCACGTCCCTTTAAGAGAGAAATGCCCTAACAGGGTGTAAATGTGGCATGGCTTTTATGGCTTATGTAGATTTGCAGTGACCTTGTAAGCCATTTTTGTACTCTAAATGGTCTAGCAGTTTGATCCAGGATCCGTGCTGGTAGGCACTCTTGCATTAAAAACTCTCTGCAGTCTACAGACACAGCTGTGTGTCCATCTGACGTATAATCTTTTTATTGTCCTAATCTGTATCAAAAGGTGTTGACAACACTTTCAACAATGCCATTCTTGTGAAGAGCATCATTGTTCCTAAATCAGAGGTTCAAGACATTTGGAAAGGTCACTGAAAATCTGACACAAAGATCGGGACACACTGTGGTGAATTAGTAGTTTTCAAATGAGAGGACATCAATGATAAGACTGAGTTTATCAAATGTGATATTACTCTTGCCACAGCTCACTTAGGATAAGTTTAGCAAATGTAACTTTTTTTTGTGGAAGCCTAAACATTTAGCTTCTCCGCTCATTTCTCTGGGAGTTCTCTCTCTGTATCGTTTGTTCATTTGATTCTTGCACACATGCACGACTGGTTTTATACTGTGCATTTCATGTCTTTTCCCATTAGTTTTGTGTTGATGTCAAAACTTTGTAATAAGAAGGGGGGATTTGTTCCTTTTGTGATTTCCCCATGAAAGCAGTACCAATCTCCAGAGCAGGGGTGTGTTTTGATACATAGTTTAGTTTAGTTTCTACAAGGTTATATTGTACTGTAAATATGCTTATCTGTTCGGCAGTGAGAGAAAGGTTGAATATATGAATCATGAAAGAATTCCTGAAGGAGCAGCTAAAACGTTGCTCCCCTCTGTGACTCTGTGATGATGTACAGTTTGACCAAGTGTAGCATCCAGCGTACATAGATAACGTCAATCAAACCTTGAAAATGTAACTTTGCCTGCATAACTTATATTTTACTGTCTTGCAACAAAGAGAAACCAAAAGAGAGAAGAGAGAACTCATACTGAATGTATCATGTCTGTTGCTCAAACCTATCCTAACCTAAAGGGACAAAGTACAAAACATGTTTTAAAGGTATAGTTTCTTTTTGTGTTTGAACGTGTTACATAGAAACCTGCAGAGCTGTCGTGCACACATTTACATTGGGATTCGGACAAAAAGGTTGTCCAAACAGGAGCTTTATGCACACACGCGCACACACACACACACACACACACACACACACACAGTCAAGATATTTAAAGATAGTCAGAAAAAATTATATAGGCTAATCATAGCTGTTTTGCTTAAATTAGCTAACCCATTAACATTTTGAATAAACTGTTTATTTGTGTATATGTGCAGGGATATTAACTTATGAGCTGCATATAACAACCTATCCCCAAAAAGAATAGTATATGGGTTATAACCCACAATGCTCTTCAGACAAAGAAAGATGCAGAGCTGCTTGTAAAAGCTCACACTCAATACTGTTTGTGCCCATGCAGAATTAGATTAAGCTCTTATTTTTATTCCTGAGTGTTTCTCATTCTGTTCTTCTGTTATTCATTCAGTTTTTCTCATTAGATGACATGAACACATTTTTTGCTTTTTTGTTTATTAATTTGTGTAATTTGTGAATGTTTTGCAGGCTCACACATTATATGTGTAACAACGGCCCACACCTACTAAATAGCTGTCATGGCATTAGGCAATTAAGGTTGGAAAATAGCCCTTTTGAATTATTACCATGTGTACACAGAGATATACAATTGCATATGAACATACTAAGCATACGAAGGTGCCACATTTGCACTTACACGTTATAGTAGAATGTATTTTGATGTTTGCTAAATAATGGCTCTCTTCTTGGTAAAAATGTATATGTAATGGAAAACAATAGCTGCTTTACAAGGCCGATGAAAAATACAACTTTAAAATGCAAATAACCCTTTGAAGTAAAAAAAGAAGAAAGTAAGAGCTACCAAGCCATGCAATATTTTCACCACAAACTAAATGGACTTCTGTCATCCTTCCTAATGTCCGACAGGGTCATTCAAATGGATGCTACAAGAACAATGTGACAGCTGTGTGTCCAGCACTGATCCGTGCTGCTGAAAGAGCAGAGCCTGCCGGGACACAACACATGCTTACCACAAACAGAAAACATCTGTGATGCCGACACTGCTAGCCTCTTCGTTGCTGGACTCCCAAAATGTCATTGAAGTGATATATGAAACATATGTGTGTATTACAGAAAGCCCCTATCTGATAAAGATTATCATACGTGCTGGAAAACGTTGGATGAGTCACAGCCAACACTGTCGGAGAAAAACCTGTTTCACCGCATGATTAATCCTTGTAAAGAAGCTGGTTGGACAAAGTGATGAAAAACAGAAAGCAAGAAAGTAGCTGGCAGAACACATTTGAGATTTACAAGCCCCCACATCTAATAAAATACACATCATACCTTTCCTAGTTGTTGCTTCTTTACCAGTTCAGTGATTATATAAATCACACACTACCAAAGTACCAAGTAACTGTAGCTGCTGCTGTGTACCAAAGGGAAGAGATGTCTACTGAAATTCCCTTACAAATATAAAAATGTAATAGAGCAAGGCAATCTATGTCAGTATGAGTTGAGTGCTTGCACCATATACTACAATTTGCAGCCATATTGTGGCATTTATAGTCAGTGAAGCTTTAATTGGACTTGAAGGGTATCTTATTCCTCTATGCTGTAGGCCATTGTTGTCCCAAAACTATTAAACACACAAATCAGTGAGCCACAATATCACACTGGGTGACCATCCTGCTACTGCTATTACTGTGTATTAATCTGGAGGTGAAAATAGACCCCAAGAAATGCACTATTTACTTCTGTTTGAGTAATGTTAGATAAAAATTAGAGCTCAGCCATTTTATTTTATTATGAAATGACTAAGCCGTTTTTAATGTTTGGTTACATCATAGGAACCACATGTAAATCAGAAAGAGGGAGACAGATTAACATATTTATTGGTCTTTTAATGGGATTTGTTGACATTAAGAAACATTTAAAATAACATAAGGTTTTGAACTTTTAATGAGGATGTAACATTATTGTAATGACCTTGCCAAGTGTAGTAACACTTAGTAACAGCCATTGACATGGATTAGTGAATTGTAGATTGTTATATTTTCATTTGTACAGACAGTCCATAAATCATGTCACGACACAGCTAGTTTTCATTTTTTAATTGCAGTTTATCAAAAACTGCCACTACCAACTTGAACTCAAAAAAACAAACAGAATATCGACATTCCATCCTCAACTAAAACGCTCCTTCCTGTCACTAATTTATCCCGGCTGTCTGCACATCTGCTGAATCACATTCAACTCCCCAAAGGTCGTTTTACAACAAAAGTCCTTCACATCATTTCAACATGCTCTAAGCCTCCTTTAGCTGCGCAGGGAATTAAATACTCCCTATAGCCGATAGTGTATATCACAGCTGCTTTTTAAAACCACACACATGCCCTATCTATTCTTTTATGCCCTATCCCTATTTGACCGATGATTATTGTTTAACTTGTCTTAAATGCATCCCAACTGTCAGTTGTTAAAAGCAATAATAACTGTAATTACACTGTAATCAGGATAAATGTGCACAAAATCGATGAGTCTCATGATCACAGGTTACTTTTATTTTCTACTAAAAGACGTGTTTCATGCAGGTTTTGTCACTTTCCACAACAGTCAACAAAAACACAATGGAATTAGTGTAGGACCACCTGGAGGCAAAGATGAATGTTAAAGTCGCTCAGTACAACGTTGCGTGTGTGTGCAAATTCCTAGAGGCTTTATAAATAGTGAGTCTTCTTCTTCTGTTACATGCCGTTACATGCTTTCACTTGATAACCAACAGCCAGCCAATCATACACTGCAATGAATTAATGATGGGGGGGGGCGCTGTTCAGACAATCATGCTAAATGCGCTAGAAAATAAATAACAAAATAATATAACCAAGTGAAATATTGTTGAAAATCTGTGTACAGCACAAAGTATCCCAAATGCTCTTGATAGAAGTGTTGCTCTCTATCAATCCATCAACTGCTCTCCTCAAACTTATAGATGTGGTACAGTTCTGTTGGTCTCTTCATTGATTAGCTGGATGTGGCAAGTAAAAAGTAAATGTTTATCTTTTGTCTAACTTTGCGCTCACTGTGACCTACAGAAAATGTGTGCACTGACAGGCTGTGGCACAGCTAAAGTTTAACCGTGGAATAGAAGGCATATGTGAAGCAGAGTATACTTAATGTAAAGGAGCGACTGCGCATGGAGGAAACTATACGCTCTACTTCACAAGGCCTGCAATGATCTTCATATGACAATAAAAAGAGGTAGGTAAATTCTCTCCCCTGCTCAGAATATACTGACTGAGTTTAATAAGATGCAGAAATGGGCATAAGTACTTGTCAAACATGCAACACACAAAGCCTGTTTTAAAGATGACAGCTCAGCACAGCATGCTTCAAATCAGCCACCCAACCTATTAAAAATAGTTTCCTTTCTTACACAGCTGCTTGCATATTAATACTATTAAGACTTAAATAACTTTTGCATGTAAACAAGGAGACAACAAAACACACGACTCATGCATGCATTATCATCTCCAGACTGTAGAACAACAGTAAACACAGACAGATGTTACTGCACAGCATATTTAGAGGCTTTTGCTTGGATTTTTAGGTTGCAGGAGAATGTTGGAGAGCATCGTTAATACAGAAATAAAGCAACCGCAAATTCAACGCAACTTCTTGTCTTTCTTACTGCCTGTCTGCATGACATCATTAAGGGTAAACGACATGAATGCAATCTGCTCAAGTTCACTGTCTTTCCCGCACTCCATCAGGCATGAAAACTGATCCTTGTCTCCGTTGTAAGCCAGGTCTGAGTAGCCGCTGGGCCCACGATGGATGATCCTGGGCCTGTCCCACCCGGATGAGTGCAGGGGGGATCGGTTCAAATACACCCCCATGTCCCTTCTACTCGACTTGTTAGTTGGGTGGATGAAGAGGAGCCAGGTTTGTGTGTCTGGAGACAAGAGCGATGTGCCGCAAGCTTTGCTTTCAGCGTCATCATTGGGGACAAATTCAGGAGCTGGAAAGCCAATGACGCTGCCTTGACAGCCTGAAGGTGGTTCGACGAGCTCTGGAGCAATGTGGGGTTTGTCAAAATACACACCGCTGTTTTCACTCAGGGCCTCACACCTGTGGCCTCCAGTGTTACGAGCATTGCAGTAAAGATGACTCCTGCCCTCGTGGTCTATGATCTCTGCCATCTCACATTCACATGACTTTTTTCGAAGCATCTTACCTATATGCCACGTCTGGCCAAAGTCCTCACTATATACTGACAGTGCACGTGGGTAGACTGTAAAAGGAATGGGAAAGGAACAGCATCGGTAGGGGACATAATAGGCGTACGCTGGGATGATCAATCTGCCGTTCTCCAGCTGAACACCGTGGCCCGGACCCACAGCGAATGTGGCCCACTTATGGATAGTTTCGCCAATCACACTTTCTGTTAAGTCTCTCGCTTGACTCCAGGTTTGCCCGTCATCGCTGCTGCTAACACAGCAAAGACGCGCCTTGTTCTTACCTGTGATGATCTGCCTGGGCTCTGTGGTTGTTCCCAAGATACAGATGAAAAATAAAAACAGGGTTTTGTTGTTTTTTTCATACACAGGGCAAGGATTCATAGTGCGGTGGTTTGGTAGACATGCTGTTGACAGCTCCTGACTGGACGACCACTGGAAAAACATGACAGACAACAGTTAAAAAGATGAGCACAGATATTGTTGACACATATGAGTGTTAAAGCAAAGGCGTATCTGCTGGTTACTGCATGTGAGTAATAACCTGAACAGATCCATCATCTTTAAACGTTCCTCTTCTCATAACAAGAATTTTGGCATCTTGGTCAACGGGTGAGGATCTTTTCTCTGCAAAGGCGAGGAAGGTGCGACTGTGCCTCAGATAAATTAGAGCAGGAATTCTGTATGTTACCCCACTTGGCTCCTTTTCAAACAAAGTTGTTTTGACCGGTTCCTCTCCACTGCCACTCTTTGATGATGTGTTTCCCATGGTGGATCAGAGTTCCTGTGAATTCGAAATGTTCCAAATATATGACAAGTTTTGGCTTGTTTTCTTTAGTCTTGTTCAACAATCTTTGCACAGAAAGAGTTCACACTCCAACAGCTCCTCATAGACACATATGATTGCATTGTTACAAATAGCATCTAATGTATATTGTGCATGCAAAACAAAACCCTTACCTTCACTTGTCACTCTTTACATCTGTCACCCTTGATCTTTTCGTGAACGGCATCATACCGTCTAATCTCAGGCCACAAAAGAGACCTCTGATGTTCACGATACTGATGCTATGGGCTCATCAGAAAACAAGACGACGCTGGAGCGACAGACACAGTCGCACTCACTTCCGTATTCGTTTAGACTCGTGCTGACTAAAATACACGTTAGCTTTAACTACCTACGTCAGCTAGAGCTCCAACGATTCAGGTGTGTCAAGTATCACTCATTTTGTTGTGCAAACATCTTAATGACAGACATGGTAGCTACTAAATGTTAGAGAACAGGAGTTATCAGAAACATACTCTGGTGGGCAGCATCACGCATGCGCAATGTGGTCAATCCCGATTAGACGCTAGCTAGCTAGCTAGCTAGCTAGCTAAATAAAAAGAACACGGGTCAAACGTAAATTCGCCTTGGTGAGTAATTGGATACCGTGTGTTATATATGGAAAACTGCGACATCTTCGTAACAATATATGTTTTATGTGTTAAAGTATCTTAACATGGATAGGTTGACTATTATCTTATCATTGAATTCAATCTTTGACGTCTAGGCTGATGGGTTTCTTCCGCTTCCTCCTCCGCCTGTAAAAAAACCCCAAAACACTCATGTTTACTATTTACCGCCACCCTCTGGGCAGGAGGCGCAGCTCTCGACATGCTGTTGCTAGGATACAGGGCACTACAGTGTATCTCAAGATTAAGATATATTGTAGCAAGTAGTCGGGTCAGTTCACTTCGTGAAACGCGTAATAAACACATGAAAAGTTGTTTTCGATAAATAGATCTCACAAGCAAACAAGATGACTGCAGCATGCTATAAATTTGATGATGGCCAGACTCAGAGCAATCCTACCAAATGTTTCCCTCCCTGGACATTACCCCGTCGAAGAAAGGAAGGTGGGTCAAGTTAAATTAGCTACAAAACAAAACACTTAACTACCATGTAAAGGCGCTCATTGTTATTAAGTATGTATTTGTAAATCTGCTGATTATATTTTATTCAATTTGACTTGCCTTGTAGGTGCTGGTCATTGGCTTGTGTCTTACAGAAAGGCAGAGGAGCAGAGATGCAGGGATGTGCATAGAAGAATTAAAGAATTTGAGAACAGGGGGGCTGATTTTCCATATGGTAACACATTAGATGGACTCTACTTGGTAAGACACTGAAATCTACATATGTAAGAAGTGATAATTTAATAAAAGAAAGCAAGACCGGTTGGTGACCCCAAACAATTACAATTTTGTTTTGTAGCTCCAATTACATTGTGTTGACAAGCCGTCTGAGCTCTGCTCTGTTGACATCAGTGAGCAGAAACTGAATGCTGTAAGACTTACTTTTCACATAGTTATTACATTTATTTGGTCAGTGGGAAAAAAAACAATTACAGCTGTGTTTCCTTACTGTGCACAGGTCAAGACAGAAGACCTCAAGGTGTTTGACAATGTTGCTTACATCAATGCATCTATTAACTTCCTCTCTTTAGGTGATTATTCTTATAGATCATGCAGATTTACCTTCCAGAAGATTTCCTGCATCTTGCAAGAAGTTGTAACTTTGAGAAAATGTTTTTCTACAGCTTCTTTCAGCAGTTTTGTGTCTTTAAGAGAACTCAATCTGGCATTAAACGGGTTATGCAACATGAAGTTTGATGCTGCAGACTTCCCTCATCTCGAGGTAAGATGACTTTGACATAGCCTACTTATTAGATAAACTAGTATTATATATAGGTTATTTATATACAGTCATGTGAAAAAATTAGGACACCCATGCTAACGTTGACTAAAAAGAGGAATAAAAAAATCATCTTTTGGAAATTGATCTTAATGCCTTAATTAAAAAAATGAGGAAAAATCCAACCTTTAAGGACACCAATTTTCTTTGTGAATGAATAATGTATCGTAAATAAATAAATGTTCTTCCTTAAAATACAGGGGTCATAAGTATACATACCCCTATGTTAAATTCCCATAGAGGCAGGCAGATTTTTTATTTTTAAAGGCCAGTTATTTCATGGATCCAGGATACTATGCATCCTGATAAAGTTCCCTTGGCCTCTGGAATTAAAATAGCCCCACATCATCACATACCCTTCACCATACCTAGAGATTGGCATGGTTTTATTTCAGTTAGCCTAATAGCTGGCTTGATTTGCATTGAGAGATGATTTTATTTCTGATTTTAGATTTTTTATTTGATTTTATGGAAAGTACCCCATGCCAATCAAAAACATAGGGGTGTACTTACTTATGCCCACCTGTATTTTATGGAAGAAAATTTATTTATTTACGATGCATTATTCATTCACAAAGAAAATTGGTGTCCTTAAAGGCATTAATTAAGGCATTAAGATCAATTTGCAAAAGATGATTTTTTTATTCCTCTTTTTAGTCAACTTTAGCATGGGTGTCCTAATTTTTTCACATGACTGTGTGTGTGTGTGTGTGTATATATATATATGGAATATTAACAAGCCACAGAGTCCAACTTGGCATGACCTTTTAGTCCTAACAAGAACCTGAAAGCCTTTTATTTCCAAAATGTTCATTTATCAGCTTCTTTTACATCTGCAATTCTTTCAAAATAAGAGCTTTTGATATTAACTGGTATCAAACAAAGAAACTATGGACTGCCAATTTATGTTGTGTCTCTACTGATCATGCATGTTAAGAATAGAATTTCAATATTTGTACTGAGGGAGGGAGGGTAAAATGCATAATTAATTCATGCTAGCGCATGGCAGGGCACCAGGAAATCTAGAGAATTTGTAAGTATGTAACATTGATAATATTTCACATTGCAATATCACAGGCCTGCACTCGATAATCCTTTTCTATTTTGTCTTCATGATGTGGTAATGTCCATCTTAATGATTTCTTTAAATCCTTACAGGTTTTGGATTTGTCCTACAACAGTTTGTCAGCTGATAATATTGTTTCTATTGGTCGGCTTTCACGTCTAAACGTCCTTCATCTGACTGGAAATAAGCTTCGTCATCTTCCTCCTAATCTGGGTTCCTCCAGCCATGACCCAACTCAGTTAGTAAATTACTTTTCACGAAACAATACAGGAGTGACTAGTCACCAAGTGTGTTATGAGATTTTTTGTTTATTTATAGCATTCTTACTATATATATATATATATATATATATATATATATATATATATATATATATATATATATATATATATATATATATATATATAATTTATTTATTTTTTTTAAATGCTTCACCTAAACAGACAACTTTCTGTGTCAACTCAGATGATACATTTGCTCTTGTTTGCTAATAGTCTCTGTCTAGTTTGATTTAAACTTACAAACAAATCAATACAAATGAAGCCACTTCTCTGCTAACAGTATATGGTCATTTGTTTCGGGAAAAATAGCAAAGACACAAGCAGATAATTGATTAATTTATTGAATGTGGTGTGGCTTTTCTGTCCCAGGTCCACACAGGTCAGCTCTGTCAAACCTTGCTTTGTGTAATTGCGGTGTTGCTAGTGAGATGGTGGCAAAACACCTACTTTCCATATAACAGCTATTACAAAAAACTTTGATATGAGTCATGGAATAACTGGCAGAATGAAAGAGAACTAATCCGTTTCATAATATGTTTTCAGCAACATGCAAATTCTTCTTCTAACTACAGTCTGATACTGCATCCAGTCTTACTTTTCGCAATTATTACTGCAGAAATCATCATTAATTGACAGCCACATAATACATTATCTTTCTTACAAAGTATCACCATGTCTTTATTGTTACAGTTCATGAGTAACAATGAATTGTAATGTGTTCAAAGTTCTTACATTGGTATGATTTCATAACAGTTAATTACAGCGAAAGGCAGTTTTCACATTGACCAAGAGGGGGTGCACAAATATTCCAAATTCACACTTGATTCTGGTGAAGCAAATGTAATGACATTCCATACACCTAATCTACAGCCAGGTGTATAAAGCCGAGCATAAAGTGGTGTGCACACATACTGTATATAGTATGTTACTGTAACTTTACAAATGAATGTAACTATATTTATCAGTATATGTGTGAATTGTATTGTTTTTCTTGGTGCAGGCCGGCTAAAGAAGAAGACACACAGTTTAAAGCACTTGAAGTCCTGATGCTTGATGATAACAAACTGTCGTCTGGAGTCTTCAACAGTCTTGCTAACCTTAAGAGGTCATGATCTGGTTTGAAGTTTGCTATATCAAACAAAGTGTTAGTTGAAGGGATACTTTACCAATTTCAATCCAGCTCTGTGTCATCTTTGTGTGGGCAGTGCAGTGTGTGGCTTTCCTCTGTGGCGCTTAAGGCAGACTCGTATATCACAATGCATAACTAAATCTGTAGAAACATTTATTAAGAATTTATAATTGTCAATTACAGGCTAAAGTATTTAAACCTGCAGGAGAATCATATTTCTGATATACCATATTTGCAACTTCCGGGCTGTTCCCAACCTTTGCAGACTTCTATTGAAGTGCAAGCTGAAGAAGGGGAACTTGGTAAATCTGCTTGATGTATTCTATAATTACTTAACAATGGACCTGCATGTCAGAGTTTCCTCAACATCCTCAGAAAAATATATTATTATAACTATATATATACTAATATTTAGTAATTTTTATCCTCTCAATCCTCTATCCAGCCCACACTGAGACAAATCTGAACACCATTGAACATTTCAAGAGCATCTCACAGGTAATTCATTCTACAGTTGGTGTTTGAGATGTTTCATCACTGTGTTTCCTTTATTTTAAATCTCTGCATCGGTCACCCTATACATCTCTCACAAGGACAATTGTGAGGAGCACTGCAAAAGATCCAGTTTCCCACTACCAGAGCTTCAGTTCCTCAATTTAGCCAACAACAAGGTGTGTTGGATAATCTGTACAAACAAAACAACCACAACCCTTTTGAAAAATAAGCTAACATGTCTCATCAGTGTTTCGTCATCAGATTGCAGAGGAGGAAGCACTGATGGCCGTCGCTCTTTTCCCGATGCTTCGAGAAATTGACATTTACTCCAACCCTCTGACCACACAGAGAAGTGGTAAGGCTATTCCTATATGAAGCCATTTTTTTTTTAAAGATTGGTTGTGAATTGTCAATGCTGAAATCGCTTTTATGTTTTTGTGTGAGCACAGGAGACCCTCCCTTACTGACCTATTACCTCCATGAGAGACTGGGGATTACGATTAAGCGTAAGAAGACACAGGAGGCGGTGAAGCTTCCACTGAAGGTGTCCACTGATCCAAAATGGAAGGTTGGATGTGCATTGATGTCTGACAGTGACCCTCCAGATTTCGCTTTAGGGACCGTTCGGTATTTATGGAATGGACCACCGGAGGAAAATAGGGGAGGGTCATGTCTTTTTATTCTTTGCTGAGGGGAGGGTCATCCAACATTTTTCAGTCCAGAGGGAAGGGGGGGGGGGTCACCCAACTTTTGTATTCATGAAACAGCAACATTTCAAAGTGGCTTGTTTGGTGCATATTTTTCCATGTAGCTCTTAGTCTTGGCCCTCCTTTGCTACCAAATGGGTCTGACCCATGAGTTTGCTGGGGGGCAGAGGGAGTCTGGTGGCTGAAACAGGTAATTTCATTGTTTAAAAAAATTAGTGTAATAATTACGTCTGACATGATCAGATATTTTATAAATATCTTAAATAACACAAAACAACAAAATGGTGGTAGGTAATACATCTGATTTCATATACTGCTTTAGTAAAAAAAAGTATTACCTGGCTGACAATAGGAGCAGCAGGACGTAAAAAACGAAAATGACTGTTGCACTATGTCTGGACATCTTACCGTGCCAAGGTTGCAATAAAGGTTTCCTAAATGCCACATTTGATGTCAGCTTACTAATTGATTGTGGGTTTTGTGTAGATTTTGACTTTTATACGTTTATTCCACTTTGTTTAAACAGCGAAGTGGAGGAAGCCTAGTGACGAGTCTATAGCAACCAGTTTGTGTGTTGAATCCTACCCAGAGTGCCTTGCTGAATGGTCTCAATATTTTATTGTTGTATTTCATGTGAATACTAGTTTACTAGAGGAGTAACTTAGTATTTGAAGTAATGCAGGAAGTGTGCATTTAGTTTCCATACTTATTGTGTTTCCACAACAATGTTAGTGAGTAAATCTACTGAAATGGCCACCACACCATAACAGAGGAGTATGATGCGTCAGATGAGAATGCAGAGGTTTAGTCACATATGTCATGGCTGTAAAAAAACAATGGGAGTCTGTATGTATTTGCCATGTGCAAACCAGTATAGAAGGTATTGATAAATTGCTAGGGGAGGGTCATGCCTTTTTTTCTAAATCATTTTGGAGGGTCATAGAATTTTTTGTTACTGGTGAGGGGAGGGTCATGTCTTTTTTGGCTAAAGGTCCCTAAACTTCTCTGGTGGCCCCTTAAATAAATAATGAACAGTCCCTTATGAAAATTAAACAGATACGAGTCATCTTTTTTTCATTTCTATATTGCAGGTGGAAGAAAGAATCCCAAAGAAGCCAATGTTGATGGATGCACCCTGTCCTGCTCAAAGTCAGGTAGAGAAAAGTAAGATGACTGTAAAGAGAACACCAGAATCTGAGGACGAGAATAGCCGAGACGACACCCTCCAAGAAAACACAGAGTACTTCTTTGTAACTCAGGTTTGCATATCTGTTTTTTGTGGTTTTGATATTCCTCCTCTCTTTTAGTCTCAACATTTACTGAATGTCATTTTATCTCAGGCAACAGATGTTCCTCAATGTGAGTTTGATCTTCAAGCTGATGAGAAAGAAATTGCAGAGAACAAGGACGATGCCAATTCTGAAAGATTCACATGCTACAAAATGTTGATGGATGCGAAACCAGATCCTGATGATGTGGTGGAGCACATCGGTGAGGATTGTAGTTTCAACATTCAGCTATTTATTTTTGGACATTTTTCTCAAGTCTTTAAAAGTTTGGCTAAACAAGTACCCCATTTTTTCTTTCAACAGGAATTCCAACAGCTGTTCGGATGCTGGAACACACACTGAAGAATCTTAACGTTTACAGAGACTCAAAACCAAAACTTGATAGCATTCAGACGCCATACAGAGAAAGAGAGAAGAGGGTTGGATATATTGCATGCAGTGCTCAATATTACTGTCAATGTATAATAATACTAGCAAGACCTGTAAAGAACAAGGAGAATGTTATCACATACATGTCATGACTTTAAACGAATAACTTTTCTATACACAGATTAAAGAACTTCCACCTTGGAAGCCAATAAAGCAGCCAACTGCAAGGGTTGATGAAATGATCAAGGAAATTAAAGAGCATACAACGATCAGAGAAGTCCCCTTAAGTATGCACATTTCTGATACAATGAATAATGAATGTCAGCTAACTTTACCTTTCGTGACCTGTCTTCATATAACATTTTGTTCTCTGTACAGGCAGTGCCATACAAGGCACAGGTGTTAGCAAGCAAGAGCATAAGGAAGCTCTGTCGCTGCTGAGGGACATGAAGACAAAGCACAAGATGGTCCATAAGAAAACAATGGAACAAGCAGCCAGCATTGAGTCTGACAGAAACACCAACCAAAACACAGCTGCACCTCCACCTGTGCAGATGATCTAATTTATATGCAAGCGCTTAGCTAAACTGTGATTTTCTACCTACACCTTGTTGATGTTGGCATACAAATGCTGTGAGTGGAATTGATGAGAAAACCATCCGTGTCAAAAATAAAAGTGGTGGTTGCATGTCGTCATGCATCTTATTGACTTAACGTGAAACTGCATATAAAAACAAATTTTATTTTGAAATGTACCAATGAGAAAACCTATGGCCTAGCCTATAGCAATCACTAGATCATGAGGGAGAAGCATTGGAAAGCTTCAGCGCTTATAATATTCAATTTGTGAGGTTTAGGTTACTGCTGATGATGCAGAACTGTGCAGTTGTGACTGGGTGGCAACTGCTGAAATTACTGTGTTTCTGTCCGTTCCCCTGAGTCTGTCTGATTAATACTGTGACAAGGATAGCGTGATGGTTTAAAGCAGCTGCACCCCCACTGCTGCTATGACCAGAATTAATCCAGCATGCATGCCAAGTTTGCATCAACTGTTTGCCAACAGAGTTTAAATTGTTTACATTTGTATCTGTCAGTGATTCCTCTGGCCTAGTCTATATCCACGACATTCCACTTCCGGGATTGCTCTCGTTTTGCCGGAAATTCCGCCGGATGTCACTCTTTTCGGATGTCTGTTTTCAGATGTCCATTACCTTCCGCTTTCTTTGTGTTGTTATTTTAAACTCTGGGCAATTTATGAGGACTATGGTTAACTGCTCCTCAGATCTCTGCAGGGTAAATCCAGACAGCTAGCTAGACTGTCCAATCTGAGTTTTCTATTCCACCAAAAAAAGTTCCTTACCAAGGCTATTTTGCAGAGGAACCATGGCTCCACTCGGCACTTAGCACCGCCCAAGATGATTGTGATCGGTTTAAAGACCCCGCTTTGCAGGAAGGTCTGGCAATGCCAAGATGCCAGATGCTATGTGAGAATTTGCGGCACGCTGTGCAGACCAAGATCTTTGATTGACTGTTTGCACCCCGTAAACACACGCTCAAGCGCACTTCCCAGTCATATTCTTATTCTCCCATAAGCTCTCACTCCTTTCCAAATAACTCTGCTAACCCACAGACCAGCTATATCATTCCAGTAAAAATCAATAATATCAGTAATCAGAGGTACAGCGCTACACGCTCCTCTGTGCTTCCTTTGGAGCAGCCACCCATTCATAATCCCATAACTACGGTGTCTGTCCTCCAACTGAGATCGGTAAAATCAAACGTAAACCAACGAGGTGCTATACTTAACAACCTAATTGGAATTAAAACAACCACTGCAACGATAGAACAGAATAGTAGAATCAAATGTGGACTATTAAATATTAGATCTCTGTCTTCTAAAGCAATATTGGTAAACGATTTGATATCAGATAATCAAATTGATGTATTCTGTCTTACTGAAACATGGCTGGGCCATGAAGAATATGTTAGTCTAAATGAAGCCACTCCTCCCAGTCATAATAATACTCAAATTCCTAGAGATTCAGGCCGAAGAGGGGGAGTTGCAGCCATATTTGACTGAAGCCTGTTAATTAATCCTAAACCTAAACTCAATTATAACTCGTTTGAAAGTCTTGCTCTTAATCTTCAACATCCGATATGGAAAACATTACAGCCAATTATATTTGTTGTTGTTTACGAGTGCCAGGCCCGTATTCAGAATTTTTATCTGAATTCTCAGAGTTTTTGTCATGTGTAGTCCTAAACTCAGATAAAATAATTATTGTAGGTGATTTTAATATCCATATGGACAATGACAGTAATAGCCTTAGTACTGCCTTCAACTCACTACTAGATTCAATTGGTTTCAGTCAGAGTGTGCATAAGGCCACGCACTGTTTTAACCACACCCTCGACCTTGTGCTGTCATATGGCATCAAAATTGAAGATTTAATAGTATTTCCACAGAATTCTTTATTATCAGACCATTTTTTAATAATTTTTGAATTCTTACTACCCGACTATACGAAATTAAATAAAAGCTTCTACACTAGATGCCTATCTGACAGTGCTATAGCTAAATTTAATGAAGATATTCCAACAGCATTTAACTCAATGTCGTGCTTTAATATAACAGAGGACCTTTATGTTAACTTTAGTCCCTCCCAAATTGATAATTTTGTAGACGGTGCTACGGCCTGCCTACGAACGACTTTAGACTCTGTTGCTCCTCTCAAAAAGAAGATGATGAAGCAAAGGAAACTAGCACCTTGGTATAACTCCCAAACTTGCAAATTAAAACAAATCTCACGAAAACTTGAAAGTAAATGGCGTTCCACCAAATTGGAAGAATCTCGTTTAGATTGGCAAGACAGTCAAAAAAATTATAGGAGGGCGCTCAGAAATGCCAAATCAGACTATTACTCAACACTAATAGAAGAAAATAAGAACAACCCAAGGTTTCTTTTCAGTACTGTAGCCAGGCTGACAGATAGCCACACCTCTACTGAGCCATCTATTCCCCTAGCTCTTAGTAGTGACGACTTCATGAGTTTCTTTAATGATAAAATTATAACAATTAGGGATGGAATTCATCACCTTTTGACACTATTGACCATACCATCCTTTTACAGAGACTGGAACATTTAGTTGGCATTAAAGGAATCGCACTAAGCTGGTTTAAGTCCTATTTCTCTGATCGATCTCAATTTGTTAATAGCAATGATAAATCCTCCAAGTACGCTAAAGTTAGCCATGGCGTTCCTCAAGGCTCAGTGCTTGGACCAATTCTATGCTCCCTATATATGCTTTCTCTAGGCAATGTTATTAGGAAACATTCAATTAACTTTCACTGCTATGCAGATGACACCCAATTATACTTGTCAATCAAGCCAGACGAAACCAGTCAGTTAGCTAAACTTCAAGCGTGCATTAAAGATATAAAAACTTGGATGACCTACAATTTTCTGATGTTAAACTCAAACAAAACTGAAGTGATTGTGTTGGGCTCCAAACACCTCCGAACTTCATTATCTAAAGATATAGCTACTCTGGATGGCTTTGCCCTGGCCTCCAGCATTACTGTTAGAAATCTAGGAGTTATTTTTGATCAGGATATATCCTTCAATGCCCATCTAAAACAAACCTCAAGAACAGCCTTTTTTCATCTTCGTAACATTGCCAAAATTAGGAATATCCTGTCACAAAACAATGCTGAAAAACTAGTCCATGCATTCGTTACTTCTAGGCTGGACTACTGTAATTCCTTACTATCAGGATGCTCAAATACATTCCTTATGACTCTCAAGCTGATGCAGAATGCTGCAGCACGTGTTCTGACAAAAACTAAGAAGAGAGATCATATTTCTCCTGTATTAGCTTCTCTGCATTGGCTTCCTGTAAAATCCAGGATTGAATTTAAAATCCTTCTCCAGACCTACAAAGCTCTAAACGGTCAAGCACCTACATATCTTGAAGAGCTCTTAGTACCTTATTGTCCCACTAGAGCACTACGATCCCAGAATTCAGAGCCTCTCGTGGTTCCTAGAATCTCTAAAAGTAGGATGGGAGCCAGAGCCTTCAGCTATCAAGCTCCTCTCCTGTGGAACCAGCTCCCTGTCTGGGTTCGGGGGGCAGACACCATCACCATATTTAAGAATAAACTGAAAACACTCCTCTTTGATAAAGCTTATAGTTAGGGAGCGAATAGAGTAGAGTAGAGGGAGGCAGGCCAGTACAGCCCGATCCAGTTGGGGAGAGTTCTAGCCCGACCAGGCACCTCTCTTTAGCCTGCCTCTCTTAGTTATGCTATTATAGTTCTAGACTACGGGGAAAGTTCCTTCCTTCCTGTGACACACTGAGCTGCTCTCTCCTCTCTCTTTCCATTTGTTTCCATTTGTGTGCATCCTTGCCCCAGAAATACTTGTTACTAACCTAGCTCTGGGGAGTTTACTTAATTCCAATATTAAGGCAACATGCTGTGGTAATCAGTGGAAGATGTGGATTCCAGCGCACATCTCTTTTCATTTTTCATCTTCTGATCAGGGAAGCAAGACAACAGAGTCGTGTAGATTGATAAAAGGCCACTAAATATAAGTGTTTTGCTGATCAGGTGGACTTTTTAAACATTTATACTACAAAGTAGTAGGAAATAGGTTTGTAAATCATTGATCCACTATCTCATAACTGATAACTATGTCTAATATCTTATGGTTTGTTGAGTCTGGTGGACCTGCTCTTTTAGTGTTTCAACAATGTGATTGTATGAATTCAGTATGTGAAGCTATGCTAGCTATGAAGCTAGCTGTGATATTTGTATTGGGCAGGAATAAGAGGATTTAGTGGAGCAGTAATTGTAATTTTAAACAGACCTCTGCAGTTCAATATGATTTACAATCCACATTCTTAAACATAAATAATAATGTTTTATCATACCATATGGTTGATACAGTTTACAGTGAATGCTTTTTCATTTCTAGTGATGTTCTTTTTTTGTTTTTCATTCCCTTTTTGATTTCATCATATTGTCCTTCATATGACTTTAATTCTTCTTCTTCAGAGCAGCTTGCAGATGTGGAATGCAGGTTTAGCCCAGGTGGAATAAATTAACAGATACTCTGAAGATATTTCATGGGATCCAACATTCTTATATTCATGTGTGGATATTTCCCTTCTGTGTATTGAATGATAAATAATATATGTGTTGCATACAGAAACCAAAGGGCTTTGTGTACACAGCCAGCAGATACTTTATGGTTAGGTTGTCATTCTATGACATGTTTCACATTTTCATTTTTATTTTAAAATTTCATTTAAACTGTTAACATTAATTTTTCATCCAAACATTTTGAAATATTTCTTTTCTCTTTCCTTTTGAAATAACTTGAGTCCTCATTGTCATTCAAAATCAATTATCAAATTATTTGCTTAGAACTTTTGCAATAACCAATCAACATTAAACAACTTGCTATGCTTCTAATGACACAAACACTGAAAGCAGTAACTTTGTTGTCATGCAATTTGAAAATCGTATATTATTCCTAAAAGGACAGGTTACAAAAACAAATCACAAATATTAGAAATTTAAAGTTACAACACCATAAGGATGGTTTACATATATGACAGTGTATTGAACAGTGTTGATCTGTTAAAGAATTTCACATTTGGAAAACAATCAGTAGTTTCCTGATCAATGCAGGCAAACACCTGGCCTTCAGTCTGAGGGTCTGGTTGGGATCTTTTCATCTTTAGCAGTATATTTGATGATAACGAGGACACTGTGCCAAATGGCAGCGATTTGACATGCTGCAGAAACATTATTTTCCAGTCCGCTGGAGCTCAGTTCCACTCAGCAGAGCTTGTCGGTGTTGCAAAGATATCCCACAGTATCAGACACAACAGCTGATGAATACATCTGATGCTCAATGTGATTGAATTTTATCAGAATTGCAATAAAATCTCTTCAGAATTACTGTGTTTTTCTCCATAATACTTTTACGGCTCCATCCAGGCTTGAGTGCAACTCAAGTAAAGGCCTTCTGAGGACTTGTTATTGCTTTTATGATGGAGCTTGTTCTTCAGCCAGTGAGTCCTGGCTATCATTTAGAATGCTGTTACTAAGTAATTTTGAAGTGATAATGATTAGTACTTCAGGCATCTACGGTTGCATAAGTGCAGTGTTTCATGATGGAATTCTAAAAAGAAAATGGACATGTACTATTGTGCAAGAGGTTGTCATACACATATGTTTTCCATGGTTGGGGGCAGTGATCAGTCTCAGTAACAGCTGTTATATTCCAGGCAGTCAGTAGACATTCACTGACTTTATCACAGACTTAAATACCTCTTAAATAACAGACAATCTGAAACAATCTTCCCCACATATACATGTTCACAAGATGGTGAAGAATAGTATGAACGTGTTTAGATGATTACCTTCCTGCTTTTGTCACTAGTTGTTTTGTAAGTAAACCTTCCTTTGACTGCTTGTGTTTCTGCTAACTATTATAAACCTACTGAAGCCTGCCTCTGCTCTCCCTGCCAGATTTACACTTTCCAGATAACTTTGTATTCACTGACAGTGCAGTTGACAGTGACAGTATATCGATCAAAATACCAATCGATCAATCATTTGGTTGAAAAATTGATTAATGAAACTAATACAAATTAGTTCCTATGTTGCATTAACTTTTAATGCATAAAAGGAATCCTGGTTGCACACCCTCACCTCTACCTTTCTCTTCAATCCTGAAAGATTTTGGTATCAAGAGAAAAATCAGAGGGGGGAATACAAAAGTGAACACAACAACAAGATTCCCTTTTGAGTCTGATCAGGCGATCTGTATGTAATCAAAGTGAGTCAACATTATGAAATACCATCAAATAGAGCAACTGTTAAAGGTACTCCAGTGATTTTGTATTGCACTTCCATAAAGTTGGGAGACTCACTAGTGACATATTATGAAAAAAGATGGTCAAAATTGAAGCAGCAGAGGCAAAGATATCCTGACTTTTAGTCCCATTGTTTCAAGCCCCCAAAAACACTGGCTCCTACACTTCCCATAATGCAACTTGATGGCGTCTTATTATTAAACGCCTACATCGTAGTCAGACTCACACACACCAAGTCTGTAATGCAGGCTTTCTGTTTTAGTCTCTAAACCCAAGCTGAGATAAACCAGATGACATCACTTAGATATCATCAGGGTTATTTCTTCAGAGCGTTTCCCCGTGAGCCACAGAGGACATTGTGAAACCGTTTTCACAGTAAGTTAAACTGAATTTGATTTGTAAAATTGGTGGAATACTCTTTTGAGATTCTTTTATTAACTTTACTTTGATCGCAGCCTCCAACTTAATTCCTTAATTTCTAATTGTATATTAGTGGCTTTTCAAACATCACTACAATCATCTGGCCTGCTAATATTGGTGATTTACACTTATTGACCTCATGGACGCATGCATGCTAAAGAAGTGGAAATTATCTATTATCTATCTATTGTGACAAATCACTTTAAGACTGAAGATAATTACACAATCCACACGTCTGCAATTTGTTTCCTGCAAATTTGTTTGTTATTCGGAGGTTTAATTGTAATAAGAAAAAAATTAGTTGCAGAGTAAAGCCAATAAAAACGCCCGTCTCTTGTTATTTCATTGGACTCTTTCTCACATCAACATCAACACAGAATGTAAGTTGTGCTTTTCCTCTGTAACCTCTTTTGTCCTTAGCCTGTCAAACCAATGAGGTGAGTTATTAACTGAAAACACATTTTCATCCATATAACTAACTCTGGCAGGAGAGTAGGATACACTCTGTCAAAAAGCAAAAATAACAAAAGACATGGTGGAGAAAGGCATTGATGGTCTGTGTCTTAGGGAAGACGGATCTTTGTTTATATATCTATAAGTGTTTTTTTGTCTGTATATTTCAGCGCAGCACATTCTCACATCTGGAGCAGTCATCGCTGCAATCAAGCCTTGAGAAATGTTTGGGTAAGATTAGTTTGACTCTTAAATGGAGGGCCAACAGTTAAGCTTTGAGACTAACCCTGTGGAGACTCAGACACCAGATTTGGCTCAGGAAGAATAGGCCTGAATACCTCATCAACACTCCTCATTACTCATGTGCCAAATGAGTTCATTGCGGACCGGACCTATTCATTATTTCTTTTGATGGGACAATTGAACTGTAACAAACTACAGTTGTAATTCTGGAAAGGCTTCGGATACTCTGGCTGGCATCCGAAAATAGGCCATTATTAGTTACAGATCATAACCGTAAAATTGCTGTTGGCCTTCTTCATCCTGTGAAACAAAAGATCTCGCTGCGGTCTGTCTTTAAAAGTTCACAGTCACTTCAAGCACGTGTTTAAAAGTTGGACCTTTAAATTAAGCTGCTCAGGATAAGGGGATGAAGAGCAGTGTTCATGACATGCATCCCTGTATTGTCCATGTTCTCTTGGCCCGACTCCAATCATCAGCTAAAATGATCAGTACCAACTTAATTAATGAGGGTGAGGGTGTAAAAAACAGAGCACTTGATAGATTTCGGAAGTATTTTGAAGAAGTATAAACTCAGAGGTTCTGCTGAGCACCTTAATCAGCTATGAAAGCAAACACATCTATCAGACTTAATTAACTTAACACAATTTGGCTCCCTTTGAATCAAAGGACTGCCTGATTGATTTGCAATGCTTCAGTTCCTCGCAGACACTGTTTTCATCAGCGAGGAACTACCTGCTGCAGTACACGAGGAAATGTTGTATTCAATCTTTTGAAATTAGTTCAACTCAGCTGCTTTCATTTGCAAAACAGTGTGATTACTGCAATGAAGTCCTTCAACATGACTTTTCTGTGACATGCATGCATTGATGTTCTCTGGCAAATAAAACAACAACAAATGAGATTTGTTAATATCACAACAATGGCTCAGAAGTGCCTCCAATCCTGGGCCGAGTCGTGACCCCGAGTCTCACATTTTCTTTACTTCTCACTGAATCTGGGCTACATGGCAGGGCGGAGTACACATACACAGAGAGCTGACCGACTGCATGATTTATACCTACTGACTGCCCCCAGCTGTTACAATTGCCAGAGCCAAGACTAAGCATGCATAGCTGAAGTGAAACAAATTCAAACATCTACAAAATAAAGACTGATAGGATTTACATCCCAAAAGAAAAGACAAAGATATCGAAAGAAGCAGTCCCAGATGATGCAGCGGGTTTGTTGAAAATCAATCTTGTTTCAAATCTGGACACGTCATATTCATCATTCAATGACCTGCATGGGAAAATGGCAACGTGAAAATGTTAATTACTAATATAAGTTGGCAGCAATAAAGTAGAACACCCCCCTTTCTCACCCTTGTGACTGGAACAGCCTCTTTGGACAACCAAGGGAGAGACTGTTATAAACTGTCAGATCCAACAGCTTACACAAAAATATGGCGGCCTTTTTGTGAGAGTAATTAAGGCATTCAAGGGGAGTGCGTCCGTTTCAAAATATTGCTTCATGCCTTTAGTAAGAGACAGACAGAGCTGTCTGGCGCAAAGTGTGAAAGAAACACAATGAGTCATTGTGGAAAGGGAGGGGCAATAGAGAGCACGTCGGGAGATCACAGAGAAGGGAAGCAATATTATTCTGAAGCGCCCACTCAGTCTACCAAATCTGCAGTTTCACACTGACTGAGTCATGGGAATAATTCGACACCTGTTGATCAAACAGGCCCGGGGACAGACTGCACACAGTGCTGCTGAGCAAAAGACTGCTTTCATAGATCATGCTTACAGTACATGGGTATTAGGGAGCTCAGTATTTCCATGACATTGTCTATCGCAGTGTTATTTCAATTTTTGGATTGGAAGTATTATCTACTTCATTAACTGTGTTTTGGAAATACAGATTAGTTTTGTGGCCTACATGTAGATCTAACAGTACAATCTCACCTATTGAAAATATTCCCCACTACAGTAATTAAAAACATAATTAGGGAGTGATCTATAAGGTTTAAGTTTACAATGGGTCCTTTGATGGCCAGGAAACAATGCCAGAATTTTTATTGCACTACTTACTTATTTAGTAAAAAAAAATAAAATACGAGGCATCTCCAATGCTTTAAAAAAACTAGAATTACTCCCTCACGGTTGTATGCCTTCGTCAACCAGTCAAGTGGAAGTTTACATCCATGTATGTCCAGACTCATTTATTTATTATATATACAGTAAAGACTTTAAGGATTTTCATAAAATGTATGAAGTGTATTTTTTGGCGAAATGGAAGTTATCACTATGCACATGCTGTCTTCACTCAGAGAGTGGGGTGGTGGCATCAAGGCTTGGAGATCAACAGTCTCAACAAGCTGTTAAGGAAGGCCGGCTAGGCGATCAGGTTGGAACTGGACAGGGTAGAGACAGTGGCGGAAGCCATCTTGGATAACCCCTCTCCCCCTCTTTACAACGAGCTGTGGCAGATTGGATGTAGAGGATGTAATTTGTTGTGCAGATTGTGAAGCTCCTTCAGGATTTTTTTTGGGATATAAGGATGTATAAATAAAATTGATTTGACTTTGTAAAGCTTTGTTGTTCTTGGTCTGCTGTATGTCTATTAGTGTGTAAGTTCACTGACAGAAACAAAAAAACAGAGTCAAATTCCAACAAGTTGTAGCCATGGCAGTTTGCTTCAAATATGGATGTTGCCGCCAAACAGCTAAAATTCTAAAACGTGAATGCTTCACACACGTCTTCAACTCGGCATCACTGAAGATCAAAACAACCAGCACAGTTTCAAGATCCAATTCAGTATCTGAACAAATGTCTCCCTTTCAGTTTTGGAGTTATTGTGTTGAATAATGGCCAGAAAAGTGTGTTTTTTGCAGAACCTCATGATGTCACAGTGAAGTTGACCTTTGAACTTTTTGATATAAAAAGCCATCACTTCATCATATTATCCTATTAGATATTTGTGTGAAATGTTTTCATTATTAGTCTATGAATTTTTTAGTTACTATATGGCCATAAATATTCTAATCAGTTCGTCCAAGTGGATTTTTGTGCCAAATCTGAAGAAATTCCCTCAAAGCGTTCCTGAGATTCATTCAATATGTGCAATAATAATATTAATGGGGACAAAGGAGTTTGAACTTCTGTTTTTGATTTCCATGCCTCTGATATCATTTCATCTCAGTTTATAAAACAGTTTATCCGGCCTTCCGGAGTTCTATTTAATGGAGCCTTTAGGCGATGATGGTGTTAGGACCGCTCTGCAGCAGCCACATCTTAAGCCTGTCTGAAGTACATATTCCCAGTGTCTTACTGTGTATGGCTCCTTGCAAATGATTCCATTACATGCCATGTCAAGTTATAACTAAAAACAAATCAGACCACGTTTACTGCTGTAAAACACAGAGAAAACTTTATGGGTTAAAATTGTGAGCAGAGGTACAAAGTGCATTCAGCTACATCAACTATGACCACTTTAAAATACAAACATTTCTGGTATGTCGAGTTGTAGAATGTCATTAAGCTATAATAACAAAGAAAATCCTGTGGCTGCATAAAAATAGTTACAATACATCTATATTTTGACATCAGACAGAATTGGGAAGGCTGTTTTCTCACTAACACGTACACGGCTGTGTATTTGCTGGCAGATTGAACCCCAGTGCAATGCCTTGTGCTACTTAATGCAAAAAAAAGAAAAAATTCAGACAGTCAAATGTATATACACAGTAATCATACAGGAACCAATGCACTTTAAATATGGTGACACTTCATGTTGTATTTACAATAAATATGTTGATGGTCATATAACATCTTTAAAACACCCTTCACCTTCTGAACAGAACGTGGCCCTTGCACAACATATTTTACAATACAGATTATTTTCATATGGTTAAAGCAAATGGTGCGTTTGAGAAATACTGATCCCAAAATGTCCTCAATCATTCAATAGATGCACATATTATCATTACTGACTCAACAAGGTTTCAACCCCCAAATGAATAACTGGATACTGAGGTTGACATGACAGTTATCAAACACTGTTATAGCCTGTGTTTTGTAACCTAATGATTTACATAAAAATATGTGATGATTAAAACATGACAGATAACAATGTATCAGTCAATAAACAATATTATAAATGAGTAATTCCACTTGTATTACAGGAATGACACAGGACACCCAAGTGCAACATGTATGAATAAAGTATGTACTGTATGTTATTGGGAATATCATTATAAAAAGAGTGTCAAGGGAGGAAAAGTCATCAGGGTGAACACAGGTCTTCTATCTGCTTGGGATTTAGAAAAGTCACCATCTCTCGTATGCCGTCTTCACAAAGTGTGGTCTGAGGAGCTGTGCTCAGATTTTCTCTCTCCTCTTTAAATTTTCTCCATGTCTCTGGAATAAAAAAAAACTTGAATTAATATAAAATCTAACACCAAAACCAAAATAGTCCTATTAAAATAAGTCAGCAGGATTTCACAAAAAGGAATCATGAAACAAACCTTCATCAAGTGTTGTAAGTAATGTGTAATTTTCTGGATGATCCACAATGTCTTTTCTTTGAACGTCACCAATTTCCATTAATTGTAACACACCTGTATAAATAAAGAACTCAGATGAGAGTCATACATTTGTGCAGCAATAGTTGTCTTATTCGTCTTAAAGGAATAGTTTGACAATTTGGAAAATACTCTTTGTTTTCTTGCATTACGTATACAGGTGTTGTTCGAAACACGTTTGTCTGTGTGTGTGTTTCTTTTAAGCTGGAATTATGTTTCTGCAGAGATAAATAAAACCCAAATTCCTTTGTCTCTGTTTCACGAATGTTAACGTTTCTTGATTTCTTCTATGTTTTCTTTACAGTAAGGTTTGCTAAATGGCACACTGCTTTCTAGTGGACACTTATGTTATATTCAGTCCGTACAAGTAAAAAAGAACAATGTGTGCAAACGTGCGCAAATGACACCGGTGTATGTTCACTTACATGCAGCCTATAGAAGCGTAATTCCAGCTTTAGTTGAGAAGACTTATACCACTCTTATGTCTATACAATAAATACGAAGGTACTACCAAAATCCTTCGACCAGCACTATACTATACAACAACAAAGCATAAAACGTTTGATTTTATAGCGGGCTATATGCTAGATGCTAAAGCTAAGCTAACTGGCTGCTGTCTGTAGCTTCATATCTAACTGACAAATATCAGAGTGGTATTAATCTCAGTTGCCACCAGTAATTACAGTAGTTACCTTCGACAGTCTTCCATACTTGCACTTCAACCTCAGCAGTACTTTGTCTTTCAACAGCAATGATCCTAACTGTGCTGGGTGAGTCAACTTTCAAAGATGAGTCTACTTTATACACCAAGAGGTTATTTTTATATCCAAGATAACACTGGGTCTGGTTACGTTCAGCTTTACTTTCTAAAGAGACAAAACAGACACAAGTTGTGTGCATGGTGTTTATAGCCGAGAAAACATCATGTCAGTATAAACAGTTAATTATGTCATGAGCCATGTTTGACTACCTGCACAAGTCTTGCAGCACTTTCCCGCTGATTTCATAGGATGTGGGCATGGGTACTGGCTGGGACACGTGATGCGTTTGCAGTCCTGGAGGCCATCAGTACAAGTGCACAGGATGCACTCCAGGACCTTCCCCAAAACTGGGTGCCAAATGTCTCCATGAGAGTATGTCTTGCCATTGTATAAGCACGCTGAGAGAAATGGAAAACAGCTGAGCGTTGTGCTACATATGGAAGCGATCATAAAGCTGTGAGGAACATGCCTATAAAATCAAATACCTATACAGGATCTTTGTTTTGACAATGTCTCACCTCTTTGGTGTTTCCTCTGCAACAAAATCTTCACGGTGGTCTCTGAAGCCCCTTTGAGGTTAAGTTTACTGAGGCTCAGGCCTCTGGGAGAAGTCCTGTCTCTGGGTGTAGTGGCACGGTCGGACCGCGCCCTGCTCTGCTCTCCAGAACACTGGTCGACTGAATGCCTCTTTTGTAAACACAGATATTATAAAACACAGTTATCTTTCATCTTTTCAGCTTTTGGATTTACTTGCTTTTCCCCTCAGTGATAGCTGAAGGAGCATCATAGCCCTAAATCATAAACGTGCATTGCCTGGCTCCAGATCTCTGAATCACTTCCCACATCTCAGATTCTTTCAGCAATTCAAATAGAACAACATTGCAATTCAGTCTTATTGTCAGGCCAAGTGGTTTATGAATATTGAGGGTCAATTTGACAGCTTTGTCTTTAATGATTACAGCAATATGGACATTTCAGAAATAATCTGAACAATGTGATGCCAGGTTGAGCAAATCATCCTTACGATGCTCAAGGGAAAACTATTGATTTGCTCGCCCTCTTTCACAGGGAGGTCAAAGTTCAGCGTGAGCTACTGAGCAGCTCCCCTGAAGCTGGTAGTGAACTCAGTGTTATGTTCAAGGACAATATCATCATCAGAGCAGACACTTGCCTGTGAGACCAGTAACTTATAGTTAAGTGCAGCTGCTCAACTGACAACGCCATATTGCTTCCACTACATTTAAATATATTTTCAAAGATAGTCAAGTTTCATGTGAAAGCAATATCTAGGAAATGTTAATTTTATGATAAATCAGCAAGAACATACAACGCCTCTGTTCAGTTGCTGGTTTCCATCCTCAGTTGATGAGGAGCCACTGGTGCCATGATCTAAAAACCAAATAGGAAATAATAACAAGTGTGAGGACAATGTAATTAACACGGAAAATATGACCATAGGGCTGGGCTGTAATTCCGAATGATTGTATGTATCGACTTTTAGTGGAATTGTTTCATAATGTTATGATTGTATTGTGATGTTTTTCTGTGCATTAAAATGGAACATTGCATTGAACATCATTTTGATAATTTTCAGTGTAACTGTGCATCTATTTGCATTTTGTGATATATAATAAAAAATAAAAAAAAACATTCTTATTAATCAGCCAATGCTCAGGCCTAATCTGCGTGTTTTAGTCCTAAAAAATATGATTTCAGGCTGGAAACAGAATAAAGCCATTTTCTCAGCTTAGAGGAGTTTGACTACCTTTACACACCAAACAGCACGTATCTGGGAAAGAGACTGGTGAGGAACAGGTGACTGGTTGGCATGTCTTCAGAGCGCAGAAAATGTTTCCATTCTGAGAAAAGAAAGGGAGGGAAAGTGTCTTATCTTCTTAAATGTCCAAGTATGAGCTCCAGAGAGCAAGACTTAAGTACTCCAATGTTTCTGCAGGCCTCTTGAGACCTGTTTATTTATTTATATTGACTTACATTTATGTCACTCAGAATCATAGAGACAAAGTCCAAACAGCAAATGATCACAGTGTCTTCTGAGAGCTAATGTTCTTGAAAAATACCAAAAATATTCTGCCACACATAGTGGACACACTCAGACACCAGTGGTGCCTGAGCTGCTATGCAAGGTGCCGTCCTGCTCATCTGAGACAATAAGGATTCAGTGTCTTCCATAAGGACACAAATAACTACAAATAGCTCGAAATAATGGACAACTCATGTCTTGTAAAACTTGCTGAGTAATCCATTTTAAAACCTGCAGTAAATCATATTCCCACTGTCTTCTGTGAAACACAGGAAACCAATATCTTAGGAATAAGCAAAGCTGTGAGAATGTTACATTGAAATCAGGGATGAACAGATACTGCAAAGAGAATAGGACAAGTAATTAAGAGATCCATAGAAGCATAGAAGAAGTGTATTAGGATAAACGTGATTTGTACTGCTCTAAATTTTTTACGAGGAATCTTTTTGTGAAGTATATTGTTATGTGTTGTCTCCTTGGAAACATCTGTTAATATACACCACTTAACAACTCATAAAATTAACTTCTCACATCATGCAGCCTTTGAAGAACAACTCCAGGGTGATGTCAATTTTTGCTTCACTTCCACTTTCCTCTCCGATATCTGCCTTAAATTAAAAATGCCATCCAATGTCTTGTGCCGATTACAACCACGCTATGCCTACATACGAACCAAAGCAAGATGCTTTCACCAGCTACAGATTAAATGGAATTTAATGATGCATTTCCACTTTAACTGGATAGCATTAGCAGCAATACTGTAAGTTAGTGGGCAGAAATACTCTTCACGCATATGCAACATTACAAGTACCTCAAAAAACACATCACACACACCCACACACACACACACACACACACAAACATATCTAAAAAATGTCTGTGCATGGAATACGAGATATTATAACATTCATTTAAAGGTGCAGTAGGTAAGACTTATAAAACTAACTTTCTGTCATATTTGCTGAAACTGACCCTATGTTCCAGTAGAACTACATGAAGCAGGTAATTTAAAAAAGAAATCTGGCACCACCTACAGCTTGTAGTGCGATTTGCAAAAATCCACCGCTCCCTGTTCAGATGCACCAATCAGGGCCGGGGGGTGGGGTGTCTAACTGCGTGTCAATCACTGCTCATGCACACGCATTCATTCTCCCTTGTGGGGGGAGGGGCTTAGGAGACCGTTTTGGGCTTTAGCAGAAAGGGGTGGGGGGACTGAGAAGTTGTCAATGTTAAAAAATTTTGGTTAAGCCCTGGTTCTTCACAATCCTACCTACAGCACCTTTAATGTACATCTAGTAATTAAAGAGTTTGTCTTAACTTTGGTGGTAGTGCTTGAATACACTGTTTAATAGGAAAAGAAACTTACAGAGCATGTGCACATAACACATTGATTGCTTTGCTTGGAGGGGAAGAGGTCGAGCTTTGTGAAGGTCTCCCCTGGCTGATAAATACTTCCATTATACCTGCAGGATTTCACTGAAGCTCGCAGCCCTGCAGGGATCCTGGGCTCATCTGAGGAGGACACATCACACAAGACAGCAGTGTCACCCACTAAAACTCTAAAACTCAGAGCTGATATGGTGTTAGGATAGGAGGACAGTCTACCTGTGCATCTTGGACAACACCGCTGAGGCTCAGCTACTGGGTGTTCACATGGCAGAGCAGGACACTTGATTGTGTTACATTTCACATGACCTGTCTAAGAGAGTTTACAAGCACAAAATCCCAAGCACAGACAGTCGAGCAATTTTAATGTAATATTCCTTTAGATGTTTATTTAGAAGTGATAAATACGTGTTCAACGGTACCTCTGTGCAGACACAGCGCATACAGAACATGAATCCGAAGGGCTCTAGGTAGGGATGCCAGCTGTCTCCTGGGCTGTATGTCTTGTCTTTGAAATTACATACCACCCCGGACCCTGGGTGTCAAAAATGAGGATGAGCTACATGTGGCGCAGATGGCCGAACGTCAAAATAAACGCTTTTACATGTGACCTAATACATACATTTTCGTCAAAGCGTCATCAGCCCAAAGTAATGCAAGCCAGAGGAAAACATGGGAAACTGCAAATGAATACCACTGATCCCACTTCAGCACATTAAAACAAACAGAAGTGTAACTTTTGGTAGCTTCTGTGACAGAACGATAGCCTAGGCCTATAAATAAGTTTCACCACAAAACACCAAAGTTACACCAAATGTTTTTAAACGCAAGAGCAATAGAGGATGTTAATCTTAAAATATCCCTTTAGTTTTGGCTGAATCCGAGAAAGCTTTCTTTATCTGAGTAACATTGTCATGCTTCTCCTTATTTTAAGCCCCGCACACGTTTGAAGAGGACAGAATAAGCATCAGCAGGGTTTGGCTCTTACCTTTCCGGGGTTTTAGCTCTGCATCTGCAAACCAAATGATGAAAAAGAAGAAAAACATGGACTTCATTTTTTACATGTGCGTGACTGAGTCTTCAGCGCGCAATGAGTGTGTTTCTGCCGGACAGAAACTGCAGGACTGTGAGACAAGGATACACAAATATATCAAACTGTTCTTTTGGTTGATCTATGGCGCCCCTTTCAGGAGATAAAAGGTAGCGCCAGCTCAGGAATAGGGATGACAGAATATTAACAGCAGAGTAATCGCATGACCCTAAAATACACAAGATATGGTATGGAGTGATTACATTACAGATGTGGAGGAAGTGTTGAGATATTTTACTAAACTATAAGTAGCGATTCCACACTATACAACTCGATCACAACTAAATCCTGCATACTTTTCCTAAAGTGGAAGTACAAAAGTATTGGGAGCTAAATTTACTTAAAATATCAAAAGTAAAAGTACTCATTAGATGACTGGGTGGCCCCTTTCTATCTACTATTAATATTGTTCATTACTACTATTATTATTATTATTACAAATGCATTATGTTGCATTCTAATGTTTTAACTGGACATCATTTTACCAATACTATTAAAAAAAGAAATATATATATATATACACACATAAACATAAATATAAATATTTTATGAGTTAGTTACTATATGTAATATAGATGTAGTGAAGTTAAATATTTGTAGAAGTACATAGTAGCTTAAAATTGAGTAAAAAGTGAAGTACAAGTGCCACTAGAGTAAATGCACTTAGTTATATTGCACCACTGCCAAACAATGACCATACATTACCCTCACCAACATATGTGGGTCTCCTCGTGACAGGAGGGTAGTTGTCAGATATACATCGGTTGATATACTGAACTTTAGGCAAGAGCGTATAGTAGATGACCAGTGAGTGCACTCATGATCAAGTCATTGTGCTATCTTCTATTACTTCCAGTGAAAGTGAAATAATCCCTGAATAATGCTGATTCAACTGTGGTCATTTTTGAGCCTGTATTTTTTAAAACCAGCTAACATTCACAAAGTAGGCCGTGAAGAATTGAGGGCTAACATGCAGACAGACTTAATACTGTTCTCCATTTATTAACACACGGGGGGGATAACAACGTGCAAACATGTTAAAATAGACATCAAGATGCCAAGAAACTTACTTGAAGATATGACAACCAAAAGAGATGTGACCAATATTCCTACAATGATTCTGGTACTCCTGCACCCTATACTGTGATGCCTATTGCAAGCCATCGCCTGGCTTAGTAATAAAGTAGTTTGTTTGGAGTAACAGCTTAATTCAGTGCAGATGTACATCGAAACAAAGAACATCTCAGACTTAATCACAGATTCTTAAAATCCACAAAACTGTATTTTTTAAAATGGGATTCCTCTTGAGATGGAGGAAATGGCATGCTTCCAACTTACCAAAGATTTGAAACAGGTTGAGACTTACAAAAAAACAAACCCAAATGAATCCAAAATAGATAGTATTTTCCCTTTTATAAACTGCATTGGATAATTGGAACACTGACTTTTCAGCCATGAGTGGCCTAAAACTTTGCTTTCAGGATGTCATCCGGCCTGGCCATAGCTCAAAACTGTCAATATTTTAATAAAAAATGTCACTTAAGATATCGGGTGTTTTTAAGTAGCTGAACACCCAGAAACATAAATCAAAACATGTTTCTTATACTGTATAGGGTCCAATCATGTGTGTGAGAATCTTGATAGTTGAAAGAACGTCACAAGCAAATGTTAAAACACATATAGTATAGTAATCCAGCTCCTTGATCAGACACACCTGAGCATCCTCCACTAAACAAGATTTGGATTCAACGACTGTCATACAAGTTACTCTAAATGTCTGAAGTACAAGATATTGCATTATAGGATGAATTAGACCGCTCACACACCCACACCCACGCACACACCCACACACACCAGACAACAGAAAGCAAAAGTGGTGGAGTCTCAAGAACTGCTGCTGTGCGCCCCTGAGTCGTCCTCTTGCTTCTGCCGTTTCTTCGCTCGGATTTCATTCATGGCTTCCTCTATAGAGCGTGTGTCCCTCTTGTTGGCCACCGGCACTGGAAGAAAAAAATACCAAAATATGGAGTGAATAAAGAGGCGGAAGGAGAACTGTTGTTCGGATTGTGTAAGTGAGGCAAAGCAATACAAGTGATCAGTGCAACAACATTTACTCACCACAGCCATAAGCGCTGTTGGCCTCCAGTGTATGTGCTGCATCTTTTGCAGCTGAGGTGCCAATCAGGTGACTGTACTTGTCTCTGTAGTTGGAGTTGGGACATGTTTCTGCCTTCTTTGTCTGACTGGATGCGGTTTCTTCCAATGCAGCCTGTTCCTGCAGTGAAGAGGAAAGAAAAAGTCAGTCACCGATGAATCAACCCCATATACATAGTTAGATATCACCAATGTGAAATGCATTCTAGGAGTTCCTTGGCAGTAAAAATGTAAAACATTTATTTAAATATACCTGCTTCCTCTTAACCTGCCTCACTAGCTTTTACTTCAGTAAATTAAACACATTTCAACATCTCTCCTGAGAGGACAATGGGACTTGTAGCAGTCAACTGTAGATTATGCATATTACTGAATATAAACTTCATGTAAAAGGCAACACAATAATGATATCCTTAGCCAAAGACCATTTGTGGTCAAGGTTATCCAAGTTAAGGCACCATTGTATTTCTTTATGCTCCATTGAAGTGACCTTCTGTGAAGAAATTGGGGTTTCTTTCATGATCATTTTCTCCCTCTATGCTTGTTGAGTCTGCATTGTATTTTGTTAATAAGAGACGAAAACTGACACAATAAATCTTTTACAGTGATTTTGTCCAGCTGCAGCCTTTATGTGGGTAGGACACCATTCAATTCAGACTTGTGAATTGAAAGTGATACAGTGATAGGCCCCCTATTAAGATAGCCGCTGGGACTTTTACGTAAAAGTGAACAGGGTGCTTATTCAGACATGAGAACGACATGTTAACTTTCCATCAGATTAATGTAAAAGGGTGCATGTCTGAAATGGGCCTCAGTGAGAAAAACAAACAAACAGAGTCTTACTTTTAACCTGCGCCGCTGCTCTGCCAGCTTGGGGTCCCACTCCTCTCCTTTGCGATAAGCTTCTAGCTCCTCATCTGATGGAGCAAACTCCTGCCATAGCACAAGGTGGAAATTAGTCACATTTCCCCACATTATTTTAATATCCAACACTGGATTAAAAGCAAAGTATTCAGACCTTCTTGAAAAGCATGACATAACGGCTCTCCTCGTCCTCTCCGAAAGAAAAAGAAGTCAGACCAGCCACTTCTGCAACATCATGCCTATAAGACAGAAAGGAATGGCATGTTAATTGTTGTGAGCATATGATCAAACATGTCATGAGCTTATTATAATTATCTGAAGTAATCACTACTTACAATATACTCCTTTCAATCTTCCCCATAGGATTGTATTTTCGTTTCTGTTGTGAACTGTCTTGAATGAAATCCGACACTTCTTTCTCCATCTAAACGAGAGACAAAGGGAGTCAGTCTGTGTACTTTTAAATGTGATAAATACCGACAGTGGAGAAGGGAGGCCACAGGAGCTCTGTGTTAGAGCAGTGGCCACTTTATTATATAGACTTATACAATCTAATGCAATCCAGTACAACTGTTCTGCCATAAAAGTCTACTTTTAGGGTGCCTGTAATGTTTATGTTGCCATTGTCATAAAGGTGTTAATTCAATTATATGTTTTAGCATTTATGTCACAGTTAAAGGTGGTTTTGTAGTGGACTGCATTATATTGAGGTGTTTCTAATATTCTGTCCCCCATATTTAAATAAAAAAAGGCAAAAAATTACCAATGACTCAATACACTGAAGTCCAGGCCAGCACCAGCTTTAACTATAACCTTGGTAATATACATATAATTGAATCTACACATTTCCAACAATGTCAACAAAAATTATCTATAATTATAAACGCTGTGAGTTGTATTGGGTTGCATTAGATTGTTGTGGTGTACCTAATAAAATGTAGCCTGGATGCCAGCCAAACTTAGCCCCGCCCACAACATTCGAGGTCAGGAAGTTCCACATTCTGACTAGAATCTGAGTATGACCACGTCAGGCTAAATAAAATGGCTACTGAGTGTATATTCAATAGTGTAACAGATGTGACACTTAAGCTCTCACTTTTTTCCTGAACTCGGCTTTCTTTCTTCTCTCATCTTCCTCCATCTTCTTGAGTCTTGCTGCTTGCTCTTAAAAAAAGATATTAAAGAAATTAAAGTTTTCATGTCATGTGGTTTGTTTGTGTCCGATAGCGTTTAAAGTTTCCATTGTAAAACACAGATCACATAGTCTTACAGCTACAACCGGCCTGCTCATATTTTAAAGACTTAAGTCATGAAAAGGCTAATCAAGAGACAGACTTCTTGTAATCCCAAAACCACATTTCCAGAACATTCAGGGAAAGTATACAGTGACTCAAATCCTATTATTTGTTGCATGTGTCTCCAGGCAAACAGCCTCTGATGTTTTATTGCAAGCCATACTCATAACAGTTAATGAAACGGATTTGGTCACTTTTTATCATCGCCGTCTTGTGGTTATGTCTTCACAACAACTTAAAATGAGATGACGTTTGTTTATTTGTAGCAACACTACAATTAGTGTTGCCACAGTGTCACAGTTTTGTGCTGGGCTCTAAATAAGTACAGTTTAACGTGAGATCTGCAAACATGAAAATATTTTAACTAATATTACTTAAGAAGTACTATTAAAATAGATAGGCCTATATATGTAGCCTAACAGAAAAGTAGCTGTTCGTAACTGAAAGTCTCAAAGGTAGCTTTCAGTAACTTTTAAATACACGTGATTTACCATCTATCTATCTATCTATCTATCTATCTATTATTTATCACTACCAATTAACAAATATATGAATAATTATTATGTACACTTTTTTTTTACATTATTCACTTTTGTCTACTTACAAAATGCCCATAACCTGATCTTATAGCAAAGATAATGTTTTTTGAAAAGTAAAAGCTGTACATTAATTGGCAGAGAAATGGTAGCTAAAACTATGACCATGAATGGAAATAATAGGATCTTACAAGAAATTGACATCTAAAAAGGTAGAGCACTATGAATGTTGAGAGGAAACTTATTTTCTATGTCAACATTCCGGAGGCTGCAGATGGACAGTGCTGGTTGTTTACATGGTGCTTAAAGCAGGTTTGTTATGTAACAGTACAGTAACAGCAGCGCCACTTGTATTCTGACTAGCCTCTAGTCTAGCCTCCTAACTTGATCATGGTCTCAGATTTATCCATTCATGAATATGAATAACGTTACACATCCAAGGATTTGGCCAGCAGATATCGCCATTTTGACTGTATCGAATGTTTCAAAACAGTGAACCTTTTTTTTAACACAAGTCATTCTTAGTTCATAGTTATTCAGTGCATCAGAAAGCTTCCGTTTCCCACATCACTAGTCTAGACTGTGACCTCGGGTCTGCGGCAGTCTGCGGACATGCGGGCTGCATGATCCGTTGAGGCGGTGCTAAACCATGGCCACAACAGTGCAAGCTCAACTGGCCAATGGCACCCCCAGAAGTGCTCTCTTCGCCTGTCCTTCTAATTTTTGACACAAATCTAAGTCCCTTATTATATCCATCTGGACTGTTTTAAAGTAACGCAAAACAAGTCCTTATTTAGGCAAAACATAATGTACCTCTAGCCTTTCGTCGGCTTTCCTTGTCGCCGACTGTTGGAGGCTTTTCCATCGAGTTTAAGATTGAGCCTAGGAGGTCCGCCATCTTGGAATGATAGGGCACACGCACAGCACCACTGTTTAGGGGAGGTTCTTTGTTACTACCATAGACAGGCAGGTCGATTTGTTGCTAAAAGTTGCTTAATGGCGTTGTGATGTCATTACGCAAAGACGTAAACTGTATCATTACGTTAACGTTACGTACATTAAGTTTTTTTATGATCATATATATATATATATATATATATATATATATATATATATATATATATATATTTGTTATATATGCTATATATGTAAGCCTATATAAGTTTGCTTATTCATATTTCACGATAACAACAACAAGAACAACAAAGTTGAACAATTACAGCTAGCTCTTAAAGTGCATACTTTTTTTAACCTATAGTAGCCTACCACTAACCAAACAATAGCAGGCTACTCTGAACAGAATGTGTTTAAATGATTTGACCAAAAAAATTTAGCTTGTTGTTTAGTTCATCTTGTTGAAACCATGCATCTAACAATGATTGCTGCTGCTGCCTCTGGCTGGCTATTTAGCTGAGAATTGCAAGAGATTTGCAAATTGTATTAAAATCTCCCAGCATCTTTGCTTTGGGAGCTTTTAATAAAGTGTGCAGATCTTTTGTTTGTCCAATAATAAATATAGGCCTATAATACAGTAAATGCAACACTTTCAATGGGGCTATTTTGCATGAGTACTTTTACTTTTGATACTTTAAGTACAATTTGCTGCTAATACTTATATACTCAAATATCTTTGTTATTATGTACTTACGTAGCAAATGTATCACTCTATATATAGAGACAGAATAGCTTTCTGTACTATTGAAGCCCCACAATGTGATTCACACTGATGAGATGGGTGTACTTTAAGCACACAATTGTATCCAGAGTAACCTTAAATCAACATTCTGTTGGTCATTCTTTGGAAGAAAACTATTTAATTTCTCTTTTTTTGTCATACATACAATATCTAAAAAAAAAAAAAGGAGTGTGCTGCAGTCATGGGATTTGAGATGGGAGAGCTTGAAAAAGTTGTTGTTCTTCTCAGGAAAAGTGCTTTTAAATTTGGCAGGTTGCTAAATGCTCTGATTTATTCCGATGCTGAGCAAGGTAATGCTGCTCGGCTCCTCGTGCTCAGTTGTTTCCTGGTTTTCCCAGGCCTATGATAGCAAAAAGATAAGACTTGGACTGTTAGACTTAAGATTAATCACAGATCTGTGTGTGTGTGTGTGTGTGTGTGTGTGTGTGTGTGTGTGTGTGTGTGTGTGTGTGTGTGTGTGTGTGTGTGTGTGTGCGAGATAGAGAGAGTGAAAGAGAGAGAGAATACGCTCAGCTGTCCACAGTGACAGTGCGTCTTTGAGTTGTGAATGTTTCATCATTTTACAACAGTCATGCCTCACTGTCAATTTAAAGATAAGTCTTATCTCCAGTGTGTGTCTGTGTGTGTGTGTGAGAGAGAGAGAGAGAGAGAGAGAGAGAGAGAGAGAGAGAGAGAGAGAGAGAGAGAGAGAAAGATTAAATAAGCAAACATCTTAATAAACACTAGGGGGCATACTATACAATTATATGTCTATGTCTATCTATGCATCTATGCCTTGTGTTGTTATTGTTTTGTTAACAATCCTCCCCTGTGTCACTGGAGCAGCGTGTTTTGTGCTGTTTGATTGTAGTTTCACAGCATCAGCAATAACACATGAACTTTTGCCATATTCAGATGTGGGCAGAGCAGTGGTTGAACAGAAAACACAGCAGGACAGAATTGTACTGCTTACTGTGTCTAAAACAAATAGATCAGTTAGTATTTCACCTATAATTACAACTTTTGGAGGGCTTGTTCTTTTGAAGGAGTCCTTTGTGGAAGAGCCATATAGGGGTGTATGTAAGTACAAAAGAATGGACCCTTTTTCATTTTGATTCCTCTGATGGTACAGGTAATTTATAGTATCTCAATCCCAGAACAGGTTGTATAATAAAGTATTGTTTTGCACAGAACACTTAACACATACAATTACTGTATGGTTCATTGTAAAATGCCTAAAAGTAATCTTAAATTCTCAAGAAGCTGCAGCTGTGGACTAAACTGAATAAGCTGATAGTCCTGACTTTCAGCCCTCAGACTGCCCTCAGACTGCCATCATTCAACGATACTTTGTTATTGTGATTTGGACAGAGCACGACAGACTCCTCCCCCGTGGGTTGAAATGCTGTATAAATGCAGCATCAGCCTGTCAACAACAGTGTCTGAAAGCTTATTGGTACCTAAACATGAAGGGACTGAGCTTGGTTCTCCTTGTGCTTCTCCTGATGCTCGCAGTCGGGGAGGGTAAGCAATGGATACACCCATTTTCTTCCTGTGCGAGATCAAATCAAGCGACTCATGATATGGCAAATGCTCAAACTACACTGTGCTCATTAGTGGGCTTGTTTGTGTGGCTCTGAGAAGAAGTCAAACAAATTATGTCATCACAACTTGACAGTTTTTGTTAACCATTAAGTAATTGCAAACTTCTTTTTAAGATACATGGATATAATGTGATTAGTTTATAATACAAGTCCACAAGTTACATCAGTATTCATCAGAAATATGGGAAGAATTTCTAATTATTTTATAATTATCTACAGGCAATGATCCAGAAATGCAGTACTGGACATGTGGGTATAGAGGACTCTGCAGACGGTTCTGCTATGCTCAGGAGTACATCGTTGGTCATCACGGTTGCCCTCGAAGATACAGGTAGGCCTGCTAGGATCATAACTGTGCATACATTTAGTTGCAAAGACAGCATAGAAATGATTGCTAATTGTAAGATTATCTTACGCTGTACTGTCTGTACTCATTTTCAGGTGCTGTGCTGTGCGGTCTTAGCATCTGCATGCACCAGTATGAGGGCTGACATCTCCAGCACAGGATGCTGTGATCCTGGTCTACAGACGGCATTATTCTGGACAAACCATTTTGACGTTTCTCTCAATCAACCCATCTTGGACATCTAACACGCTTTTGAAGTGGATTTTATATACAGCTCATTTTACAGCTATTAGGTGTGCAGCTGCAATCCTGCTGCTCATAGATTTGTTTTTTGTTGCTTGAAACCGTGTGTAACTGATCTTGTATCTCACATTTAATAACGTTTTATAATCAATCCTTTGTGAGCAGTCAGTTCGACTCTCTGAAATGCAGTGTTATCAATAAATGCATGGAAATAAATTGACTGATGCTTTGGTTTGTTGCTGTTCAGTTAGGGTAAACATCACTACCATCTTTAATTATATCGTCCCAAATGTAATGCTTAATGCTTTAAGTTTAATATCTAAAATATAGTGTTAACACTAACTCTGCAGCCCATTACCCACTTGGCTTGACCTTATGGAAATAACAGCATGGAAAGCAGTCTGAGCTGAGTCTGGCATGCTTTCGCTCAGCGCTAGTGACAGGACACAATAATGGTCAAGCGACTGACCCAAATAGCTGTGATGGAATAGAGCTTTTCTGAATGAATTATTGTGTCTCTGTGTTTATCTTAATTCACCATTCTGTCTGTCTGGACAACACTGTCTGGAACAGACAGACAACGTCACAATCCACCATTGCAAAGCAAATTCATTGTCATATTGTCTGCCTTTCTTTGTCAAATATCTTTGTTGGTGAACTTTGGCTGCGTTTTATTTCATTTATTTAGGAAGCAATGTGACTATCAGCTGAAAACAAATCCCCCCCTAAGTTTAAGGCAACATCATCACTCGGACAACAAGAAGTCATGATACATTAGTAAATACTGACCTCTAGTAACCAACTGACTATATGATTCAACATTTTATTGTCCATCTAGTTACTGAATGTTGTGCCAGAGTTAACAGAGCCAGGATCTGAAGATGGTTAATGACTGTTCCGGGCTAGTAGGTGTTAAAGGCATGGATGCTGCTATTTGTAAACACGAGCCGCTGTATTGTGCTGCCCTGCATTGTCATCTGAGTGGAATCTTTGTGCTATTCAGACAGTGCAGCGTGACCAAACTACAAAGGGGTAACCCCCCACAAACCTGTTTACACAAGGCTGTCTGTCTTCACAAAGCTGACAGCTTAAAACAGTAAGTTATTACAGGATGGATGTATTTTTTTTAACTGTAACAGTATAGACCGTTGTCACTGTAGATAAACTAGTGTTTGAAAATGCTGCGGGTGCTTTTTACAAGTTGAGAAGAAATCACATAGTGATATTCTAATGCTAGCAACAAACTGTGACCTTTAACACTGCAGCCCAAGTTAAGTACGGGTGCAGTTCCTCAAGTCTGAGTGACTTGTCAAAATAAAATGGTAATTAGAAATTATTTAGATAGGAAATCACAGAGCGGACACTTGACTTTAACAATTGTGTCTGTACTGTTAAGTAAAAGTAGCGTTTTTGTCAAACTGAATGTTAACCTCATAATACTATAGGCCCAATAAACACATGGCATCATTAAGAAATATGTAAACGCATCAAGGATGATTTAAGATGATCTTTGACTTGTTTATATTATCTACATTTACTATTTATCCATATAAACATCATGCACTATAGTTTATTTCTGCTTTGGTGTTGAGAGTCATTCCTAAGACTTGTTTTCAAGTGAACAAAATAAAATGGCCTCCACGTCATTAGATGGAGCAGTGTAAGTTTGCAGTCTGACCAATAAAAAACTTTTTACAACTTCCAGTTCCTCAACTAAGCGACTCAGAAATCCAGACTAGTCCTGTGTCCTGTGTGATTCGGGTAGCTGTTATGCTAAAGTCAGACCACTTTAGATAATATTTTCTTAAAGGACTTTGACCAGTCTCTTGCATTTGAGAGGCATCTGTTGTGGTGCTCCCACCACTATAATCAAGTAGCTAGAGCGATGGCATTATCCAGGTGATGAGCAATACCTGGATTTAATTTGATGTAGTGCTTGACGTTCAGACTAGAGTTTAACTTTTTAGGGTCTATTAAGTGTCATTATACAAGCTCTATGTAGAATGTCATAGCCTTGTGCCATTACAACCATAAAGGCCTGATTGATGGAGCGCTGTAGACAGTAATTTGTCCTATCAAGTTCACTTGCTGATGATCTCTGAAGCTCTGTTAGCGTGATTTATGCTTCTGCGTTAAATCTACGCATTGGCTCACGTGCGTAGAGTGCGTGGAGGCACGGACCTCAGAAGCATAAATCACGCATTAAGATCAATTTCCAAAAGATGATTTTTTTATTCATCTTTTTAGTCAACTTTAGCATGGGTTCATAAACTTATGAGCACCACTGTATATATATCATCTTAAGGATGCCTCTAAGGTCAATCTAGAGTATCATAGCATAGGGTCTGATTCATGTACATGAGATATGTCTGTAAATGAATAAAGATTGTTTGTGGACAAATAATAATGCTTTGTACATTTTTAAATTGAGTATTTCTAACAAATACAGAAAAAAATTAAGATGAATGAATTCTTACTAAATACCATACCACATAACAGAAGTAACACCTGTAAAATGATTTGCAATCCCCGACAATAGCCCTGCAATAAACGTTATCATTTGGATGCTGTTGTATTATAATGTACAGGTTTTGTCGTTTGTGTCCAGACCCTGTTCTCAACATATTAGCGCTTGTGCAGGTTGAGTATTTATATCAACAAAGTCACCTCGGGGTGACCCTAGCCAAGGTATTAAGTTCCGGTGTCACCCCGAGCTCATTCCTTCAGAATCTTCTCGCGGGTTCGCAAGATTCCGAGTGACCAAGAACTCTGGCGGTCATCCAGGATTCATAGAACTGTATTTACATTCGTAACTTTCGTTCTATTTCATCTTTACTGACCACCAGAGGCAGTGTTTCACACTGGATGACTCATACCAACAGAGTAACAGGGAAGCCTGCGTACTCACCACACAAGGATGCAGCAGAGGCCCTCAGCCGGAGAACCACGCCCAATGAATGGGGGGTGGCATCATTCACCCTGCAATAACGTGAGAATGTGCTTGGCGACGCCATGAGGCGCGGCACATATTTCCTCCCAGGGCACACCTCTCCAGTCGTCCACGACGTGGAGACACTCCTGGTAGAGTGACATGTCACTCCAGATGGTAGGGATTGACCACTTGCTCTGTATGCAGAGGCAATGGCCTCCACACAGGGACAGGCGCTGCTTTGAGAGAGCACAGCCTGTCATACGACCACCATAACAGACGAAAAGTTGCTCAGACTGACAGATTCAGATGGTAGTGTCAACACAAACCTTAAGGGCCCGCACTGGGCATAACAGACTTGACCCCTCCTTCTCCAGAAAAAAACGTGCCAAGTGGATAGGCTGATTGAGGCGTAAGCGTGCCAGCATATTAGGGAGGAATGCCATATTAGGTCACAAAGTGACACCAGAGCCATTCAAGTACCACCTCAAACAGGAATCACTCATGAGCAAAGCATGTAGCAGGCCAACACATTCCACGGAAGTGCTGGAAAAGAGAAACGCAGCCTAGGCTGACAACTACCTCAGCTCTGCCTGTGCCAATGTTCAAAGGGAGGCGAGCATAGGGCGTCCAGCACCAGGGGCAGAACCCCTGCAGGAGCCCTTGGGGCGCCCGAGGGACGCAACCCTAGAGCCCCAACCCTAGAGCCCCAGTTAAGAAGCAGGATACCCACAGTGTCATTGTCAACCGCAACATGCTGCGACAAACTTTTACATTGAATGTCAAGTCCGTGTTTTAGTAAAAAATGGTACGATGTCAGTACGTTTTTTTGGACACGTTGTGTGTAGACATCTCTGATTCACCCCAAACAAAGATAAAACCTTACAGTATCTCACAAAATCATGTATTCCATAAGTATGTAATCATGTCAGTGCCATTTAGACAAGTCCAATGGATTTATAGACCTAGAAAACGTGGGGTTAGACACCAAGATTACTTTGCTAGGTCAAATAATGAATAAGTTAGGATATTTTAAGGGCTTACTACCCATCTCGGACGCCATCTTGGAAATGACCCCTTTCTAGTGGTCAAATTTTGGTAAATTTTTAGTATGTTATTAAGGACACTTAATACTACAAACAACAGCTGAGAAACCTTTTGTTAGAATTTTTTTAGGGTTAGGTGTTTTTTTTGTGATATATGCAGCCGCCTAGTCTGCTGCGCAAAGCAGAATAACTAAATTATTAAATAAAACCCATAACAGCTCTTTCTCTCAGCAAAAAGCCAGATGACCAAATGCAGTAATTTTTCTGATCATATTGACTTTTGGTTTCTTTGCAACATTAAAACCTGGACCTGAAGGTTTTCTTAATTTTAATCCATCCTGCACTATAAAATTCATTCCGGTGATATGGTTTAGATTTTTGCTGGCTTTAAGGGCAGACGTACAATTTTGAAGAGCACAGTATTGCGAAATATTGCACAAAATTGTGTTGTACACTACTATAACTTGAGATCTGAGCATTATACATTTGACAAAGTAATATTTCTCACTGCCATTAAACCCTGTTGAAACAAGAGGTGTTATATCTCTTACGCCCGATTTTGTGTGTAATTTCATAAAAATAAACATTACACAACTTTGTGCAACATCTTAAGGGGAGTACAAAAAGGTTTTACGGCACGGTTTATGACCACATGCAATTTCACATCTCCAGCAAAGACATGAGTTAGCTTGGATACCTGGACCTCTGAGTCAGGCTTGTTGGGTTAAAATCTCTAAGATGTTGCTGCTGAGACAGTAAGGTGCAATCTTTCACATTTGTGGCTAGGATTGGACATCGAGAACCAATTCCTACTTGGAATCATTTAAAAAAAAAAATTACGATTCCAGTAGAATCGTTTCTTTATTGGAATGGTTTGGAATGGTTTAGAGGATTTGGTTTCAAATCCTATCATCGCTTCCCAATTTAATATGCGCAAGTTTTGTTTTGCGAAGCGGCCAGGCGCTTGTTGTGTTGCAGCCTTGGAGCACAGTAAGCAGCGATCTAGTGTGGCTTTATTTTACATTGAAAAAGCCCTGTAAAACTGCAAACCACCATTGAATCAAAATAAAACGTTCCTCTTATTTGTGAAACTAGGCATGCGACCCGTTTCAACTCCACCCTTCAAAGAATTGGAAATCGTTGGTTAGTAATGCAAAAAAAGCTAAATGCCCTTGAAGATACAGCTGTGGGCTAAATTTGAGCCTGAGAAACCAATTGTCTTCGTTTAGGAGAAAGGTGTGATTTGGTGCCCCGTGCTGTGTCTGACTGAGGTTGAAGCCAATCCTCTTTCAATTCAGAATGCAACCTAAAGCTTTATTGTATAGGTTAATCGGTGTTCCACAACTTGTTATAAAAAGTTTGATGGAAAAAGTATTAAATATCTTTTTCTATTTTGAAGAATTTAAAAAGATAAAGTGAAATGAGAGTACATTAACAACAACAATCCTTTCAAATGGTTTATAAAAAAATAAAGAGCCAATCTAACAATCCATGTGCCTGCCAGGACAGAACAAAGCAAACACATCAGAACATTGCAATGTACATATTCATTTGTTGTTACAGAGCTGGATTAGCAGTTCGTTTTAGGACAAAAACTCTGACTCACTCACAAATTGGCAGAGAACATTTGAAAACACACCAAAAACTGGAAAATGACAAAAGCAGTTATGAACTTAATATTGACAACAGTAAAACAAAATTTGCTAACTTATTTTACATTGATCACTTACTAAAATAGAAACCTATCATCCATCTTCTCCATCATCTCCTACTCTACTATGCCAAATGCTGTAATTGAACCAGTCACAAAAAAGGAAGCTTTTTAGTCCCAGCCATTTACAATGAAAGGTTGTAGATGAGCAATGCTCAGTGCGCACACCAGTAAAGATACAATCACAAAGACTAACTACCCATAAAATAGTTTGGCGGAGCTTCAATACAAACAGCCTATTAATATTTCAAATGGTAAAAAGTCATATGGATATATTTCAGTCATTTTACTAACAATCCATTTTCTACAAATGTAAATTTTTGTTCCGTCTTACAGAAGATGATTTCAACGCAGGAGCTCAAAAGTGATTCTGATACTGTTTGAATTAATGCCTGTCCAATGGTGATGATCAGACCACACAAAACAATGCATGTGTTGGATTTATACAGCACTGAAGACGCTGTAGCAACTCTAATGACAGGCCTCTGCCTTAAATCTTACACTTAATTATACTCTCTGTCATTGTAAACAACATATAAAAAGGTAGGGCTATGGCTTAACTGTCATTAAAAAAATATGTTTCATCACTGCATGCTACAGATTTACCTTGCTAAATAGTCCTTGTGGTTTCTGTGCTAAATGATTGAGCTGAGCCAACACCTGGGTGTCAGCACAGCTTAAATGTGCCCCCTACCATTAGGATGGAGCATTGAAAAGGCTTTAAAAAACCAAGAAGTGATTTGTTGCTTCCTAAACAGTCCAAACTCTCAAGTAAATGACACAGACTTGAAGGTTTACATTCAAAAAGCCAAAACTCCTTTCTTGAAAATGTAGCTATCTGATTTTTCAACTTGTACTTGGGGATTTAACATTTCAGCTGATGTCAGATTTGAGTACCATATTAAGTACTCTTCCCAGTGGTAGTAGGCCTGAGTAAACTACGTACTTTCTTAATGTCATAATAACAGAATCTAATATTTGATGACATTCATCATGACTGTTACAAAGAAAAAAAAGAGACAATACCTTGAAGACATGCTGGCTGGGCACTGGGTAAGCTTTTACTAGTTGTAGTTTAGTTTAGGCAGTTTACTGGATGGCTGTTCTGTTTTGTACGTTTTTGGCTGTATTCAGTGCACCTTTTTCATTGCATTATTGTCTTTATCACTTAGACAAGCCACTTTTCACTTCATAGCGTCTTAGGTTTGTGCAATTTAGGAGCTTTTCATACTGTCCATGGCAAAAATGTGGACTTACATCAATTTCACAGCTCTGTAACATATTAAAGTTAATTCAGCTCTAAGGCCTACTTTGCAAAAATAATGACAAAACAAACTATATATTAGGGTTGGAAAATGGGACAGATATATTAGCTACAGACAATCTATGGCTGATGGAATTTGTTTGGCTGTTTTAAATTCACCAAAATATTTGCATTTATACGTCCCACCACAACGGGATTCAAGGCTTCAAACATGATGCAGATATGTAACCACACAGAGCACAATTTCTATGCCATCAGTAGTTGCAATGGAGCCGGCAATATGAGACTTCATTCATAACCTGCATAGTGTCATACACAGCATAAAGCACATTACCTGCACTCTAGTGTGGCTTTTTAAAAGACATCATGTCAGTATGATCTGTGTAATGGCTTTGGAATCCAGTGGTGTACTGCTGTTTTGCAAGTGCAACACACAGTTGGTCACATGCAGCTAATGTAGTGAATACACCATCAATCACCACTTAACGTGGATATGCTGGCCAATTGGAAAAAGTCTGCCCTATTGCCCAACCCTAATATGTAAACTTTATGTTGATGCGGTGGCACAGAACAGTAATGAAAACAAAGTTTTGAAAGTAAAGATATATGGCCAAAGATTTTCAAACACATGTTATGGCCTTGCATCAAACTGGAGCATCATTAGCACTAGGATGGTCCAAGGAAAGAATCAGCTCAGCACCTCTTCTACAGTCTGGCCCAGCTATGATGTCCAGGTTATACACTGTGGAGTCCTATCCAAGTTCACTCCATACTCTTTAAGAATTTGTAGTCACAGAGGATTCTGATAGATACCTCTTCTCGACACATCTCATCTTTACAAAATTGATTCCACTTTTGGTCCCATTTTCATTTCTGAATTTCATCTTCAGCATCTGAAAAGCTGGAGTAACTGTTAAGGACACAGATGATTCCTTGCAGTCCAGGGCAGCTGGCTGGCTTCTTTGTATGGTGGTGGCTTAGGCTACTCACATTCAGTGATCTTCAAGGCAGGAGCGGTCATTTGTGAAATAAGTAGATTGGCCTCTGAAAACCTGTTGCAATGGGGAGAAAAAAAAAAGTTGAAAATGACATCAAGTGGTGGATTACATGTAATGCATACATTTGTTCTGACAAATTAGATTATTTACCTCTTATTGAACACTTGGGGGCCCCAAGGTACTCAGAACTGGTGAAGCCCACCTCTGTTGTAAGGTATGATGAAAACTGGTCAGGTTTGAGGCGGATACTGTGAAAGTTCCTGCTAATATTATCCTGTCAAGTGAGAGGGAAAACGAATATTTTAGCCAATCAAACAAAGCTTTAAAAATCCCAAAAGGGCACCTGGTATATCCAAGGTATTTTTGCTTTGTTACAAAAGTCATGGTGTGCATCACAACAGCCCTCTTAGTTTCTTACCGTCAGCTTCTTCCTCCTCACATAGGACTCCCAGGGCTGTGGCTCCAGAATGAACATGCCTCCAGGACGGAGATGTTTGTAGACTCTCTTGAAGAGCCGCATGAGGCCACTGTCTCCCCAGTTCAGGTGAACCCATTTGGTAACGCTCAGGCACAGGATCACGTCGTACTCTGGACGCTGAGTCAAAAGAAGATTATCGTTCTCCAGTACATAATTGGCCTAAAAGGAGAGAAGAGGGGCAGTGAGAAAAAAACATGGCCTTGACAGGACAAACTATTTTGTGCTACTATCAGCACCATGACTGTAATAAAGTCAAGATTTTTTCTGAAACAAGCACATTAGGGGTATGGCCACAGCTGGCAATCTGGTATTTGAAAAGCTTATTTGGTTGACATTAATGAAAGTGTCTTAGATTTGTGTTTTTTTTATATATATATATATAAAAAAAAAATTGTTTTTGTTTGGAGGCCACAGTTCGGAGACAAAAGGAATTTAAAGATATATATTTAAAAAATAATTGACTGATATGTATTATTAATGCTGAATGAGAAACAGTTGAGGAGAAACAGAAGGAGAGTGTTATTTGATCCTGATAACTATTTAAACAGTAGACATTTTCAAATGTAATATCAGGAAAAGACACCGGTGTTACTAGCAATAGCTGGGGTTTGGTCTACCGCACATCCAAGAAATGTTATCGAAAGTCAAGATGAGAAACCTTTACATTTGAAAGAGAAAATCTGACGTAACATTTGTCAAATTCTCAACCAAAGGTGGCACTGATAGGCCAATGCCAAATGCTTCTAGCCACACTGCAACATCACCCTGGTGAAAAGGACAGACTGCTTCCTCTTTCCTGCTTCCATCTTTCAGTTCTCAAAATCACTGGCAGCGTCAGGGAATAGTGAGCCTCTGAATGGAAACACACACAAGGTGTGCCACAGACGTAAGGGTGGACAAACTAGTGACAGTAATTCCCTCCATTATCACAGCTTGAGCAAGTGAAGATAAACTCAGGACAATAAAAAAGTGAACTCAGAAAATCAAACGGGTACAGATGCTTCCTTATTAAAGGATCTAACCATAACAAAAATCTGGCCAACATGATTGATTTATATATCTGTATTGAATTATAAGAGGGGAGAAACCCGTGTCCTTATGACTGGGAGCGGAGTAGCTTTTGGTAAACACGAAAACAATTGCATTAAAAATGTAATTAATCTGTTTTCATTGATTCCCAGATATATTTAAACTGCCAAAGTTGTTAAAACCTTCCAACAGTGCACTTTCCAACCATGCATATGTGCCATGCCAATGTCCTGAAAGATCTACAGTACATGATTTATTCGCCTTTGTAGGCCTAATCACAATCATTTAAAAAAGGACATAACACAAATATATGCATACTTCATTTTAATATCAATTTATACTCAATTACAATGTTAACTTGCATGCAATTGAATACTGCTATTCATTCTCATGCTAAGTTTATACCATATGCATCTTGTCTAGATAAGCTACACGATGCTATAATGGAACTGACCGACCGACCGTGCTGTGACAACGCTATCCCTAATCTAGAAGCAAGACAATTATCATCAGGTTGCAAGGAGTGTAAGTGGGTGCACAAATTATGTCAAGTCCTCTTGTGAATTCAGTCAGACCTCAGAGTGTTTCTTGTAAAATGCAGCCGCTCTCCTATAAGTGTTTTTGGATGCGTTTTGATATGTTTTACAATGGACAGGGGCTGGTTTCTTTTAGGGCTGCACAATTAATCGCAATTTTAATCCTAATCGCAATATGGACTAGTACAATATCCAAATCGCAGGGGGGCGTAATATTTGTTAGAGGCAAAATATGTTGTTGAATTAAGTATGGTGCTGCAGAAACGTCCCAGCCTACAAATCCTATCCTACAGACTACAGAAGAAAAAAAGAAATCTTTGTTTGGTACAGATCCTCGCAAAAATCACACTATTATCATTTTTAAAGGGGGTGATAAAATGCAAAACCGATTTTACCTTGTCATAGTTGAATAACGACAGTTTGGTGGGTAAATAGGACATACATAGAAGCTCAAAATCACATGGATACCCCCTTTACTATGCAAATCTCACATTTTGAAACTGCCGCTGAAAACGGGCGAGTCTGAACAAAGCTAAAACCTTACGTAAGCATCTCAACTCCTAGTCTTTGTCACGCCCCAACATTTTGCATAGGCTACACCACTGACCTGAGGTCAGCTTAGTCTTCTGAATCTAGCTAGGTCATGCAGATCTCCAGAGGTCTGCTATTTAATTACTAAATTCACTTCTGAGACTTTTTTTTATCGCGAGAAATCAACTATGTAGAGGTCAAATATGGGCCGTTTTACTGAAAAATTGATGGCTAATTGCAAATTTGGTCCGACTGTGTGTCGCAGTTCAGCAGGAGCTCAGCAGGCTACGTGACAGCGGTCGGTGCTGCCTCACCACCCGGCGTGTCCTACTTCATAGACTCCGGCTCGCTGTGAGCTAGCTGGATCTCCGTCACGAAGGAAGCCCAGCGACAAATCCTCCATGAAACCGTCTTTGTTGTATTGTATAATGGTGTCACCTGTCTAGATCAGCAGCAGTTAACACTGTGTTTACCAAAATAATATGTGTAATGTGTAATATGTGTCAGAAAAGTTTTTTTAATCTGCGATTGGTATTTTTTCGCTTCTTTCCTGTTAGCTTTGTTTTGTCCAAGTCACCGTTTCTGGGTTACTGGACTACAAAATGCCGAGGCCCTGATGAAGCTCCAGGGCCTGCAGCTAGCCACGATCTTTACCCATAGGATTGAAGGGACAGTAGCAGCTAATCGAAATCCCTAATGTTCACAAAAATGCATTAAAATCGGACACCATGTTAGCTTTATAAGACCTTGGGGTAGATGTTATATAAGTGGCGTGACAAAATTCAAACTGTAAATATACTCTAGTTATGCCGGCAGCTGGCCCCGAGCCCCTGTAGTCCAGTAACCGAGGAAACGGTGACTTTTACTGGGTATGGAGGTTGCCGTTTTTTCATCAGACTGTGTGGAGCTCCTAAAGTCCGACACGTCTTACCAAATTTGCAATTAGCCATCAATTGTCATAAAAACGGCCCATATTTGAGCTTTATATAGTTGATTTCTCGCATAAAAAAAAGTCCCAGAAGTGAATTTAATAAGGAAATAGCCCGACAAACAATGTATAACTCGCAGTGTCTGAAATATGAGACCTGCTGTCTCGTCTCCAATGTGTTTCTATGGGGGTTCGCTCAAAACAATCAGCGCAGCTCATCTAAATATTCATGAGCATACCATATTTGGAAGAAAAGCTCTTGTTCCAAATAGAGCCATATTCACAGGGTAGTTAAGGGCCTAATAAAATAGCATTCGGGCAATTTTCAGCCCAACCAATGTTACATACCCTATTAGGAGACCTTAAGGAACAGTGTGAAATACCCTATATAATCAATTCTATCACCCCTTTAATTTTCCTTTTTAAATTTGAATATTTTTTCAATGAAAATGAGAATAATGATACAAAAATTATCATTCCCACCAATATCGTAAATCATATCGCAATTGCAATATCAGTAAAACAATAATCACAATTAGATATTTTCCTCATATCATGCAGCCCTAGTTTCTGTACATCATGCTGCTACCTTAGTCTTAATGAATATATAAGATGCAGACATAATGCATGCAGCATGTAATTGTGAGGTAATGATTTTATTTTGACCTTCATCTAAGCTACCAAGATGCAACAACATGGGAACCTCATTCATGCTGCCACCAGATGTTCACACAGGCAATGCCGTCTTACCTTGATGAAGGACACATTTGAGGGGAACTCTCCGGGCCGTGTGGTGGATGTTTCTGTTAGTGGAGGTGCAGCAATGGGCCCCCTGGAGATCCGTAGGGACACGGGAAAAGAGCAACTCACAGAGTGATCAGCGGGGGGTGATTCACAATCTTCCTGCTCCATTTCCTCTGTTTTGTCGCCCTGCCTCTGGGTCCCCGCCTCATCTGTGTGACAGGAGTCATTGTCATTTGCAGCCTCTGCAGGGCCACTTTTTCCTTTCACCGGTTTACCGTTTTCATCCCTGCTCTCTGCTTCGTTGTGCTTCTTGTCTGTGCCTGTGAGACTCTCATTTCCATTCCTCGCCTGCTTAGTGCTCTTTTTCTCCTGCATCGCATGCCTGGCCTCTTGGGTCTGCAGTTCAGACAGATAATGTCTGATGTTCTTACGAGCTGCATGTACCAGACCACTGTCAATATCCAGGCCCAATATGCGGGCAGGTCTTAGCATTTTGGCAATATAGAGTGTTAGGTGGCCAGAGTTGCACCCCAAATCCAGAACGTCTTTACCTTCAAACCATTCGGGACGAAGCACACGTACCCGTGCGTCTTCACTAGCGCCTGGGTTGCGGTAGCCATAATACTTGTTGTAGTTCCCATACTGGAACTTCTTCTGTTGCTCCTTCGCCTGGGTGTGGGGCTGCTGGTGCTGGCGACCTCCTGGCCCTGTTTTGGAACCACTCCTTGGTGTGTGGAAGGACTGGAAATTTCTCGATGTACCACAACTCCGGTCTACAGATACTGACTTTCCAATTGGCGTAGAATGGGTCACAGGGGCCTCCATTTTGCCAGAGTTGCGCCTACGCTTGCGTCTGCTTGTGTGCTGGTTTGGTGCCCCCGATGTGGAGGAAGTGGAATCCTCTATAGAAACAGATGTCATCTCCTCCTTGCAGCTGGCTGAGTTGTCAGCTGAGTGCTCATGGGAATCCCCTGCGACACTGGAGAAACTGTTGGACTCTTTGGAGACATCTAGAGCAGAACATGAGGCTAACATACCTGGAAGCAGTGTGGAGGTGCCAGTTTTAACCTCACTTTTTCCTGATTCTGAGAGGTTGATCTGTGTGGTTGAAATCCCACCACCACCACCACCCCCCCCACTCCCTCCTCCTCCATGGTGTCTGTTGCGGTGTCTCTTCCTGCCACTACTTTTGAAGGGGGACACCAAAAAGCTGCTGCCTGCTATCCCGCTGTTCAGGTTCAGTGGATCTGTGATATCTCTGGGAATGAGTATTTCCACAGGGTCTCGACTCTTCGCTGGCAGCGGGGAGGATTTGGGCGTCTCTGCATTGAGTGCCTTGTTGACCTCCTCATCCAGCAGGCTGTTGAGATTCAGTGGGTCAAAAATGTTCCCACCCAGGAGGAAGTTGGTAGGCAGGACGGAGTCACTCTCAGAGTTGGCCCTTCGTCTCCTCTTGCCAGATGTCGGATGCTTGAAACTAGCGGTTGCTGTGTAGCGGCGCTTTGTTAGTTTTGTTTGTTGCTGTTTGGAATGATGAAAGCTGTTCCTGCGATTGATATTATTCTCGTTCCCTCTGGCTCCCTGTCCAGCGTCGTCTGAGTGGGTAAGCGCATCAGTTGTGCTGATGTGTTTTGGAGAGGCTTCAGGGCCTGAGACAGGACAAGCAGCTGCAAAATCAGGGGTGGCAGCGGTACCCTCCACCATCACAGTTATATTGCTGTATCCTCCAGTACATTCTGAGAGCTGCAGAGATGAAGTTGAGCTGGCCTGTGGACTGCCAGTTTTTACAGTATCCTCATCAACAGACATCACTTCTGGTTTTCAGGACTGATGCAGACATGGAAATTATTCTGGATCTGAAAGTCAGAGACAACATCTGTCAAATGAAAATTTGAATAGTATAAATCACGTGAGGTATGGTAAACAACGTTACATAAAAGTAGGTTATTGCTTCAATCACACACACTCAGAACTACAACGCAGTCACTCATACAATTTACTATTTTATGCTTTTGAGATTTTCACACTTGAGTCAAGGGACCTGCACCTCAAAAAATGAGGGTTAGTTAAAGTACACGTTGTGGTCAATCACTTTGCATTTACAGAAGAAGATGTACCAGATGACTCTTTACTCTCCGTCATATCCTAACATAGCAGTGTTTCCTCTGTATTCATTTAGCAGTGCTGCACCACCACAGCATGGAAATTACCACCACTGCAAACATAGCCTATGTTTAATATTGTAATTTAGCGTTAATGTTATCTATAACTAAACTAAGTGTATTCCAACTGCTTTATAAGTAACGACTATATAATAATAAAATATGTTTAACATTAGAACCTCAACTTTAAACATAACTTAGACACAAACAGCAAAATATGAGACATAACAATAATTACTGCCAAAAGCAACACAGCTGTCTTAAAATTACAGAGGAAACACTGCATAGTGTTACAATAAATACAGTCCCCGCTTTAGATGCGGTGTCTAGGACTACGTCATTATTAGATTGAGAATCTGACATCTAAAGCGTGTCTACTCAGGGGTTACTGACCTGAAAAGTTTAGGAGTCCTCCCTGTGTTGGACAGTTATCTAGTTAGCAAGCTAGCTCTTAGCTTCTCTATTGCGGGCCAGAAGACTGAAACGTCGACTAAACGTTCAGCTCCACTCCGGCCAAAAAAGACGATACTAGACAAACAGTCAACTACCCAGCTCGATGTGCTGCTGCCTGAACCCCCCTAAAATCGTGAGACACATTGATAAAAGTAATACTATCTACAAGATGTCTATCTCTACGCATACAGTCAACAGTTTAGTGTAGTCACCATCAAACTAACAGTCTCACCTCACAGTTCTCCCCGCCTCCGGCCGGACTGTCACTACCGCGCACTCTCTCGACTCGAGCTAACGTTAGCGTAGCTAGCACTCAAGTGTTCCTACATCAATACAACGGTGGCAAGCAATGCAAACAAACAAGTAAACACAGCGCGGGTATCCCGTACTAGTCATCCCGCAGTTAGGGGCTCCTCTGCCCTCCAAACTGTCTTATCGACTTCTTCAGTGAACTCCTAGTCGCCCAGTGTCAGGCAGGTTGGTGAATAAATTATTCCATTCGCTGATAGAGTCGGCATGGCGGCGCATCCGGGCTCCAAACTGTCCAAGATGACAGGGGCGGAAATCTCTGACTAGAGGAGAGCTCCGTCTCTGGGCTATTATAATGAGCCTCACTGATCCTCATGCTAGTAAGTGAGGCTGCAACCACTATCGATTAAGTCAATTATTGTTAAAATGATGTAAGATAAAAAAACAACAACAGAGGGATCCTGCAAATCCTGTGAAAATGTAAATGTTTAGCATTTCCCCGGCTACATTAACGTTACTTAGCTGTTAAACTTTAACAAAATTGACAATCATTTTTTATTTCAATCGATTTGACCAATCGTTCCAGTCCAAACATTACAAGTACAACACATTACATTGTGGTGTTATAGTATTCATATAAGAGTAGGCCTGTTGTTTTACTTATAATATATTTTCAACTCAAAATGTAGTTCTGTCCATGTGAGTACAGTCTATGGTGTAAACATAGGCAACGTTTTGTGGATAGCTCATTACTGACAAGCAGGAACATTTTCTTTCTGAACATTTTAATAACCATATAGCAAGACCTTCATGTATGCAGCCAAGACCTCCTCAGACTTTTATTTGTTTTACTTTTATACTATAATAAAGATTTTTCATTCATACTGATTTTAATATATATATATATATATATATATTAGATTAGTCAACAAACAGGAAGATTTTACTGAGATATTCCACAACAATTTCTAGTGTTTATTGATAAATTCAATGTACAGAATTTACTAATGACTAGAATTTAATGTTTAGAGTGCATTTTTGAGGAATAGAAAGATCGCAGCCTCTTGCAGTTAGATTAAGGAGGCTAAATCCTTCATCATCTTTTTCACTTTTGTCTTCTCAGATGTAGGAGTGACCATGAATGCAGCTTCAAGCTCTTGGTAAGGTAGCACACAAAATCATTGCCAAATTTGGGATGTTGCTATATGCCAGTTCAATTTAAAGACTACTTTGTTATTCTGTTTACCACCGCATCGCAGCCATGGCTACAATCCACAAACCAGTTGTTGGTGCTTTGGTTTTGATGACACCCTCACAGTCAACTTCAAGACCACAATCTACAAGGTAGGCTTGTTCACCCTATCATTGCTTCCCTGACCAGTGTCTAGAGTAAGCATGAAACTAGAGCTCTGGGTGTGAACTAAGATACCATTTTGCTGAGGTAGCAGGACGGCTTATGTCACTTCCATCTCCACATAATTGTGGCTGTTCACCACAACATTTCAGCCGTTGACAGGGTTTGATAAAGGCCAATGTTGAAGATACAGAGTGGTCCTGTATTAGAGCAGCACATTGGCCAGTGCTGCTGAAACCAAACAGATTCTCAAGATGACTTACAGCTTTTATTTGACCCACCTGTCGTCTCAATGGTCTTTGTGACCTCTTGGTGGTGAGGATGAAAGTTTTACACCTTAATGGTATAGATAAATATCATTGCATACACATAAGTTACATGCTTTATGCAGATTTACTACCGATACAACTGTCATATGTGTGTTAGTGCCATATATGTTGTTTTATGATTTTATGGTGAAACAAAATAGGATAACAAAAGAGTAAGATTGGCAAACATCACTGTTTGCAAAGTACTTTGTTTACTTAGTCCCATGCTAATAATCAGCTTTCTATCAAGATATATCAAATTAAGGTATCAGTATACTCAAAGTCTGGGATTACAGTTCATCTTTGGTATATGTATGGCGATGCAGAAAATATTCAAGTGATACTTTACTGGTCAGTGAAGCTAATGGCGTTTTTCCATTACATGGTACCTGTCGACTCGCCTCTACTCGCCTCGACTCTACTCGCCTCACTGTGCGTCCATTTTCCATTGCAGATTTTAGTACCGCCTCAGCGTGGCTGGTCGTCACAGCGGCGCCGCAGTAAACTGCCGTGACCTAACGCGACACACACACAGAACGTCGAAGATGTGTTGTTGTTGCCACAGCCAGAAGACACATTTAGTTTCAAATGAAGCTGGAGGCAGCAAAAATAAACACAGCTGGCTAAACTATTTAAAAATGGCGGGTTTGTTCAGGACACCCCCCTCTGTCGCTTTCACGTCACCTTTTGGTATCGGCTCAGCTCGCTTGGAACCGCGACTGAGGTGGTACTAAAAAAAAGTACCTGTTAGCAGGTACCAGGGACTTTTTTTCGTAATGGAAAACCAAAAAAGGCGAGTAGAGTAGAGTAGAGTCGAGGCGAGTCGAGCAGGTACCACGTAATGGAAAAGCGGCATAAGTATCAGAATGAGGTTTTGCCAGCTGAAGGTCTCCAAATAATCTATAAATTGTAAAGTTTTATATATGCAATTGTGATGTTTTGCTCTGTTATGCCAGTTTCTTTCTGTGGAAACACCACAATGAGGGGCAGACCAGTACTGTATAGTCTATATCCTTGATGTTCCACTTCCAAGATTGCTCTGTTGCCGACTGAAATTCCACCGGATTACACTCATTTAGGCCGGATATCCGTTCCCTTGGGCTTTCTTTGTGTTGCCATTTTAAACTCTGGTCGATTTATGAGGACTATGGTTAACCTTTTCTCAGATCTCTGCAGGGTAAATCCAGACAGCTAGCTAGACTATCTGTCTAATCTGAGTTTTCTGTTGCACGACTAAAGCAACTTTTGAATGTACACATCTTCCACCAAAACAAGTTCCTTCCCGAGCCTATTTTGCAGTGGCACCGTGGCTCTGCCCGGTGCCTAGCACCGCCCAAGATGATTGTGATTGGTTTAAAGAAATTCCAATAAACCAGAGCACGTTTTTCTCCCATCCCTGATGCTGTGTTGACTAGCCAGATATTTTTGGCGTACATTGAAGGTTTAAGGCATTACATTTACATAAGTACACATCTGATAAGTTAAAGTCTTCTAAATATTTTCTCATTGCATCCAGTTCAACTCAAAATATTAAATTGCATGGCTGTAACCTAATTTTCCATGAAAGTAACATGCAACATCACTTGCTCCACTGTTTTCTTGAAGTGAAGCTCAAAGCAGGGAAAGAGGGCATGGTCAGACATTTCCCCCACTCTTTGCAATTACGTAATTAAGTTAATTAGTCAATGTGGGCCACAACAATTATGTAAAGAGATATTGTGCTGAAGGTGGTCAGTTCTGAAGTTACTGAAGTTACTGGAGATGCTAGCTGTCCTCCAAATAGCCACTAGGGGGAGACATAAGATGAGTTGTGGGCACTATAGGCTGTACACCTACAGAAATGCACCTTAGTATTTAATTTCTTTCTCTTCCACTTTCTCACTCATCTCTTCTTTTTAATCATACAGTGTGGTTGCAATCATAATGCTGCAAATTGACTTGAAAATGAAAATGTTGCAGGTTAGCTTTCCCAATAAGTTGGTTTATTTTGGAATAGAAGAGATATAGGAAGACATTTCTTTTTAAAGAGTAATTTTGTGGTCATGAGAAATCCTCACATTATTGTTGGTATGATGAATAATGAGTAAAAAAAAAAAAAAGAGCAGCCTCATTCCACCTAGAGAGAGGATCCAGCACTACAATCTGCAGCTGTAGCAACAGGAGTGTTTATGTTTTTAGGTTAAAAAAAATGCTTCCAGTGGAAAGAAAGGAAAACACTACCAGCCAGTTTCTCTATTGATACTACAGGCTGAAAGTTTTGGCACACCAGCTTTCTCCAAATCATCAGGGGTTTCATGATGACTGTGATCTGAGAAGTAGCCTTACCAGGTCCGGAAACATTCAGGAAAATCCAAAGTTGTTATATAGGCGATGCTACATATATATTCCCAAATATTAATAAGTACTCTGGCAGCTTTAACTCTAGATTTAGAGTTTACCATGGCCAGCTGCAGATATCTCTTAACATGAAACACCCAGTATGTATAACCACTTAAATCTGAGATTTATGCAGATTAAAAAAAGTTTTACTGATTTAACCACCTGCTGGCATTCAAAAACATGCATAAAAAAGACCCATCATGTGACTCAAGAATAAGTATGTAGAACTAGCTACACACATAACAAATATAATAAAAAGATAGCTTTGAGTCAGTTACTCTTGGAAACTATATCACATGCAAAATGGAATTTTCTAAATAAGTGATGAACTGGAACTGTTAAATATAAATAAGAAAAACTGTGCATTTTATATGCAACTTCAGATGGGAGTTTTTTTCCGAACAGGATCCTCACATTTGATATTCTGTGCTGTTGAGTTGACAGCTTGCTCCTAATTGGGTTCCAAATCAGCAGCACAGACTCTGTTGGGTAAATGAGTCACCCCCTTTCTAATCTCTAGAAGGGGGAAATAGGAGAGAGGGTACCTGTTCCCCCGCCTATGTTCCTCTCTTTTCTCATGTTAATGGGGGTGCGGTCCTCGATCCCGGGCACCATCTGCCCTTCCTAGGGGTTTGGGCCCCAAGCGCTCCAGACGTGTCCTATTGTTTGTGTGTGTCCAAGCAGAAAGTGGTACGTACACATGGTTCTTGTGGCCCAAAAGGCTCCTCCATCAAGAGCACGAGCCTGCTGTTCATTAGCCTACATGTGACAGAGGGAGGGGGCTTCTCGCGTGCCCTGTGTGCAGTAACATCAGGGGGATCCACCGTTTGATCTGCTGTGAGTCCTGTTCAGATTTTATGTGTGATGTCATTGTATGTAACCGTTGGCTGAGGGATGACTCGACAGGTCAACATGCTCTTTGAAGTAGCACATTATATCAGAGATGTTATTAACTGATTAACTTAACTGATCCATTGTGCTCTGAACGTAAAGTATAATTAATTTATGTTTGGTCAAAATCTAATGATAATGTGTGATGGACAGGTAGAAGACTTTAGCCAGTTAGGATGCAAATTTCGCAATCTGCACAAAATAAATACTATTACCTTTTTTTTTTTTATAAACTTGAATTAAATAGCACACCACAAAAATAAAATTGTAAAAAATCGTTTCTGTTTGTGTAATAGGACAGAGAAGTCCTGTTAATACCCTGTACCCACTAAATTGTTTTTAAAGTCACTTATCCTACAGTATATCCTTCATACAAGCGAAGGGGGTGGATACGGTGCCTTCCTTGAGCTAATTAATATAGCTTTGTTGACATGCATGATCCTTAATGATCCTTACTGAGCTCAGTCAAAATTGGGTGTCTGAGATGTGACGTGTGGATGGATGAATGAAGTGAAGGATGAAGACTAACCTATGGTTGCCCTTTCTCAATTTCATTACTGTGGGGGGACGATAAAATGACAGAACAAAATGTAATTTGCAGTCTTGGGAAGAATAATTGCAAATGTGCTGCGATAACCTTTGATATAACAACTTGATTACGAAGCAAATTATTCTGCAGAAACTGAAAGAAAAATTAAATCAACTTGGTAAATATTCAAAGTTAAATTACGCAAAATGGGGAATAATGTGCTCCCTAAGACCTGTGCAGAGCTATTGGCTGATTAAAACACAGTGGTTTAGATAACTAAAAAGAAAGGTGTTAGTCCATGGGGACTTTTTTTGGCTAAAATACCTCCTTGTTAAACATCATGGCAAATGGACTTAAGGACATGGCAAAGCATATTTAAAAAGAATTAGCCCACTCTAACTCGATCATATTGTGTAGCCAAGATGTGTGCGCAGTTTCTGACCCATCTATGAATCCTAATGTAAACTAACAAGGTAACCTCTCAGTTACTCGACACAACACCGACTAGCAGATTATTACTTTCCATCGAGCCTGCCCTCCTCTACATGCTGCTGGCTGCATTGAGATTAGTTATTGAACTGTCCAAGCAAAGGGAAACAAGGCCGCTTAAGAGGCACAGCCATAGGCACAGCACACAATAAACCAGCTGTCACTGGGAGGGGATTGTTCAAAACACTGTTGTAATGGATAGGACTTTTGTGTTGTGTTGCCCTTTGAGAGCGGATAGGTGCTCCTGTCATGCACTGATTAATATTGACACAAGGCTTGACTGAGGACAGAGTTAAAGCATGGTGTATTGGTGAAGTGAATATGGATACTCTGGAGTTTGTGAGTATGCAAAGTGTATGCACAGGATTGTTTGAGACGTACAAACTGTGTTGGAAGATGTTGAAGTGTGCTACATTGTGTTGGATTGTGCTACTGCCGTCGTATCCACTCACCACTGGCCTATCCTTTTTAAAATACTTGTGCAAACTGAATAATTATTGACCTATATAAGCACACACACAAACCCCTCTCTCTAACCCCCACAGGCCACGCATTTGCCACCCCTGTTTTACATTAAGAGGTGCATCTCTGAGCATCTTCTTAGCAGCATCAGAGCTGATGTCCGCACAAATTGCCGTCCTCTCCACCCGCCGGACAGACACACTTTCTCGGCTTAGAATTGCGGTAGTCGTGACTGTTTTCCCAAGATGGCTCCTGCCTGTATACATGAACATAACTGTCTTTATAAACTATCTTTTTAATAAACTGTCTGTACACTTACAAAGTTCTCAATGCTTCGGTTTACATGTAGGAACCCTCATTATGCTACCGTGGAAGTGTGGTGCTATTTTGAGCCTTGTTAGTGGTATAGAAATAGTGATTTCTTTTTACTGTACCCTTGCCCCGACGACTAGCGTTATAAGGTAATTAGCGGTTTGCGATAAAACTGGTCACATTCGATTAGCATGAAAACATATCCCAGAGAACGGTCGACTCGGTACACGTGTTATTAACCCCTAGGTTCATTTTGCACCGGATTTGTTCTTTAATATCTGATGACGCATTGGGGTCATTTTTTTTATTTATTACAGTAAATATTTTACATATTTGACCTTTTTAATTGTGTGATTTCACGCTGCTACACTGAATGGTATACTTGTGTTCGTATGCTGCACTAACACTGAAATAATATAGAGCCAGAGTTGTTTAGTTGTATAATTCTAGACTGTTATTTCCTTATATATATATATATATATATATATATATATATATATATACACACACATACACATACACACACACACACACACACACACACACACACACACACACACACACACACTACCGGTCAAAAGTGTGGGGTCACTTTGAAATTTCTATTCCACTCCATTACAGACAGAATATCAGCTGAGATCAGTTGCATTGTTTTTTTAACCAGGGCAGCAGTTTTCAGATTACATTATGTGCTTACATAATTGCAAAAGGGTTCTCAACTGTTGTAGAAAGAAGTGGCTGATCTTTAATGCAATATTTACATTGCCCATTATCAGCAACCATTCATCCAATGTTCCAAAGGCACATTCTGTTTACTAATCTGATATCATTTTAAAAGGCTAACTGAGAAAACATTGGAGAACCCTTTTGTAATTATGTAAGCACATAATGTAATCTGAAAACTGCTGCCCTAGTTAAAAAAAACAATGCAACTGATCTCAGCTGGTATTCTGTCTATAATGGAGTGGAATGGAAATTTCTAAGTGACCCCAAACTTTTGACCGGTTGTGTGTGTGTGTGTGTGTGTATATATATATATATATATATATATATATATATAATATAATATATATATCAATGCTTACTGGCCTGGTCTTACATCATACAACAGGAATATAAACACAATTTGTTGTTGTTAGAGGTCATTTTTCACATTTTTATTTTGTTATTAGTTATTTCAGCATGGCTAATACCTGACATATTTGCTGACGATGTATATTCCCAACCCCCATCAACTTGGTTTCACACTATAACATCAAACAGTGTGAAGCTGCCTCGTTTTAAAGTCCAAGGTAATTCAAGTGTAAAATGGATTTGTATATTGTAGATTTCACTCTCACACAAATGTCATAATAAAAATCTCCTAATCCCTCTTAAGAATGGATTCATCAGACTGTGTTACAATCCAGAGGTCATACTGTAGTATGTTGAATGGGAAAGACAAGCTGGACGAGACTTAACATCACTTTAGAAGAATGAAAACAAAGGAGAAGTTTTGAAATGCAGTGCAGCATCTGTTGTGTCCACGTTTCATACATAGTTCTACAATGTTGCAGTTTAGACTGAATCAAATACCTGGACAGCTGTGTGGATAGATAGAACGAATGAGTTTCCTCCAGGATGTGATACTACCCTAAGTGCAAATAAAATAGTTTTGATATCATTGTATTTTATCAGCACACATCTCTCAAATCCATTTAGCATCACAAGCGATCATGTATTAGATTTACAACAACTACAGTTAAACACATCATACCAGCCACACAGCCATCAGACACAGCAGGCTATGAGACTGCAAAATGTCAATAAGACCTCCCTCCACACGCACCCACACACCACCCCTAATGTGGGTAACCACAGATTAGCAGTGTGAGGATGGAATTCTGTTTGATGGCACAATCAATCATGTCATTGTCATGATCCAAAACATAAGAACATCCAAAAAATGCTCCCTCTTTGAGTAAGCAGGTTGAATCATGTAACATAGCCTACATTTAAAATCTTGGCGAAACAGCCAAGGTGTTAAGTGCACAACATTAAACTGTGCTGTAATCTGTGATTACTGCGCTCAGCTGTCAGCACTTACATAACTGTTGAGCATTTTTCACTTTGAAAAAATGTTGAATAGACTTAATGAGCTCTTGTACCGTGGCTAACCTATCAATAGGTTACCCATAATCAGCAGGATAGAGGCCCACTAACCTCAATTATATTCCTTTGGGGGTAATCTCTGCATTGCCAGTGCACACAAAAAGTAGCTTTCCTATGTGTGAATGTAGCTGTAGCATGGATGAGCGTGACCCATTATCTTTTACATGCCGAATTACAAGTGGAGGGCTTACAGAAGTTAATCTGATGTGGTAAAATGAAGAGCATTTAATACACTGACCATATCAGCCATCACTCTTCTGTTTTATCCACTGACATCAGCGCACTTAGAGCAATACTTTGCTGCATATGCTTTTTGTTGGTGGAGTATTTGCGCAATATATTGTCTTTTAAACACAACATTTTGATTTGTAAAAAGCAATGTGGTTGAAGATGTCCTTTAATGTAGGTTTTTGTTGATGCTGAACAAGAACTTGATTTAAATGTGCTTAACTGTGTGAATATTACTGCTATTATAATTGTAAACACCCAGTATTATATAACAATATAACTTGCACACTTGAAATTGTAGAACTCCATCATAAACATCTGTTTAAATGAGTCAAACAAGCTTCTTTCAGTCTTTAATTTAGCCAAAGAAACAGAAGTACTTGTGGCTTGGACACATGAAACCTGCAGAAAACTTCACAGGTTGCTTTCCTGAATTGCACTACCTGATGTCAACATTGACTAAAAGAAAAGTGCACAGTTGTTATCACAATATATATTTTCAGGCACAAGTACGAGGTGATATATTTCATAGTTCGCCATAGCAGAAAGCAAAGTTTAGTTCAGTGGGATTCACTTCTTCTCCGGGAACCATCACCTTATCGTGGTGGAGAGGTTTGTGTGTCCCTATGAACCTGAGGGCTGTGTTGTCTGGAGCTTTGTGCTCCTGGTAGGGTCTCCCAAGGCAAAGTGGTCTCAGGTGAGGGGCCAGACAAAGAATGGTTCAAAAATCCTATGAAAAAATCGAGGAAGGGATGAAGTGACCCTGCCCGGAGGAAGCCCGGGGCCCCCCGTCTGGAGCCAGGCCCAGATGGAGGGCTCGCCAGCGAGCGTCTGGTGGCCGGGGTTTGCCACGGAGCCCGGTCGGGCACAGCCCGAAAAAGCTACGTGGCGGACATCCTCCATCCCATGGGCCCACCACCTGTGGGAGGAACCGCTGTCGGGTGCGCTGCCACATGGGTGGCAGTGAAGGTCAGGGGCCTCGACGGACCAGACCCGGGCAGCAGAGGCTGGCTCTGGGGGACGTGGAATGTCACCTCTCTGTGGGGGAAGGGAGCCGGAACTTGTGCGGGAGGTGGAGCGCTACCGGTTAGATCTGGTGGGGCTTACCTCTACGCACAGTCTTGGTTCTGGAACCATACTCCTGGATAGGGGTTGGACTCTTTTCTTCTCCGGAGTTGCCCAGGGTGTGAGGCGCCGGGCGGGTGTGGGGATACTCACAAGCCCCCGGCTGAGCGCCGCTACGTTGGAGTTTAACCCGGTGGACGAGAGGGTCGCCTCCCCTACGCCTGCGGGTTGTGGGGGGGGAAAACTCTGACTGTTGTTTGTGCATATGCACCAAACAAGAGTTCAGAGTATTCGGCCTTCTTGGAGACCTTGAGTGGAGTCCTGCATGGGGCTCCAGTTGGGGACTCCATAGTTCTGCTGGGGGGACTTCAACGCGCACGTGGGTAATGATGGAGACACATGGAGAGGCGTGATTGGGAGGAACGGCCTCCCTGATCTAAACCAGAGTGGTTGTTTGTTGTTGGACTTCTGTGCTAGTCATGGATTGTCTATAACGAACACCATGTTCGAACATAGGGATGCTCATAAGTGTACTTGGTACCAGAGCACCCTAGGCCAAAGGTCAATGATCGATTTTATAATCGTTTCATCTGATCTGAGGCCATATGTTTTGGACACTCGGGTGAAGAGAGGGGCGGAGCTGTCAACCGATCACCATCTGGTGGTGAGTTGGGTCAGGGGGTGGGGGAAGACTCTGGACAGACCTGGTAAGCCCAAACGGGTAGTGCGGGTAAATTGGGAACGTCTGGAGGAGGCCCCTGTCCGACAGACTTTCAACTCACACCTCCGGGCGGAGCTTTTCGTGCATCCCTGTGGAGGCTGGGGGCATTGAACCCGAGTGGACAATGTTCAAAGTTTCCATTGCTGAAGCTGCGGTGAGGAGCTGTGGTCTTAGGGTCTTAGGTGCCTCAAGGGGCGGTAACCCACGAACACCGTGGTGGACACCGGTGGTCAGGGAAGCCGTCCCGATTGAAGAAGGAGTCTTTCCGGGATATGTTATCCCAGATGACTCCGGAGGCAGTTGCAAGGTACCGAAGGGCCCGAAGGGCTGCAGCCTCTGCCGTGAAAGAGGCAAAGCAGCGTGTGTGGGAGAAGTTCGGAGAAGACATGGAGAAGGACTTTCGGTCGGCACCAAGGTAGCTTCTGGAAAACCGTTCGCCACCTAAGGAGGGGGGAAGCGGGGAACCATCCAAGCTGTGTACAGTAAGGATGGGACGCTGTTGACCTCAACTGAGGAGGTAATAGGGGCGGTGGAAGGAGCACTTTGAGGAACTCCTAAATCCGACTAATACGCCCTCTATGGTAGAGGCAGAGCTGGAGGATGAGGGGGGGATTGGCATCAATTTCCCTGGTGGAGGTTGCTGAGGTAGTTAAACAACTCCACAGTGGCAAAGCCCCAGGAATTGATGAGATCCGTCCAGAAATGCTTAAAGCTCTGGGTGTGGAGGGGTTGTCTTGGTTGACACGCCTCTTCAACATTGCGTGGAAGTCTGGGACGGTGCCTAAGGAGTGGCAGACCGGGGTGGTGGTTCCCCTTTTTAAAAAAAGGGGGGACCAGAGGGTGTGTGCCAATTACAGGGGTATCACACTTCTCAGCCTCCCCGGTAAAGTCTACTCGAAGGTGCTGGAAAGGAGGGTTCGGTCGATAGTCGAATCTCAGGTTGAAGAGGAACAATGCGGATTCCGCCCTGGTCGTGGAACAACGGACCAGATCTTTACTCTTGCAAGGATCCTGGAGGGAGCCTGGGAGTATGCCCAACCAGTCTACATGTGTTTTGTGGATCTGGAGAAGGCGTATGACCGGGTGCCCCGGGAGATACTGTGGGAGGTGCTGCGGGAGTACGGGGTGAGGGGGTCCCTTCTCAGGGCCATCCAATCTCTGTACGACCAAAGCGAGAGCTGTGTCCGGGTTCTCGGCAGTAAGTCGGACTCGCTTTCAGGTGAGAGTTGGCCTCCGCCAGGGCTGCGCTTTGTCACCAATCCTGTTTGTAGTATTTATGGACAGGATATCGAGGCGTAGTCGGGGTGGAGAGGGGTTGCAGTTCGGTGGGCTGGGGATCTCATCGCTGCTTTTTTGCAGATGATGTGGTCCTGATGGCATCATCGGCCTGTGACCTTCAGCACTCACTGGATCGGTTCGCAGCCGAGTGTGAAGCGGCTGGGATGAGGATCAGCACCTCTAAATCGGAGGCCATGGTTCTCAGCAGGAAACCGATGGAGTGCCTTCTCCAGGTAGGGAATGAGTCCTTACCCCAAGTGAAGGAGTTCAAGTACCTTGGGGTCTTGTTCGCGAGTGAGGGGACAATGGAGCGGGAGATTGGTCGGAGAATCGGCACAGCAGGTGCGGTATTACATTCAATTTATCGCACCGTTAGACGAAAAGAGAGCTGAGCCAGAAGGCAAAGCTCTCGATCTACCGGTCAGTTTTTGTTCCTACCCTCACCTATGGTCATGAAGGCTGGGTCATGACCGAAAGAACAAGATCCAGGGTACAAGCGGCCGAAATGGGTTTCCTCAGGAGGGTAGCTGGCGCCTCCCTTAGAGATAGGGTGAGAAGCTCAGTTATCCGTGAGGAGCTCGGAGTAGAGCCGCTGCTCCTTTGCGCCGAAAGGAGCCAGTTGAGGTGGTTCGGGCATCTGGTAAGGATGCCCCCTGGGCGCCTCCCTAGGGAGGTGTTCCAGGCACGTCCCAGCTGGGAGGAGGCCTCGGGGGAGACCCAGGACTAGGTGGAGGGATTATATCTCTAACCTGGCCTGGGAACGCTCGGGATCCCCCCAGTCGGAGCTGGTTAATGTGGCCCGGGAAAGGGAAGTTTGGGGTCCCCTGCTGGAGCTGCTACCCCCGCGACCCGACCCCGGATAAGCGGATGAAGATGGATGGATGGATGGATGGATGGATGGGATTCACCCACACACTTCATCCCTCTCATATATCATTTCCTGCGAGGCTTGGATGCCTCGCTAAAGTTTCCCTCTACCTCTTGCTCCCAAGGCACAGTGAGCACTGCCATAATATGATAATCTAAACCATAATTTGATATGGTTTATACAGTAGTGATTGACCAGTGCTGTGATTATTTGATTCTAGACCAAAGAACCTATCATCTCAAATTTCTTCCTTCCATTTTGCACAATGATACATTCTTTCTTGGACTAATTAAGAAGGTTAATCAGGAAATGCTGCTACACACACAAGAAGTGATGAAATTTCACATTCACATTGCAAACATTTATATTGCAAACAAAAATGATATGATGTTTGTGTTGATGGGATTTATGGCTGGTATTGCAGAGTTGGTATCCAAAGTTATCTTGCAGATAGATTAAACTAAATATTTAAGCTTCACTGACTGCCATAATATAAGTAAACGTGTTAATCAGACGGCAGCAATGCTTGATATTTCCTTTTTCCCCAGAAGGCAAATATTTTATAAGAACCAAAGAACCAATAACAGCTGCACAAATCTTTGAATCCATTATAGTAATGTACATAAATTACAAAGTAAACAAGACTAAGAGTCTTAACGCCATGCTAGCGCCTCTGTGGGGCTGTACAGTGGTGCTTTGTCCTAAATGAGCATCAGCATGCTAACATGCTCACAATGACAATGCTAACATGTTGATATTAGCAGATATAGTGTTTACCATGTTCATGATCTAAGTTGTGTTATAATGCTAACATTTGCCGATTCGTGCTAAACACATAGTATAGCTGAGGCTGATGGGAATGTCTCTAGTTTTGGAGGTTTTTGGTAATAAACCAAAGATTTGGACAAATGTGGGACATCAATGTCTGTAATATATTTCATAACAATCCATGAAATAATGGCATTTCACGGGGGGAAAAAAAACATGAATCATCCAGAAACCATGAATATCTGTACTACATCTTGTTCCATGTGACATTTGGATGAGTCAAAGCATTGACCTGCTGGTGGCGCTAGAAGGGATTTAGGGATTTAGAAGGGATTGTTTTTTTTCAGGATTTATCTTCTGGAAACCATGCATTTTTGTACCAGATTTCATAGTAATCTATCAAATGGTTGTTGAGACATTTCACAAAAAAATGTCAACCTCATGGTGGCTTTAGAGGAAAAGTCAGGAGCTCATCAAGGTCAGTAGGATTCATCTTCAGTGGACCATGAATGATTTAATGGCAACCCATTCAATAGTTGTTATGATATTTCAGTCTGGACCAAAGTGGTGGACCAACAGACCATCCATAAAGCCACACATCTAGACTACAGTACATGACTAGATTGGTATTTTCTCTACTTTCCCTTTCCATAATTCACAATATTCTCATGTTACAATGTACTCCACACTGTAATTTTCGACAAAACTCCAAATGCCACATTGATGAAAATGCGTTGTACAAAAAGTAAAATTTCAGTGTTTAATGAATTAAATTTTTTTGGAACCTACTTGATTACGTTACTGATTAGATTATGAGTCAGGATATATGTAGGTTATACGTAGGTTATATAGATTTAATTTTAAAAGCAATTTTCCTGACACTGCCCACAACACTAGTGAATTCCAGATGGGGCTTATTAAAAAATGTCACCACAGAGATGTGCTTTGCCTCCAAGGATATTTATAGGATTCATTATATAAACCTGATCACTGACAGCAGCCTATGTGAGTAAATCATGCTCCTCCTCACTGCAGCTGCAGGTTGTTCTGTCAGCTCCTGATCTGCGCTTTAAGCGCCAAGCTTTAGGAAATTATCTGCCTTGAGTATTACTTGGCTACATTTTTGAGTAAATGTCGCATATTTAGCAGAATGTGGAATGGAGAAAATATTGCATCAGTGTTCATGCAGCTGCTGGAACTGATAGTGTTTGAGACTCAAGACCAGATAAAAGCACAGGGGCATTTTGTATGTAACTGAGAGCTATTTTTATCTTTAATTAGAACATTTAATGCATTCTTATCTATGGTGACTTACAATGAGGGAGCAGGTATAGGTTCAGTACTTTTAAAGGACACGACAACAACACACATGGTTGTGAAAGGACACACTGGCTGTTGTAGAAAGACTGTGACCTTTCTGTTCATTGTTGCACCCCACTTTGTTTCTTTCAAAACACCTGCTCTCCTATGGAAGCGGACTAATCACGTTAATCCAGGTGAAATGTATAATCCTTTGTTCATTTCACCTGTTAAATCTACTTGAATTTGCTAAATGAAAGGTAAGGGAAGGACTTAAGCATCATTTGGATCCTACGTCTCTCATCCTCTGTGTGTGTGTGTGTGTGTGTGTGTGTGTGTGTGTGTGTGTGTGTGTGTGTGTGTGTGTGTGTGTGTATCCAGGGCCAGATAAATGTTAGGGCTGACCATGTTGATTGGCTGAAGGTACAAGGGACAACTGAAGTGTACAGCAACAGATGGTTTACAGTTAGTGAAGTAACGCTTAACCATAACACTCACTTTTTAGTGGATGACATAAACACAGCTGGCCCAAAGCACAAAGCTGTGGTTGCGTTGGTCCAAGAAACAAAAGAAACTTGGATATTTGAGAATACAAAAGACATTAATTGATCAAGAACTTCCTCTCTCGTTGGATTTAGCATGTTTCTGTGTTTGTGTGTGTTTCTCTCAAATCCAAAGGCTTGTGAATTTGGTTAATAGTGATCCGGAAATGGTGATATGTTTGAGAGTCTCCATGTGTTGGACCTGCGATTGACAGCTGACCTGTCCAGGGTATTTCCTCTCCATCAGCCAAATGACTGATGGGGTTGCTCCACTGTGACGCTGACTATTCATAATTACAGTCACATGTACGGAAGTCATAAGCATGGGCAATTAATGAAATAGTGGTTGCTGCATGGGAGGATTAGATTGGATAATGTAACAAAAAAGAGATCTGAATGGAATATATATGTCCTGAAATGATAACATCTAACAGGCCAATATTATCCAAATGTTGTTTTTTGTCATGCTTGTTATGTTGCCTCAGATTTAGGAGCATTTTGAGACTTTTCTGTACAAGCCATGTCTCACTGCCTCTGTGTAAAGTGTACAGTGATCCTTAGTGTCTGCTGTCAGGAGTCAGAGCAAAACCTGCTTAAAAATGTTTGCATGGCACTGCTGATCATAATTCACATTTGCATTTCTCTTATGTGTCGATGTTGGTATGGTTTAATCACGTCTCTCTACTGTGCCTGCAAAGCTGGTGAAAAATTGTTCTGTCACTTTTTCTTAATATATTTAAAATCTTTAGAAGGTCTCAAATGATTGTAAGCAACAACAAAAAAACACATTTCAGACACAAATTATTTCAAAGCTCCATCTGTCCCAGAAAATATAATTGCAATTTATTTAAAATATCACAAAAGCCACCTTCTGATGTGAATAAAGGGTTATAAGGGACACTTTCTTCTCGTTATCATTAGGTTCTCCATTCGAGTGAACACTGTCACAGAACAGCCATATTACGCTTTGACAAGGAATCGACATTACAGGGGTTGTCAGGACAACCAGCCATGATTCACAGAGCCTCAGATAGGCCTCCACCTTGGGCTTGAAGCACTAGCCATGAGTCTGAGCAGATGCTGTGCCAGTCAGCCAATCACAGATGAGATAGAGGAAAAAGATGACATCATAGGCAAATTAGGGCAAATGCAGTGAGTATTTTGTTTGTTGTCTCCGCCTGCTCTTGAACCCAGAGTCACTTTTATACTGTGAAAAAAAAAAATTGGCAGATCAGTCTTAGTGTTTAGGAAAATATTTGGTTTAAATATTGGTATCATTTCCAAAGAATTGGAAATAGATATATACATAAACATATATAATAGGGGTAACAATGTCGCAATACAGTAAATTAAAATCATAGCAACAGTACATGTTCTGCCAGACTACCTCTCAAAGAAAGAAAACTGTATACTTATTGCCAGAATTAACAGATGTGTATTATCTCTATTTTGAGAAAGATAACGTAAAATTAAAGAATCCCCATTCCTACACAAAATAAAAGTGTACTATTCCATTTACCACAGATAAATAATAAAGTCAGGATGCATGGTGTTTGCAATAAACTTGAAAATGTTTAAAAATGCAGAGATTTCAGAATGTAATAATATTTTATTATATATTTCAAAATGTACTTACTTAAATGCTGTATTGTGCCATGTGATCAATACATTGTAAAACTATAACTTCTAAAAGGAACTAGTGCATCAAACACAGCCCTTTTAAATGCTTTGCCAGTTCGAATTTTGCACATATGGTAAAAACAACTTTGCAAAGCCTGTTCTTGTTCAGTTTGCAGCCTCCGTGTAGTATTAAGAGGTTAGCAAGATAGAACAGCCCCTGAGCTAGACCTGTAACCCCTCCCTCCTGGCTTTCTCACTCATCTGGTTTGTTCTGTTAAACAGAAAACCAACTCTGTCTGCCCGTTGGCTGCCTCCTCCCCCAGACTCGCTTCCTGCATTGATATTCAGCCTCTCAGCCAATGAGCAAAGCAGGGTGGATGACATCATGGGCTAGGGAACAGTGAGCAGCCAGTGAAGCATCCAGCCTGCCGAACAAGCTTGCTTTTAGGGTCAGGAACTGGTCTGACAAGAGAATGGCAATCCTGCCTTTAAACTGTCATTAGGCCTGTACGGTTGACGATGAATCTACCAGAGCTCCGGGCTCAAAGGCAAAACACTGAGCAAGAGAATGTGAAGACATATTTCAGGTAATTCCTTCTCTGTGTATGGCAATAGGGGATGTTGAGGGGGGAGGTAGAGGAGGGAGGAGAGGAGAGGAGAGGAGGAGGGGGAGGCTGTGTATGTAGGGGTGCTTTGTAGCCTTTTTTCCTCCTTCTTCTACTCTGCATTCTGCCCTGCTAAGAACGCAGCTGTTTCATCAGCAGTGTGTCCGTGAGGGCGAGATGGAAATGGATGCCTGCATCAGATGGGCTAGAGATGTATTTATATGATCCTATACCCCCCTCTGCATCACATCATTTCTGTATGCACTCCCTTGTGCCTCTCGCAAATAGCATCTTTGTTGATGGGGAGGTGTTAGAATCAATGTGTGTGTGTGTGTGTGTGTGTGTGTGTGTGTGTGTGTGTCAGTCCTGGACAAATGCAGCAGCTGCAGTGGCAACACTGGCACAAAAAAGAAGCAATGCTATTTTGGGTCTGTAGACCCGAGGCTGACGGATGGATCAGAGTTGTATATGCTGTGGATGGGGGGTGATGGATGCCTAATATGCTGATAGATGCTCTTTTGTTATCTCTACACTGCCTCACTTATGGCCTTTCTAGGGAGTGTTTGCTAAAGAAATAGCTTTTATTTCCATTTATTTGACCAGACCAGAGAGAGAGAGAACAGAGACGTGCCTCTGTCTCCTGGCTTTAACATGGATGTGTGTAGCAGATTCATGGAGGCTGTAGTGACAGGGAGATATACAACATCTGGTCACCTGACTTCATTGGGGAGCAGAGTGGGGGTAGGGGCCGGTCCTGTAAAAGCTGAGCTATTCTGCCTCGGATTCTTCCACAGCCATCGGTGGTGGAGGAGAATGGAAGGATTGGCTACAGTCGTGAATGTCTCCTCATCACCTCTGCTGATTTTGATTGTGGTGTCAGAGCTTATGCAGAGGGAGATTCATCTCTAAAGGGAGCAAAGTCATCCTCCAGTTTGTGAGAATCAGGGCCTGATGGGAGACCTGTTGTCTGGCTGTCGTGTGAAAGAGGGATGTTAGGGAGTCATGTCAGTGATCGAGGGAGGGTGAGATGATTGTAGAGGGGAATTGGGGGATGGGATGCTGAAGGTGTTACTCCCTTTGAACATTGGCCTGTTATACTGATATACAGTAGATGTGATACGTGCCCTTCCATTCATCACTAATCTATCTGTCCAGACACCATGACTGCCCTCCTTTCACTGTGTTCACCCAAGGGTTTGTATTGTGTCCACTGCTATCTTTTTGGAAATGTGAAGTGTCCCTATAACCACCATCACCACCACCATGGCCCCACCTTTGTCCTTCAGTTCAGCTCAATCAAGCTTTTCTATGTGAAAATAATGTTGTTGGTGCATAAAATAGTTTGAGTCGGTATAGCTCATTACATTAGACAGCACTTTGCTTGGCAGAAGACACCAGCCCTACAGTTGTAATCTAATGCAGTGTCAGAGACAATCAGACAGAGATGCTGTGATATACCATTAACGTGTTTGATATTTATACATCCTGCTGTTCAACTGATCTGTGAAACCATTGCTGGATAATTGGCTGCCGCTCTGGGTCTTAGACGATGTGCTACACTTGCCACAAGCATTATATATTCATCACACCTTTATCTGCACAGGTCTGTTACAGGGAAATGGACAGTTAACAGCTCTGTATTTTCAATGTCTACATGGGTCTGGGTAAAGCTGCTTAGCATCAGTTGAAAGTATTCACATAGGCCTTTGTCTCTGTGTTACAGGCATCTCATGAAAATGTCATATTTGCAAAAGGTGGTAACCTCTCAGGTCTGATATTCTGTGCATGTGTGCTCTGTATTAATAAAAGTAAAGCTGCACCAAAATAGCATACTGTTTACAGTGTAAACATTAATTGTGTAGGCAAAATCCAAGCTTATTGTGGCTTGGCTTTAACTGACCCTTGTGATCAACTTGCATAACCAAAACATTATTATTTGTTTTAATCCTATACTTTCTGTGAACACCAACCATTAGATAGAATTGCCTTGTAAGATTATTATTAAATTATTTTTAGTATCTTTGTATGCAATGTAATAAATGATGGTATGGCGTTTTCTGCTTAACAAAATAAACATGACATTTTGCTTAAATAATGGATTATTTTATTCTAGCTTGATTTGTCAGGCAGATATGTTTTGGAATACTATACACACCAGGACCTCCTTATCTCTTGGCCACTTGGATAAATGTACTAGTAGATGTTTCATTTGTTTTATTTATGTTTTTAATATGATCATCTGCCCAGACCCGGATGACCAAAATGAAGTGGTTAATATCTAATCTGCCACCGTATAAATCTCCCTGCACATTTATTTAACATAATCATATAAACAACACATACAATCACAACTTTTTTGTACACTGAAGCAACGTGAACCGTTCTTTTTTCAGTATATCTGCCTGTATGTCTCCATGGCTATTAGTGTGTGCAGCAGTTCTGGGCTTCCCCTTGTTTTCCACTGGCCAGTGTAACCTAACACATACAGCTTCTCTTACCTCACCTCAGCTAACAAAAGCAGTAGACACAGAACCTCATCTTGGCCTATAGCCTGCTAACTGGGCTGCCTGAAATATGATAGCAGGACACACAACACATACAACTAGGCCTCCATCTGCTGAGGACTTAGTCTGCATGAGTTATGCTGCTATTGTTCAGTGAAGTTATCGGCTAGGAGTCTTGTTGACAGTTTATAAATGTGTAGTGGCCTCATGTGGGCTGTTTGGGTGTGCTTAAGGGCATAGCTGTCTAAAGCAGGACTGTAGTCTTGTGGTAGGTGTGTCAGAGCTACAGTCTGTGTGTTGTGGATTAGCATGTAGGATTGGAAGCCATCTGGCCATTTTGTCTCAGAAAGGGGAGGGGGAATAAGTGAGAGAGATGGATGGAGAGAGACAGGAGAGAGAGAGAGAGAGAGAGAGAGACACACACACACACACAGAAGAAACACTCACACACTGACACATTGACACAGCTCCCTTTGTAATCTCCCTACTTGATGTCTGTTGCTACTTAGAATAGTGTGTGTGTGTGTGTGTGTGTGTGTGTGTGTGTGTGTGTGTGTGTGTGTGTGTGTGTGTGTGTGTGTGTGTGTGTGTGTGTGTGTGTGTGTGTGTGTGTGTGTGTGTGTGTGTGTGTGTGTGTGTGTGTAAAATCCCTCAATTTGTGACCAGGATAGTTCTTCTGTGATTTACACTGTTTCTGATGTATCACACACTAATAGCAAATATGGCTTCAAGATAGTGAAGAGAAATGTATTGGGAGGATTCAGGATTCCCGGAAAGTTAGAGGGGTTAAAGCCTTTACAGTAAGTTGATGCAATGGGTGAAGACGTTCCAGATGGATAGATACTGTGGAGAAGAAAAGGATGAAATGTTGCAGAGGAGGAAACAGGTTCAGGGGGTTTAAGAGATTAACAAGTTGGGCTGGATCAAGAGTTTGCAGAGAGTTGCAGAGGGGCATCTGAACTTGAATTTGTTTTAAGGTAAACAGACTGCAGGATGTAATATGTTGGAGGAGAAGCGTGAATTAAAAGAAATACCTCAAACTTTTTTTAAACAGTAACTGTTTCTCTGTTATTTCCATAAGAAGAATTGTTATAAACTCACATTTTGGCCCTCATTCTGTTTTGTATATTTGTGCTGTATCTCCTGAGGAGAGACTTTCACAAATGCTTCAGCTATAATATCTATACAAAACACTTAATAAGACTTTCAGTTCAACTGGAGTTTAAATGCAGCAAGCTTCGTGTTTGATCAAGATTTGTCAATGACATTAAACAAGTATGCTCACAATTAAGTTGATTTACTGAATAAAACCCCAGGCACAGTTTTGGTACAAAATTATAGGAAAGCTGTGGTCATGACAAACATGATCCAAGATTTGTAACTCCAGGTAGAAGGGAATTACTCCTCTGTCACACACAAATAACACCTTCGAGCTGAAGATCACTTAGAGCAGTGCTGTCACTGTTTCTTTATTTTAAAAATAAACAACAAGGACTTCAGCCGCATGGAGGTGCAACTACTGTGTGTGGCAGAACACAACCTCTCAGTTGATTCACTTGTTGACATAAGTATTAGTCCTGTGGCAGTGTTTGCTATGCAAAATCATAATGCAGCTGTACGTATGTGTTTGGCAGGGGAGACATTAAAATTAAATGCACGTCTAGTTGTAGTACTCACACAACAGCTGATATGTCAAACATTTGTATATCAGTTACCAAGTCACAGACAATAATTGGATGCAACAGTCAGCAGCTGTATTTTGATGTTTTGTAAATCCAGGGCTGGTGTATGTTGTGTGTTGGCTTAAGAATGTCAAATGTCAGCTCTTTAAGTCACTAATCTACTGAGTCTGACTTTATACGTTCAAACATGTTGCAGATTAAACAAACAAGATATGACATGCTAAACAGTGAGCTTTAGAGGTGCTGGTAGGCGGATTTAGATACCTTTGGACAGAGCCAGGCTAACTGTTTCCCCGTGTTTCCAGTCCTTTTGCTAAACTAAGCTAATATTTCCCATACTGATAGTAAAGAGTGGTATCAATGTTCTCATCTAACTCTCTGTAAGACAGCAAATAAGCGTATTCTACTCCTTTAAGACTTAAAGCCGGAACCCTGTCCCCAGACATCAATGTTAAAATTTGGCGATTCTGCAAAAGCCTGGATTACGTTCATCAATTCCATGTCTGTTACACAAACTCTGGTACACACCCATGTGAACATAAGTCCCATGGACACTGGACTCAAATGTAGAAGTAATGAGTCTTCAGGATAATATCTATTTAATACAATAATAACCATCAGTTGTCAATGCTCAGTAAGTAAAAAAAACAACAGAATCTTTTTTTTTTTTCCATCATCCTTTCCTTATGTTCAGTTTTTCTATAAACTAAAAATAAATAAATAAATGAAACTAAAACTAGATAAGATGATTTCCTTGAGATGCTGTGGCATGTTTGACCACGTGAGGTTTTAATCTTGTGACCATAAATTTTACTTGAGTCCCTTTCAAAGGGAGTCCTCTTTAGCAAAATTGTACTATAACACCAAACGCCTCCTCCTCTAACCCTCATTTAAAATGATAGGGGGATGGCATCTGCATTTTGACTCCGTGTATTTTATTCTTACCAACCATGTGAGAGAGGAGCATCACTGCAGCATGTTGACATCTGTGTGTCGTCGGCCTCCAGTGCTTTAATGTCTGGGTGAAGTGTCTGTATTATATGAAGGTTGTCAAGTGAACTGGCCTTCTTTTGCTCTTGCTAATTGTAGAATGGGCCAACTTTACTGACTCTGTGTCTATAAAACACTCCAGTGGCCAGTAAAAGTACTGTATGAACAGCACCAAGATAAAGGAGATAACAATGGTAAACTGCAGCTCTGGAGTATCCCCCCTTCCTCCTTATCCTTTGAATGCCCTCTAGCTGTCCACCCCATCCAAGTAATCAGCATCTTTCAAAGAAGCACAGCCATAGCTAAAGCCAAGTCAAACAGAGAGTGTGTCCTAATCAGGGGCACGAAGAGCCGGGCTTATGGAGCCCTCCCCCCACTGCGGGCCATTACTGGGCCGCAATGGGCTCAAGATTAGAGCCTCTTCCTGTGTTACCCATTCAAATTCTGCATTAATGTTTGAAAAAGCAGAGAAAATGCCTGCTCTTCATAGACAGATTAATATTTTATGGAAGAGAAATGTGAAAACATCCTCAATAATATCTGAGTTGAGGTGGTGTGTCTGCGGTGGTTCTGTGTTTTTTTAGACACGTGTATTCATACTGAATATTGTCACTTCCTACCAAAGCAAGCTAAGCAGAGTGAGGTTTGGGGTTGTAATTTCTTATAGTGGATCATTGTTACAGCTGACAAAAATTGGTCTCTTAATGATATTTTTCCCGTTGTCTGCTGAAATAGTTCAGCCTCATACGTAGAGTTGATTTAAAATGTTGAGAGACTAGCTTATGTGTGTTTCAGAAATAGGAGCTGCTTGTTTTAGAGACAGTGCACTCACTGACTGACTGACTGACTGCCTGTCAGTCTGCATAGTAAATAGGTCAGTGTTTTATGTGAGAGAAGAATCAAGTAACGTCTGGGCCTCCATGAATCTGCCATCCTTAGCCGTCTGACTGCTCAGCAGAGCTGCTGCTGTTGCAGGAGATTAGCCAAATAGCCACACAGCAGTGACAACCACAGTTTGTAACATATTAATTAATTTGGTTTCTTGTGGTTTCCTGCTGTATTCTTTAGCTGGTGGCACATATTCTCGCTGCTGCCTGATATAGAAATGACCACAGTCAGATACTGAAGAGTACATAATTCATTCACACTGCTCTCCAATGGCAGGTGTTGTATGAAATTATCATATTAATGAGCATGCACTTTACCCTCACTGCTTTATGTAAGGGTAGTCTGCATTGCATCCTCCCAGGGAGAGCCTGAGTATCGATGAAGCCAAGACTTCACCCAAAATCTCAAAAATATAAATTTTATGTTTAAATGGTTCATAGCCTCTGGTCACTTCGTCATGATTGGATGTCGCAGCCATTGATTCTTTTCCTCTGTATTTGCAGACCAGATAATGACCTGATTGCTGCTGTCAGGTCTTGCTTGTGCCATGTGCACATATTAGTGAATCCACTTCTGTGCATGACTATATAAAAGCTGTGTGATGTACTGTAGCTGGCAAGAATGTGTTCAAAGGTTTATGTTAATGGGTTAAACAGGGGCATCAGTCACAGCTGCATTAGTCTCAACAGGGCAGAGCCACTTGCATGTGTCTTTGTAATAGAAAACAACTCTAGACAATGGATATATGTTATGCTGATTAAGCTGAAACACAGTAATTGTATGTATCCCTACAACCCTTTAACTTTAAATGTGGGCTTCTTTGTCATGTGGCACATACTGCAAGGTTTCCATGACATACCACTATGTCATCTTTATTTTCCTGGCTACTTCCTGTACATTTTTTTTGATAGCCATGTTGTCAGCAACTCCCTGTTGCTCTCTGTCGATATTGTGACATAACTTTGTAAACCGCAGAGTTTCACTGGGTTTTGTTGTTAGTGACACGCCTAACCTAATCCTAAGAGAACCTGTTTGTTGCTGTTGTCTGGACTTTCACCTGGAACTCACCCAACATGGTAGAAACTGACAGCAACCACCACCAGTATATATGGAAATATGCCATGAAAATCATCTTAAAAGAGCTGCAGTGTTTTTTTTTATCTTTTTTTTTTATCATGTTCCACACTTCACTGTGGATGCCACCCTCACACTTGCTCAGTGTATAACACGTGTCCCACCGTTAGTCGCGTGACAATTCATCCACAGCCAGCTCTGATACTAAAGGCCAGAAAAGTATGGCTTCACTATCTGCCAAATCATTTCCTGCAGTGATGATAGAAAAGTTTGTCCAATTGAAATGATCACAATGCTCTTGCCAGTGAAACACAATTGTTAGTCTCATCACACCACCAGCAGAGGGGAACAAAAACACTGTCAAGTTTATAAGGAAACAACAAGATTTGTCTTTTATGGCAGACCAATGTTTGATCTTAAAGACTTTTGTCAGATAATGAATATTGGCAGATATTTTGTAGTCTAGTTTATATGAATAAAACATTGGAATAAGTCTAAACACACATTAATGGTTGATGTTATCCAAGGGGGGAAAAAAACTGTTAGATCAGATGAGAGACTGTTCCGCTCTTATGGAGATACAATTGAAATACCCATCTGTTAATAATTGTGTTGCTTTGAAAGAGTCACTGCAAAGTTAAAGACAAAGATAGTGAACACAATCTGTAAGATTCTATTGGTTCTGATTGTCCTGTCCAAAGAGGAAGCATTAGTGGCAAATATGTTTCACAAGAAGACTATGCTTTTACTGTTGACATATCTGATTAAATCATGGCTTTTCATAATCAATATATAGTATTTCTTTCCCACTAATCTAATTCCTTCATTCAATACCAGCTCTTTTGGGAAGTTAACCAAAAGTAGGGGGTAACCAACCAGATTTTACCTTGTACACAAAGATGGTTACATAAAATTGTAAAGGCCACTGTGATGGCACATGTGTAATTTGTCAGAGGCAGTGAGCACTGTGTAAGAACCGAGGACTGGTCTTTGTTTGCTAATGTAGGTCTCCACTAAGGGGGCGGCCTGGATGGCCCACTTTCTGGGACGGTTGTGCTGCACATCACATGATGGGCTTGGCCTCAGGGTGAGGCAGTGAAGGAGTTTAATATGGTAGTGGGATGGGTAGATGGAAAATTAGAGGATGCGTGATGGGAATGTTTACTCTTGCCAGTTTCTCTCAGAATCAACTCCTGGTTACTGTTTTCACAGCTGAACAGACCCACTGGACATCAGACTCAGATGTGTTAGCAGAGAATTTCTTTTAGACCTGCAGCCAGTGTCGCTGTAACAGAATTCCTCATGTTACAGTGCTAAAATAGGCCAAAGCTCTAAAAATACAATCCTTTGAAAGTGTAACTAGGAGTCTTCTGTAAGTGTTAGATCTGTCTGAATTCAGCTAACTCAAGTCTTGATATGACTTTGTCACATTTATATTTCTCCAGTCCTACTGCTTCAGAAACCAGCCACAGAGACGGCCTCTGCAACTCCTGTATGTCACTTTCCTAGCTGGAGCCCACACGTATCAGTGTACAAAACTAAATAATGTTAGACTTTTGTGAGAAATAGAAGACTTTTATAGTCTCAAGCAAAAAAAAAGTAAACCTTTTGTGACTGCTGAAATCATGAAGTGAAAAGACAAATCAACAAAAACTCAAATATGAATTCAATATCTTTGGGTTTTGGATAAAATAAGCGATCTTAAAACATTACATCTGGCTCTGATTCCTATGGCCAATTTTATACTATTTTCTGCCGTTTTTATAGAATATACATCTCACGCCTTTGTCATCCTTGATATTGACACAATAATTGAATCCCTTGATGTAATTGTATTTTTTTGAACTTACTATGGCTAAGCACTAGTCAAAATTCAAGGTTGCTATGTTTGGAGCATCCAGAGAGATTTTGCAACCTTCACGAGTCCCAACTGATCTATACCCAGATTATTTAACACCGAACTCCTCCATCTCTCTCTTTCTCTCTCTCTCTCTCATAGGACATTGTGAGTGCTACTAAAGATGTCTGATAGTGTCGATATTGAAGAGAAACCACCAGCCCCCCCCTTGAGAATGAACAGTAGTTCCCGAGACTCTTCATCACTGAATCACGCCTCTAAACCACTTCCAATGGCTCCTGAAGAGAAAAACAAGAAAGTCCGTCTGCGCTCCATCTTCCCCGGGGGAGACAAGAGTAAGTATCCTCCCCCACACGTCACCCTCACACTCTGCCCCACATTGATTCACATCCTTTACTAGTTTACCTCTGTATAAAAATACACAATTGTTAATCACTGTTTGTCTTCTGCAGCAAACAAGAAGAAGGAGAAGGAACGTCCTGAGATATCCCTACCCTCAGACTTTGAACACACCATTCATGTTGGCTTTGATGCTGTAACAGGAGAATTCACAGTGAGTATCTCTTTCACCTGACAATCAGGCATATATTAACAGGGACTGATCCTGATCCTATCTGAAAGCAGAGTCCCGCACACACTTCTAAAATCACAATTCCCTCAGGCAATGAAGTCAACTAATGATATATAGTATCCTTCACATAAAGTTAGCAATACAAGTGACTTGAATGACAATCACTCTATCTCCCCTATCAGGTGAAAACTGCACTGGAATCCTTTAGCGTTTCTTGGTAAATTACATTCTAGCTGCAGTTTCTGTTGGCAGTAGATGTTTTATTCTTACGCAAGCCTAGATGTATTATACCATGACACAGTATTTCCTTCTTTTATGCTCTGTTTAATGTTATTTACACTGAACTGAGTTATTCATAGAGAAGACCTGGAAGTGGTTTTTTTTCTTGTTTTTATACTTTATACCATACCACAACAATTAGGGACTCTAAGTAGATATAATATGTTAGGACTATTATACTTAGACACTAAACTCATCTGTTTGACACAATCTAGTGAGCGGTTCAATGCAGTGGCTCCAAAACAAAGCTTATAAAGCTTTCAATGTTCAGTTTTTGATTCAACAGATATGTTTATTCAGTTTTACTGATGTGTATTATATATGTTGCACCTTGGATTTTGTTCTTCTTATATACTGGAAGGAAAAGCTGTTGCAGGGGAAGTTATTGTAATGAATTGCATCATATTGCATTATATAAGTGTTTATTATATTGTTTTCTACATCATGTATATGGTAATCCGTTACCATTGAGGTAATCCTCTGTTATGGGAAAAGCAATGACATCATGCTATAAAGAATGAAAACACATAAACAGATGTTCATGTATACTGTATAATGGAACTGTTATACTGTAACATGGACAAACATGAAATGGTTTCACCATACCAGGCCTAATCTGTAAATCGTGTTTAGTCATCTTTGTTTAGACCTGAAAGGAATTATTTTCAAATGAAATAATGGATGAGCAATACCACACTTATCATCATTCCCCTGTAAAACCAATTTTTCACTGAGAAGTACTGCATGTCTTTTGGTATTTTTCAGTAACAAATACTTCCTTGTCCATTTGATAAGCGGTGTGCTCATAACATACAGAGCCAAACCACTTTGATTTCACTTACTTTATGGTTTTCTGGGAGGATACAGTATGTTACTGTTGATTTGCTCCTTGATCCCCATCCAAGTGTCATCTTTTTTTGCTTCCACAGAACAGTAGACTATTTCTTTCAGCAGTTGCTTTAAGTGTAAAAATATCTACAAGTTTACAAAGATCGCATGAATGAAACCTATTGTTGAACTACATTCAGCCCACTGTAAAAGGCCTAATGTCCACCAGTGGGCATTAAAACATGCAAACATAGGCTAAAAAAGTGCGAAAATGCCTTACAAGAGTAGTTGTAGTAGATGTTTTCTACTACTTTCTTGCTAAGAGTTAGATGAGAAGCTCGATACTACTCTCATTATGTCCGTTAAATATGAAGCTACAGACAGTTAGCTAAGCTTAGCACAAAGACTGGAAGCAGGGTTAGAACTGCAAAGTTGGCTCTAGTAAGGTTAAGTAAGGGTTAAAGAGTTTGGGGATATGTTGGGTTGATTGACAGCCGTAGTGACCACTTAGTGTCCAGTGTCTAGTGTTCACCTTAGTATGGCTCCTAAAAGCCTGTTTGGCGCAACAGAAACACTACATCTTCAACGGTTTCTGGCTGTGATTGAAGGACTATTAACAACCCACACTCTTTCCTCACAACAAAACTTGAATATTGTAGCTAAAATGATAACATTTTTAACATTTGACCTCTTTCTATTTGTGCAGGGTATCCCAGAGCAATGGGCACGTCTCCTACAGACCTCAAACATCACCAAGCTGGAGCAGAAAAAGAACCCACAGGCTGTGTTAGACGTCTTAAAGTTCTACGACTCCAAAGAGACCGTCAACAACCAGAAATACATGAGCTTTACTTCAGGAGGTAAACAACACCAAAATACTGACAAAATAAAATAACCACCACCAATATAACAAAAACATTTCATATTTATTCTTATGTCTAATACAAAAGATTATAATGTTCTTTTCTGTTTCAGACAAGTCGGCACATGGGTACATAGCAGCAAACACTCTGGTGAGTTCTTTTATATTGAAGCTTACTTTGATTAGTGTTAGTTATAAGCCTAAATAATACATTTGATTATTATTAAGAATATATTACACCTTCAAATTAGTAAATAAATCATGATGTTGCTAATTAAACATTCCCCTTTTAGTATTTAGTATTAGGAATTTCATTGCTGCACACTGCATATCTTGACCTCCCTAGATTGTCTGGTTATTATAGTAATAACATCATTGGAAAATCTCTCAACTCAAAGATATATTTCTTCGTGATTTATATGTAACAGTGTAATAATTAAACAGGTAAGTTGCAACATTATGTGGCTTTATTTCATCCACTTGAACCTCATAAGAAATTATGCCTCTCCAACTACACCACAGTAAATGTTCCTCACTTTACTATCACTAACTCTGTCTGGGATTTCTGGGATAGACTGTGTAACTCTCCAGCATGTATTTGCACAGACTTCTTCCTCTAATGGGCAAAATGTGTGCACTTCCCTCTAGAGGCTTACTACCCTCACAATGTTCCATAATGCCCTGAATTTTGCGTACATGCCAATCAGTCTGCAGCTCCTGCACGGAAACGGTGACTGCTGTGAGAGCCTCTGCTGCTCATTGTTTATTTTTCCAATCTACTAAACCAGATTTTTAAATACCCATAGACAAGCTCCACTGGAGGCTCAACTGCATCTAGAAGGACTCCCGCTGTGCTGACCTCATTCCTGGCTTTGACCAGAGTAATCTATGCTTTGAATGCCTTGGCCTGAACACGCTCAGCCGAGTGAAGAAGTGAAATCCAAGTCTGTTCACTGGGATTTCGCTGCCTCAGGCAAATTACAATGGGATCACTTAATGCAGGGCTACTGCTTGAAAGAGCTTTTTGCCAATAAAGGGCAAGTGGGTGTAGAAGTGAGTCTAAAAGGTTGTGCGAGCCCAGTGAGGGTATTTGAGAGCATGTCAGCTTCGGACTGTCATAGTGGTCCTCGGCCTGCTGAGGTGACTCAGCTATTGACTACGGTGACACAGATTCCATCCTAGGTTTGGTCTGCGCTGTCTCAGGCAAGCAGAACTACAGGAGAGGGTGCCAATATTTGGTCTGTAGAAGCAAACTCTAAGTATTCCATCATGAGCTACGTGTTTTGAACACCAACTTCTACTAACCTGCAATGCAGGTAAATATTAGAGAGCTGGTGTGTTGTTTTTCTTTAAGCAACTTGCTTTCGCTTCCTATCGCCTGCTACAATCCATGTCTACTCTGCAGTTTTCTTGTCTTGTCATTAAGGATTTAAGACCAAATAGAACCTTTTTAAGTCAGATGGAAAGTAGACTACTATCCACTAGTCATATTGTAAGATTGTTGGGTTTTATTCAACTTCTTTGAGCTTGCATTTGAGCCAGTTTCAGCCATGTTTCAGCCATGTTTCAGCCATGTTCAGCATACATTTATAACTGCAGATAATGCCGGGAGGGACACTCTGTTGCATCCTAATTCAAACTTTGGTCTGACCAAGTTTTATTAAATTTTAAATTCTAGGAATCTCGTAGAAAGACTTTACTTCCTGTGTCTGATGTCCACTCTAACATGCTAAATATTGTTCTTATTGTCCACCGCTACCAAACAAAAGATTCACCTAAGAAATTGTTTTGGAAGGAAACAAACACTTTGCTTTTATAATACACAGAAATGGAGATGAAGCTTAAGATACATTGGCAGGGTTTCAGACTCAATTGTAGTGCCTCTTTGTTGCTGCTTTAAATGATTAATAACTTGGTCTGGGTGTTTCTGTCCTGGTGTTACAGTTCCCCCTGTTAAGCCATCAGTTAAGTCATATATTTCCTTTTTTATATTAGTTCTACTACCAACCAGTAAGTCCTGGATATTTAACTTTAGCTTTCTGTCTGAGTGTCAGACCACAGGACTCATCTGTCAACAACACAGACAGCTCGACCACTGTTCGTATAACAAAGTTTACAGCATTAACACGTTTCTCAGAGTGTGTGAGCTTAAGACTCACATTGACATTTCATCTCTTGTGGGTTGTTGACCTTACTGTTTAACTTCACAGAAACCCTAGGATCCTTCATGGTTGTTGCATGGAGGCTCCAATTCGGCTGTTTTATGATTTATAATTACTTGTGATGGATTTTAAGAGAAGTGTTTCATGCAGTTCGGGTGCCAATCCTGCCTTTTATCTGCTTTAGTAAACAGAGGAGTAGCTGAATAATAAGAATATGTATCTGTAACTAAATAATGTTGGAATTATCAAGTCAGTATAGATGTTTATATACTGTAGCAGCTCAGTATGATCAGATGAATCAAATTGTTGTTAGTTCATTCAGGTCGAACAGCCCCATAGCTCTGTCATTGTTAGTCCTAAAACTGTCTGTCAGTAATTCTCAGGCTTTAAAGTAAGAAGCTTCCAAAATGCTACAGTTTAATCCCCACATAGACAGTTAATTGGAAATTAGTTGATGTTCAGAAGTCAACAGAAATGGCAAGGACATGACACAATGTTTATTCATTACATGATTATAATTATAATGGTCATAAAGGTTTAATAGTATTATAGAAAACAGCATTTGTCCATTTGGATTAATGAGAGCAGCCACTTCATCTTCACCAGAGCGGTATGGAGCCAGTTCTTTTATTAACAGTGAAACCATTTGTTCTGTCCGAGTAACAATTATGCTCAACTATCCAAAACAATTCTGCAGTAATAAAATGCACATCTTTTTATATTTTTACCATAATGTCTAAGACTTAGACGTTATCTAAGGGAATACCACAGCATTGGTTTCACTAACAAAGCTTTCCTGCTAGCTAATGGAAGGAGATATTTAAAATTGAAACTGAAACTTAGTGATGTCAGTTTTCTAACAAAATGTGTGCTCAAAAGTGAACAAACATATATAGTGGGGAAAGTTAGCTTTTGGAACACATCTGTCAGTATGTGTGGTGCTTATGACAATAATTGAGATGTTTAATGGATTGCATCTTAAACATGTTATCAGGAAATTTCAAATCAGCTATAAGAACACGACACTTACGGTCCTTTATAGTAGCGTTCAAATTAAAGCTGATTAATATAACATTTTAAACTAGAAATCTGAAAATATGTTCTAGACGTGGTTAAGGACAGTCCTCAGGTGGCATTATTTGTCTCCATCATGTCCTCTCCTCATACTGGGTGTCAGGAGGACAATTTACGGACCTATTGTCCATCCCTCAGTAGCGTAACCATGCCCTCCATCCCCCCTCCCCTTAAGTCCACTTACTCTTAAACATTGTGTGGGTTTGTTTTGAGTAAATCCATTTTCAACCTTCACATTCAGAACCGACTGCTGTCATCTGGGCCTCCTGTCAGCCTTAGAACCTGCAGCGCATTATTTGACAAGGTAACTCCTCCATATTACTTTCCACATGATGTATCCGTGCATTGGCTTTGAAGCTAAATTTGATCTCCTAATTTTGATTATTCAAACAGGCTAATGCAAAACCCATATACATATATTGGATTTTAGATGCATCATCACTCTCTGTATTGATCATGGGGGGTATGATTGGATCTATTAGTTAGTAATGTTACTGATGTATTTATTATCTTCCACAAGAGAACCTCTTTTATATATATATATATATATATATATATATATATATATATTTTTAAATGGACCGTCTCTGAAATGGCAGGGCAGGGGCGCATGCCACAGAGGGTTATAATGACTGTCAAACTGCATGTGTGAGCTCATATTCTTTAAAACTGCCAATAATGTGCCTTCATTACCATTGTAGACATTACCGCATGGCTCTGTAAAAAAAATAAAACTAAAAACACACATGCTTACAGTTAGCTAGACACTCATTTCTGCGGGTCAGAGGCCCAGTATGTCTGAATGGAGGACTGAGACTTTCCTTTAGACAGACCCTTTCTTTTTTAATCACTAGAACTAAGCTGCACTGCTTCATTTATGCATGACAAGAGTGGAAATGGACGAAATGTTTCCACTCCATAAGAGGAAGATGATCCAAGGCTAGCAGAGTTTTGGATGGGGGAAGGCTGAGCATTAGGCATAATAAATATGCCTGAGGCTTATTAATCAAATGTTTTAAAAGGTATCTACCATATCAAGAGGATGTCTACACTTCATCAACATATTGCTCATTACTGCAATGTGGCTGCATGTTTTCTCTTAAAGCACAATGGCACCTCACTTTCAATGCTTGTCTCTTTAGCTCTTACTGGACTCATAATAATAATTTGATGATAATAATTTTCCCTTCACTTTTAACACAATTGCTCCTGACAATTTAACCCCATTAATTTTTTTCAGATGTATCACAACAGATGAAGTGTATTTTGTTTATGTTGCTTTTGAATAACATGTTGATATGATCTGACTCTGTTATATGGTTGTTACAATTTAAAAATGTATTCGCCACCACTACAGCTTGTATGTTAGACAAAGTATCTTTTGAAACTCAACTGGCCAGAAGTTAATGGCTGGTTTGGGATTTGCAGGCTGTTTACTGTGGTAAACTGTGTACATGTGTTTAATTTGGGGAAGATACTCTTTTTTTATTCTTTGCTGCTACATGGCACATGCATCCAGACTCACTTACGTCTCTACCCTCTAGGCTGCCAAAACATCATCGTCAGAGCCCCCTATCGCTCCGCCTGTGTCAGAAGAGGAGGATGAGGAAGAAGAAGAAGAGGAGGAGGAAGAGGAAGAAGAGGATGATGATGACGAGCTGCCCCCGGTCATCGCACCTCGGCCCGAGCACACCAAATCTGTGAGTTTATACGGCGTGATGGGTGAAATAATTCTGCTGCAAATGCAAAATCCCCTCTGCATTTCATTGACTCGTTTCTCACGACAGATCTACACACGCTCTGTCATGGACCCAAAGCCTCCCACCCCTGTGAAAGAAGTGGTGACTCCACCAGAGTCGCAGGTCCAGCCGGATAACACGTCCAACACAATGTATCGCCACACTGACCGTCAGAGGAAGAAGTCCAAAATGACAGATGAGGAGATTCTGGAGAGACTCAGTATGTGCCTAAGACATTTTTTATTCGCCAACAAGTGAATTTTAGTTTAGTTCAGTTGTTCAGATATATTTTCTGTGAATTGTGTCTCCGTCAATGATTATAAAAGCCTTCTCCACACTGACAGGAACTATTTTGCTAATGAAAAACCATGAATCTCTTGATTTTTCTCATCTTTTAAAATATCATAATCATCCAAATTTGTAGAATGTCCTCCTAAGTTTAAATCCACACATTCCCAAAAACAACACTGAGGACACAACCTCAGAGTCGGATAATCACTCTGTGGTGATTAGAACACAGGCTGGATATTTGGTTTCCAGTGGCATATTACTATTAGTGCACTAATTCTGTGTATTTACAAGAATTATGCAAAAGAACAGGGAGCACTAATGTAATCAAATTTGGACAAAGATGGACTTTTTGTTATTGATTTTTGCTGTGCCTAGACCGCTCCTGTCTCTGCAACGTAACTTCAGCTCAAAGTACTTCACGGTGCATGTTGGTATGCACCGTGATGTAGAGATGAATCTAGGGTATATCTGAAATAGAAGGGCAGAGGTTCTGCAGTGATGTTTTCTGTGTATGAGTGTGTTTGTTTAAAAGGCCGTCTTGATTATGTGCGCCCACACAAGCTCAATCATTATTATATATCTGCTTTGTCTCTGACTCAGGGAGTATTGTGAGTGTGGGGGATCCCAAAAAGAAGTACACACGCTTCGAGAAAATAGGACAAGGGTAAGTCCATCCGCGACCATAAACCAGTCATCACAGTTATTAAATTAGAGCAATTTAAGAAGCAGTCAGTGTCGCCAGGAGAGATTGAGCTGTAGTGACCACTTTAGTGAGACAGAGGCAGAGGGATGGTTAGGTTGAAGGACTGGGAGAAAGTAAGTAGAGAGGAAATGAGAACTGTTTGCTGAAATGGCTATGGGCCAGATTAGCGCTCTCTCTCTCTCTCTCTCTCTCTCTCTCTCTCTCTCTCTCTCTCTCAACTTGTCTTTCTGTGTTTTACACATATGCGCAGATAAAGACTGTGCAGTTGTTATCTGCTCTGACATTCTCACTATTTCCATATTTGATCAGGAAGCTCCTGCGTTAAACATAAGATAACTGTCTATTTATTCTCTGCCGGGTTATCTTTAACTTATCACTACCAGGAACTATGCATCATTATTCATAGCTTCTGACTAAACACAGGTGTAGCTGGCAGCAATAGAAAGAAGAAAGACCAGAAGAACTAAGTTCACAGCTGAATGTTTTTAGTATCATGAGTTACACTTCCAAATAAGGACGGAATGGCTGCATACCATTCCTTTGGCCAGCTATTGGAAACCATACATTTCCTGGATCTTTGTGCTCATCACTGCTAAGGTCATTTAATAGCAGTTAAGTTTCTTTGGTAAAATAAGCACAGACAGTTTGTTAGTGAAGAACCAAAACATTAATTTAACTCAACAAGCCTCAGGTTTAATCAAGTTATGATAGGCCAGCAGTCTGTGGTCTGTCTTTTAAGTAGTACATCCGAACTTAGAATTTTTTGTTGAAGTATATGCTATACGTCTCATGAATCTTTTCAATAAATGACTTAATTTTCAAAGCTACCTTACGCTGTATAGACTAAACAGTAATACTATAACACCATTTTGTCAATAAGTAATTTAAAACAATTACAATAACAAGAATGTGATTCTGATCTTGTGTTTCACCAGAGCGTCCGGCACTGTGTACACTGCCATTGACATAGCAACTGGCCAAGAGGTAAGTCAGGTTCTGATGTTGATTATAAAACATTCACACACTGTATATTATTTATTTTTTCCTTATTAAGCCATCAGGCATTCTCTTGTTCTGAACCACAAATTCCTCATCTGTTTTCTCAGGTGGCCATCAAGCAGATGAACCTACAGCAGCAGCCCAAGAAAGAGCTGATCATCAATGAGATCTTGGTGATGAGGGAAAACAAAAACTCCAATATAGTGAACTACTTGGACAGGTGAGTTTCCACATGCAGGGTCACATATCACACCTAGTAAATATATTTTCCTAGTGGCATCTTCAAATGGCTTATTTTGTCCAACCACCAGTCCAAAACCTAAAGCTATTCAATCTTATATAATAGAGAGGAAAGCGGAAAATCCTCACATTTGAGTAGCTGGAACTAGCAAATGTTTGGCATTTCTGCTTGATGAAGGACAATTAATTGACAAGTTGCTGTCAATTAATTTTCTCTAACAAGACATTACCAGCTATATAGCACAGTTATTATAGCTTTAGTGACATATGTAAAATAATTGTTTGCATGTTTTGTTTTTCTAAGATGGTTAAACACTAATAAGCTCATGCAGCACTATTAATGTATCTAATATTAATTTGCCAATAGCAACTGATTTGTGGTTAGAACTTGGAAAAGGTCAGACATGTTGTTAACATAAATTACACTGAAGGATCCTCTGAGCTTTTCAGATCCCTTTTCTTCTTTTTCATCGCCTTCTTCTTTCTCCTTCTGCCTTTATATGGTGGTCAGCATTCATCATTCAGTACATGACTGCCACCTACTGTTTTAGAACATGGAGAAGAATTTTAGTACACAATAACTCAGTTTCTATCAAATGTTTTGCATCTGTTCCACTCAGATCAGATTTCATAACATTGATCTTTCTGCTGCTGTTCACAGCTGGCAGTAACATGCTTGAGCACCTTCTGTGTGTGTTGTAATTGACTCTGCATCATGAAGCCCACAGAACATCTTAAAATGTAAAGATGCTGCTCTATGCTCTTCTTCTTGAAACGTTTTGTTCTCATTTTCTGCGTATGTGTCAACCAGCATGCCTAGATTATTGATTTGTCAAAGCAACGACTGAACTGAAAACCCCAATATGAAATGCATGTCACACTAAAACTGTATTTTTCATTCTCACTTGTTTTAGTTACTTGGTAGGAGATGAGCTATGGGTGGTGATGGAGTATTTGGCCGGTGGCTCGCTGACAGATGTAGTGACTGAGACCTGCATGGACGAGGGCCAGATTGCTGCAGTCTGCAGAGAGGTAAGAAGTCAAATTTAGACATAAGCAACACCGCCCACTATTTCTGTGGCTATGGCGAGCTGAACCTTACATTTAGGTGGGCACATGCAAACATAAAAAATATATATATTTTTCCCAGCCAGGAGAAAAAGACCAAATGTGTGTGTAGTACAGGCTTCCCTTTGTACGTGTGGGTGTCAAGTAGGTATATTATTAAGCTTTCTTTTCTCTATCTTTAGTGTCTTCAAGCCCTTGACTTCCTACACTCCAACCAGGTGATCCATAGAGATATTAAAAGTGACAACATCCTCTTGGGGATGGATGGCTCCGTCAAGCTCAGTAAGTCTTTGCTTTTTTGTTCAAACATGTAAATTTGCCCTTGGCTTTAGTGTAGTAGAGTTAAGGTCCAGACACACAAAGCCGATAACCGGCCGTCGAACAGTCTGGCGAGGTCAGTGACTCGAGTCTGTTCAGTGTGTTCATTTTGACATGTATATAGGGATGTAACGGTATGAAAATTTAACCTCACGGTTATAGTGACCAAAATTATCACGGTTTTCGGTATTATCGCGGTATTTTTAAAAGTGTGCTCAATATGTTCAGAAAGCACTGATAGGCCTACACAAGCTGAAATAGTTTCAAAAAGTGTAACAGTGTTTATTATATTACAAAAATATAGGCAATAGGCTTGTGAAAACTATTGAAAATAGGCTGCTGAAACTCTGGCCCGCTGTAGGGTCAGATAAGAACTTGAACCAGAGATGTCTGACTTTGAGATCCAAGAAGATTTATTTACAACTCCAACATGAAGTTAATTATGAAGTTGTATTTGACATTACGTGAAGTTGGATGTGGTTCTGAAATATAAGCAAATAATAATCTGATTTACTCAGCATCTGATTTACTATGAACATTATTTACCAAAAACTAAATGGTATAGCCACCAGCATATAACAAGAAAAATACTAAGAATTACATACATTTCTCTGTAACAATTAACATAAATGTAACATATTGCTCAGTAACACAAACTGAGAATAAGCCACATCTATTACAGCACACATATCCATAACGGAGCAAACAGTGTAATACACCTTTACTAGCTAAGCACGTGGCTCCACAGGCTAGTCTGTTTATTGGTGATTGCACCTTGCTAGCAAACACAACCTGAATATCAACACGTGGCTGCACAAGTAATATTAAACAATCTGCACATCTATCAGCTATGCAATAAGAAACACAGCAACAGCAATATTATCAAGGCGATAATATATCTCTCTCTATCTCCAAATAAATGTAATGTTGTAACACGGGCAAAACTTAATCCACATCGTAGCAGAACACTTATTGAAATATGAAAGTAGCTTTAACGTTTACACAGATAACGAGGCAGTAAAACCCATGACAGTTTAGCAAGCTACAGAATAGTTTTAACTTAAGTTCTGGGCTACACACATCACTTCAACAAGTCTGAAAACGGGAAAAGAATGATAAAGAAAAAAGTCAGTTTACAGCTGTTCTGTCCCATTTCTCCTGTCTGGGCTAGAGTGATTGGCAGGAGATCAAAGCCATGACTCTCGTCACTGATTGGTCAATCATCTCAGGAGAGAGAGAGAGAGAGCAAGTGTTACTATGGCCTTTTTTACAAGGCAGATAAATGACCTGAGCGCTGTCATCTCCTCCTCACGCCATGATTCCAACTTCAAGAAACGCACTGTAGGCTACGCAGTGCGCCCGTGCGGAAACTTCAGGAGCCTCGGATTAAGGTGGGAACACGCTGTTTCCACACTGTGGTAATTCACCGAGATAATAATGATATTTTAAATGAAAAAGGTAATTGTTATCTTCAACATTTTTACCGTGGTTTACCGTTACACCGGTAATCGTTACATCCCTCCATGTATAATCGGCGGGGCGGGGCACTGCCGGCAATTGGACTCAAATGACCCATCTGATTGGTTGAGTGCTAATTCGGAAACGGGGAGGGGAGCGGAATGAGCGTGACTAGAGTCTCTCAAAATCTGATGAAAATCTTTTAAACTGACCTTTGTTGATCTGAAATGAAGACAGATTCAGCAACTGCATTGCCTATTTCTCACTTAAAATGTTTTCAGAAACACGTTTCGGTGAACTATCTTAGTACAATATGAGTTCGTATTCTGAACAAGCCGCCATGACGGTCTGTCATGACGGAATTTCCAGGGAAACCAGACCCACGTGACGCGTTCGTCCAATCAGCTGCCGGTTTTCATTTTTTGGGCGACAATACAGATTAGCGCCGCCTGCTGTTATGGATACGTATTGCGTCTCATTGCTTTGGTGTGTTCCGAGGCATTTTTTTGACCAACGACTGATCAGTCCAACTGCCTTTTCTGCCAATGGTCGGCCGTCTGGTCGGTGTGTCTCGACCTTTACAGTAAAATTGCACCATTTCTGAGAGAGAAGTGTGAGATTTATGTTAAGAGAGATGGTAGCGTGTTAAATGAAAGAGTATAACACACCACTGCACCTGTCTTCCTCTGTCTCCCTCTGCAGCCGACTTTGGCTTCTGTGCCCAGATCACTCCAGAGCAGAACAAGCGCAGCACGATGGTGGGAACGCCCTACTGGATGGCACCAGAGGTGGTAACTCGGAAGGCTTATGGCCCAAAAGTGGATATCTGGTCCCTGGGGATCATGGCGATAGAGATGGTGGAGGGAGAACCGCCCTACCTGAATGAGAATCCACTCAGGGTAAGACACAAAGTGCAGCAACAACACAGGACTCATGTTAGCTCCATAGTGGTAATACAGTATGCATGGAGATGAAAAATTCAGAATTCTTTTCCTATGTTGCCCTCATTTCATGGTCTCATGGTCTGACCTCATCCATCTCACCAGGCGCTGTACCTGATAGCTACCAATGGGACTCCAGAGCTGCAGAACCCAGAGAGGCTGTCATCTGTGTTCAGAGACTTCCTCAACCGCTGTCTGGAGATGGATGTGGACCGCAGAGGCTCTGCGAAGGAGCTGCTCCAGGTAAAAGCGAGACTAGATCCTCAATAGCGGACATGCATATACACACACGTTCATGTCCAGCAGGTGTCACCAAATCATCACTAAATGCCAACTATTGATAATTCTAAATGTGCATACATCTCTCTTTGGCTCCACATCTCCATTATTATCCTGTCTGTCCTCTGCAGCATTCTTTCCTCAAACTGGCGAAGCCTCTATCCAGCCTGACGCCTCTGATTGTAGCTGCGAAGGAAGCCATAAAGAACAGCAGTCGCTAGGTTGTGACCTGTGTCCCCACCCGAGGCTGGAGCCCTGCCTGTGATGTGTGCGTTCATGGGGGCAGGGGCTTGGGTGTATGGATGGTGGGTGACGTTACAGTGACAGCACAAGGAGGGGGGATGGTTTATGTGACTTACCGTGACAGCAAAAGGATAAATGACCTCCAGGCCTCATATGTAGGACGGACATCTGGCCTTGCAGCCTCTCGGCCCATGCTGCTGAAAAGACCTTGCCTCCTTGTTTACTTTTCCAGCACGCTGTACATGTAGAGCAGTCCATCACAAGTGTGTGTGCGTATGTGTGGGTGTGTGTGTGCGAGTGTGTACCAAATGTGCACATTTCTTTGTGTCATATGTCTTGTTTGGCAGCAGTCGCTCCCCAAACCAAGAAAATACAGTGAAAAAAACGAAAAGAACACATGCTCATTTTCAAGCAGAAACTTCAGGAGCGAAGAGGAGAAAGTGAAAAAACTAAAGAGCCTGTGATTTTTTTCCCTGCCCAGCTATAGGCGTGGTTTTCTTTCCTCTAGTCCTTCCATGGAGCACAATCAGGCCACACTTACACCTGCAGTGACCAGCCGATGTGAGAGAGTGACTCTGGGACTCTGGACCCAACCTTTGCCTGCATGACTAATGGTTCTGTGGAGAAACATTGCTACTCCTCCGCAGATTGTCACATCTCAAGGTGGCATATTTATGTGTGTGTGTGTGTGTGTGTGTGTGTGTGTGTGTGTGTGTGTGTGTGTGTGTGTGTGTGTGTGTGTGTGTGTTGTGTGTGTAAGGGTGCAGCTACAGGGGAATAAGCCAGTAATAATTTCACATGACCTATGCCAGCTGTAAACATGCTTCATTTATACACTTCATATCAGTGAAGAGATACGTGTCCCGTATTTCATTTGAGCCAACTTCTTTCAGACAGTCTCTGCCATAGAGTCACTGGAGTTCAGGTTACCTGCAGTTAATTTGCTTATTTTCTCTCTTAAACTGGCTACATATTATCAGATTTAATGTTGTGATTAATTCCAAAATATTGAAACCAGAACATGTAGATCACACATGCAAATATTTAATTGTGAATATATAATATACATACTTTCTTATTAATTATCAAGAGAAATGTGTTGTGATGTAGTTAGATACATTTGATTGCACTGACATGAAGATGATATGTCGTACATTTAAATCAACATTTGGTACTGAACACTCCGTATTCCATGTGGCAGAAATGATCAGAATGACTTCAAAACAATGTCAGCTTCATTACAAATGCAAGCAATGTATCTGCAAATTTGAAAGATAATTCTAACATGCATGCGTATGGTACATAAACTGTAGCATTCATTGTGTAAAAACATCTCAAATAGGATTATCCATAGATATTCAGTATGTGTGGCTTTTCTGTACCATCTATTCCATCATCTTAATTAATGTCAAAGCAAATTTTTAACAGGTATGACATAGAAAGAAAGACAAATACTAGATCAGAGACTCAACAGAAATATAAATGTTTTCATCTAAATATCTATATTTAATGATGGATTTTCCTTTTGAAGTTGCTGGCACACAGTGGACCAACATTTCAGCCTTTTAAATAAGCTATTTTTCGACAGTTGCAAATAGAAGGTCATGTAATTATTTACCTTAAGTGAGTTGAAGGTCTAGTGCCACACATTGTCACAGTTTCCCATTGTGCCCCAAGTATCCCTGTAATCTTAAACCTTAAGCAAGAAAGATGCCCCTCGACAAAAAAAAATAATGCAAACATAAAATATGCATAATGTATATTCAATCCAGTCATGGAGGGAGAAATACATTTTCTTCATCTTGTAATCCATCAATCAAAATAACTTTAAAGTATGAACAGAAATTTAGATGAAATAAGTTATTCTCTAATTTCCCAGAAGCAGGAGTGATTACTTATAAGCCTTGTGTGTGTCCTTTTGTCTTTTAATGGTGTCTTCTGTGTCTTTTTTCATATGATCTGTATTGTAGTGAGGTTTTGGATTGCGTGGCAGATCAGAAAGGGGGAATGTTATCCACTGAGCGAAGTAGTGGAGTGGATGTCATTTTATGATTGTACCTTGTCCTAACGAGCACTGAAAACAGCCACCCTAGTAAAGGTTCATGTTGTTTGCTAACATTCCTTCCATGCCTGGTTAGCGTTTAAACTCATTCCTGTACAGACATTATCTACTCTGTGTCTGTATTTGGTAGCTTCGTCAGGCATTTCCCATGTAGCATCCCTCTGCGTGTGAGCGTGTGTTTGTGCGTGTTAGGAGGCTACCTCAATCTGCACTAGAAGATGCCTCACTCATGTTGTCCACCTTCATTATGAGGTGCAGGGTAGCTGCTCAGTCATGTTGTACCTCCATTGTACAGCAAATGTACAGAAGATGAAGGAGTGATGTTAGACAGGAGGATGCAACAGAATCCATGCATGTAAAACAAACTATACACTGTATCTCATCTTCAAATAGGTTAGGATATGTATGTATGTAAATATGCTGGGAAAACACCCCTTTTTTCAGAATTATGTAACTTAAGAGGACAATAATCAGGTTGCTCTATGGTATGTATCAATAAATGTTTTGCACCCTGAAAATCAAAAAAGAGAAAAACTAACACGCTGGTACTCCTGGATCCGGCTTTCCTGTTTGGGCTTTATCGGACACTCCTTCATCTGGACAGAGAGCTGATGAATGCAGCTCTGTGTGCGGGCCCACACAGTCTGTCCTGAGTACCACTACTGAGTGTTAGTGCGTGCGTGTGTGTGCGTGTGTGTGCGTGTGTGCGTGTGTGTGTGCGCGTGTGTGTGTGTGTGTGTGTGTGTGTGTGTGCGCGTGTGTGTGTGGCCTGACAGGAAGCTTCGCCGGCTCTTGGGACATTTGGCCTCTGCCCCCATGTACAGGTCTGTGAACTATGAGCACAAAGGTGAATTTCGGGACAAGAGACACTGCTGACATGCCCCTTTTTCTGTGGTTGCTCCTGTACATTCCTATCTTCTGAATGTGTAAACCTGTACACGTGGTGTGAAAATTCCTCTATTAATGTGTATCAAGAGAATGGAACAAAGACAAAAAATGTTACTTTTTAAATTATTATCATATTATTATTATTATTATTACTCTTATTATTGTCTAGCTTTGTAAAACTGCTGATCCATCTGGCATACCTCAGCAGGCCTTTCCCCATCTTTGAAAAAGGACAAATGAGTGACGGGGAAATGAGGTTTTGGATAAACAATTTTTATTTGTGGTTGAAGCAATAGACTTTTTGAACTTTGAATTGTGCATGGCTGTGTCTTGAGTGTAAAAAAAACAAACAAAATATTGCAGTTTCGGAACTGGACTGAAATAAAAAGAGGAAGAAAACCAGAGTTGTGCTAATGATTGTATTCTATTGTGATTCTTAGGTTGGATTTCTTTTAATTCTTTATGCCATTCAGTGTCTTGCATTTTCTTAATAATCAGAATGAAACATGATGATGATGATGAACGGACAAAAGAAAGGAGCATGTTATGAATTATAGAAATAGATGATATATTGATTATGTGTTGTACACGCTGTAAGTTTGGACAAAATTATAACGCATGTTAAGACTTGAATGACAAATTACTGCCATGTCACGGTATCTATAGTGAACATAAAAAAGAATAACTTTACAAAAAACACCAATATAAAAATGTTTTATAAGTTACACAGGGATGATTTAAAAAGTAATAAGGGTCATTCAAAAGATTAAACCTTCAGGTAAAAATGACAGGAACTGACATTCAGTCGGTACAATGGTGCCCTGTTCAGCTCTCAACTTTGCAAACAATTCACCAATACATAATAATTATGTAAATTCACACAACCAGGGACATCCACAGTGGTGTAGTCTACGTGATACGCAGGTATGCGCAGTATACCCACTAAGAAAGCTCCAGGATTTCCATATACCCACTTAAAAATGACCAATGACATGCAACAACATACTTTCCATAAAATCTTTGATATATTTTGAATTGTTATCTGTGTTCTTCTTCTTCACATAGGCTAAATAAAGGTATTTCAACCGTTAATTGGTGCATAAAAGTGTATTCGAATACAGGAAATGAAGTCGTTGATGCTCAAAACTTCCCTGGGGAGGACAACCAGACCCCCCACTATGATATGGCCTCCCCTCCCCCAAAGGCAGATTCTGGCCAATATATACACCCACTACAATACATTAGACTACACCACTGGACATCCAGCGTTAGAGAACAGATCGAACCACAGCGGGTCTGGTGCTTTGATGATGGCACATGCCAAGTAAGATGTTCACCACATTGTTCAGCAATGAAAGCGATCCAGCCCTCTCTCAATTCAATGGCGAGATCACATGGCGGTCAGCTCAGTAGAAGTGATGATCCTCAGACTGATTTTACCGGGCATCTCATCAGCTGTTTTCCGTCCTCGCTTCAACAGCTGAAGCCTCTGAGGGCCAGAGGAGTCCTTCACCGACCCGGACAACACCACATGGCCCATAAACTCATCCTTCACTGCGTTGCTGTTCCATACCTGAAAAACCAGTCAAGTATGTGTGTAAGAGGTTTGCCGCCACATATTACAAAATGACCACAGATCATCTGCAGGGCTTTGACAGAGGGTTGGTGACTCTGATTTGATTATGTTGCAATAACGTCATCAGGCAAAGATAATGTCCTGTGCTCTCAATTACAGCCAATTACAAGCTGCCATTACATCTGTCAGTCGATCACTAGTTATATGTGAGCTTTTCTAGTTCATGAAATCAGTCTGCTTATTATATTATTTTGATTAGTTATTGTGAACACTATATATATATATACCTTTAATTTAAGGTTGAAAAAAGTTGTCTTCATTACATTTTATTTTCTGCTATGAAAGAATTGATGAATGAAGAATAATTGAAACTAATACTGTTCAGATAATATAATATTCAAGCACTAGTTTTATTAAAAGAGTGCACTGTAAACCCAGAAAACTGTAAACTTTTTAGTGGTCACTACTTATTGTTTCATGTTTTGTTAAAAACCATATTCATTACTAAATCACAGTAGTTGTTTGTAATAATCAGCTTAAGTATGCAGTGCACAGATCACATTAAGCAGAGATAACTAAGGATGTTAAATTTCTCTATGGGAGGGGTGGGCTCATCTGAACTGTTCTGCTCTGAAGCAATGCAAAGGCTCATGGGAAATGAAGTATGGGGGGGGCTGATGGGATCTGGGCAGTGACATAACATTTGATGTCTGAAACAGGTTGAGTACTACTTGCTCTTTTTGCTGAGTGAAACTTGCCATGCACTTCAATACATTAGGAAAATACAATGTACGTGTTACCTCTGATGTTCTTAGAAGCAGTTGTATAGAATATGTTGTTTTTAAAACTAGGTTGTCATAAAGAAAAAACAATATTTATATATAACCGGGCGTCTGATGTGCCATGTGTGTGTGTGTGTGTGTGCAAACGCGAACGTTGATGTTGTCAAGGAGGTTAAATAAGAACTGCACACACTGCTACACATAACTTGTAGTCAGTTAACACTCGGTGTAACGGAGCCTTTACGATTAATTAACCGTGACATTTTAAAGCGTGGTTAATAGTGAAATCAGTTAACCTCTGCATCACTACTCCCACCCCCCCTCCATGCAGTTGGTAGTAGCCAAGGAGGACACAGAGGATTAAAAAAACATGATGGACTCTTCAGAAAAGGTCATTATCTTCACTCGATTTTCTGCGAGCGAAAGTCGCCGGACGACACCAGTTTCTGAACATAACCATACTGAGAAATACAGAGAGAGTTTCATGGAGCTGATAGTCTTAATTAGTAGCCTGACAAGCCAGACCCACATCAAGATGTTGGGTCTGGGAACTCACCATTGGCAGGGCTCAATCAGAAAGCCGATTCGAAAGACCGCTGTTCGCCAGCAGCAGCAGCCATCGTCTTTGTTTTCAAGTAGCAGGGAATTCACTCGGAACCGTCATAACTCTGCCGGCATTATGTTAAGCCCGCCCACCGACTCTATACACAATGTGATTGGCCCGGCTGGAGTTTGGCTTTTCCAGCTCGCAAGCACACAGAGAGTTGCTAGACACCCTGGCTGCAAATTACATTTGCTGCGGATAGGGTGCGTCTAGATTTCTACTCTACTTGTTTAGCTTTGTATCAACTCATTTGGCAATGGCTTGTATTTTTATGTATATTTACTAATGATTTGTAGTAATGACTACTAATGTAAACTTGATTTGTCTACTGCATCAACTTACCGCTCTGTGTTAATACAACTTGACCTGTTAAGTTTCACCTTGTGTAAAAACTTAAGACGATTTAAGGCAACGGGTTTCCACGCAAACTAATTCAACTAATTTGGGATAACAGTGTGGTTTGTTTGCTTTGCAGTGCAAAAGCACCTGCAAAAGCATTATGCATCTTATTTTTCAATATGAACACGCGTAAAATCTGCTTTCAACAAGTATATTAGGAGCAGCTTAACATGTTACTTGACAGTGATATATCTATAGAATTTTATGATTTTTAGATCAATTGAAGGATTCTGCAATTGACTGAAAATGAAAACACATTGGATTATTGATTGGATTATTGATATTGATTGATTATTAATATTGGAAAAAAATTCTGAGTCAGACAAGTTCCCCTGCTGGAGCTGCTACCCCCGCGACCCGACCCCAGATAAGCGGATGAAGATGGATGGATGGATGGACAAGTTGACATTTTTAAGATACATGGTTTCCACAGGACAGTGACCCAAAATCCCCTTGCACTGCCAGTCACCAATATTAATTACAGTCATCAGGACTAGAGGGATGCCATCTTACCTCCACAGTTATGGGATTTCTGGGCTTCTTCCTGTAGAAAATGGCGCTGGTCATAAACTCTGGTTGTAGGGTGTCCTTCTTGATGGTGGATCGAACCGTCTGGCCCTCACAATTTATAATCACATAAGGGTCTGCACCTGCATGAATACATTAGAGTTTCATTTTAGCAAACCATATTGGTGGACTACAGGCTGATAACACTGATTAGTAGATTAAGGGTAAAAGTCTGGCTTGTATAAAGTCCTTTTAACCTCCTGTATTGTCCTGCTTCTGCAGCTCCTCAGCTCCGTGGACGTAGACGTGAGTCACAGCTTGTGGGTATCCAAGGAATGAACTCCAGCATTTTACCCTCGGCTTATCCTCTGTCAACTCCCTGTGAGAGTAGAGGAGAATTTAGGCAACATGAGAGGAGTAGAGTTCCTATATCTTGGTTCTCTGACCTAGATCTTTTTATAATCAAATTGGAATAAATGGGAAGTGACATTAGGATCCTGTTTCATAGACACATTAGTTGGACTAGTCAACTTGGATGACCTGTATGTGATTTGGTTGATTTGGTGTTTAGGTCTGCCAACAAGATCGTCAGAAATAAAATCTGGCAAAACAGAATATTTGGCCAAGAAAAGCATTTTAAGTAATTTGATGTGAACATCATTTTATAGTCTAAATTCTCCAAAACAGTCATTTGGGTGCTTTCCTTGGATATAGTCCATCCATTAATGTCTGAATTGAACACAGCTCAACAGCTTAGTTAAACAGCTGTGTTCTCGCTTTCACTGCAGTGTCTCTTAAGACCTGATAATTATGTGAATGTTACATTTCTGTCTGGCAACATAAAACCCTGTCATGCTGCTATTTACATCACACACGGTCACTGGTTCAACATCACCTCTCCATCACAGTTGTACCTGCAGCCTGATTCCACATCGGTGAAAACTCGGATCATGTAATTCCCCAGCTTGTAAGGCTCAAATGTGGTGGGGATGATTATGTAGCGGCCCTGTTGGAGCGTGCATCTCATAAACACTGTCCGAGCATTGATGTAGGTGGATGTGTTTACACATTGTTGGGTCAGGATGTCATGCATCCGATACTTCCTGTTCAGTTCCACCTGGAAAAGGAAAAGCATTTGGGCTTTATTTAGTGTTCATTTAAAGATCACTGAACAGTTAGCTGACTTTACTCATCAGGTATAAAGTCTGGCAGGTGATTTTAACAATGAGTGTTACATGCATTGCGTTCACATGTGTACCATTAGTCTGGTTATATGTTTGCACATGTAAACATCTGGCTTTGAGACACCTGGATAGGCTACCTGGAGTAGCCCAACAGAAACTAGGACACTGTGGCTTTTGAGCACTTGATTAAGGGTTTTGAACATTCTATTTTGGTGCAGAACAAAGTGGCTTAGAGGGTGAAATCAAGACACAACTGATGATCGGAAACTTGGATTCTGTTAGAATGACGTAAAAAAAGATATAAGTTTATGTTCACTGTAAACATCATATCCCAAATATGATCAAAACTGTGATGCTCCCAAAATGTATGTAGAATGTAATGTGTGCATAATATACAATATATACACTTACAATAAATGTAATTCAGAGTAATTTTACCTAGTGAATGCCAAACAGGCATTGAATACAGAATGAATGCATCTGTGAACACTTGTTATTTTATAAACTCTCATATAACTTATTTGCCGCTACTTGCCCATTTACACAATTGTATATTGTATACTGCATATTCTTTATGTTTTTAATGGTGTGCTGTGTAATGTGTATTGTATGTACCTATGCTGTACTTTGGAAGACGGCAAAGTGAATTTTCCACTGAGGTGGACATGAGGTCAATCTAACCCCAAACCAAATTCTAAGGCTTTAAACTGCATCTAGAGTAGTGATAAATTACTGTCTTCTGCCTCCTGTTGGTAGAATAATAGATTCAAAATAACATAAGTCTGTATTCTATTACAATTTTATTAAAACACAGAGTAATATAATTCTAGCACTGGTAAGATGAATGGTGTGTCAAATAGGCAAATTTAAAAAGGTTATACTGCACAGCCAGTCATAGATTAACAAAGTCCTCCTCCAGGCTTTCACTGAGCTGCTGGGATGCCCTCAGGTGTCAATTAATACATATTTTTAATGTGCATTTTGGTTCATAAATGGCAATAAAAGTACCCGTTACTGTATGACTGAAAGTCCTACAACTGATATACTTCTCAAACAGGAAAATGCAAAGTGTAGTGGGTGACAACATAAGAAGCAGAGAATGTGGACACAGTGTCAGTGTCAGATGAAGGAGGAGGATACAGCATGATGACCATAGATGACAAGAGTTCAGGTTCAAAGCAGCACAACAGGCTGTGTGCTGCATTGTTAATCACATGCTGCTTGTGGCATCAGCATTTATTTCTGTCCAGAACCTATCCCTTTGGCAGCACTTCTGTCAGCGTGATAAGAGTGTATAGTGTGTTTGAACTTAGCCAGATCTCTGGCAAGTAAATCACATTACAGGAAATGGGATGTCAGTTTTGCTGCGTACGGTTACATGGCCTCATTTGAATGTGACAATATAATCCCAGCAAGTAGGATACAATTTTGTTTGCTTTTTTGCAGTTTTTCAACTGCATGAGAAGATTCCGTTGACTTGCAGTTTAATAACAGTTAAGACCTCTACTGAAACACATTATTGAGTTGTATTTGTCTTTATAAATGTTGCAGTTCCAGACATAATTATCTCCATTGTAAAACTCCTCACATTAAGTTTTTTGTGAGGTTGTGGTTTCACATTTGTTCAGTATATTGTAATACCAAATACAAAATTTTCCCACAATGCATGAGATTTTTATTATGGCTGCAGAAGCACTGTATTAGAACACAGGCAACTGAACTCTTTGCACCTTACAGGGAGTTTGAAGGAAATGGTCACTAACTGTGTTTGGTTCCGCTGTGTTTTTCAGCTTGAAACAATCAACTAAAGTATGTGCGTGTGTTGTGTTTAATCATGTATGATTTAGCCCCTTGTCAAAATAGTCTGTTTTGGTTCTGATAAACCATATCAAGTAATGTCTGCCTGCCAGTAAAACACTAAACTGTTCACTGTCTGCTCAGAAAATGAGTAGAAAAGCCAAATTCTTTGACCAAAATAAAAGCCAAATTGTGATGAAATGACTCTGTTTTCACCCCAAATAAACTGACCTTTAACTAATGTCTGAGTCCCATTTGAAGACTATTTCCTCTGTAATGAACTCATCGGAGTCTCGCCATGTTCTTTGTGCAAAGTTTCCCATACCTTTCAAATGTTTAATTACTATTCTGCTGCTTATCATGCACCATGCAGTTCATAGATCAGTTATCAACTGTTCATTAGATAAATAAAGTAAGTGGAAATGTTACACCATATGTTACCTTGAAGACACCGAAGCCAATGCTTAGATTTTCTCCTTGACCAAATTGTCTGTTGATCTTCATGTCTTTCTGTTGCAAGGTGATTAGAACCTCGTCAGCCTCCTTTGTAACATCAAACAAGTACTGTAAAAGAAGTTAAAATGGAGTGAATATAAATATGTAAACATGTGCATGAACACAGGTGATGTGGGGAGTCCATTCAAGAGTACCTGTGGGTTCTGCAGGAATGTCGACTTGTGGTTAGCACAGCCACCGCAGCGGTTTAAAAGCGGCTCTGTGTGTTTGGTCCAGCTCCCAAAGTGCACAACCTCGTTCCACGTCTTATGGACACTGATCAGCGAAGTATTGAGGAGACGGCAAACATCTGCATCTTCGTAGAACTTGCACCAGTCTGTGAATGACATCCTGTGGATGTGAAGAGAAAATGCATTAATACACTCTAAAAGAAGAGATAAACACCACAGGTGGACTGTTGTGATTGGAGGAACCTTATCACTCACCAGAACTCCCCATCATCCTCTACTACAATGCCAAGGTTGCGCCTCTCCGTATCCCCAACCTTCGACCATTCCTCAGAGCTGACAAACAGCAAGCAAAGCAAATGGAGATGGTTAATGCTTATGAAATGCTTATAGATACAAACAAATAGTTTTAAAGTTATAATGCGGCTTTAATAAGATCCACCTTTTGAGTCATACAATGTGGCTAAGTTAGTATTTTACTTTTTCACAAAGCATTGTTTCGGTAGTCAAATTAAAGAGGTTACATTAGATTTCAAATATGACAAGATTTCACAACAGAAGAAAAGCTTGACCACTCCTGCAGCATTATTGACTCCTCTGCTGTCCTACCATGTGCTCAGTGTGTTCCACACAGTCACTATTTTCACCACAATATGGCAAATTACCATCTGAATAGTTATACACAACCCTGGTGGTGAGCTTGTGAGTAGGAGTGCACACCGTAGAGCTCTTCCTCTGGTCAGAACTACAACAGTGGAGAAAATAATGAACTGGAAGCACTGCTCACCTGTCACTCCAGGCTCCCTTCCACTCTGTCTTGCCCCAGGGGTTCCTCATGCGGATCAGAGAAATGGTTTCATTCTTGAAGTAGGCCAGCAGCCCGTGACCCAAACGCACTTTCTTCACTGCAGTTACTGAGTATGCGTGGCCTTTCACCAGTCCATTTGCCATCTTGTGTTCAATCTCATGAGGCTGTGCCTGATGATATTATAAAAACAACTGGTCAGTATCTCTGAAGTATAGAGACGAAGAAGCAAGTATTCACAAAGAGCACAAACCCTAATGGAGCAGCTAATGATTCCTCCCCGGTCGTAGACCTTAAGCAGATCCTCAAACAATTGGTCCTGTTTTTTTGGGTCCTTGTAGTAAGCTTCTTTCTCCAGGTTGATGGCTTCAGCCACACATCCACTGAAATCCACCACAGCGTCTCCGGTGTTTCCCCCCTCCAGGGACTCATAGCAGCCATGGAGCCTGGACACAGAGAGTGTAGGGGAATCACAAGTTTGAAGTTGGATGTGTTTCAGACATTTGATAATATAATACAGTTAAACACAAGAATGGACTCTACATATTTGCATTTTGTTTTGCATACTAACATATTGTCAATAATTTGTCTGCAACAATACACAATATAATATGATACAACCCTTATTTTCAAAATGTCATGGGCTTTGTACAATGTATAGAAAGCAGCAATAGTTGTATTGTTATTTATGCACTGCAAATATTTGGTTATTATTAGTAGTCTAAGTAGTAGTACTTGTAGAAGTAATATGATTTTTAGGTTGTTTTTTTGTGTAATTTATTATATTTTAACATACACATTAATAATATCAGCTTATATTTTATAGTATCAACTAGATCTAACTAAATATAAATACAAATCTATTCATGTTTAGGTTTACTGACTTGGCGTAGGCCTTCTCCAGCAGAGCACTCCAGAATTCGTTGTTGTCTTTCGAGTGACAGTAGATGAGTTCACCGTTGATTGTAGGCAGCAGGTCGTCTACCACCACATCCACCCACTCTCCAAACACCCAGAATTGAAAGTGGAAGATTCCAGCATACCGCTCCGGTTGTTTGTGATCCCACTCCTGCTCCTTATAGTCAGGAATAACCTGGAAACACACATACACACACACACACACACACACACACACACACACACACACACACACACACACACACACACACACACAGGTACCATTAAATGCTGCTGAAGTTTATTTCATACAAAAAATGTAACATTACACAAGGGATGAATGTGGGTGCAGTATACTTTTGTTATGCATTATATAATTTCATAAACTCCCTGTTGCAGTGTTATGTGAAGATTTCCATTTCTTTTTTTATAAAGCAGACATTGAATGTTTTCATGTCACAACTGTAGAAAGTATTGCTACAGTGCTGGTACAGTCATTCCCTGGCTGCAATGAGGGTGCAGAGACGCAGAGAGCGTAGGTGCAGATGACCCAGACACGCTGGCCAATCAGAGCAGACTGGGCTTTTTTGGGAGGGAGCCTTAAAGAGAAAGACACTAAAACTTGTTTCAGAACCTAAACCTAAAAATGAGCAACATATGGGACCTTTAAAGTTCATAACATTGTAAAAAGAAATTGTGAATGAGGCACTGAACTTATAACCAGAAATTACTTTTAAAGATTAAAATATGTGACACTGGATAGCTTCCAAAGACTCACACAGGCTCTATCAGTTACGTTGTGTATGTTCTCTGAAATGTAGTGGGAAAACCCTGTGACATTTTGCCAACAAAACATTTTTGAAAAAAAGTCCTATTTTCAACATTATGTTGAATGCATGGAAATGGTACAATATTGTAGCTTAAATGATACCATCTACCAGCTAAGACAAAAGTCATTTGGCGAACTAGTTTGGTTTGATTGTTAATCATGTGTGACCCCCCCTCAGATGAATTCCTTCTGTCCTGACTTGACCTGAGCTGTCGGCTGGTTACATGTTCCAACCCTAACCCTTTACCTCAGGGCTGCAGTACCTGCAGTTTTCTATCACAACTACAATACAAAAGCCTTATTAATATTTGCTTACGCTATCACCTCAGCTTACATTTTCAGAATAAAGAAACCAAATTACCTCACCTTCTTCCAGAGGTTTGGCTTCAAAGCCAGACAGGAGCAGGCAGCAACAAACCAGCAGTTTCCCACAATTCCCTGGTTCAGGTCATGGGAGCTGATGCCATCCACAAACAGACGGGGCTCATTGCATATCTCCTACAACAGAAAAGTGAACGTGAAGGACACACGTTTTCTGAGTTCTTTGATCTTCAGATGATTTAAAGTGTGGTGGTGCAGTGATCTTTTTACTTTAACTACAAAGCTTCAGCTCTGCACTCAATGTGTCAAACCCATTTCCAAATCATTACATTTACATGCCACCTGGTACAGTAAAATATGATTATGTTAATTTGTAGCAATCATTTCCTTCCCTGGTGGATGTAAGTGACTCACCACTACCTCCTGTGCCACTCACCTTTGGCCGTTTCCACTCCACATGACCAGGAGGTGGTTTCCTAAAATACAGAGATGCATTGATGGCTGGGAACTCTGGATCCTCAAACAGCGTCTTGTCGTTGATGCAATCCCTCTTCAGGTCAGAGTAGTGCTGGTTTTTGTACGGGACAGCAGAGGAGAACATGGTCCAGACACTGAAGCCTCACAGCTGCAGAGTGATAACAGACATCAGACATCTGACTTTTAGTGTTAAGTACTTTATGTGGGAAGGATTTCCCTCTAACTTCTGACTAATTTTTGGGCAAAGCCTGCTGAAGTGCACCCTATAAAACTCCGAACTACTTTATTCCCAGATCAACAGCAGCCTGACATGTGACCCAGAGTCCCTCCAGACAGTCTAGTCTAGAAATATCCATCTTCACTAGAACAGTATACCAAGAGCCCACAAATGGAAAGCTACATTTCTAAAGGTATCTCACTAAAGCTACCATTTATTGTAAACTTATTTTTAATAGCTGGATGTGCTGTATGTATGTATCCATCAAGACAAAGCTAAATAGTTAACACGTAGGGCACCTGGGTAGTTCACCTGGTAGAGCACGCACCCATTTAGAGGTTTACTCCTCAACGCAGCAGCTGCGGGTTCAACTCCGACCTGTGGCCCTTTGCTGCATGTCATTCCCCCTCTCTCTCCCCTTTCATGTCTTCATCTGTCCTATGAACATAAAGGCCTAAAATACCCAAAATATAACCTACAAAATACAAATTACACGTCTTTCACACATCAACACTAGGTTAACGAAGGCTGCCACAGTACGTGCGATTGGGACTTTGTGGATCAGTTTTGACCTAAACTGTCCAAACTAAGTATTGCAAAGAATAACATGAATTGTGTTTAAGGCTGGATTTTGCCTCAAAAAGAATACCTATATTTATGAAAGAGGACGTGATAAGCAACACAGCTGTATTCTCTAGAGAATGAAGATATTTTAACTCTTGATCTTTTTGTCCCCTCACACTGACCGCTTGAGGCTGCGTGCCAACATATTCATTTTGGATGAATCTTGATATTTTATATTTGCCAAGAATAACACATTACAGCATTCAGAATTGAATTGACTGGAAGCAGCAAGAAAATGAAAGGAAGTTTGTTCTTCACAAGAAAACCCTAAAAAACATGTATGTTCTGTCGTAGTAAAAAAAAAGAATCAAGGAAATATGTATGTAGCTTTGCAGAAAGTTTAGATAGAAATGAAATGTCGAAATTATGTGATAATGTATTATGTACATGAAAAATGTACTAGAAGAAAAAAGAAGCAGAGAGAAGAAACAACAAATACCCACCGTACCTCTCAGACAGCAGCAGTAGGGCACTGATTCCTTCCTTCTCTACAATAAGGAAGTTTCCAGGTGCTTTACCTGCCTGTATCGCCCTCCCACGCACCCAAGTGGCCTATTTATGCATGTTCATGCATTGTTAGAGCCACACCCAGAGCCAAAAGTTAGTTCTACTCCATATTTTTATGGAGTATTTTTATTTATTACCACCCGGTATTATTGTTTAACGGGACATGAAGAATGAGTGAAATACTTTCAGATGTCATAACATGATTCAGTGGCTCTGGGTAAAGGGGGTAGACAAGGCTGTGAGCCTGTGTGGGTGTTATCTGTTTGAGAGTTCCTGGCTAATGTGGTCAGGCAGTTTATTTTTGGTGGTCTATTTGCTCTTCTTTACTGGACGATACAGTAAGTGTAGCACGTCTGTTGGCTGAAATGTTCCTTTCTTATATTGACGTCCGTTGTCAGTTTTTGGTCCTATACTCTCTGTTTAATCTTTGTCATTTGTGCAAAGGTGACACCATGGTGATGAGACAGCAGATATCCTCAGGCTGCAGCCATGGTTAAATATTTTACATTTCAAAGAGGAGCTTGTACTGACTTGTACCTGACAAAACCAAAAAAGTATTAAAAGACTAATTGTAAAGAGCATTGTAAAACACCAGCCCATGTCATTTAGTAAGAAAGAACAGGTGTAAGGGTTTGAGGCAAGACACTGAAGATGTCTCATAACAAAGTATTGAAGTGATGGTAAATAATCAAGTTACCCACACAAAATGGCATAAGTATTAATACAATGAAACCATATTGAAGCAAAATGTATAAGAATGTTCAAACTTAGATGAAGAAAATAAGTGTAGACTTGAAATACTAGAGAGGTTAAAGGCAACACTCACCTGTGGTAAGCTCTTATCCTTGCAGTGATGAGCTCAAACACATCCAATGTCCTCTGGCTCCTGAGATGTGTTCAAATCAATCCCACATTTCTCTTATAAGATATGTTACATACAACAACAGGCTGTTAAACCTTTTATAGAACCAAATCCAGTTTCTTGAGTTTCAACTTCTGGCTATGAGGACTTCCCCCAAACACATTGATTTGCACACAACAACTGCCTGAAAACCGGTCTGACGAGCACCTCTCTGCAGCAGGAGGTGTTAAGCAAAGGCTGATGAGGAGGGAAGGGGAGACTGAAATTGAACACCTTCACTCCCCCCACCCAACTACTCATAGGTATAACAAGTTAAAACCTGTTCTGTTGAGTATCTGTTCTTTTACAGTAACAAAAGAAAGCTCATATTTAATGTTGCACTGTATGTGCTGATTGTTTTATCACATATATCTCTGTTCAATTATTTGTTCTGTTTAGTTTGGCCTCGCCAAAAAAAATTATCTTCCGGTTATCTGGGGTCAGTAAAATAGAACAAACATAACTAATAAGCCATGAGCTATCTTTATGCTGTAAGGGATTTGTGGTAATAAGACAAACTGGCAGACTCTCAGTGGTCCAGGCTTAACGGAGCACAAGAGGCACGTTGACTCTCTCACAAGGACACATCCTGTCTTAATAATTCCAGCTTGGAAACTTGGTGAAGAAGAATGTTAGTAGAGAGCCAACAGTAATAAGGTAATTTCATGCAGTAGCTAAGTAGACACAAAGAAGTTCATGAGAAAAGGCATGTTTAAGAGAGGGGGAGACAAATACTGTATAGTCACACAGTGTATGAAGACCATCAGTAAGGCCTACTAATCTACAATTGTCACTTTCACAGTCATTACACTGGGTCAACGACCAGTGTGGTCTGAAGTGGCTATAGGGAAAGGCGAATTCCAGGATGTACATTATTGTCAAATATTTTAAAACTTCTTTCAATATTTAAATGGTAAATGTAATGTACTGTAAGTTAATAACCTCCATCAAACCAAGTCAATTTTATTTATATAGCCCAATGTCACAAGGCCTCGAGGGGCTTCCCTCATGTATGTATGGAGCCCCAAAGTAAAATCATAGTTCAATTGGGTGCCATTATAGATGTTTTTTTCAAAATCCCTTTTTAGAGAGTGTGTTTTTCTTTCATAATGCCATTATTTCCGCTTCTATGTCACTTTGTATTTCTTGTTTTTATTTTCAACCCGTTCTCACTCCCAACTCGTAAAATACGGACGCTTGGGCAGTGCCTCTCAGTGTCAGATACAACATAAAAAGCACTTTTCAGCGTGTGTATGGAACGCACCGGGCAGAGTAGCAGCTCCGCCGCGCTTTAAGATGATGTAGTATTAGGAGCGACAATGGCAGCGAGTAGTATGAAAGCCCGAAATTCCGCATCAAACAACACAGGACTTTCACCCCGGAGATCGGGGTTCTTGTCCCGTTCTTGTCCTGCGTGTCACAGAAACATTCATTTTATAACCCCACCCATGATCTTTTCCTAAAACTAACTGTCCCGTTCTTGTCCAGCATGTCACGGAAGCATACCTTTTATAAGCCCACCCACGCTCTTTCCCTTAACCTAACTGTCCCGTTCTTGTGCCGCATGCCAGTTGTAAATGTACATCCCGACACAGAGCGTCCAAAGTGACGCGAATAGTCCCGGAGACTTTTAGCATCAATAACAACGCCAAAAGCACATGGCCAAGCGTCCGTATTTTACGCGATGGGAGTGAGAATGTGTTGTTATTTTACACCAGCTCCTCACTTTGTAACTAAATCAAATTCTAAGCTCTTAAAACCATCTTGTAAACCAGCTTTTAAGAGAGAATGTATAGCCATGTAAAGCTAAAGAAAAGCAGAGGTTAGTCTGTGCACTGTGTTTATTGTGAACAGCAGCTAGTTGGTTGATTCAGAATAGGATTGTCATTGTTGTTGCTCACCCTAACAGGAGCTAACCGGTTACATTTGCTAGCAGTTGTTGAACTTTCTTGGTTAACACAGGCAGGGAGAATGTGATTGGTACCTGGTGACAACACTACTCTCATGTGAAGTAACAGTATGAAATAGAAAATGATATTCTGAAAACATGAACGTGAAGTATGAAATAAAAGTGTTAAAAAAGCATTATGCCATAAAAAAAACACATACAACTTTTCAAATGAAATGGTTTTGTTCAATTATTTTATAATATATTGGTTATATTATAAACCTTTTTCCTTTTCAGGCCAAAAATATACTTATCCACAAAATATTTCATAAACTGATAAGCACACTGAAATAAAACTTTCCAAAGAGGATTAAACCTCATGTCCCTTCCTCTAGTGCCACCCTGAGGACAAACCGTACATTTTCAACCCCATCGCTAAGGCTCCACAAATTGCACAATTATTGTACGACTGTTGTACTCTGTCCAAAACGTTAGTATTGTGGTATGTAGGGAACATCATAGTCTCTTAGGGCTATTAGCAGAGATTTAGACATTTCTATGTGCTGTTTCAAGCTGACAGCTTTCTGCTTCTACTCCAGCAGAGATCTGTCCCACAATTTTATATAACATAATTACACTATTCCCCCTTGTCATCTTTCTAAAAAAAAAACTCAAAAAAAACTCATCAACCCAGAGACAAACCTTTGTGATATATAATGGATATTGTGTTTGACTTATTAAAACAAGACAGGTCAAAGAGAAATATCTGTCCAGTCAATATTTGTGAACATGAAACAATTTCTCTCAAAGTCAGAAGGTGGTGAACTTTAACCCTTAATGACATCAAGATTAGAAATCTGGAAGTGACCCAAAGAATGACAAGTGGGTTGACCGTAAAAGCACAAAGTATTTGGCATACGGGTACATTCTCTGGCACAAAATAGATAGCAGAGTCCACAGTGACAACTGAGCTGCTCAGGGTTTTCTATAATAGTGCCATCAGAGATTATAGTAGCCTATTGTTCACACATATTGATTGGACTATTTTACGACGTAGGAATTACAAAGGTCAAATCCTAAATTAACTGCTTCTACAAGGTATGTTTACTAAAGCTGTTCTTCTAGTATTGGCTTGAAATTTGTTAAGTTTCCCGTCATATTTACCATTCAAAGACCAAATGGCCACGTCTTATAAATAATCATTTTGGCAGAATGGCTAATAAATCACATATTTGCTTGTTTGTAATAATATTAAGTATTTCATTCAATCTAAAATAAATGACAACGAAAGAACCAAATGAGCTGCTTAAAATGGAGAATGTTGTGTATAATCTGATCCGATAACCCAGACAACCAGACCCTGTGCAGACATCCTGTGGCCTCACTGTGGAATTCGTTTTTGCTACTGATGTTTTTAACATTTTAAGCTCTTAAATAACCTTGCATGACTTAAAATAGTTGGCAACAAAGACAGACATTCAATTATCAGTGCCTCTGTTAAAAATGTAGAGTATGAGATAGTGGCTGATAACATCTTAGCTACTGTTTGTTGTTCTTCATTTTTGGCAGAGTGCCAATCTAAAAGTTGATTTCGGTGAGTCAAGAAGTCAACTTGATGTGGATTCAAATTATTTCAGCGAAGCTTCAAGTCTTGACTCAGATGGGACTTCCCATTAGGGAGAGGTTACAACCTGCAGATGGCAGGACATCATTCATTTAGCCAAATGGGTGCCTCTATACAGTAAGTGCTACTGAAAAGGCCACGTGTGCGTCCATACTTGAGCCCTGCAGTAGAGGCCGCCAGAGCAGGCTACACAGTCTTATCAGGCCATATTATAGCAGTAAGGAGGAGGGGGCTCTCTCCAGCGCAATACAACAATAAAAATGTGCAGTTATGGTCCAGAAAGTGCTGTAATAAATCTATGTTAAGATGTTATTAGAGCATATTTATCTTATCATCTGGCCTAGCTTTACGCATCATATGTGAATATATGATCATTATACATGCACATTACTCAATTTCCACATCTTAGTTACATGTAGAGATGTATTAGGTAGCTGCAGGAGTAATGAGTGTACAAACTGTACTCAGTATTTGTGTTGTTGACTTTAATTACAAAACCATGGTGGGGGGGGGACTAGTTTCCAAAAATAGGATCTAATGCAGTTTAGTTGTATTCTGCTAAAAGTTTACATTCATATGGCATTAATTGGAGCAATCATGAATACACTTCTAATGATCCATATACCATATCTTATCCATTAATAAAAACTAGGTAAAACCTGGACTACATGCACAAGTAGTTGGCTCTCCAAGCAGCTTACAAATTTGAAAGTTAAGATTTTAATTTGCTTGCCGATTGTTAGAGATTTTGATATTATAGACAAAAGAGCGTGAATGATCATATTTCAACATTATCACTCAATATTCTGTTATGATTTGAGCCGTTGTTTGGCCACTGCCGAAAATGTGAGAGACAGATTTCCTGTTCCCATGGTGATGAACATAGTTATGTAGTGATCTCCCACATGAACACAATACTATTTTTAACTCACAGATCTTTTATCTATTTATACGTCTCTCAATAGATTCATAGCACACATTGAGCATTGGCCATTGGGTTGCACATATACAAAATGCCCCTTACAAAAAAAAAAAAAAAACTATTCCTCTGAATTTGTCTGGACAATTCTGAATTATGGATTTATTACTGAATAAAAAAAAAAAAGGTGTAAAAAGCTGTGATTATGACATAAATGAGACGGTGTAGATCTGTGGAACAACAATCTAAGTGTCCGTCATTGCAATAAACTCGAGACAAGAGAGATGAAATACAACTGTTTTAATTGCAAAAGGATACCGGTTAATACATTGAATGAAGCACTGAAACAAGCCACTGTGACATTGCAAAATACCACTAAAAAGGACATTGTACATTTCCAAGAAGTCATTCATTCAATCAGAAAGGCATACATATGAAAGAGAACAGGAGAGGAGCGTATTTACACCATGATAAAGTGTCCTGTAGCTCTACAAAACAAGGTGTTGGGAGGCCTTGGGAGGTTTTACAAACAGCTGTTAACAAAGATCAAACCTTCAATGTCCCATTGGATTTTTTTTTTTCTTATCAAAAGACAGTAATCTAAAAAGGCACCACTGTAGGTGATTAATTCACACCCTCTATCTTAAATGGTGGCGGCAGGTTAACACAAGACAACCAACATTTTCTGTTAATGCTTTATAGGCTGTAGCGCTGCAATACGCTGTAGAAAAATCAAGGAAACAAGAATATTATTAGCATGTAAGGTTATACAGAACTGATATTTTGACTACAAATGGGATTTTTGTACAAAATGGTGGTTGAAGTGAAGTGAGGTGTCCCTGCTGTTGGATTAGCTGATATTCTTAGCTATTGTGCTGGTGTGACAGCACTCCCTGCAGGAGAAAGGTGGAGTTCACAGCACCGGAAGGTTTGGGGAGCACTAAGTGGCTGATGTACACAGCTATTCAAGAATTATCCAGAGGACGGGCACCTACTCTTTGACATACAACTTTCACATCACACATGTTGTGTCACATGTCACATCATCACAATGGAATAACTGCATGGAAATTTCTGTTTTAGTTCATTTCTCATAATGCTATTGGGTATAAAAAGGCCATTCCTAGAGAAAAGGAAAAACTATTTTGAAGTATTCTTGAATCCGAATGCATAGATGTTAATTTAAACGCACACTATGTGCAGCATAATTTTTTAATTATATTGAGAAATGAATTGTGGTCACGCATTGTACTGCTGGCAAGTAGACAGTAAAGTAGCTCCCTGCTTTGTGCTTCAGTGTCATCCAATTTAGCGATTCTCAGGCTTGATTCCCTGCAAAGGTCTGAGAAAACTCTGTCCAGTAGATTTGTAAGATACACAATGCAAGTTGTGACAATAGAAAAAAGAAATATGGCCATAGAAAGTTGCACACAGAGGCTTGAAAAAAGTACTAGTGTTAAGAGCTCATGTGAACAACTAGAAAGAAATTCTAGAGAAGTACCCTTGATATAAATTAATAAAACTTTATAAAAATTTAAAACCCACACATAGATTTAGACGACCGTTACGTTTTCATCTCCTTCGTATCTGAGAACTACGCTGAGCCATGCAAAAGGAGAAACTCCACTACAGTTTAACCTGATAGAACTTGAATTGCCTCAGACGTTATTTTTTATGCGTTAAAAGTAACATGCAGAAATCTTCAGGTGTGCTTCCTCCAGGATATTTAAAAGCATTTTACAACTAATAAAGTTACGTATTTTCCCTTATAGTTATTGGTCTAAAAATCATCATCATACTTCAAACATCCTACTTTGGCTTTGATACCTTTTATTTATTCGTCTTTGAATTTCACACTTTGTACTATAAAATGTCAAGTGACAACCTGGTCTAAAAGGGAATCATTTAGACTGTATACTGAATGTGTGTTGCCTACTTTTTAAAAAGGGCCTAATATTTTTTTCCTTTGGTTGTTTTTATGCACCATTAGGTCCTTCAAATCAGGTTTTTTGACACCCAGTTTCATAATCATTCAGCAATAACATGCACTGCAGTTTGTGAAAATCTAAAACACAGAGGGTATATATTGCCTACTGTCTACGTAGCGGGTCTAAATAAAGGAAACACCAACACAAAGACTTCTCTGAGGGCTATGTGGGATGCTTTTTCTTAGTTATTTCCTTGGCCTTGATTAGACAAGATTAATGCCAATTATTGCCAACATAAGGATTTTGAGGCCTCCGTTGTTATGGTGGTTTAGTAAAAAGTGTCATCTTATGGTTTTATAATCTCTTGTTCATTTGGGAACATGAATTCTCATTGAGGAGGCGTTGGCTTCTGATAATCCTCTTCAGTTGGGAGCTGCATCCCACACATCCTCACCCTCTGTGGTGGGACTTCATTTTGTTGGCTCTTCTTTTACTTTGACCATACCCTGTATCATGTTAAGCAAATGTTAGACGGACATATGTAGTGACGTTATAGAAGCACAGCAATGAACATTGGGCAGAGATGTTATGATGGATAGCTATACACAGTATTTACAACGGGTTAAAAAGACTGTCTGGTGTAGCAGATTTCCTCTAACAAGGGACCATTACCTTTCACACCTTTAACCGTAGGACAGGAGGACATGGAGGAACGTCACAAATACAAGTGATAAAAAAAGTTAGTTCTGACTAACACCCCTAAAAAATTCCATTTGCTGCTTGGAATTCTGTGACCGAAATATTAAAAGTCAGAGTGCATCCTTTAACAAAAGGTTTGAGACCAAAGTGACATTTTTACACCGTGAAATCTGCTGGTCAGTGAACTGTGTGCCCTTTTTGAGAAATAGTGGTTAACCTCCACATAGAAACATACGTCTGAACATTAGTGAGCTGATTGTTACGTGGTCGAAACTGCTTTAAAAACAAAAAGGGTTGTTTTATTCTCAAGCAGCAAATGGTGTCATAGCCCTGATGGCTAAGGCCTTAAAAAGAGAAAAAGAAAGGTTCTCCTACACAACAGGTGGCACTGTGAGTGAAGGTGGAAAGCAGCAGATGTATAAAAACTTCTGTGTTTCAGGCCAAAAAGGGAGGCAGGCTGCAGGAGGAGTCTACATTGATTCGCCGAGAGAGTCATCATCATCCAGAGATAAGGGCAAGTAGAGATCCTGCAAACACAGAGGAGCAAGATCACGTGTGTACAGTACATTCACTGTTAAAATGGAAATAAATGATGGATTCGGAGACAAAAAGGCAAAAAGATGAGAGGAGAGAGAGAGAGAGAGGTCAGAATACCTTCTGCTTGTTGTTGAGGCCTGGACTGTTGGGGGTGGAGGTGGGGGAATGCTTGGAAATTGGGGTGGAGAGCTGGCTGCTGGAGCCCGTCCCGTTGGCTGAGAGAGCCCACAGAAGAGAGGGAAAGAGGGACAGATTAGGGAGGGAAACAGGAGAGAAAGAGGTAAACAGTAGTGGATTGGAAAGTGTGCAAGAGAGGCCTAAACCTCTTTCCTTGGCTCTGGAGAAAAGTCTTTCCTGAACTGTAGCCTCATTTGGCTTCAGTGTAGGGGGACGCTGTCAGTCCAGGTCTAGGTGGCTGACAAGCTCTCCGTTTGTTAAGATTTATTCACTTACTCTGCGTCTGCCACGTTGCTAGGATTCCCTCTGTGTGGAACATTGTGTTTATAACTGAGAGCTAAGCAATGTGATGTAGTTTTGTGTGTTAAGTGCTTTAAAAGAGGTTTTTTTGTCTCTAAAGAGATGAAAAGAATTCTGAAGACTATGAGCCAGATGGCCAGTGTAAATTTGAGCCAATGAGTGTTGAAAACACAACGCTTCATTGTTAATGCCACTGGCTTCATTTAACCACTCAGCCACATTTACAAATGTAGACTTTACAAGCTGTTTAAACACTTTAAAGTCCTATTATCTTGGAATCTTAAAATCAGTATATCTAAACATGAGCAGCTCTCCCACACACACTTACTGAACAGAGAGTGCAGCTGTTTTATTTAGAGACCGATCATTCAGCTGCAGCAGAGGAAGAGTAACCTTTTTCTATACAGTAAGGGTTGCCCACATTGTCCAGGTTATTCATCTTCTGTAGAAAACTCATTCTAAATGTGGCGATGTTAAAATAAAGATCACTGTGTTTCGTTGTGGGCTGACATCCCAGGGCCCTGCCAAACACATCGTCAATGCATTCAACTCATTAAACCCAGTCCACCCCAATACAAGTGGTTTTTGTTACGTTAAAGGCTGAAGGAAGTGCTGGTAAGCAGGCTAACAGCTCTGTAAATTAGACGTATACAGTATTTTAGACTGCTAGGGAACGCAGGAACGTGGTTCAAGGCACTATTGTTGAGCTGGTGGCCAACAAGAGGCTTCCATACTAGCTGTTAACCACTCAGAGGCAGGGGAAGCATTCAGAGACAGATAGCAACAAACGGTACTTTATAGTTAGGGCTGTCAAACGATTAAATTTTCTTAATCGCGATTAATCGTTGAATTTCTATAGTTAATCGCGATTACTATCTATTTTGCATTTCAGAACTGTTTTTAAGTACATATTAACAATGGAAAGCAATTATTACCAGTGGATCTTGATTGGGAATCAAATGAATGCAAAGAAAGTGACTTTATGAACTTGATTTTAAGATTTGTATTTGTTTATTATTTATTTAATCTAGTCACACATTTGAATCTAGAGTCAATACTAGGGTTGGGTATTGTTTGGTTTGGATACCGGTGCTAAAGCGGTACTTTTAAAACGGTACCGGTGCCTTAACGGTGCCTGAACCAATACTTTTTAAGAAAGTAAAAAATAAAGAATTGAACAACTTTGAATGCACCACGAGGCTGTAAATTACCAGTTTCATTGAACTCACCGTCTGTGTTTTCCGACAACAGCAGCTGCAGACTTACATCCCGGTGTTGAATACTCTACAGTAAAACACAGTCAAACTTTACACCGTTTAGCGTTAGCTGTCAGCATTTTAACCGTGTTTAATCCAGCTACTAGCTAGCGGTAGGCTAACGTTAGCTGCTGTTGAGTATGTTAACTAGTGTCACGTGCAGCAATGTTTCTTTTGACTGTAACGTCTGTTTCAGAGCATCAGAGAGAAGTGCAGACATATCAATGGCACCAGAATGAGGCACAGAAATCCGCGTTGCTATTCCTGCAGCAGCAGGATGTGTTACGAGGAAGTACGGCAAAATAGTAGCCTGTTAGGCACGACGCAAAGCCGAGTGAGTGAAGTGAAAATAAATTAATAAATAGCGGCATGCGATTAATAAAAATTTACGCATTATGCTCGACCCCTAATCGCATCGTGATTAACGCGTTGATGCTGTCAGCCCTATTTATAGTTGTTAGTGTTTTTTTTAATCGGTCTAGATATCGGTATTTCAATAGTAATCCCAATATTAACTAACTAAAATAGTTATCGCTTTTCTGTCATATTGCGCGGGTTCTGTGTAGAGCATAAGAAGTATAATTACTATTAGGCTAAGTAATCTTTCCCCTCCGCACACCCAAAATAAAAAAGGAGAAATCCTCTTCCTTTGGTTCTTTCTTCTGGTACATGCTTTATGAATGATTTATAATTTTATAAGCTTTATTTACCAGTAGTCCTGTAATCCCAGTTAATTTATGCAAGTCACAACCGTGTCCTCTGCTATGACCCCATTGTCACCCTGTTGACCTCTCAGGTATTATAGAGGTGGGTAATGCTCAAAGTTTACTGCCTCCCCAGCATGCTGGCCAACCATCTGCTGTTTCAAAGGCCATCAGCCCCATCAGTAATCAATAAAATATTCAAGACCACTGAAGAACTGAGGGACCCCGCAGTGCTGGAGATGCCAACCCCCCGCCTATCACGTAAAGTGGCGTGAAGAAAAAAAAACAAAAAATTGTGGACTACCTGCTTAATCACCTGCTCCGTCTTTCTTTCAAATGTCGGAGACACTGTCATGCTGTACTGCTCATACCTTAACAGGCTTTAAGAACACGTACCAAAACCTCTATAGGGGTGTGCCATCATGGTATATACCAATAACCAGTAGGGGAATTAATAGTTTTACAAAATATATAATCTAACACTTGTATAATTTGACCCGGTTATGTGAAGCAAGAGGGAAAAAATGTATGCCATATCTTTCTGAGTGTTTACATGAAAGCTGTCAAAGAAAACCAGTGCAATGGTGCAGCTATATAAACTGAGACAGCATTGCAACAAAGAGGCATAACAATGTTTTTCGGTGTTAAAAGCTGTTGTTCACATAAAAGATTCAAGCACAAGCAGGCACCAGTGTCTCCATTATGTTCTATTGCCTCCTGGATATTATTAAATGTTAAAACGCCCGATTGTCAAATATATAGCTGAAAGCTGTTTACACTGTCTTTGTTTACTTTTCATGTTTTATTCATGTTTTTTTTTTTTTTTTTAAGAATGCACTAGCAACATTATTCTAAATCTCATCAGATTACCCTCGATGAACAAAGGCTGGATTCTTAACTGTCCCCATTATCAAGTATTAGAGGGGTTTTATGAGGTGGTGTTGTTGTTTGGACCCCCCCCCCAGTAAAAACAGTCTGACTCCAGATCTCAAAGCACAACCAGACAACACAATGAGGAACCAGGATTTTAACTCCTTCTCTGTCTTTTGTCCAATTCCAGACAACAAAATGCAGATTATAGTCGAACAAAATTTTTTTTTCTCTCATTAGCATCTCTGAAATTTGCTAATTTGAAGCAAGCTCTATTGGTAGTTTTAAAAATCTTCTATCATTCAATATTGACCCATAAGGAGAAATCATCGTTATGTTAACCATTCCCTACAGAGTAAGGTCAAAGGTGAAGGTGCTGGTCCATATATATATATATATATATATATATATATATATATATATATATATATATATATATATATATATATATATATATATATCCCCCTATGTATATTTTATTTTTTATGTACAAGTTGTCTTTACAGCAACAGAAATGACCTAGTTTTATTTCCCACCAGCTCTCTTTGTTTAGATTTATAGAACAAGGTGAGGTCAGTTTCTGCTGTACTTTAAACAGGAAGCGCTACAGTGTGGATGATAATAATGGGCTCACTCGATTCAGCAGGAGACTTGATGCGCCTGATTGGACCAGGACTCTTAACTGAACCACGTTGAGCTTTGGCTCCCTTCATCACCCTACATTCTGTGGAAAGAAGCACAAAGAGAGTTAGCAAACATCACTTTCCCCAAAGTGAAAGAATAAGGTGCGTGTATTCATGTTTGGTCAGAAAATATGAATTTAAACAGATTGTCTGAAATCAGGGTAAAAATAATAGAGCTTTGCCTAGATTTATTCTATCTTTTTTGTTTTATTAATTTGATTAACGGACCTTTTAAATAATGATTTCAACTCTGGTTCCATCTTGATGCATACTTGTCTGAAAATCTTTTGCTTTTACAATAAAAAAAAAAAAAAAATGTATGTCTTGCCAAACTGTCTGAATGACTACATGTTTACTTGGCATATTGATTGATGGAAATAAAAATACAAGAAGACAGTGAAGCAACCAGTGCGTTGGTTGCTTCACTGTCTTCTTGTATTTCTACGTACTTCTAAAGGATAATTGCTTTAACTGCCTCATTACAATGGCAGTATGTTGCTTCCCTTTTGCCCTTGTATTTTGGGTTCTAGCAACACACAATGCATGGAAACACATCCAGTTTTGTGTTGGCCCACAGCAAAAGCATGTTAAGAAGACAAAAGCATAAAATACAACCAGTCTCCACGTCTCATCTGTGAAGAAATTCAAACCACACAGAGCACACAGGCTGCATTGGTGGCATTTTGTTTACTTATTCTTTGATCAGATATTACCTTTTTCTTTATTTAGGTAAAGTCAAAGTCCAACTGCTTGTGTTTAGACAACATTGAACTGTAAATAGTTTGATTGCCTTCTTTATAATCCTGGCTTTAATAGCTATTATTTAAGAGTGATATCTGTTGCTTGTGAATTTATGAACATGTATTGCAGTAAATGTAATGTTATATAAATCCTATAAAAACATATGCAGTATATTCTGGGTCACTGAACTAATCAGGATACACAGACTCCAGACATTGCTACGCCTCCCTCTGCAACTTCCCCTCTATTTGTACTGTCAGCCTCCCCCTCCCTCCTCTCTTCCACTTTTGATGCTAATTATACTATCTGTCCTCCCTCCGTCTCCTGGGATCGCACCACGTCTGTCTTCTCTCTCCTAACCTTCACACACTGCTGGATACAGACATACATTCATGTGCTATTGTTTGCAAGGTGTGCCACCACCCCGTTGACAATGTTTCCGACTGGCAGCTTGTCGAGTCTACTCAGTGGTCTCGAAATAGCCCCGAGTCTGTCTGCAAAGATTCCCTCTCAACTGAAGTTGTCGCTGCATAAACAGAGCTGCAGGTACACATGTCCTCCTATGTCTGCATGTCCATCATAGTCTAGTATTTAACATAAGAAGTGTGACAAATAACCACAAGGGATTTAAATCTATTTTTGGTTATTCTGCCCAACCTTAAAAGCTGTGTTCACCTCTAGCCCAAACAGAAGTATAGAGGGAACATTTCATTGTATATGTGTCTCGAATTTTTTTGCATATATAAAATCTTCACTCCTTGAAAAAACATCAGAAGGTAAACTTATTTATCTTTGTAGGGAGAATGGCCTTACAAGTCATCAGTGATCGGTGTGTTGTCGTAATGTAATGTGTCACAGACAGGGCTCTCTCCTCCTCTACTCCACTGAGGCAAACTCAGTGATGGCTGGATGCTCCAGTTGATTCATTGTAGTATTGCCCCAAGGTTATTATAGACTGATAGAAACAATTTAGCTTTGGTACCATTGCTGAAAGTAAAGGACCCAGATCATTATAAATGTACTGGCATCTCCACCCTTCAAAGATTTGACAAGAAACTGAGGGGAAGAGACAGGATGAAGGGAGCATGATGTCAAATCTGCCCTGCATCAGCGCTGTGTAAGATTAAAAGACATTTAGTAGATAGTGAACGATTCGAGGAGGGGACATTAGGTGGAAGTGGGTTGTTAAAAATAGGGTTTTCAGGTCTGTGGGGAGCAGAGAGACCGTGAGAGGATCGGTTTTACATTTTCTCTCCTCGACTTCTCAGCACCAACAGATCAGCTGGCCTAAACCTGTCACCGGACAGATTAATGGCTTCTTCTCTACCTTTTTTCCTATCCCTGCTGCCCGTTGCTGATATCAGACTTCTCTCTTTCTTGGCCTCCTTCTCACATGCATCATTTTCCTCCTCACTATAAACAAGCACACAGCTTTGTATGTGAATAGAATTTTTTTTACAGAAAAAACCCATTATGGTAAGTCTGAAGAGCCCCTGATGGGACTGATATATTAAATGACACCCCAGGAACTACTAAGCTCTCAATCTATTTGGACATTGTCATTTTATATAAACACAATACATCATACATTTTAGGTTTTCAAGTGCAATGTCGGAGACTAGGGGCAGCATATCAGAAACATGATATTTTAAATTGAATGTTATGGATTTTATGGAAGTTTAATTATGTTTCCCAAACCCCTATTCTAAAACTATTGTGTTGTTTTAATGTGTATGGTCAACTCCGGGTGTCATTTCATTATATTTCTCACAAGTATAATGTTTTACTGTCTTTTGGTCAATATTGCTGCATGAATATTCTAAAGCTCATACTGTATGTTTACCATGGTTTTACAATAATATTGCACAAAGCTGATAAACTGTTCACCACCATGTCGGACTACGTCTGTGATGTAAAATACAGACTCATGCTGTCACGCTCACCGTTCTCATCCAGAGAGAAGTCGTCCTGGGCGTAGCGGAATTTCTCTGGTCCACATGCAATAAAGACATCGTCATCACCAAAGAAATCTTGAAGGCAGGTAACCTGTGAGGCCAAAAGACAAAAAACTTGAGACCCTTAATAACCTGGCATCAATTTGTATCATAGATAAGAGTTTAAAGCAACCCCAGCGGCTCTTTTAGGCTGCGCTTAGCACACACACCAGTGCTTTGAGCTAAATGCTAACATGCTTACATTGATGTTGTGAATGCTAAAATGTTGATGCTAAGCAAGTATAATGTTTACCATATTCACCACCCTAATTTTTTTATGTTAGCATGCTAACATTAGCTAAAACACAGCTACAGTACAGCTGAGGCTGACGGTAACGTCATTAGCTTTGAAGGTAATTAAATGTTGGATAAATATAAATTTTAGCCTGATGATGGGGCTAGATAAAAGTTAAGGCATCACCACAGTTATTACAATTTATATTGAGGGGAACATGAGTGTGTGTGCCAAATTCATCCAATAGCTGTTGAGATATTTTAGCTTGGAGTGGTGGCCCGACCCAACAGATACAGCGTCATCCCTATAGCCACGCATCAAGCATGGCTTAAAATATATCAGTTTTAATCGCCAATCAATGACTTTAGTGCACTTACAGAGAGTGTTACAGAACCTGAGACTATGCAATTGCCAAGAGAGATTAATCCGTTCATATTCATCTTATTATGTTGTTAATATTCATAGATTAATAAAAATGCATTTGAAATGTTAATTCAGGCCTAATTTTAATTAGTCTGATTTAAATGTAATCCATACAGGCATTTCCAGCATAATGAAGCATTGCTAATTGCTGTGCAGGAAGCAGCATTTGATGACAGAAACAAAAATGTTGAACTCTGTAAACACACAGCCTTATGTGGATACATTCACCGAGTAAAGCTTTCCTTGTCTGCCAGCCAAAGGATTTAGTCAGCTTTAAGTAGTAGTAGGGCACCTTTGTGTTTTACTTGTCATGTTAACATGCCTTTATGTACAGCAGAAGCATTTAACAAAACACACACAAAAAGGCACAAAAAAACCCCAAACAGAGAGTATAATGTTACACCTTTGCTGTAATGTGTAAATGATTCAACTTCCTTCCCCAGGGTCTTTTTCACTCTATAGCAGCTGTTGACACAAAATGGCCTGAGTGGACAGATGTCTTTGGGCCACACCTTCTCCTCTGCTCTCCATTATACAGGCGCCGTTACCAGCTCAGGCACGCCTATTAAAGCCATTCAAGCTAAAAGCTGTGTTTCTCCTTGGTCGTTTTTGTTCATTTTCCTGGTGCAGATGAGATTTGTTACAAAGCATCTCAGCCTCCAGTTTGCCTTTCAACACCAGATGACATTTGTCATTTCTCACTTGAATTATTGGATCAAGACACTAACATTAATTGAACTGCAGCTTACTCACTGGCTTTATTCACATTTTGAGGCTAATTTTCTAAAAATACAAGACTCCCGCTGACTCAAGCCTCTCTTGCTGGTCTCTCGGAGGAGGTCCATGGCCCAAAAGGTTACCCCGTGTTGGGACGTTTGCCAGGATAGTCAAGATGCATCATGGTTTCCTTTGTGATACACATCTAAACTATGAGCTGCAGATAAATTGGGAACACCCCACCCCAGCAGCTGCCATGTTGATTCTCTGTCCTGCTCGACAAGCTAAAAGTTTGTGGTGGTGACTCGCAGGCGAGGCATCCAACAGCTGTACCCCTCTCTGGGTCCCACAAGATTCTCTGGATACAGGCCTGAAAGATCCTGGCTGAGGTGCTTTGACTCCAGGGATCAAAATCTAATTGGTTTTTCAGCCCAATTTAAAAGGCTGAAAATGTGGGTTTCCTTCTGTGTGTTCATTATCAAGAGATTAGATACATGTTATTTTCATTAGGTTAAACTGTTGTGTGGCAACGAGGGAACCTGACAGTTAATCATAAAATGGAAGCATTAAGGAAGTGCTTTTTTCCCCCCCCCCAAGGCCAGCAGGTGGAGGAGAGGAGATGGAATGGGGTGGGAGGGTAATGGATAGTCCATGTTTTAATAGCTTTAAGAACAGAGCTGATTAAAGGGATAAAGTGTTTATCCAACAGACGTACACCTTAATCTGCTTTAACAGAATCTCCATTTGAAATTAAGATTCTGTCCTCTCAATTGGTTTCTGACAGGCAGCACTAGTAGTTTATTATTTCACAGTCAATCCGTCCACTCAACGAAGAGGTAGATAAATGCCTCAAAACAAAGATGTCTCTTTTTGCAGAGGAACTTTTACAAAGAAACATTTAGAAGCAGGGTGACAGTGCAAACATAGCATGCTCTGAGATAACTTGGGTTTGACCCCATGTTTCAGAAAGCATTCATCCTCTTTAAGAGTCCTTAGCAAAAACATTGAATCCTTCTACACAATCCTACTAATCCTATTCCCTACAGGGATCACTTAAGATCCGCATTATCTGTACAGTTACAGTGTAGATCTTTGACCAGTGCTCTTCGCATCATTAAACTCACAAATACTGTAATTCATGTACATCCAGTGTATCCAATGTCCCTTAGACACTCCGACTATCATCAAAACCTGGCCTGCATGTGCACATAACTAATATTAACATTATAACTAGGCATTTGTTTCTCCTCACGTGGGATGTCTATCATCGGGTAATTGTCACAGTGAATTTTGGCCTGAAATCTGTCTACAGTTGATAGAAATGTTGTTGAAAACTGTTCTGCTTTGCATGCGATCAAATCAAATGTAAAATGTCAGAGTCCCTTTGAAACATGGCTGCAGTGAGGAAAGGGCAGGCCAGCTTGGGAACATTTGAATATAGGTTAAGAAGCATCCGCTCTCAATTTGAAAAGGTCAGTCAGCGGTGTCATCAGACCCACCTGGCAACAGAATCTAGGAGGACAATATGAGAAGACATGATGCCATTTATCTTAAAGCCCTGTCATATTTTACATATTGCACATGCAATACACACATTAGAGCATACATCTATATACACATCTGTGCGTTTATTGGAGGAAGGCGGATGGGCTTTTCTGAAAGACTGGCTCCTTCCAGACTCCAGGTGCCCCCCACCCTCTGTCCCACCAAGCCCTTCCCTAATCTCTGACTCACCAGCTGTCAGGACCACATGACCCCCCAAAAACAACCAACACCACCAGCAGCTATGCAGGGATCCACCATCTAAAACTGAATTATTCAGAGTTCCTTTGGCCCGTTCGTCCACAGGCCGCAGACATGTCATTAGGTCATGGCAGTCTAATGGTAAATATAGAAATTAAGCAGGAGAGTAGGCCACAAGTGTACTTTCTATAGTTCCTGTGGTGCTTAATGAACAGTTTGTATTATTTCAATATTTGTTCTACAAAAACGAAAAGGTCCGGGAATTACCTCTGATTTGAGATGTTTTACCTTTTATAGGATTCATTCCTTGAACCACAAGGTAACACGCTACAGTGAAATTCACCACAACATACTGTAAAGCATGGCCTTTATGAAGGTTAATATAATGAATAATACAGATTATATCCAGTATCAAAAAACATGAATGCATGTTATAAATGAGAGAGCGGAGCAAATAACATATCCTCCTCCTCTGCTTGCAGAGAGGTCATGTTTCACTGTAAATATGACAACTTGCGTAGTACTACAACCACAGTGTGAAAAATAATATGTGTCATTCTAATCTGGGCTGAGCAGTGCCTCAAAAGGGTCTGATATACAATGTATATTATTTTGTGAAGGCAATAGTTTCAGGTGTAACTCAAAACTGTTTAAACAAATCAATGCCAAGCTAATAAACAATTTGATCTGCCAAACAAATATCTCAGGTCAATAATGTTCAAACAGCAGCTCTTTGCCACAGCTTGTGTGTGAAGCAGAAGGAAACATTTTTAAACAAAGCTCATGCATCCTTTGTCTCCTACAAGCAGCTGCTTGTCTTGACTTCAGCTCATCCTTTCAGCAGCTCAGTCAGAGCAATAACGAATGAATGATGATTCTCCAGGTCCAGTATCTGTCTCATATCCGACTCCGCACAGCCATGTTAATTGATCCCTGTGCAGAAGAAGAGTTATTCAATGCTGCATTATACCATTTTGACTCTCTATCATGACTCATCTAATCAGTACTTATCTGGCGAACAGTAAAGTCTTACCACCAGTGGTAATGAGTCAGCAAATGGCCAGGCAGTAGAATCGAAAATATAACCGATTACACTAATCTGCTCTGACAGATACAAGGGTTTCCTTCTGCCTCCATACAAATAAGCTGGAAACTAAATAAATATGTCTTGAAATTAGGACAGTTGCTTTGCAAGGAAGCAACATTTTCTATTTTACTGTGTTTTCAGCAAAGGATATGATGGCGTGAGGTTGAGGGCAGAGCATTTAACTAAAACAAAAGATGAATCTCACGTGAGCAAATTATCTTTCCTTAAATGTTATATTGGGTAGTCTTAGCATTACCGAGCTACGTGAGGGAAAAGTGACACGTAAACTACGATTACCACCTCAAGGTTGTATGCCTCCGCCAACCAGTCAAGTGGCAGTTTACATCCATGTCTGTCCAGACTCAAATTATATGTAGTGAAGACTTAAGGAATTTATTTAAAAAGGTATCAAGTATTTTTTCAATCAATATGTATCAATAATGACATGTATGATTCCAGTGAACAATTTCCAGTAAGAAGCATGCCGTCTTCACTTAGAGACTATTTTAACAGAGAAGTACAGCGGAATGATAGAGAGCTTCGTCACATCTTCGACAATCACCTAAAGCTCAACATCAGCAAAATCAACGAGCTTTTGATGGACTCCCAGAGAAACGGGAAGTCCCGTGTTCTGGTTGTCATCCAGGGAGGGGAAGTGAAGAGGGTGGACTAGTACAACTGGACTGGAGCACAACACTGAAGCGCTCTTCAGGAATGGACAGAGCAGACTGTTCTTCCTGAGGAGACTCAGATCCTTCAGTATGTGCAACAGGCTCCTGCAGATCAGTCCCCTCAAGGAGTTCCTGAGATATCACGTTCACGAGAATGGGACGGACGGGCAAACCGACAACCCGAAAACACGGATAACTATTTATGCCGGCGAGGAGGCATAGAAAGATAATGGCTGAAAAAGAGCCAGTAAGACCTTGCTCTGCAAACCCATGGGGAAACTCCCACACCATTTTCTTCACTGTAGGCACACAAACCTGATCAATATCAGTGCCTCTGCACTGAGTGGAATATTCCTCCAAAATACACACTCGTCTCCATTTTGTCCATTTCAGTTGAGGGTTTCACAGATGGTGTAGTATAAAAGGAAATCATAGCAGGTTATCTGCTTTTGTAGCAACAGCTCAGATATAATTACAAGACAAAAGTCAAATCCAGTAGATCAAATCACAAAGGAAGACGATATTTAAGCAGTCGCACTACATGATCATTATTGCCGATTGCCTTTCTGACCTGTCTGTGACCTCGGTGCACTGGTACAGTGTCTGTGTGCTACTGGAGGTGCTCTGAATGCATCTGGAGTGCAGATGAGCCAGTTAGGCAGCGATAGCTGCACAGTCATGGGGAGCAGCTGGTGCCTGATGTTGTTTTAACCCCACCCCTCCCCAACCCTGAGGAAGCAGGCTTTCCATTTGGCTGACTGATGTGGCCTTAGCATTATTAAATCGTGCTTCCTCCTCTTCCCCCCTGGTCATGCTCACTTGTTGATGTGGTCCTTGTGCAGGAAAGGGGAGCCAGTGAGGGGATTCAGGCACAGAGGAAGCATACAGGCTACCATGCCTGCTCGAGATGTTTCATCATGGGGACCACGCCCCTTTGTCAGCCTGATTGTCTGCCTCTGTTTAACACGGTGTGTGTGTGTTATATATATATATATATATATATATATATATATATATATATATATATATATATATATATATATATATATATATAATGTGGCTGCAATGAGCTGTGATGACGGGTGAGAAACAGAGAGCAAGCAGGTAAGACCCAATATAAAGAGCACACTCAGCGTATTACAGCCATTGTCACAAACTGAATCCATCACGGCGGAGCTTATTGCCATGACAACTGCTTCTGCAGCATGGCAAAGAGCAGGCAGGCTGCAAGAGCACTGATAACCAAGCAAAAGCAGGCTTTTCTTCCCTATTACTGGATGTATTCTAGTCGTTAAGAAGCCTTAAACCCATGCCTGTATCCATATCCTATTCAGTGAATAATTTCTTACTGCAAGTTATTAACTTTTAAAGCAAATTGGAATCTTTTGTTCTCCGACAATAACAGTGTGACCTTGTGCCTGAAGCATGCCTGAAGCATCCATTTCTTTTCCTCTCTTTGTTGACAAATCAATTTAAAAAAAAAAAAAAAAAAAAAAAGACTTGCAAACCTCATTTCTAAACCAGGTCAGAATAATGGGCACTCAAATCCACTAAAGAGCCCTCTCCAATGCTACAGCCTCGCACTGCAACACAATGTACCTTCAACATATTTCATAAATAATGACAATTGGATTTGGCCATTAGATTATTAGACGAAACCCATGCCAAAGTGCAATTCAGATGAACAAGCAGTGGATCTTAGATGCAAATCAGAACTATTCTCCGATGCAGACACCTCTATCAAAATGGAATGAATACAAAATGGCTGTCAGCAATTAAATAAACTCTGATTTAATGTAGCATTTAGAAGAAGTTAGGGCAAATCAAGAAATGTACTTGCACGGGGAATTATTTATTCCTCATCAGCAAAAATAAAATGATCCTAATTTGCTCTAGGAATGGAAAATGACTCCTGAATCCACTGGCCCCACCCTTCCTGATTGAAGCACTAGCAATTGAGGGGAAAAATGGGAGTGATTTTGTTCAGAACACTGACAAAGAGAGGAGGGCAGACTGTCTTTAGAGTCTACTCAGCAACAGACAAAAGAGGCTGATCAAGAGTGAAAAGTAGGCATTTTAAAAAATGATATGAAAACCTGCATCACCTCTCATCTCGGTCACAAACTGAGCTTTTAAAACTCGATATGCACACACTAGAGTCCATCGTGCTTCCAATTCACACCCTATGACGGAATCAAACCTCATTTCTAAACCAGGTCAGAATAATGGGCACTCAAATCCACTAAAGAGCCCTCTCCAATGCTACAGCCTCGCACTGCAACACAATGTACCTTCAACATATTTCATAAATAATGACAATTGGATTTGGCCATTAGATTATTAGACGAAACCCATGCCAAAGTGCAATTCAGATGAACAAGCAGTGGATCTTAGATGCAAATCAGAACTATTCTCCGATGCAGACACCTCTATCAAAATGGAATGAATACAAAATGGCTGTCAGCAATTAAATAAACTCTGATTTAATGTAGCATTTAGAAGAAGTTAGGGCAAATCAAGAAATGTACTTGCACGGGGAATTATTTATTCCTCATCAGCAAAAATAAAATGATCCTAATTTGCTCTAGGAATGGAAAATGACTCCTGAATCCACTGGCCCCACCCTTCCTGATTGAAGCACTAGCAATTGAGGGGAAAATGGGAGTGATTTTGTTCAGAACACTGACAAAGAGAGGAGGGCAGACTGTCTTTAGAGTCTACTCAGCAACAGACAAAAGAGGCTGATCAAGAGTGAAAAGTAGGCATTTAAAAAATGATATGAAAACCTGCATCACCTCTCATCTCGGTCACAAACTGAGCTTTTAAAACTCGATATGCACACACTAGAGTCCATCGTGCTTCCAATTCACACCCAATGACGGAATGTATACAGGTAAAAAAAAAAAAAACATGACATGTAATTAGTTTTTTTTAAACCAAAGGCTTGCATTGATAGTAAACTCTCACACCCACTACAGGATGTGGTATCTGACAGACCAGTCCACACCAGCTGGGCTCTCTTTGTGCCTGGGATGTGGTCTCCTAGCAACCGGTCCCAGCAGCTATCGCAATGGAATGGGAAGAGGAGGATCGGCGCAGAGTCAGGGAGGGGCGGGCACTGCATCAATATTGCTTCTACCATATCACCTCCACCACAGAGCAGCTGCAGTCTGCCTCTGCACACAAAGACACCGCAATAATGTGTGCTGCATTTCTCACATTTCTGTGCATTGCAATGAAACACCAATGGACACTAATCATGAAATAATTCATCTATATCTACAGTGATGATAAATGAATCAATATGCTCAGATTGAAACAGCTACCATACGGCGGCTATTCAATTCATTTTGAAAGAGAAAAATGCATGGCAAGAAGAAAAACCAAACCACAGCCCAACCACAAAGAAAACACACAACCACAAAACACTGAATTATAAAAATAAGTCATAATCCATGGAGGCGATTACGATATCCAAACATTTTGTGTTTCTGTAGGAAAACCAGTATGAGACCTGGGGCAACCAGACTGCACCCCTGGGAGAGAGCATTAAAATCAAATTCCCCCATCTATCATTTCACCCCCTCTCCCACCCCCCTTCCTCCAAGACACATGTGGTTCTAGCTTTATTAATACAGGAGGAAATACAACTGAAGAAGTACAACACCTAAAGGAGCTCAGCAGGGCACAATCCCAGTCCATCTGTAATGAATAATACAGGAAAAAGGTCCCAACAGGAGAATTAGCGAACATTTAACCATATCAAAGAGAGGACTGAGGAACAGATGTCCATGTTCGTATCCACACATGCTTTCACGCTTGCTCCGCATCTCCGCCTCCGTTAATTAACTGTGATTCACAGTAGTCTGGAAAGCACAGTTATCTGTGTAGTCAGTTACAGGTGTGGCAGGTGTGAGTTTTGAAATGATCAAGAGAAAAGATAGATCAGTACCTGTGTATATAGACATATTTTATCATGGTTGTTGAATGTTTTTCAAAACCTTTGTCAAAAGGTTCTCCCTACTGCACAAATACTCGATTTTTTGTATTACCGCATTCTGACACTGCACCCTATTTTGTTGGACCACACTCACATTTTATTTAGGATCCATGTCACAGACCTTTCCACAGTCTTCCAGGTGGGTGACCCTGCATGATGGCTGTTTCAATAAAGCACAACTATGAATAAAACATTATGTCCTTTTAGGTTAACCAGTGTGTTGAGAAAACAATCTTCCCTGGGGAGTAACTTTTAGGCAAAGTTAAAGCATGTTGTGTGCCTCATATTGATTATTTGATTAGCTTTCACCATCCTTGTGCTTTAGTATTAGCTGCATTTACAGCCGTGTCCCATTACACGGTATGTCATCTGTTAATCTTCAATGAATGCACTTTATTATGACAGCAGTATGGAATTGAGGCACAGCTTAAATGTGACTGTTGCCAAGCCAACTATTGAATACACTCTCTCACAATCTGCACTTAATTGTCTTTAAAGCAAAACAAGTGAAAGCATTTTCTTGCCTGTTGCTATCTAGCATCTATGCTGGGAAACCATACATTAAGACTGGACAGAAATCACAGAGTCAAAAAGAGACTTATGGAATTATTTAGAAATATAAATATATTCTGCTGGTTGAGGTAAGTAGCAGCAGGTAAGCAAATTAGTTAGCTTTACTAACTAGATACCCAAGGTAGTCTTAGTTAGCCATAAACCAAATGCATATTAGGATGAGTTTTAATATTTCCTGTGAAATAAAGAATGTCTGATGTACATCTTTCCCAGCTTAGATCGTTTATTGCCAGTGATATGCAATGTTTGGTGGTAATAAAATCAAATCCTCCATCTTAATTTGTTAATTCAGGATACACTGTATTACCTTTAACTTCATTATTGTGTGTATATACACAATACAGGTGTGATGTCAATGCAAGTTTTTACTACCCACAGCCAGCTAGTGGAAACTAAACTTTATTCTCAGAGGGATTCCAGTGCCCTGATTTCTGTTTGGCTACAACAGCTAAGGGATCTGTTAACTGAACACCAGAGAATAGTCATGGTTGGTAAATGCACTTTGCCTTTTATTCTGTGGCTTCTTTTACATGACATAAGAAATGTCTGTGTATTTTGATCCTTGTCATGTCAACATTGGAATTCAAGCTGAGAATCCAGATGTGCCAGTGAGTTTAATAGATTGACTGTCTGGTGACAGAAGCGGATCATTTTTTTGTACTGAGGTCAGTTATTGCAAGGATTACGAGTAGGTATATTTACTAGCTTCGGTGTCCTAGTTGACAGTAGCTACATTCACATTTTATTGTTAAGGTTTTCTAGACCCATATTCTCACCGATTTACTAATATCCCAGCGTGCACCATCTTAAACAGAGTAACAATGGGGACAAAATGATCAAACAAACAATACAGGGTTTGGCCTTTTGTACAATACCATAGTGGGTGGAAGACAGAACTTCCCAGGACTACTGAGCTTTTTAGAGACTAAAAACTAACTCCACAACAAAGGCTGGTGGACAGGATACTAATGACCTGCACCACAAGACAGGAGAGTATGTTGCCTCAGACTAAAGTCAGAATAAAGACTGCAGACAATACAGGCCATTGTGTACACAGGTTGTTCTCATGGATGCTCGAGGTTCTCATGGACCTTCTGTGTCACTGTTGACTGAGGGTAGGAGCACACATTTTGTCCTCTACCTACTGGGTCCATTTTGAAAGTACATGATGTTAAATTAAACCACTGAAGATGCAATGCCATTGTAGCAGCTTGACATTTGGTTTTTAGAAGGTTAGTTTTCATATGCAACTCTGGTTTGCAGCAGCACATGAGCCAATGTTTGTTTTGAGCATGATGCAAGCTGGGAAACGGCTAAAGGTGAGACATACCTGCTTTCCGTCAAGTGTGTAGATCCTCTTGACCGCGCCGCTTTCGAGTTTAATGGCCTCTGTGATGTCGGTGAGCACCTGCTCGAAGGAGTGTGCCGTTTTCTTATTGAGCAGGACGCGCACAGCCTTTCGTGGCTTCACACCGCTGCGCATCACCGTCACTAGCTTGGGTCGAATAAAGTCCTTGCTCTCTCCTCCGGCAGCTTTGGCAACAAAGGCTTGCATGTTCTTCTGGCTCGCTGAGGCCTTTACATTCACGGACCAGTTGGGGTTGACGTTCTTTGTGTAGTCAACCTTCTTGTAGATGTTCTCTGATGCACAAACATAGCTTTCCCCTGTGAAGGCAAAGAAAAATTGGGTTAGTGTGTTGTAACACACTCAGCTATTCAACTTTGACACCCGAGACTCCCAGAAGTGTCCACTCAGAAGCATTTGAACCTGCAGGAACTCAAAGTATGAGATATCAAGACCAGTGGGGGAATCTTTGGGCTTTCACATCATGGATTTCATCGACATCGAGCTAATGTCACAACTAAAAATCATTTTACTTAGAAAATAGCACATGCTGCAGATGATGTCAATAAAAACTGTTCACAGATAGGCTATGAGTAACCAGATTGGTTCTGCAGAGACATGTTGCTAGTTTATCCAAATGTTATTTTTGATCCTTAGATCTGGTTGGTTAGACTGCACTGGGAAACATGTTTTTGTGATTTGAATATTGGTGGTTTAAAGTAAACTTCAAAATCATTTTAAGACAGGACACAAACTGAGATTTCTTGTTCTTGTAATGGAACAGATACTGTGTTATTGTGCGCCTATGAAATATGTTGTAGCTCACACTTGCATGTCTTTGTTAAAGCCTGCTGAAAGACTGACCTCCCTGTAGGACATTATTTAGTCATATAGTATCCAAGCACTCTTTTAACCATTTTTCAAAAGAAAAACAAATCTATCAGGTAGTTTAAATATTCTACAGCTTTATCACAAATGTACTTTTCCTTAGTTGGCCCATCTTCATCCAATTCTCTAAATAATCTATTTTCATCGCCATTTATCGACTTCCAGTCTTTACGGCAGATTATGCCATTCAGACAGGGAGAGGAGTTAAAGTAAAAGCAAAATGCAGCAGGAGGAGAGCTGGAGAGAAAGAGAGATTTAGACAAAAGGGGAATCCAGAAGACAATAATTAGGCCAAATGTGGAGAAACTATGGCAAAGACAAAAGGCATAGAACAGGATTACACAGTGCAGAGGAGATTGAGCAATTAATTATACCCCACAAGAGGAAGCACAATGAAATGCCCCCCACCACCCACAGTGCTTACTGTGCTGCTCCCTGTTTACTGCAATCCTCACACACATGCAGAAAAGCACATAGATGCGCGCGCGCACACACACCCCTATCTTTCTTAAGCAGCTCAAGGAGCAGAGATGATCATCTCATTCTGAACAAATTAAGCTGCAGTTTATCTTCTAGCTTTAGCCCAAGTTCACTCTGTCCACCTCGTCCCACTTTTTTAGAACAACCTCATAAAGTGGGCCAGGGCTTAAAACCTGGGTCATTTAACTGGGTCTTATGAATTATTCTTGAGAAACATCTATTTGATGGCTGTTGATTGAAAATGTATGTTGCTGCATCTAGGCAAAAATTTTCCCTGAAATATGACTTTCCTCATGCAGGCCAATGCATGGATCATCTTGTCTGGTGCCAAGCAAATACTTTATAACAATAACCAAAAGGATTTCTAATCATCTATGGCAACTTTCATGACATAAATCTCTAAGCCTCGTAAATCACTTATGATGTCAAATATAGACTAACACTAACTCATTTATGCTACCTCATCTATCACACTATCAGCACAAACTGATCAGCAACAGCATGAAATATGTCGTTATGTAAAATACCTTGAGTGTTGAATCAAAAACTCCACTATAAGTGAACATACAAAAAGGTGCATTTTCAATTGGGTTTTCCACCCTCTGTTACTATGAATGCTGATGGAGATGCTTGAGAGTAAAAACTCACTCCCAAATTGTGACAGGATGTTTCTTTAATGAATTGAATGCTAATATCATCTGTTCATGAACCATTTATCCCATGCTGAGCTGTAGAGAGCCGACTTTATAGCTCAGTATGAATCCCTGCGAGAGTCTAAAGCTAAACGCCCAAAAACTGAGACTAGTGAGTCTAATTAAGGCCAAGATAAAATACCTGCTCACAGCTTTACAAGCAGGTTCAAGAAATCTTTGACAGCAGACCCATGAAATACAATGTTATATGAGTAACCGGTTGTGTTTTTTTTGTTGTTCTTGTTGTGGTTGTTATGTAAATGTGGCTGTTTAGTTCAAACAAAGCAAGCTTTCTCAGTTTTTAAGAAATTCTCATATACATTTCCTCTTAATAGCCTAGAAGTGGACCACGTCACTCGACTGTCCCAAGGTAACCCCTCAGATTAAAAGTCGATACATGATATGAAGAGATTACAGGAGTCTAGACCGAAAAGATAAGACTTCTAATCTCAGAACTGGAAATGTTATTCTCCTAAATCTTCTCTGCACAGAAACTGACTTGAAACTGCAGATCATCTTCAAAATTGTGGTCAATAATGTTTTCAATTTGACCTCACTCAGCAGCTCTACTAGGGAACAAAGAAACTGACAATCCAAAAAATTACTCCTCTCATGATGCGTTAAATCAGATATAGTAAGTGGTTACGGTGTCCTACTACATATGCTTACCTTCCTCTAGCTCATCCATTGAGACGATCTTGCGTGTGCCATCAATAGTGAAGATGAAGCGGACACCTTGTGGCAAGTTGATGTGGTCAGAGAGCGAGCGTGTGAGGTCAGCCAGCAATGAGTCAAAGGTGCGGAATCGGTCGTTGGCCACAGCGTACACGATGCCCTTGAAGTAGCGGTCTCCATTGCGGTAGAAGCGCACCTTTTTGGCTTTCTTCTCATTGGTGAGGGCCTGCAGAGTGCGCGTACGGTAGAAGCTGCAGTGGGCGCTGTGGGTAGGGCTGGGAAGTCCATTCAGGCGCCCACCCCGCGGGTTACGGGATGCCTTGTCTCGCTCATCAAAATGTCCAAAGTCTAGCTCCATGATGACTGAAAGTTGAGATGGTTTTGACAGATGTGTGGTGGTGATGACCAGCTCCGGAGAGTCTGGAGAAAAGAAGGAAAACAATGTATGTAAAGTAATGTAACACTAAGTAAAATACTGCAATAATATGATTTTACTATTTTGGCTTGTTCCAAAAACATGGCCCAGGCAACCTGTTTTAAAAACCCAGAATAAAGTGACACAATCTGAATTTGGTACCAACCTCTCCTAGTATTCATTAATCACTGTGAGTTACGGAGTACATAGTCTGTTACAAAATACAGAGATGTGCATTTTCATTTCACTTTTGACATTAGGAACTGAATTCTGTAAATCTGTAATGATGGTAATAGTTTCATTTCCATACAGGTGGACAATGAATTAAACCACTAATCATTTTAAGTAAGACTAAAGGACTGGTTTTGAATACTGGTCTTTATGCTCTAGCCTAATACCGTGTCTGTATTGAAAGCAGTGATAGTCTTGCTTCAAACAGTGACACATCCTGACCACTTCAAATAACACTGTATGTGTAGGTTCATGATTTTACCTTCAGTACAATGTATGAGTCCTTGATCGACTACAGTGCTAAATAACATGGCGCCTCAATCCCTTTACAGATGATCCAATGGGACTTCCGCCTTCTACACATTTGATACCGTGTGGTACCAGGCAGTGCCATTTTTTAACAAGGAGTTCTCATGTCAAATAAGAAAGATCATGATTATTTTAATGTCATGTTTACATCAGTTTTCACTCAATACAATAGGACTGAAATAATGCATACTTTGGCAGGTACACAAATTGAATTATACCCACATGGAGATTAAGTTGACTGACTGACTGAAAGAAATTGCATGTTAAGGTGGATTTGCAGTTAGCCAGAATACAACCATAAGTGCCTTGGACCCACATTACTGTGGATCAAATTCATGAATTAAGATGATAGGTTTTGCTTATAGTAAGATTACAATCCAACATCTGCTTTGGCTTAACTGCTCCATGAGGCATGTAGCACATACGATATGTCTCTTCTTCTGTATTCCGCCTACATACACCTGTGATCAGTTGTCTCACTTGCCTGGATAAATAAGTAAATGGCACAAGGCCAGTTTTATTTTTTTTTATTGCATTAGTCAAAACCAAAGTCACATTGTCAAGACTCTTTATACTGTCAGTGAAACAGACGTTTGTGTGGCTCCAACTGTGAATAATCTTTCATAGATTTCACACCAAAATGACCACATTTTCCAATCCATTTATACTCCAACTGCAAACACTATATATCTACAGCACCTTGTTCAAATGCTAACACATTGTTTTTCAAAACTAATGAAAACACATTTAAAAACAAATGGAAAACGTGCATTTCTGCAGCAACCATATTGCAATATATAGAAAATCTGATCAGAATATTTTATTTTTAGTACGAGTAATTATACTATACATGTTGTTGATAGGGTTTCCCTTCTGTAATTATTATTGCAGCCCTGGAATTTGTTTCATGTTTCAACCTTTATTTTTCACAATTCCTGTATACAAACATATAGAAAAAAAATAAAGCATATTGAAGCAAATTGCTGATTGATTCTTGTTACATATACTTTAGTACAGTAAATATTCTTATTCTATAATGAAATACTGATTAATGTGAGAAATAATTTAAACTTCAAAGATAAAAATTCATAATTTATGCAATGCTCTTTGTTGTTCCGGTTTTTATTTCACTGTGTTATGAGTGACAATGTATGTTTCCTGAGTGACAACTGTTGCCAGTGTTCAAATGAGCTTATTTTGAGACATGTATGAAGTGTTTTGGTGGAAGTGGGATTAAATGTTTGGCCAAGATACATGTTATACAGACTGTATGAAGAGTTTTTAAACAGTGGCTTTAGTATTGACTTATGCTTGGTAGCATTTGGAGAAAAAATAAAGTACAAGGGTACAGTTTCAAAATAAGTATTTGATATATAATTTATATATATCAAATACTATATAATTTGGAAACTTGCTGATTGTTGGTTTAGACATGTGAAATCAATTAAGTCCCCAGAATCTCTAAGAACCAACAGATGACATAACACAGTATTGTCCCGACAGGCTGATCTGCTCAGATGACTCAGGATGTGTTTTTGTCACATTTCTCTATTTCTTTGTGGTTGCTAATATGTCTAGCCGTTAATACGCTGCCATTGTGTCCAATGTAATGAAAACGCATTTAGCGGCACAGCCAGACCAGTGATATTGTACATGTGCACTTTTCAGATTTTAGACTCTTACAGCAGTTTTTTAATATTTAAGTGCAATAAGTGTTGTCAGTGTATTTCTACTAACATTTCTGTCAAGTTTCACCACATTAAGACTGAATTCAAAGCTTTCATCATTTAAAGGAAAATTTATTTGTCACAAAATAGTGGGGATTTGAATGTTACAGGATATCCAGCTCTTCCTGCTTCCTAGAAATTAAGCAAAAGATGCATCTGTTCAGCCAACAAACAAACCATTTATACTATGGGATGGACTGGCCGAAGGCTGGAGCAGTTTTTCTATTCAAAAGACTGGCCTCTTCCTGTTAACCTCCCACCTGATGAGCACAACTCAGTTCTCAAAAGCCACAAAAACTCATTGAACCATACAATTTAAAGTAAAGTTAAACACTAAAAAAACAAACAAAACAAAAAAACATAAAAACACTCACATGCACCCACATAAAAGAGGAAGTTATCTGTGCCCAGTTTAAAGCTCAGCTCCATTGACAATCTGACTTTCAATAAAATTTTCTTTAAAAAATAAAAAAAACCTTCTCAAGAGTGATCACATCCTTATCTTTTGAATAGCTTTTGCTGTTTAGTAGTTTGCTATCGGAGAAGTCTTGCCCTAAGAATTTCATTTCGCAGTTTGACCCATTGCCCAGTGTTACTCTGTGCAGATGGCAGATACAGTAAAGTCTCTGCAAACCAAAATAAGATAAAGATGTCATGCATGTCACCTGTTTTTCTTCCAGGTCATAATTAGCTTATAGACTTGACAATATTGACTATGAGGTTACTGGTCTTTGAACTCATCTCATCTCTGAGTGGCTTGATAACAACACACTGTATGTCTTTTAGGATGTTTAAGTCACTTTTTCCTTATTGATAATGTTTAGGACCCAACATTTTGTCAAGTTTGTCTTCTTCTGTCATTCAAAGACTTTTTTCAATCTTACACCATTTTGCAGCAATCTTCAACCAAACCCTCGGTGAGAAGGGCCTCTAGTTAGAGGAATATTGCACACTATTATCATTTCTCAGCTTTAAGTGAAATTATATTGCTAAAATATGAATTTACATTATTATGTTTTACAAAATTCTGAAACTGAAGTTTTTTCACTTCTTCTTTCACTTGTCTGATAGATTTTGTCTGACGGTTCACAGCAGAACACCGTTGAGTCTCTTTGAATAGACTTGAAATGACTAGCAGATGAATCAATTAGCTGATAGACAGTAGATTAATCAGCAACTATTTTATATTTTTCAATTAATCGTTTTTAGACATTTTCACGGCAAAATGTCAACCGTTCTCTGGTTCTAGCTTCTCTAATGTGAGGGTTTGTTGAGGATCAATGTAAATCTCAATATCTTTAGGTTTGAGGAGTATTGATCAGACAAAACAAGACATTTGAAGATGTCACACTAATATTATATTACATACAATATTATATTGTGATATTGATCTCAAACGTGTCATGAAGTTCTACTTCAAACATTTAACATGTCAAAAAGTCTCCTCAGAAGCCTCTACTGCCTCTTTCATCATTCCATGCATGTAAACCAATGCATGAAACAATGTCTAATAATCATTTGCTCTAACAATTTGTAATTCTTCATTGTCCTCCAGGTTTAATGCCCAACATGGTGCATATAACTACAGTAAAGGAACACGTTGATTAAAAGGAAACATCTGCCGCCACCCATCCATGTGGCAGGGCCCTTCAATCCCCTGCTAACCCCTGGCTGTGCTGCTGACTGCATGAGGTTTTATGACAGGCACGCTGATAGGGGTGGGACTTCTGGGTGCTCCTCAGCTGACAAAGGCCAGGTTTCAAGCCCATCTGCCACACTAATGGGCAGAGCTAACAGTGACCCTTCCCCAGTGGAGCATCAACTAGGACAGTCCATTGTCTCCAACAGGGTGCCTTGCCTTCAGAGTGACATCACCATCACTGCTGCTGTTCCTGCTGGAGGAGCAGCCGGCTCATTTTCCAGCATGAGTCCACCAAGTACATCTTGTCAATGGAAGCAATAATGGTACACTATTAAAGCTTTTCAGTGTGAAACTATATGACATCTAGATATACATGGCTGAATGATACACTACATACTTTTGTCAATAGCTGAATATAAATCACCATCACAGCTAAATGAATGCATTCTCCCCAAAATGAAAGCCTCGTCTGAGCATTAAGCAGCACTGCAGCAACATCGTGTGATATCACTGATATTTTTGGCTGTTTCTGTGCTCCTGGCTGAGCCACCCACACACCACCCCGGTGACTACACATTGACAAACCAGCAACCACATTATGACTCTCCAGTCATCTTCATCCAGAGCTGATCTACATACAGTCATATGTCTAGAAACACCACGCCGCGCAAAGATAGTTTTAAATCACAGTCGCAAAAGGAAGAAAGTTTCCTGATGCCACACTTCTCATTTATGATGGATGACTGTGGCCACATGGAAGACAGCAGAGGCAGAAAATGCAAGTTTTTTTTTCCTTTAGGAAAAAAGGCGGTTGGGTGTGCGCACACCTACTCACAATCCACCTGCTCAAATCTGAAAACCTAAAAATATTTATTCCACACACAAATACCTGCAATGTCATCTGCAACTTGCCCACTCCAAACCAAAAGAACGCCAATTTAATTTCTCTTTTAATCAATAAAGTATGTGGATAATCACACCCAGTAAGACTCACCTGCGTCGCTGCTTGCGAAGAGAAGGGAGTGTGTGTGGGGGGGAGTGTACGTGGATGTGGGAGTCGATGCTGCAGGATAGCGGCACGCCGTCTCTCCCCTCGCCTTTGTCTGCTTCAGTCTGAGAGCCGAGCCGCTGCCTGCCTCACTGGAGGAGCCACTGGGTCCTAAAGCCAACGAGCACTGACTGGACCCGCCCACTGTGGAAATGCTTATAGGTACCAGTCAGAGTGGGCTGGGGTGGAGCTCACATCAGTCTCTCTAAAGTTACATGGATATGCAGTGCATTAAAGGAGGCTATTATTTAAAGTAATGGGTGAAAGATGAAAGAGCCTATTAGAGATCTCATGATATGTGGGTGTGAGGCACTTTCTCTCTCAAAAAAGTACTCAAAAGTAAATTTTCTTCTTTTGAATTTCTCTCTATTTCTACATGCTTTTATTCTCTTATCACCCTACAAAGTTGTGGCTTTCTCTGTGTGTCTGTGCAATCAGCTGAGTCCCTTTGACAAAAACCACAGTTTGATGCTCTTGGCCTGGTGGAGCTCTTTGTAGCTGGAAGATAAAAGCTTGAATGCCCTAGTGCTTGTGTTTGACTTCCCTTTCTGGTAATATCTCATTGTCAGGGAACCGTATACTTAGTGTTTTAAATCTATAGCAATTCAACAATGACTAAAGATCAAGTTCATATGTGTGACACACTTTCTTACTTTTTTGACAGAACACCTGCACTGTAGTCTGAAAATGTGTCACGCAGCTGCAAAAGAGAAGCACATGAAAGAAAAGGTTTTGCATTTTACTTTTCAGGAAGTAATTTGACATGTCTGATGATGGGAATGACAACCGATCCCCAACGGCCAAGGTATCAAATGTTTGTGGATGATTTTACATTAACTTCTGCACAGTTTGTAGATGCAGCAAAGTGACATGACACCGAATGGATAAGGCTGTCAGGTTCATTTTAAAGATATTACACAGGGAGAAACTGTCAAACTGAAGAAACCAAAACACCTTGTCACTTAAATGCCCACATTGGTCATTATTTCATATTAAATTACAAGCTTGGGGATGTAAACTTTTCTTAACTTCATGGCTATGTCACAGATTTGAATAAAAAGGCTTTGTGCTAGTTGTTATGCGGTCTCAATTTCACTGACAGCTCTGTCAGGACAGTGTCATGGATCAGGGAAAGTTGAGAAGTAGAGCTTCAGAGGTGTTACGTGATACTCCACACAGGCTAAAGTGTGGCAAGAAAAACACAAACATAACATCCCCAAACAAATGAACTCTATTGTTATGATATCCCTTAGACAGTAATTACTTATGGGCCTGAAAACTGGGCCACAATACAAATGTATAAGGTTCCACAAAGTTTATCTTTGGTCTAATGCTTAAACAACACTGACTTTAGGGCAAACAAACAGTACGATGAAAGTGTGTTTTCCCCCACAAACCAATCCATCTTTGTAACACTGATATGTTTAAGTATACAGTATGTGTCCCAAATGATTAATAAAGATGATGGTAATACGCAAGTGAACACTGGTCCTAAATATGTATTTATTACTTTGGTTCTATTAGTGCACAAAAGGATAGTTTATGTAGGCATTGGTTTCTTGAGAGGTTACTTCTTTATACCATTTTCAAGTGATGTTTGTCTCTCAAATCAAATGATGTCATCATAATCCCTATTACATTTGGTGAATTAAGAGCTACAATCTAAATTATTTTAACTATTTTACTACTTTTTTAACTCCTGGTGTATCTCCCTGTGGACTAAAGTTAAAACCTGTTTTACATAAATATAATCAGATTGCATATTCGGAATTACATTTAAAATGTTTTGGGGCAAGAAAATGTAAGATAATGCTTGGAATCTCACTTGATGGATTGATCTCAATATAACAGAAAAACAGAAAAAACATGAAAGTGGCAAAAAATTAAATTTAGGAAGTTTCTTTTCTATTCATACTTGCACATGGAATTTCAAGTGTGGAAAGTGTGAGGATATTAGCTAAAGAACAGCAAAGATTATTTATACTGTTGCAACCATGTTCATTAATTGCTCTGCTTTGAAGACATCACTGAATAGCCCACTGCTTTAAATGAGAAGACCAATGGATACCAGGTCTCTGTTTTTAAAGAGCCAACAAAAGGAGTTGACTCTTTTCACAGCCGGCAGCACTCTCTTTGTCGTCTATTCCTCTCCCCTCAGGCGGAAAAGCTTCACTTTAAAACTCAGCTGTCACATTCTGGAGCCTCTCCTTTGCATGTCACGCATAACTCTAATTCACTCTGATCACTGGCTGCTCCGCACCTCCCTCAGTGAGCTCCCCAAGGGCTGCTGTCCACTGCCTGCAGTCTGACAGAGGGGAAAGGGAAGAAAGTGTCAATGCAGGAGGTAGTTTTCCAAGTTGTGGGGCATAGGAGGAGCAGATTTGGATATTTGGCTCTCAGTTGGGTGCTGTGTCACACTGCGTTTCATGCCAAAAGTGAACATGTACTCAGCGACTTTCCAAATCTGGCCACATAATCTCTTATTCGAGGAAATCATAAAATAAAAAATGTATTGTTTGGTCACACAGTTTAAATGTTCCTTACCAACAAGAGTAAATGTGACATCTCCAAATGTGATGTATAGAGGAAGTGTTTCACATTTGTTGTCTATTCACCAATGTTTTGCCTGGAGAGAAATGGAAATGAAAACCGTTTTCACAATAAAAACTAAACTGTAAGCACAACCAATGTACTTTTAAACCTTTTGGACATCTTTTAATGAGGCATAATATAATAGATTTTACTTCTGGCGGTTTAAAGATGTATGCCAATGAATAAAAGTTCTGAAGTGCTGAAATATATTTAAGATTATGAAATCAAAATTACCTCCAAAGGCTTTCATAGATCAAATAAAGAGCCCCATAATAAAGGACAATGTGAAGTTATTTGAATTCAGTCTCTCAAATGTTAGGACTTGATGCATTCTGATGAAGCAGCTTCATCACAGTTGTCCTTCCTGTTAGTAATGACTAGCTTTTAATGCCAACCCTTTCGATGAAGGTGCTGAATTTAACAACAGATTTATAGTATGCTGCTTATGTCATGGTCGGGTCAGGTTAGTCAGAGATTCCGGTGCAACATGATAAATTATGTACTAGAAGTGAACAACATAGTGTACACCTTCAATATAACAATGTATCGTAGTCTGGCGGCCATTTTCTGCAGTAGGGTAAACAGATACAATGGATGTCTTTTAATCATTTGCACAATTTTGCATACCTAATTTGTTTTTCATAAAGATGAATGGACATAAACCCAGTTTCAGTGTACATATGGAATGAGGTGTATATGTGTCCGACAGGACAGACAGAGTACTGTGCTTGCCGTCGATATGTCAAGGCTGAACAAGGTGGACTGCAGAATAAGCATAAGTGATTCACAGCTGGTGTCTGGGGGAAACACGAGAGAGGGGTGGAGAAGGCCGGCCGGCGAGTGGAGTGAAGGGGGGAGGAGGTCTGGTGGCGATAGTGGGGGCTGGTTGCAGCCATGACAACTGATGGAGGAGGAAGTAAACAGATGTCCACAAGCTGGCAGACAGGCCCAGAGTGGTCGAGCCACTGAGAGACAGGTGGACATCCAGGAACACAGTGGGACTGCAGAGTGACTGTGAAGCCAAGCAGGGCTTTGTATCTAGAATGCAAACACTGGAGTCATAAATAAATCTGTCACGGTATAGTTTAGGGAACTTAACACAAATGAGGCCCATATTTGACTATTCTGTATCCCAATGGGTAGAATGACACTAGTCGCTGTGGCAACACATTAAAGGTCTTTGTTTATTTTTGTAGGCTACTGACACACATTGTCACTCCATCTGGTGTCCACTACATCAAAGTATTGAGATGGTCTTACTTAAAAAAAAAAAAGTCAAGCCAACTGATGAAGACTCACAAAATATAAGTGGCCAAATACAGGTTCTTAATCATATTCATCAAACAAATGTCTGTCTCTTCCAATTTGATTGCAAGTTATAATCACGAAATGATGACACATTGATGATGATGCAGTGAGAAAGCCTTCATCTCAGCAGTCCAAATTAATCGGTGGTGATCGCGCAGTGGATATGACACATGCCTTTGGTGTGGGAGACCTGAGTTTGAATCCCACTGCGATACATCAACCAATGTGTCCCTGAGCAAGACACTTAACCCCTAGTTGCTCCAGAGGCGTGCAACCTCTGACATAGATAGCAATTGTAAAGTCGCTTTGGATAAAAGCGTCGGCTAAATGACATGTAAAGTAATCTGTCGCCGTCTTTCTAATAACCCACCTTAGCATTTTGCAGAGTCACCGCAGTAGTCTTGACAATAGACTGGAAACTGGAAAGCCATCAGTTTAAATCCCCTGGCAGGCTGCTAAATCAGAGTGCAGGAAATGAAGGAGACGTGCTTTCGCCTCCCTCAACACTGTCAACATGACCTTAAGCAAGGCACTTCAAACCCAGCTGCTCTGAGATGCACTTGTATGCTGGACTGAATTGAAATACTCACTGAAGGGGAAAATATGCAACTGTCATGTCAACATTTGAACAGGTTGAGGTTTCAAGGTGACTTTAAACAAACCCCATGTGCTCTGATGACTGTGATGTTCAGGAGACGATACATGTGCTGCCATGTGTCATTAGTGATGTGTCTTTAGGTTAAACAAGAAGGGACCGTGATGAGCTACACAAGCAGTCCAGAGAAGACATTCAGTGTGTCTTTTGGTATGTCTCTAAGTGGGCCTCTAGGAGGGAGAAAAGGTACAGTATTGTTTAAAAAGTAAATCTGTGATGCATACAAATGACAGAAAGTGATCAAATAAAGTATTTAGGAGAATGAAATTCCACAACACTGTGAGAGCAATGGTGCATTTGTTGCAGTCGCCCTCCTTGGTGTCCCCATGTTTGAAAGAAACACAGCAGAAATGCCCTCCTGAATGCCCCTGTGGTAGATAAAACATGGTAAAGTGCCCTCTAGGTTCCCTTACAGTGCAGAAAACGGGATGCAGTGCACTAATGGGTGGCCTTAAATGGAGAAAACGTGATGCAGTGTCATAGGCTGCCCTACATGCTTGCAGACTGGCCATGGCGCCCTTTTTATTTTTTTCCGCCCCTGCTCCTCAGACAGCCTGAGTCCGCCACTGTGAAAGTATAGATGAATGATTGAATGAATGAATGAGAGTAAATGGATTAACATTCCTGCTGTGAGGGGTTTTTTTTACATGCAAACTTTATTTAAACTATATTCTGCTCACACAGTCTGAACACAGTATGACTCGGAATGGTGTGATGTTCTTGTTACGGTAAAGAAAGAGATGAGCAGGACAGACTTCTGTAGTAATGACAGCATCATTAAACAAGGCCTCATCGGTTACCATGGAGGCTTATTCATCGTCGGAAAAACCTTGAGAGGCTTACTCTGAGCCTAATCAGCTGCAGGCACTCCAGGAAGACTATGATGAGCAATGGAGGATGATGTCATGGGATGAGCAGTTTGTGAAGAAGCTTTTTCTTTTCTCATGGACACAATAGTCTTCATCATCATCATAAATTATGCTGAATCACAGATCACACATCATGTGTGTTTACTTTATAAAATGCTCTGCCCATTTTCTAATTTCCTCCATCACTTCATTCTCCTTACCTCTTTGTTACTTTATTTGCTCTTTACTATAGAGAAAATATATTAACCAGCCATGTGAGTCCCTACAGTGTATTGGCATGCTGGAGTCTGAATAATATCACCTGAATACCTAAAACATGGTAGATAAAACTGAAACAGAAGGTTTGTAGGTGGGTGGCTCAGTAGATAAGTCAGAATTAGACAGAGAGGATCCAAAAAAGTAAAACATGACCTGGATTCCATTTATGCTCCTTTAAATCACCATGTGGGGAGTCACCATTGTGCCGTCTCAAGTAGCTTTGTCTGCTCGGCAGATTTTCTAATGAGGGGCTTTTGGAGGAGGATGACAGAGCGCTCTGCCTGTTCTGTCGGGGAGGAGGGGCATTTAAAGGAAATGAGCAATGCTCTGTCCATGGATACGCCTAATACTAGATTCCCCCTACTTAGATGCCCTGCTGGCAGCTTGGCAGCACCATTAGGACTGAGAGGGGTGGCATTAGTCTGAAACTCTCATTATGTCAGACACACTAAAAACCTCTAATCTAGGCATCAAATGAGAGGGGTAGAATGAAATAGGGCAAAACTGAGCAATAAGGCAGCAGAGGTACAATTTAAAGTGCTCAAATCATTTTTGTTTGTACTTTGCACTAGATAACTTTATTTGGAGACCAAATGCTCAGAATATTTGCTTGTATTGAATAGCTTTAAGTAATAATCCATTATGTGTTCATATAAATCAGTTACTGCATTAACTCTTGACTGCTATATACAACACACATGCTATTAAAGTTTCTCTTGTGCACAGAAATTGAGTTTTTTTTTACAGCAGCAATAACTGTGTATTTGTAATTTGTAGTATTTATTTCCTAAATTAGAACAGAAAATTGAGTTAAAAATGTCACAGGCCTCACTCTAAAAATCACATATTCCACCAACATAAAAATTAAAATTGGATCACATACAGTGAACTGGTTGCCTCTTATCATCATGTTATTATTATGAGACAGATGCACGACAGTTGGTCAATAAATCAATCAACCAAAAATATGTGAAGACATAGACAAGCACATCTTAGAAGAGATGGTGTTTTGTCTCTATGTATGCTAATAAATGCTCCTTTAATACTGACAAATGTTACTGGATTTGGTAAATTGGAGGTTTTATCCGCGCCACTCTGAAAAATGCATTGCCTAAGAAATGTGTCTTTTGTGGAATCAAGGAGGATTAGGAACTGTCTGCATCCACGTCAAAACAGTTACAGTAATAAGCTCACGTTAGGCACTCGGCCTGATACTAAGGATATTATAGGTTATCATCTCCTGTTTTTCGATTTTTTATTTTGTAGGTAGTTCACATGGACTGTGTTGAAAAAAGCCACAGAATCATTTTATGAGCATCGTCAAAGACATGAAGACTAAACGTGTGATTACAGAAAGAAGATATGGATTGTCGACTTCCATGAGATGATCCACATTTGCTGAACTTTGCTCATGTTATTACAGTAATAGGATAATTAATCAAAGCCATTCACTTGTTTCTAAGTTTATCTAGCTGCTTCTAACAAAGTTTCTTTATGCTCCACACATAATTCTTCTACTCAAAGTCCTGCTTTAGAGTTCGTAACCTGCACTTATTTTATTCACCAGGAGATGGGAATATTTCCCAAAACATATAAACTGAATGAAGATAAGACTACATTGTAGTTAAATCTAGTCTAACTTTACACTTGTCATTTTTATTTTCGGAATGTATAAGGTGTTTATAAATTCTGTGGCTGTTCGTAAGAGATATTAAAATCAACATATGTTTGAGCATGGATCAAAGGGTTATTTCCCAAAAGAGGTAAAAATATAAGTGAGCTTGGCCCACACACTGGCTGTGTGGAGCCAAAACATGATTAAAAGAAAAGACCAGCAAGCTAATAGACAGCTCTATTCTTATTGTGTCACAACAATTTTTTAGCAAGCACTGGATTTTTCGTGTTTTTTGTGGTCAATATGTTACTGTTGTTACTGCTTCTGCTCATAAATTGTAATCTGCTGCTAAAAATTATACAAGCAGTGGTGGTAAGAAGTACTAATAGCAGAAATAATGTGGGCGTTAGCAACCAAAATGTCACATGTCTGCCATCTGTTGGACCATTACCACATTACAACTTTCACTTCAACCATCAGTTTAGACAATGACACTAAAGGGATAGTTCAGATTTCTTTTGGACATTAGTACATGTCTAATACATACATTTGACATAGTATGACTTACTCTCTGTCCACAGGGTCTAAAAACAGGCTAATGTCTACTCATCAGTACCACCACCAGGGAGTTAATAATAGCACAGTATGTAACAATAATCTGTACCGGCCCTTCACAGTAATCCCAGACAGCATTAATGTGTACATTTAGGTATTGGAAATTACAGTAATCTTTGCATAATTCGTCAAGTCTGACATACAAGTCTGTTTTCTTATAAGTGTTTAGTTGCAATTCCCTTCTGACAGTACACACACATTGTCAACAACTGATTATTACTATACTGATTATTACATATTCATTTAGGTTTTTTTATGTTCTTATTCTTGCGGCTGTGATGTGTGTGTGTGTGTGTGTGTGTGTGTGTGTGTGTGTGTGTGTGTGTGTGTGTGTGTGTGTGTGTGTGTGTGTGTTGAATTTTATACCTCTAGCACTTTCTCTTTATAGACTGCCTTTAACTTGACTGAAAAGATGCTGCTGCAAAATAAATTCACAGCAATTGAGGTGTATGGGTGTAAAGGAGCAGGAGGAGGTCTGATGGAGCAGTACTGCTAATCTGTACTGAGGGAAGGACTGTATCTAACATAACAAATACATTAAATTATATGAATTGAAAGTGTATGTATCATATGTCTTTTTTTCCCAGATGTTTTTTCTAGTCTTCTAAGGTTGGGACATTCAGCCAATATCCTCTCATCATAACACTGAAACCATGGCCAATATCTATATATAACATATTATTTTCTATATATATAAATAAATATATTCCTAATAAAAATTAGGAATGACTTATTGGTTTTGCCCTTTTGTTGCTCTTGTTTTTGTTTTGACTTTTGAAGCCAAAGGTGAGAAACTGGCTACAACAAAAATATAACAACAATAATAATTTTTGTGCGTTCTTCTGGATCTTTCGTTTTTGGCGGTCAAATAAAAGCACACAGGCTAACATTAGCTACAAATATGATAATGAAGAATATAGATTAACAGCATAACGGCAATAATAATAATAATTTTAAAAAAAAACATTGATTTGACGTGACCGCTGACCGGTTCTGGTCTGGCCCAAAAAGGCCAAATGTAAACTGATTCCAATCTGGTCACTTCCCCTTGCACCTTCTTGACTGGTGGATCAGAAAATCAATTCACAGGACACGCTTGGATAAGTTATATCAAAGCTTTAGTAAAATGATATTGCAAGTTCAAACATGTGCACAAGGATCAGATTTTCCTTCAAGACAAAGTCTATAACTCCCTAGGAAACAGACAGAATCCCCTCCGGCATCTGATGCCCGCTACTCAAAACCTCACACTTTTTATGCATATTCGCCAGTCCCCTGGCCCATCCCTGGTCGTGCTATTATCAGTTGGATGTAGTCCAGGTCCGGCTTTCTCATGAAGATCGTTAAAGGATGACGCGCAAGAAGACAGTTCTGTTATTGTTAACCAGACAGGTGTCTCAAATTGTATACTCTGTTTCATCAATGTTTTACGGTGTGTACTCTGCCTGAGATATGTGCATGTTCTTATCTTCTGCAGAGCTGAAAGAGGGCATAGCAAGGTCATAACTTGATATTGTATTCCGCTCCTCCCGAGAGTCTTTTATTCCGTTTATTTAATTTATCGGTGTTCCGATACTCCCTTCAATTTTATCAGGCCAGCTGGCTTTCCCACAGACAGTCAGGAAGAGCAGAATACAATGCCATTCATGACCTTAAGGTCTCTATTTTGGACAAAATATCCTACAGGCTTCTAAAATTCCAATATTGTTGCTATAAAGAGTCAAGACTGGTACTTGAAAACAGCATTATGGAAGGAGGATAGCCATAAAAAAAAATACATTTCTTAGATAATTTCAGATTTGACTCATCGCCTGGCCCAGCTGAAGTGCAATTATTTTGAAAACCCGATCCAACCGGATGTCTCCTGTTAAACTTTTCCAGCTGGACACACGCACACAAAGCAGCAGTAAAGGCTATGGTGGGAGAAGACGCACGCAGACCTCCGGCGAGCTCATTTCCACTGTGATTGACCTGCAGCGGTGTATCTGGTTGGGAGAAGATGTCTGTGAACGAGATGTATGTGTTCCGGCCCTTCAAGCTGATCGCTCTGCTGTGCGTCTTCTTGGCGCTGTGTTTGGACGTGGTGGCTCTGCTGAGCCCAGCCTGGGTCACTGCGGAGCATTTCTCCCTGTCTCTATGGGAGTCCTGCTCCCAGTCCGAGGCACGGCATCCGACAGAGGAGGCTCAGTGGAGCTGCTTCTCCACCCTCACATCTGGTAGGAATTGGTGTTTGTGTTTGTACCTTTTGGTTCATTTTGGTTGTTTATAACAGGGAAGGGGATAACCAGACATTGTGAGAGAAAAAAGCTTTGATCTCAATGTTGTAGTAAATTAAGTAGCCTACTTTTTTAGGGAAAACTCAGATTTTTGTCATTTAGGCTATATGGTATAGCCTATGCTTAATGCACTGGTAATTGCCATGTATACTCTGGGTGTTTTTAAACTAGCTTGTTATCAGTGGTCATTTTCAGGGTCTGATATTTAGGCTATAGAAAGGCTGCACATCCTATGTTTGACAAAAACAAAGAGGAATGTTTGTTGAACTGTACTGAACAGCCTGGCAGCTCTGGCCACCGTCTCCCAGGAAGAGTCTGTTTTAGTTGGATTGTTGTTCTCTGTCCAGCAGCTGAGGAATTCAGGGATTCTTGTGCTGCTGATACATTTCCTCTGTTCATACCAGAGCAGTGACGTGTGTCAAAGTCATTGTGATCCTCAGCTCAGCCAGCAAGGGTTGACTAATCCATGAGCAATGAATTGAAAAAACATGTGGTTTGTTCAACTATCAATGTGTTTTCAGTCTTGTTTTGAATGGTAAATCAGTTAACAAAGGGCTGGTGAATAAGTGTTACATTTAAATGTTGATTCTTTATGAGTGGCATTGATGCTTTAACATTATGTCTAGGTCAAGTCAATGTCCATGTTTAGGATACGAAATAACAGAAAACTGAGCAACACAATCTCTTTGGCACACAAAGAGTTAACCCACAACCGATAAGACTTTGAGAGGGTTTGAAGAGACACATTCAGCATCTTCCCCATCATCCACATTACCAGGCCTGGCCCACCAGGTTGCCTTTTGTCAAGCATTGACGCCACATGAGAGGAGTGTTTATGACTCCAACCCCCTTCCTTTCCCCACCAGGGGAGGAAATCCTCATTAAATGTGCCAGATTTTGGCTGGTGGCTAGTACAGTAGGTTGGCTTGTTATTAACTGGAGCTTCGTCTCCATTAAACACACAGTAGCTGACTGTTAAATTAGTAATAAAAAGAATAAAAGGCTAAAAGCAAACCATATAAAATCACATGTAGTCTTGGCCTAATTAGTTGCCAAAAGTATGTCAGATATTTTAGATTTTAGCTGTTTATTAATATTAAGAGGCCTGAGTGACCACCATCACAGACACAAACTTGCACAGCTACAAAGAGGGAAACACAGCTTTGGGGTGACTGACCGCTCTCTGATATTGTGGAATGTGTTGGGGTGAATGGGAGGCGGGTTTGTTGCTTTGAGAGTCTGCAGACCTCATTAAAGCAACAGTGGAGGGGTGTGTTGGGGCTAAAGGGGCAGTTCACCAAAAGGCAAAGCTGATTTATTATGCACACATTCTCACACCTATCCCAAGATTCTTTAATTTCAATCTTTGGAGTGAATGGCGGACACCATTCAATGCAGAATCAATTGCAAGTGACTACTATAATGCAGATCAATACAGTATTATAACTTACAGCGTCAGTGAGCATTGTGATGTGAGTGCACTGTTTTTTTTTTTTTTATAACCACATAATGGACCAAAGATGTTAGACAAAAAATATTTCCTAAAGACTGAATCAAATCATGTTGAGATGTGTTATTGGGAAAAAGTTCATTTTTACCATCCTAAATACAATTAAATTAGGACCTGTGTTCATCAAATGCAAATCCTTCTCCTTTTGAGTCGAGTCTCCTGAGGTTTGGCCTTCTTCTGACACTGACAGGTGAGACATCAAAGAGGGAACACACAATGCGGGCAGGAATGTAAAAATGAACAATACATTTCTGGTTTCAGACTCTGTATCATTGCTTTACTGAATAGAGAGTTAAGCTCAGGTCAGAAAAGCTTTTAAAATGTGCCGGTTTAACAACCTAGTGTTGTGTAGGCCTTTCCAGGGAAGAATCTTGTGAAGTGATGAGTTTAACTTTTCCACCAGGAGCAACTGGAGTTTGTTTGGAATAAACTGAATTAGTGTGCTGTTAAAAGGCCACCATGGCTGAACCGACATGGAAAAGACTGGCAGCCACAAGCAGAAACGCCACAGTAAGATTTAATTAGCGCCACAAATGTCACCAAAATAGACAAAAGAAATCTTTCTAACTTTATTTTCATGTAAAAATCAGCAAAAATATGATAAACCTTGATGGAAATGGATGAGAATTGGGCAATGTTGTCAGAAGAAATACATATAAACAAGTAGAAAGATAAAATCAGAAAATATCAGTTATTGGAGAGTTTGTGTGTATGCAAGTATAAATGCAAGGTCTGAGTCTGTTCTGCTTCACTCACTTCCCTCTGTGGGATTAGCTCTTGTTTTGTGTTTGTCAACACAGCGATTCAATTCAACAGTGCTGTCCTGTGAATCAAGCTTTTGTCGCTGCACTCTAACCTTCGTGTGTCTCGTCCTGCAGACTGGCAGATTGCCACCCTGGTGCTGCTGGTGGCCGGTGCCGTGGCGACTCTCTCGGCCTTTCTGGTGGCCCTGATTTCCCTCTGCCGGGGGACACAGAGACGGCACTACCGCACTGTGGCTGTGCTCCTCTTCACTGCAGGTATGTCTTTCTCTTCCTTTCTATTACTTTCTCACCAAACTTTCTTAAATCATTTGCACTTTCTGCCCTTTATAAATGTCTATCAAGTGTTCCAACACATCATGCACATTTGGAAACAAAAAGATGGCACATATATACATATATACGTTCACCGCAAACCGCAACAATTTCCATTTAGACAGGGTTTTTTTTTGTTCCAGTGCTAATGTTAAATAGAAGGGTGCAGAAGGAAAGAAGCAGCTGAATGAGGCGTGCTGGTTGAGATCATTCTTTCTGTGGTGTGGAGTCTGGGGAACTGCCGGATCATGAGCCAAGAAAAAGCAGCCGCAGAATTTGCAGATTTACCAACCAATTGAAGTCACTTAGGGAAAAAAAAGCAACCACAGACTCCTCACCCATCACTGCCTCATATTTGGACAGCACTTCTCCTGCATGCTTTGTGAGAAGGTCCTTTGGGTGAAGCCAAATTTTGACACTGGTGAGGGAGGATCTATTTATGAAACGAATAATTAAAACCAAGGCAGAGAGACATTGTTCTGTATACTGTGCATAGCCTGTGCTTACTTTACTTTGACAACAATGATGAAACATTAACCACTAACCGCTACTTATCTCATGCCCAGTTCAAGTTTTAAAAAATAAAATGGGATTATTTAAGACACAGACATCCTGTCATACATCGCAAATAACATTCCTCCTCCTGCAGTGTTACATTATGCCTGTGGACTCATCTTAAAGGAGTGGTTTGACATTTTTGGAATATCCATACACTTATTTGCTTTCTTGGTATGACTTTCTATAGATGAGAAGAATGATACTACTCTCTTATCTGTCTGTTAACAATGAAGCCACAGCCGGTGAGCTTAGCTTAGCATAAAGACTGAAAGCACAGGAGCTAGTTTCGGTTTGTATATGGATGAAAACAAAATATAACTTGTTTATTGGTGAGCTTTAGAGGTGCTGGTAGGTGGATGTTGTTACCTTTGGACAGAGCCAGATAGCTGTTTCCAGTCTTTGTGCTAAGCTAACCTGCTTCTGTCTGTAGCTTCATACTTAACTGTACGTACACACCACCGCCAACTTGAGCTGCAAAAGAAGCTCTGGCCGCCCTGTCAAGGACGCTTGTCAAAAAGTACGTGGAAGCTTTTGGTGCTTTGGCCGCTCTGATGTGGCAGGACATTCACATCAAGCAAGGAAGAATAGCATACGTACTTAAATAATAAAAACATCACGCACTTCACCAACTCACCGGAGACACCAACTATCCCTGCTATTTTATCCCATGCCTCGTTTTTTTTTTTTTATCTGGTCCCTATACGCAAACAAAGTCATATCATAAATTATAGGGAACCCAGCAACAGCGATGATGAGCTTTTCTTCCATTTTCTCAGAACTAATGTTGTGGTTGGAACGAAAGTTTACATCGTATGTTCTCTGGAATCAGCCAGCGCGAAGGACGTCTATATTTCGATTGGTTGCTGGTCGTTTGCCGCTGAACTCCATTTGCCACTTTGCCATAGCTCATTACCATAAAGTTGACCAAACTTCAACTTTCTGCTTGACGTTCTGGTTGCTCAACATGCCCAAAACGCGACGCCGACGGATTTTCCGCTTCTTCCAGCTGAGAGAAGCCGGCTTCCATTGAGAATTAATGACTTCCTGTAACTTTGAAGCTCAAGTCGGCGGCGGTGTGTACATAACGGACAGACATGAGAGTAGTATCAATCAACTATTTCTTTAACATTTGTCTGATTAGTCTGTTAGTCATAGTATCCTCCTCAACCCCAGACTCCCTGTGGTGTGTCCATCGTTTTTCAAACCCATGGTGAGTGGAAAGATATTAGGTTATTTGTTCTAGCTTTTCATAGATTAGACTGAATGGCTGGAACAAGCAGATAGACAATAATATATAATGCTGTCAACCGCTGTGAAAAATTGTTTAATCTAACTTTGAAGGGGAAATGGAAGGGATTTTTCTCTAGTTCTGTCTCTGAAACCGTCAGTCACAAAGCACCAGTGTGTGCAGTGGACTTAATGGATGCTTTTGACTGTTAGCCATTTACTGAAAAGTGTGGGAAGGCAGTGTTATCCTTTCCTGTGTGTAATTGCTTTAAGAGCCTTTGCGAGAATAAGGTCTCCTTACAGGCACACAGTCCTCAGCAGAGCAGCAGCAGCAGAGGGGTTGGACTCTGTTAAATGCTCCTTGGCAGGACCATGGCTGTGTGGTATTTATTTTCTGTCCAGAAATATGACCTCAGTGGGCTGCGAGCTCAGTCTGGGCTCCATCAACACCGCCACATTCTTGAGCTGCCGTCGTCCCTACTGCATGCCCCCATTGCTCCGTCCTGTAGGAAGGAAAGGCGGAGTCGTAGTCACACAAAGTCCCTTCTTCAAGAGTCACCTAGCATGCACGAAAGGGAACTGAGGTAGCTGGTGTGAGAGGAGACCACAGTACTCCTTTGATCACACACACACACACATGCACGTACCCCCCTAAGTGACGCATTTACCACCGGTACTTCATTGTCCTGAATGATTTGAAAGGAAAAAGATTTACTTTTTATTTAATGATCGAGGCATTAAAGACATTTTCCTTCAGGGATGTCAAGGTCCAAAGAATAATCAATAAAGAAAAATTGTTAGAAAATTGTTCCTCATTTCACTAAAGAAAGGCAACAGCAGAGGCTTTTTTTTGCCGAAATGTGCTGTTTAAGTCAGTCACTCTCAGGAGAAAAAAGACAAACCACTTCAAAAGAGCAAGAATCCCACAAGGAGGAGTGTCATAGAAAGACTGTTTCTCTTGATGTTTTCCTTTTTTTATGCAGATGGCAGACTGGATGAGAAATAGAAATACATTTAATGCAAAAACATATCTTATATCTTGTTATTGCACTGCATTTTTACCTTACACTTGAAAGCACCTTTTGGTCCTTTCTTGAAAAGTGCTATAAAGATTAGACCTTATGGTACTTGAAACAGGACCAGTCATAGTAGTAGTAAAAGTTGTATTGACGTGGTTGTAGAAGTGCTATCAGTAACACAAACACTGCTGTAATATTTAATAACATTAGTGTTGCCTAGTAGTCTAGTTGTTTTTCCCCAGTAAAATCTGTTGTTTGACTCTTTTGGTTCTAGTGGTTCTGCAGGCCTGTGCTCTGGTCCTCTACCCGATCAAGTTCATCGACGGAACGGTCCTTCAGACCTATCACGAGTTCAACTGGGGCTACGGGCTCGGCTGGGGAGCCACCATCTTCATGTTGGGCGGAGGGATCCTATTCTGCCTGCGGACGGACATATACGAGGATGCAATGTACTGAGTCCTTTCTCAAACCCCCCGTCACTGGAAATACACACATAAACATACACACACAGAATTCCCATACAGGAGGTGTGCTACTTTTCCTCACTCACAGCACACAGCTAATGTGTATTAGAGCACAGACCCAGTCTCTCTTTTTCTCTTGCTGTCTTGCACTCTCTGTTATTTTTAGACAGGTTGTGGGGGCTGTATGAATAGCACCCCCACCACACCTACTTCCATGTAGCCAGCGGGTGCCTCAGCCCTGCCGGTATCAGGGATGAGGTGGCAAAGCTAAAGCACAGAGAGCTTTCTGGACAGGCGTGAGCCACCGATGCTGGACGTTTCCACCGCTCGTTGACCTGGATCTCTATTGTTAGGGAACAGGACAGTAAATTCTCAGCACAGACCTGAATGTGCAGTGACTGAGCATTTAAAAGGATTGACTTATCGCCACATTTCTTTTTTAGTTTATTTTCCTTTTTGTAGCATTTCATGAGGACAAGCTTGTTGTTAATGTATTTATGGCATACACTTTATAAATATTGAAAAAAACAACTGAACTTTCCCCTCCGTGTGTTCTAGCTGAAACATATCTAGAAATGCTGAGCCTTCTGATGTTAGAAGTGTAAATTAGATAGCTTGGATATATATGCTAGAGCTCTCCAGTGTTTATAGTTTGTTTGCAAACTCACACTTTGTCTCAAATGAAAAAATGTAAATGTGTACAAAGTATTTCTACATGAAGGAAAATCCAGAATAAACAATTGTAGTTTTGGGAGTATTAAGAGTGTGAATTTATGTTGGTCTTTAATACTACAAAGTTGATGCGACTGCAGTTGTCTGTCACTCTGATACTAGTGGTTCACAAACTGACCTCTGACTGAATTTTAAGAGGGGCAGCATCAGGGCTGCCCCCCTTTTTGGGACTAAACCGCAATGAGACAAAAATGCAAAACACTTTCATTATCCAGAGCACACATTCCTTAGAGGAAGACCCCCCAGTCTATTTAAAGAGATATCACTGGGTTGCTAGCGTGCAGCTAGCTGATGTGTGAAAATACAACGCATTGGTTGAAGCATAATGAGCAACATAAAACATTTTATTATGTTATTATTTGGGACGTATTTACAACACTTCCACATTATTTGCTTGTTGTAAATAAATGTGCTCACAGGCTGAAATTCAAATTACAGCTACCATTTATTGTGTAACCTACCTTTTAGTTTGCAGATCATAAGGTAGCTTTAGGTAGTTATTCATGTTTTTGTCCAAGTGTGTATTAAAGTAACGAAAGGCACGTTTAAAAAAGATCTCTGTTATTCTTCTGGGTGTTTTGTGTAAAACAGAAGGCACAGCCACACCTGAGCAGCCTGGTGTGAAGTCTCTCTATACACACTTTCTTTACCCCCTAGAGTTCGAACTGCAACAGCTGGTTAAACAACCTTTGGAAAGGGAACTTCTACAAATAAACAATATACCCAGCTGCAGCAGTGTGAAATCTCCCCAGCTGTGGACAATATTTACACCCAACAACATACATCAACAGCTCCAAGGGAAAAACACCCACATTACTTTGTGAAAAAAGTGTAATGTGGTGTGTTGTGTGTGTGTGAGTGTGATGCCAGGTCAGTGATTGTCTTATAATAGCAGTGACCTCTCGGGAATCTTTCAAATGTGACTCACGTGTTAAAGGTGACGCGCTTACATGGCATGCTGGCGAAGAGGGCACACATCATACAGTTTCTAAAGCATGACATGGACATCATCATGTTACTTTCTTGGCCCGCACACACATGTTAAGCATGTTGTTTTGAGTGAAACATTAGTGGAGAAGACAAAGTGGAAGATGTCTTGACAGTGGGGACACTTTGAACAAGTGGAACATTGACTCAGGGCATTTAAAATAAGAAGAACAATATGTTAAACCTTTAAGGATACACACACACCCTTTGTATACCACCTGTTCCACTTAATATGCAAATGTGTTTCCCAGGCAAGTTTTCTTTGCTTTTATTTGGCAGAAGATGGTTTTAAATTATGCACTCAATAGTAGTTTTGGTGTGTTGTTAGGGTCAAAGGTCAAGATGCCAGTATGTCTTTATTCTTAGCACTCCCCCCAAACAGTTACTGCTCTTCTTGCATTACATGCCACTGTATAGTAAAGAGGAATATGCACTTAAACAAAATTGTTTCACCAAAGCGATTGTTCATGTTTTACACTAATTCACTGAAGTGTCAGTTGCTCATGGCTCATGTGATCTGATTCTGTTTACTTGCTGGTTCCTCCTCCATGAGCACCATATTTGACCACACCCAGACCATTAACTCTAATGTCTTCCTCCACCTAGTGGTCGAACTTCATTATATCTGGTGTTGTGAGACTGAAGGCTTTAGTTGTGATTCTTTCTCTCAAATGAAGGGTGATATTCAACCTGTGGCATCTTTAACCAAAAAATGTTGATCCAAAAATCTGTTTTTTGAGGTGTTTATCATGACTCTTTGCGCTATGAAAATGAAGTGGTGGAACAGAGAGAGAAAAATATGTTTCATATGAATCATTTCATTTTTGTTTGTTGCTTTTGCTAAGATTAGCAGAAAAATGAGCTAATTAAACTAATTAACTAATTAATAAACATATTATTATTTGTTTAGTTATTAATGCACACATTTTTTAAACAGAATCATTTTTTGAATAACTCTGCACCTACATGCTCTCATCTCTGCCTACTTTGGACATGGCCACAGCTTTTCTCACTACTGCAGAGGTTTAGCACAACTCAAGAAGAAAAGTATACTTTATTAATCCTACAAGGGGAAATTCAATTATTTTACTCTGTTGTTATATATATTTTCACACACACAGGCCCAAATAAGCACTTGCACAAACAGGACCTAAACACATGCATTATGTACGGAGAGATGTCAGAGTGAGGGGGCTGCCTCACAGGATGGCGCACCGAGCAGTTGTTCAAGGGCTTTTCAACAGTGCCCAGGATGCAATCTGGCACCTCACCAGCTACCACTCAAAAAATTATGCTATTATGCAAAGTTTAATTTGTAATCATTGACTTGTTTTTTGATACAACAACTTGGGGTTAAGTGTCTTCAACATGCAGAGCCAGGGATCCAACCGCTAACCTTGTGATCAAAAGGAAACCAGCTTTACATCCTGCACCACAGCAACCCACAATTCTGTCTCTATGTAGTTCAGAGGAAACAAAACAAAAGTAATCCTTCAGTCCACAGCTGTTTGGACAGACAACAGCACATTTAGTCACATTCAATTGTAAGTCTGAAAAGCAATAAACTGTTTGTAGTGAAGATGATTTGGCCTTTGGAGAGTAGCCTAGCCCCTGGGTACAGTAACCAGCCAGGCCCTGCACTCTTTTACTCTGCAGGGACAGATTCCAGTTACTGAGCCTGGGGGACAGAGACAAAGATGGGCTCTGACATCTTGGTGCCTGAGGAGGGAAATTATTGTTGTAGTGATAAAATTATGCAGAGATCTACTAAACATCCAAGATAACCAATTATAAATGCAAACCTAAGTTGTCCAGCTCCTTCTGTGATCCTCAGCAGTGGACGCCCTCTGCAGATTAGGGTCAGCAGACTAGTGAGGCAGATAAATGCACTGAAAAGTAACACCTGGGCTATACATTACCCTCCAACCAATCCTCTCTCAAGCTTGGCTCCACCAAAATTACATATTAACCTGAAAAAAGTTACTCACTTCTCCCATCACACTTGGGTCCTGTAGTGATTCTCACTATCACACTTGGGTCCTGTTAAACCCACATACTACTACTGTTAATAATGTATACTGAATATATTGTTACAGTCAAAACAGTTGCATAGCTTATTTTTAACTCATCATTCACTTGCATATCATCCATTATCTTCTGTTTTTTCATGCAGCAAGGGTGCTTTATTTTGTTGAGCCACACAGCAAATAATCTGAGCCGTTTACTATTCAACCATGACACAAAAATGACAAATATCTCATCTAGCTCAATCTGTCATTCATTCTCTACTGATTAATCATATAAGATCTCTGTCTTTTTACCAATCCCCATTGACACACACATGCACATGGATAGTCAGGTGTGAGCAAAGCAACCTGCTTTGGGAAGCAGTCAGCTGCCTAGCTGACCTTGTGGATGTCAATGAATGTTGGATCAAACACAAAAAAACAGCAGTCAGCCTGGAGTCAGATGGTTACTTTCCCAACACGAAAGAAAATATCATGCAGTGGAAATTTTATATTTAATATGAGATTTAACAGAATAGTGTATTCTGTGTGTTAATTAAGGGCAAGGAACATACAAGGACCCGCACACTGAATCAGAGAGTCTTTTATATGCAATGTTTTAATCTAACTCTGGTCTTCCTCAGGCAAAAAATAACAAGCAACTGTATGTTCACCCAACAACGTCTGACACACCTTCAGTCGCACGCTCACACACACACACACACACACACACACACGCACACACACAAACAGTAAAAAGCAGTAAAGGAATGGAAGATTGTCTCCGTGCAGTTGTATTCATCTTACATCTGTGAACTTTGAGTCTTAATCTAAACATATCATTCTTATGATTGTCATGCTTGCAGTCCCACAATGATACACATATTATAGGTTTGGGTGGGGAGATAGGGAGCCACCTCCTTGTGCTCCATTTTGGTTGGTTGAGCAGTGTTATGAAGTGAGGGATAAAGGAGTGCTTGTACTGTTTTTTTCCTGCAACTTGGCACCCTAAAGCGCCTCCCAGAGGGCAGAAGTTGGTACGCCTCGTGTAAAGCATGAGTAGGGTCCATGGTGATTTTCCCAGCAAGTCCGAGGGTATGCTTAGTGCAGCTGTTAAGGAAGGCATTTTCCACAGAGTGACCCACCAACTTGGAGCAGATCCCCAGAAGCCGTAGTAACCTGGTTTTCAGTTTGACTGAGAGGCCACTGAACCAGACTGGACCTCCGTAGGCCTACTGCAGGACACTTCGAATGGTGTAGCAGAAGAATAGGTTGAGGATTTCCTTACTGGCTGCAAATGACCGAAGTCTCCTTAAAAAGTAGATCCTCTGTTGAACTTTATTGCAGGTGAAATCCACATGATGGGTCCAGGACAATGCGCTGTCTAAGTTCACCCCCAGGTGAATGAAAAATATGAATATAAGTGTACCGTTTATTTTAAATATATTTTACACAGTCATTTAATATGGCTAACACAAGATAATCTATTACAAAATCTAAATACTGCAACACTCATTTCATTAAGAATGTGTTGAGTGCTTTATATCATCTGGACACCAGAGGGCAACAAGAGCTATGACAAAATAAAGTGTCACCTGTTCCTAACTATATATCTCTATATTACTCAAAAGCAGGTTATCTTAACAAGTTAATTAGGTAAACTTCATAACAGATTATTTTACAATGCATATACTGTGCCATTAAAATGTAAATAAAATGGGAAAAAGCTTGATGAACATCCCGATTCTTCACTTACACATCTTTTTCTGTCTACTTGCAAGCATGTCACAGTTAAAAAATACTCTTATTTGCATATGAACAATATTTTAAATTCATATATAATTCAAAACATAATCCCAAATGATAAGCAGAATATTCACATTTGAGCTGGTGTTGCACATGGAAACCAAAAGGCAAATGTTGCTCTTCACTGTTTGAAATAAAGGAACACTGTGTGCAGTTTATATGACAGCAACTGTTTACTATAGGGATTTGAACAACATAATATCCTGCTGTACATCATTTCATACAGATACAACTGTGAGGGATACACATGAAAATCAATAAAAAATCAACACATTTCAGATTGTTGTTCCATAACATAAATTATTCTGGTTCTGGAAAAAAATGCAACAAGATAGAAACATTATGTGCAAAATGCAGCAGTGATTGTTTTCATTGTTCCTGTTTATACAAATATATATACACAAAGGATAAAACAAATAGATTTAAAATTATTTCCAGCTGTTTCAGTTATGACAAACAAGGTTTTGCAGATGTTAAATACTTTATTTTTACGGCGCCATTTTAATTTTTAGAAGTACATTACACTGAAATGTTTACTTCTGTCTGCTGAAATATAATGGGTTGCATTAGTAGGCATTCAATCCAACTGACCATGCTATGTTTTGAATGTTAGTGATGAACGTTCACTTTGATAAGTCTTCAGTTGAATGTTTTGTCTTTTGGAGTTCTTAGGGCTCGATGGTGTTTTAAGCCCCCAACGTCTCCTTCCAGGCAGCGCTGCGACCGTTGACTTCAAGGCACCTAACCCTACACACACTGCAGATATCCAGTGGCTTGTTAAACATCTTATCAAAGTGAATCCCACATTGTGCCCTATTACAAAAAACAACAAGCTGTCCTTCTTTACAGAAGTATTTGAAAAATAAACAGTATTTTATTGGACAGTAATTTCTTTCTACAACCCATAAACACATGTCAAATATGACCTTTTAAATTCTGAGGTGACGTAGTACACAATACATTAACAAATCCAATTAAACATTATACTCAATATGTATAATGTATACTGTGAAATACAATCTTGCATTAGCTTTCCATAAAAGGCAGTATAACAGTTTAATACAATAAATAGCCAAAAGGAGAGGGGGAGTACATTGGTAATATTTGGTATAATTAAGGCATTTTGGCATATTTTGAACAAAGGTTTTACAGCTATGGACTCATGTTGAGTAAAAAAAAAAAATTTAAGATTCTTTTTTGGGCTTTTCCGCCTTTATTTTGATAGAACAGCTAGGTGAGAAAGGGGGAAGACATGCAGGAAAACGTCACAGGTCGGATTCGAACCCTGGACCTCTGCATCGAGGCATAAACCTCTCAGTATATGTGCGCCTGCTCTACCCACTGATTTCGCCCATCTAGCGGTGAAATTGTATATGACAACCAACTGAATATTACTTTCTAGCTCTTACTCCTATGGTGGCCGAACCCGAAATTAGCTCTCTCCATCGTTTACACGCAGCTGTTCTAGCCACTCCAATATTAACTTTGGTCTTGTTGCTTTGCCTGTCGCGTTGTCGTTTTATTACTCTTCTTTGCTTTCCTGGTGAGTAATCTCCCCCTTGCATACGTCACGGTGCCAATAGGTGTAAGAGGGCAAAATGCAGAGGTATGTCCCTCTTTGGCTGATGTATTTTAAAGATGGAGGCGCTACATGGCTGCTGTCATTCGAGCGAGTCGCTCCTATGTATTCTGAATGATTCTGACTGTCAGATTCTACGCTTAGGAGAATACTTTGATTAGTTGGTGGAAGTAATTACACATGAATGAGTACATATTTGTGAAAGAACAAAGGTTTTGTTGCTAAGAATCAACTCAAAAAATTACACAATGTAGGTTTAAACTCTTGGCAAGCAGACTTGGCATTACGTAAATGCACCTGGTTCAGTTGTTGCCTGAACTAATTGGCAAGAGTTGTGGCAAAAAGTAAACAATTTTACAAAAAAAAGTATAAAACTAACCATAAAACCATCATTAAGAGTAATACTTACGCCAAAACATTTTCAGTTAACATGACACTAGCATAACAATGCATAATATAAAAAGCAAGTGCAATGCAATATGTTGTATTACTGTAATATAATACTTTATATATACGTTTGTAAATGTTACATGTTTCGGTAAATAACCTGCTGTAACCTTGAGCGTCATATGTCATGTCTTAAGCAATGTGTTAGCAGTGGTTACAATCTAAGGTGATGACTTGTGTCATAAAAATTAGACAGGTGGAATGCTGCAATTTAAAAATCTGACAGAGGTGCTGTTTGAGAGCGATGAAGGTGCAGATTTTCTTGCCTTTTTAGGCCTCCGCAAATGCAAGTACTGAATTTTTGGCAAACAATGTAGTGAGCAGAGTCTGGCTTCTTCAGTTGTCTCGATCTCCTCCTACAATGGAAACACAGTTTGGAGTGAGCTCATCTTATTGTGTGTGTGTGTGTGTGTGTGTGTGTGTGTGTGTGTGTGTGTGTGTGTGTGTGCGTGCGTACGTGCATGCGTGCGTACGTGCATGCGTGCGTGTGTGCATGCGTGCATGCATGCGTACGTGTATGCGTGCTATACTGTATATGTGTGTTTACTCACACTTTGAGCACTGCCCCCGCACACAGCGTCAGCACCAGTATGGCGATGATGGCAACAGCGATATATACATAGACAGGTACCATGTCCCATTCTGATTTCAGTGCCACTAAAGCAAGCACACACAAATGAGGTAAGGTTGATTTATTGTTTATTTACTTATTCCTTCAACAACAAAAAAGCATATATCAGAACCTTACAAAGACAAGTCCACTTAAGGCCAGGACACACAGAGCCGATAATCAGCCGTTAGACAGTCTGGTGAGGTCAGTGACTCGAGTCTGTTCGGTGTGTTCCGTGCCGTCGTCTGTCCAAGAGGCTGTCGGCCTTCATTTTGGCTGACTGGACACTACCGGCAGTCAGACTCAAATGACCCATTAGATTGGTAGAGTGCTAACCCGGAAACGGGGAGCGGAATGAGCCTGACTACAGTCTCTCAAAATCTTTGTTGATCTGAAATGAAGACAGATTCAGCAACTGCATGGCCTATTTCTCACTTAAAATGTTTTCAGAAACACGTTTCGGTGAACTATCTTAGTACAATATGAGATCGTATTCTGAAGAAGGCGCCATGACAGTCTGTCTTTGAATTTCCAGGGAAACCAGACCCACGTGACGCGTTCATCCAATCAGCTGCCGGTTTTCATTTTTGGGCGACAATAGAGATTAGCGCCGCCCGTTGCTTTGGTGTGTTCCGAGGCACTTTTTTGATCAATTTGGGGAGACTGATCAGCCCAACTGCCTTTTCTGCCGACGTTTGGCTGTAGGCTCTGTGTGCCTGGGCCTTAAAATATACAAGAATGAATGCATGTGCATGAGCAGTGATTAACACGCAGTTAGACATGTTAGATATGATATGATACGTGTGTGGTAGCTAGTTATGAAAATTTGTTTGGTCGTCAAATGCGCATACTTTAACGTGGCAAAATTCCTTGTGTTTCCCTGAGTTTCGGACCAGTCCTGAAAATGGCAATCCCCCACCATGTACGGTTTAGGCTGTAGTCTGAGTTTTAGGCGGAGAAGAAAAATAATCCTTAGAAAAACAATAGGGTTCCACAGCCCTGCTGTGCGAACGGCGTAGCTCTTGCTACCGCCGGTTCTTGCAGACTCGGGCTTGGACCCCTAATTAGAAATATCAACAAGAAGAACAGATCCAGGGTACAAGCAGCCGAAATGGGTTTCCTCAGGTGGCTGGCACAGTCATCCGTGAGGAGCTCGGAGTAGAGCCGCTGCTCCTTCGCGTCGAAAGGAGCCAGTTGAGGTGGTTTGGGAATCTGGTAAGGATGCCCCCTGGGCGCCTCCCTAGGGAGGTGTTCCAGGCACGTCCAGCTGGGAGGAGGCCTTGGAGAAGACCCAGGACTAGGTGGAGGGATTATATCTCCAACCTGGCCTTGGAACGCCTCGGGATCCCCCATCGGAACTTGTTAATGTGGTTCGGGAAAGGGAAGTTTGGGGTCCCCTGCTGGAGCTGCTACCCCCACGACCCGATACCGGATAAGCGGACGAAGATGGATGAACAAGACGAACATCAAAGTCACCCAGAGGATTAAGTATTTCTAACTTTTTTGGTTTATTTTGCAGTCCATTACAGTGGTGCAAGGTGCATAGTACCAGCAACCAGTCTTCCCCAGTTTAGAGATGATAAACTTTTAAACTTCTCCAATGACCCAATGTCATGGTTGAACTCAACTAAAGCCCCTCTCACACAGGCTGTTCAAGACGGGACTCTTTAAGCTGCCTCGCCGTCTGTGTGAAAGTTACCAAGACGGAATAAGGGGACAAAGTGGTTGCGCTTTTAAGCTGACAGCGGTAGTCACAGAGCCGTAACAGAGGTGAACCAACATATGTGGGAAAGGGACAGCCGGCTTGGTGGGACTACATGCAGTATATGATGCCACAGCTAAAGTTATTAATAACAAAAACATTGAAATAGCCTAGTCTTTAAATTATTATTAAACTTTTTCATTTGCAGTTCAAATGAGACTGAATGGGATTCAGTGGTTGTTCAGATCAGAATTACAACACAGCTATAAATGTGCGAAATACTGAAGTTTAACATTTGATTTGACGTGATTTGAAAAGTTTGTTAGCTGTCTTATAGTATAATGAATACAATGACACTGTGGAAAATGGCATCCAATAGTTTAAAGATAGTGTGACTTAGATTATTCACCAAACAAAATCCTAATGATATGGAGCAAAACAAACTAACAAATTAAAGTTGACATAATAACAGAAGGCATTAAAATAATAATAATTTATTTCAAATATAACAATGCCATAGCCTATATATGCAATTTATGTTTTGCAATATCATAAAACAGCAATTATATGATGTGGCCATCAAGGTCTTACAGCTGGGAATCCACAAAGTTAGTGTGACTCATAAATGACTTATGACAATTACAAAAAAAGGTGCTTCGCAGCTTAGTTTGTTACTTTTTTACCCACTGGAAACTCTTTGTATGAATCATTCTTGAGTGTGAGATTAATGATTCATTTATGATTTCATAAAAACTCAAGTGAATGTTTTATGATCATCTAGACAAAGACTGACTGGTTATGGGAAATTACTGTGGATGGCTTCTTGTTTTGTCTTGTTTTGTCTTGTCTCTATACTCTTTATAAATATTCATTTAATTTAGTTTCTTCTCCCGGTCAATTTGAAATCTTCCATTACAATTGGTGTCAGAAGTGGGATCGGTAAAAAAGTTCGTCAGGACTCCGGAGGACGTTCGGTGGAAAAGGCCTTCCAGGATCACTAAAAACACGATCCTGCCTCATTCCTCATTAGAGTTGGAGTGAGAGGACTGGTCGACTTCACACCGATCCAAATGACAACGAAGTAATTTCCAGAGACGGGTAAGAAATAATGTTCATTTATTGATAATATGCAGGAGGAAGAATTTCCTGACCAAAATTCAAAAGTCAACGACATTGTTGTGCAAAAGAAGACAGGAATTGAAGTGTTTTTGTTCATGTGTGGTTTTCTAATGGTATTGTGTATTATTTTACTTTTATGGTTAATGTCCGACTAAAGAGAGTATTAATAAATGAGCATTTACCAAATATGTTTTACATTAAGCCTTTTTTGATTTCATTTGATTTCATGCTAGAATTTTTTTTCAGGTTTTCTTTGTAATGACAACAAGAAAATGGTTTTACTGCAATGTTGTAGTGACTTGAAACATCATTACCTGGCTGGCATGTCGGACGACTCCATTCACTCCAAAAGCTCTTATCTGCACAATACTTATTCAACCTGGACCGAACCCTGACGCAGGTTCTCTTATTGTCGCGGATGGAGGGCAGAGTTAGGCTCATCTGTTTGGTTGAAATCAGCTGCTGTCAATAACAAAAATAAGTGGAGAAATGACTTGAATATGAGTATAATAAAAGTTAGAGTTAGAGAGATACCGCACATAGCCCAATGCCTAATCAGAATGTCCAAATCAGAGCTAAAAGGCCATTGACTACTGATGATCACAAACACAATGATCATGTCCTCCATGTCAATGTTTAAAAAGAAGGGGACTAAAAGTGCAGTGAAAAAATAGCAGGCTATATATGAGAATATATCAACATACACTGCAAAAATGCTTATAAATGTCTTCACTGTCTTCACTGTCTGAGTAATCACTTATTTTATAAAGGTTGTGTTGAGTATTTTAATTATATTGTTCTGTTATGCATGTGTTGTGGTCTTTGCATGACAAGTAATAACAAGAATGTGTTTCATTGCTTTTGAATTTTTATTTATTTTAATGGTCTCCTGTTGCTTTTGAGTTGGGCCTGTCTGTTAAACTGGGAGTGTGAGTCATATTCTGATTCATCTGACAATCAAATATTCAGATTTGCCAAGATGTTCAAAATTTCAGCAGAGTTTTAAATCCTTTAAAAGTCTCTTGTTATCAACACTGGCAAGTTTGGTGTCAACACATGCAATGTGTCTAATAATTGCACTCAGTACTTTGAAACGTAAATACGTCATTTCAGAGGGAATAAAGTCAATGACAAGCCAAGCAGGGAACGCATTAATCTCTACACAGAAATTCTGGGAACATTCTCGGATGTAGAAATTAAATGAGAATGCAAAGTCATAAGAAGCACATGTTGAATTAAAGCTGCAAGCAGCGATGGACGGGCCCTTGCGCCATTTTAAAACATGTTTGCGCTCTTGCAACCGTGCATTTGCGCGGCACTCAGACACTGCAAATCATCACCGATGAAAAGGGAACTCCCTGCTGAGTTCAATGATACCTCACAAGAGACTCTACGTCCTACAGTTCATTAGCTGTGAAAAGGGGCGTGGTCAAAGCATAGGGGTCGGGGCAAACCTTTACCAATAAAAAAGGTAGTCTCTGCTGAGTTCATTGATACCTCACATAAGAGTCTACCTTAAACGGGTCACCAGTTATGAAAGTGGCGTGGCTTAAGCATAGGGGGCGGGCCAAGCCGTCCCAAATGATGAAGGAACTCTCTGCTGAGTTCAATGATACCTCACACAAGGGTCTACCTTAAATGGTTCAAAAGTTATAAAAGGGGGCGTGGCTTAAGCATAGGGGGCAGACCAAACCATCACCAATGAAGAAGGAACTCTCTGCTGCGTTCAACGACACCTCACACAAAACTCTACCTTACACGGTTCAAATGTTATGAAAGGGGGCGTGGCCTGAGTAAGTGGGTAAAGTATAAGGGGCGGCTCAGTATAACATGTAGACCACACATTATAAGTTCTCTGTAAATCGGATAATGTTTGTCATATAAGGCAGATTTCCTGTTGCCAGCGGGGGGCACTATGACCAAAAGTCAATATTGGCCTGTATATGTCCTCAGGCCTGGACCCTTGTTGATTCTGTGAAATTTCAAGCAGATATGACAATGTACACTGTAGTTACAGCCACTTTCTCGTTCATCGCTAAACACTCAAAATGCCCGCCATGCCACGCCCACACCGTTTGACGAAAAGTTTTTCTTTTAATAACTTTTCATCTTTACGGTGTTGGGATGGTACAGACCAAGTTTGAAGTCCACCGGATGAAATCTCTAGGAGAAGTTCGTTAAAGTATAACACCTTGACTTTTAGGCCTACTTCCTGTTGCCACTAGGGGGCGCTATGATTTTAAGTAAATATCGGCCTTTATTTGTCCTCAGGGTTGGACTCTTATGAATCCTGAAAAGTTTTGAGCCAACTGGATAATGTACACTCAAGTTACACCCACTTCCTGTTTTGATGGCGAAACGCACAAAATGGCCGCCCCGCCATGGCCACGCCCTATGACGATTTTTCTTTTAACAACTTTTCATCTTTAACGTCTTAAGAGGGCACAGACCAAATTTGAAGTTGATCGGATGAAATCTCTAGGAGTTTGTTAAAGTACGACGTGGAAATGGCCAAAATCGCACTAATTTCGAACTTTCAATTCAAAATGGCGGACTTCCTGTTGGGTTTAGGGTATGGCTCCAATGACGTTTTCTGTGCGTCTTGACATGATACATATGTGTACCAAGTTTCGTGAGTCTACGTTAAACGTACTGCAGGGGCTCAATTTTTTTATATATAGCGAGCCATTTTTGCGCGCCTATTCCTGAAACCCTTAAAATACGTAAATTATCACCAGACTTAATACGACCGCCAAATTTGGTGAGTTTTTGAATATGTTAAGCCCCTCAAAAAGGCAATTCATTTGCTGGGAAAAAGAAAGAAAGAAAGAATAATTCCTTCAGTTTCAATAGGGCCTTCACCGCTGTCGGCGCTCGGGCCCTAATAAAAACATGAATGCTTGTACTGACTCTCACAGCAGCCTTATCTGTTTTCTGCAGGTGGCTCTGCAATGCTTTCATCACTATTGCAGTTGTTTGAGCCCATTCAATACAAACAAAGGATGTGGAAAGCTATACACCTTCTGCACTACAATATTTCTGGGTAAAATACTCTGGTAAGTGAGTGCCTTAGAGTTTGTTAACAGTAAACAAATTACATAAAATATTAGGAAAACCATACCGAAGCAATTTTCCCATCAGGTCCCTCTTGATTGTGCTCCACCTCCCAATCAAGGCAATGCCCAGGAATAATCCCAACAGGACCTTCCCAGTGTAGTTCCAGCTGTGCGTCTGGACCTTTTTGCAGATGCAGCTTCTCTGTGGTTTCAGGCTTGACTGCATAAACATCAATGATGTATAGATTATTGTTTATCTATCTTATCTAGATCTCCCAGCTCCCAGTGGAGCAAGTAATGTTCACTATACACTCACTGAGTTTGCATGTGATGTTGGTACTACACAAGAAGGCAAACGTACCGTGGTTTTGGATTTGCAGGGAGATGAATGTTGGTTTCAGGGGCCCTTCAGGAGAGGAGCCATTAACACAGAAGTTGATATCAGTGAACTTAGGGAGAGATTTCTCTGTGAAGTTGCAGCCACTCCTGGTTCCGTTCAAAATCATGTATTTCGGGCATTCCTCTGCCTGTTCCAGCTTCTTGTGCCTGGGGAACAAAACCGACTGGATAACATAGGTGCTATCGATTCATCCAAACAGTTGTGTTGGTGAGGCTTGAAGATGTTTGCCGTTTACCATCACTTCAATTCTTCAGGGGTCAATGGCCTTTGTTTTGTGGTACTCAGTAGCATTAAAACTTGACATTCAAAATTATTAACACAACTCTTTTAAAAAATTAAGTATTATTTAGGATCAGCAACAATTCTCAGCATAATTGAGACAACCTTGACACTGAAGTGGATGTAAACAAGTCAAGGAATCACCAAAGTTATTCAGATTCATTCTCTGAGGATCTTAAATATATCTGTTCCACATTGAGTGACAATCCATCCAAAGTTGTTGAGATACTTACTTTAAAACCCCATGGTGACACTAGAAGAAAAACCAGGGGATCACCAAAGTTGGTAAGATTTATCTGAAGCACTGAAGTGGCTAGAAATGCCTTTGATCGGCATATGACATACCAGAAATATAGATTTTGCTGTGAGTTGGCCGGCATATATGGGCTTCTTCCCCAATTGCACTCCATGTACTTCATGTTATGGTACATACAGACAAAATCCTGAACAGCGGTACCCACAACACCTTGAGGTAGAAAGTGGGATAAAACCAATCAATGTCAATTCATACAATTTCCAAGTATCTCTTTATGATGTTTTTTTACAACCATCTATTAAGCCTTGAGGACTGACCTGTGTTGGGAGGTTTTTGGACCAGCTCAGTGTAGCTTGTGCTCTTAATCATAGTGCCGTTGGTGCAGGGTCCACTCAGCAAGGTGTACACTCTCACTCTAGCATCTTTCATCAGATCAAACTGGGCACTGTGCGTCATCCTATCTGACCTGATAACCTGCCAATACAGAAACAAACTACTCTGTTATGCAAAATGACAGCTTACATGTATGTTTACTGTGCTAAAACATTCAACCAAGTTGCCTTTAGACAGAAGGTTTGCTTGAGACATATTGTCCGTGAGACATATTGCAACCTGATGCTGTGCTTCTCTTGTATTCAAAGCTGGTTATTGTTGTCAGTCAGCATCAGGTGATTACTCCAGAAGATCATATCCTGAAGCATTCAACAATTCCATGGAACTATTAATCTCCTGCCAACAATAAATGTCTTTATCACATGTAATGAGACTGGATTGTGCCACACTGTCATAGATAATCATCGTCTTAGTCATTATAGGGTTAGGGTTACACCATGGTCTCTACCTGCTCATTAACTCTCTGAACTTATAGAACTGGTCTAAAAATGATAAATAAATCAAGGCAACACTATATTCTTATAGTAGAAGAAATGCCGCAGATCATCTAACATGAAGTGGCAGGTTTTTGAAGTTTAAGGTCACTATAATGTTTTTCAAGATTTGAAACACATTTTTGATTTGATTTTCTTTTAAACACATCCTTGTTTCACATAGATTTACATATTTAATCAGGATTGTATGAAGTTGAGCAGCTTCTACAGAGACTTAAACACATAATTCTTAACTAGCCTGCTGCATTTTATGGTTCTTTAAAGGGTATATATATATATAGTTTACTCTGGTAGCCACACAAGTTCACAATACAAAAAGGTACAGCTGTTGAATCTGTTTGAATCGCATACAATGTAGGTATGAAATTAATTGCCTCCATTAATTGCCTCATAGCATAGCTGATAATGTAAGCTATAATAATCACTTCTGGCAGGAGGTTAGGCAAGTTAAGTGCTTATATGTAAGATTTGAATAAAATGGTGAACACTTACAGTCCAGGTGTCCCTGTATGTGTTGAAGTACTCCACCTGATACAGTTTTGGGCACTCTGTCATATTAATCAAGCTGGCAGGGGGGCTCCATGTAATCTCGAGATGTCCAAGATGACCAGGGTCTAATATCACAAGGTCCTCAGGAGGATCCACTGCAATTCAAAAAAAAAAAAGATATGTATTTACAGTGTGTTGTGTGTCACTATTGAAAAAGCCTTTTTTTAGCAGGCTATGACTGTTAGGCTACTGTTCATCTCTGGCAATTTACACCTCGTTTTTGGAAACGTTTGGAAAAAGTCACACCCATACTGCCTCTGCAAAACTATTCATTTATTGTGCGCACACATTAAATGCATTTTATTTTATTTTGTCTGGTTTTCACGTATTTCGGTTTGCCTCTTTTAAAAAATAATAGGCTAGCCTCTAAGGACGAACAAGTGGAGTTGCTTGCGCCGTAAAATTAATATTTAATAATTACCAACCTGTAAGTCCATTGCAATGCATGCTCTCCCTCCAGGACATTAAGAGCAGCATCAGTGTCGCTTGATGAGTCAGCCAGGATTTACTGGCCATCAGTAGGCTATGTTCACGCTTGTTAGGCTATAACCGCAAGTCTGAAAAAATAAATGCAGATCAAAGAAATTGTAAAAACGGCAAAATAGAATAGAAATGGGTAGAAATTTACTGAGTGAGCTCACTATTACATTCTACTATCTAATTTATTTAACATAATAATAATAATAATAATAATAATAATAATAATTGTTTCCTAAAAGGTATGAAAACAAAATAAAACCTTTACATAAAGGCTAAAACAAAAGCTTTTAGACTAAGAGACGAACTTACGTGAATGTGACAGAGCGTTCCCCTCTGAGGCAGTTTCGGACAGAGTTTATAGGGGTGTGGGTGTGTGCTAGTCAAATCTAAAAGTCATACAATGGTCTTGTTTGTTGTGTCTCACTCTATCGGTAGGCTAACCGCAAGTGTTGAGGAAGCGGAAGACAAAAAGGTGGGAACGAGAGAAAATCTCCTTTCATCTGGACGCATGGCTCTTTATGCCATGCCATATGAATCTAGAGAGTGTTTTTTCTAGAGCAACTTTCTCAGAGATCCATAAAGGTAGCATTTGTAGGGGATATGAGATCCAGGGGGAGACATTTATTTTCATTAAACTAATGCGCCCGACTCGAGTCGCACTTAAGTCGCACAAACAGCTGACTTCAGACTTGACTCGGACTCGACCCAAAAGACTTCAGACTTGACTCGGACTCGAGCTTCGAGACTCGTCAACAACCTGTTTTCATTCAATTATTGCTTTTTAAAATCAAAATGTATTCATGTATTTCTATTTTCTTTTATTGGCGCATATACGGAGAAAAGTATGACGAGCTGTATGTCCCCTGTCCTTTGCCATAATGTGCAACGTAACGCATGCGCCTATGTGCGCGCACTCACATATCAAAAAATGCATTGCCGATGGCTACACCAAATCCTCCTGGAGTTGTGCCTTTTCTCATTAGTTTTGCTTTCAATAACTTCGTAAACAGTGTCAGTAAGCTAACAGCTACATGCAAGGTGTGTGGCACCAAGATAAATGATGCCGGATCAACAACGTCGGACTTCATCAGGCATCTCAAAACGCACCCAGATAGGTCAGTCACTCACACACTAATGTGAAAAGAGACGTTACATTTAGCATATATCGTCACAGGTAACAAGCTAACCATCGCAAAGTGTTGTGCTAATGCTGGGAACAGGCACGTTGTATCTTTATAGTTAGTAGTTGCTGAGGCTAAGAAATCCATGGCGCCAGGAGGCGTGACGCACGGATCCATCTACCCAGGAACAAACGCTGTGTCGGGGGGGGGGCAAACTCATGTGATGCGTAATTGATCCCGTGGATGATTTGTAGGCACAAGGTGTACCCGGTCCACCAAACACTGGGCCGTCTTGACTGTCTTAATTCTGCACATATTTCTGTTACTGTAGTCCTATTTACTATTTCATTATTTCATCCATGCGTGGCGCAGCGGATCCGTGCGCACTGTCACCTGCTGTGGAGACGCTGGCCTCACTAACCTCTCCTCCTCTGAGTCGGGTCTCCCTCGCGCTGGACTCAGTTTCACTGAGCATACAAACACTTAGAAAATAAATGGCATTACATCAGTGAGTTCATACTGCTTATTGTGCGTAATAAGCAGTATTGGACTGACACTGAGATGCATGGTGTTCTGTAACTGGTGTGGCGCTGCCACTATCCTCTTGATTTCCACTTCGACATTAGACATTTTTTTGAGTGAAAGAGACGTTACATTTAGCATATATAATCACAGGTAACAAGCTAACCATCGCAAATTATTGTGCTAATGCTGGGAACAGGCACATTGTGTCTTTATAGTTGTATCCATATAATGTGACAGACTTAGGTTAATATTTCACCAGGTCCGAGGTCTAGAGGGATGTGTTAAGTAGACCCTATAAAGTTATCGTACAACTGATTTTAATACTGTACTGTCTGGATGGTAGCTACAGGACATGTTTTGAATTCATAATATTTAACAATACAGTGTTAGGGACAGATCAGATGGCCAGAGACTTGAGACTTGACTTGGACTCGTGGCAAAAGACTTGAGACTTGACTTGAACTTGCCCCTCAAAGACTTGAGACTTGACTTGGACTTGCAAAAAATGACTTGTGAACATCTCTGGCGCCCAATAAGTATAAGGGGAGATCATGCCACCTGTTTTAATCTTCTTTATTTCAGTTTACTGAAGAGACGTTAAGCCTCCATAGCTCTGTCAGGTCTAGTGAAACTTGTATCCCAAGGTAGTTGCAGACTGTGGGGGACCATTTAAAAGAGCAACTGGTAGGTGAGGGTAGACCAGCAAGACTACCTAATGGCATTGCCTCCGACTTGCCAAAGTTAATTATGTAGCCTGAGAAGGAACCATTTGTTTTATCTTGCACTTGGACCTGATAACGCATGCTCACTCATCTCTTTACTGTGCTGTCTGGGGCTGTTATGATATCACCCTGCTGCTGCCTCAGTTTAATTACAGTAATCCAATCAGTGAGCTGGTGCATTTCCACAATAAATCACTGTGACATCAGCAGATATCAAGCAAGGTGCTCTACTTTGCAGAGCCTGAGATGTAGAGACAAGACAAAGCTGCAAAGAATTTGACTTTATTTTATATTGACCACATTTGTTTTTTTAAGAAATCCCTGGAATTTATACAGATGATATGTACAGAGGTTCCGCTTAAGCCACTTGGTATTCTTGCATGCATTTGACTTAGTTTAAAATACAAAAAGCTTATACATATGTTTGAATTTTCTTGGCAGTGTAGTATTCAGACAGGACTCACTGTTTTCTTTGGATGACATGACTAGTGTTAAATCATAACAAGCTAAAATCTGATGGGAGTTTTGACACATGGACCAATAGTGCAGAACAATTTGATTTCTCCATGCTGCAGACATTTCAGAATATTCATTATGTTTTGTTACAGGCATGCTGTAAAGGGAGTGTCCCTTAAAAGCAAAATAAAAAACATTCCATCAATTGCTCTTCCTCAGAAACACACTTCCACACCCCATTAAATACCTGCCAAGAAACTTGTTCATTAGTCTGATCTACACAATATGAGGCTTCAGCAGTCTGAGTTAGACAAATCAAGTGGGTATCATCTGGAAGTTACAGTATTTTTAGTACCAAATTCCCTCTCTTTGTTACTATTCCTCTGCCACCGTTCAAAAAAGGAACACTGTTTGTGGAAACACAATGTGGACATTTCACACAAAAAAAAAACTGTAAAGTTAGAAGACTGCTGAAGTCTCACATTTACTTTGGCTGAACTGGCATTGTTTTAAAGATTTATTTACCGCCAGTATGAACAGGAGGAATGATAACAGCCACTACACAACTGTGTCAATGTACATATGGGCATATCACTTTAAAATGAAATAATGTGAACATGTGCTTTAAACAAAGACTTAGCAACTGCTGCTAAACATACAATCACACTGTATGTAATATTTCATATTCAGTTTGAAAATCATAACCCAAACCATCTGAATGCTGTTGATACAACTCCTACTCGATGCTAGATGATTCACAGCTGTTTTGCTTTCCTTACCTGACAGATGACTGAGTCATCTCACCATTTAGGGTCTAAACTAACAAAGGACTGAAGGAAACACCTAGTGACATTGCATTGGAGTTATATGTATCATGTACAGCAAAAATCATCTAACTAAAATGGAAGGAGTCTATAGTCATGTTTCCATTTAATCGACTTATCTCGACATTACCCAGCGGAGCTGTATGTGAGAATGCAAATGTCTATGTCAGATGGAGCTGACATCAAACAAGCTTTACCCACCCAGCTCCCTATTACAGAGTCTGTGTAATCTCAGATTATGCAGCTGGAGCTGAAAAAAAAATTCAAATGAATCTATAGTGCAATACCAGTTCAACACATGCCTGATTTTGTTCAGCTTTGTTCCGGGTTGAAATAGGACACAGAGCTGCACAACATTTATATGACTACATGTAGGAGATATATCATGCCCAGGCCTGCAAGGTGTGACAACATGGTTACAACAACAAATAACACACACTAGGAATGAGTCATGTCAAGCATTTTCAGCTATACAGTTAAATTCAACTGTAAATGTTATTATTACAAAGAAAAAGAACATCACCACACCTTGTGGAAAAAGAATGTGATAACATGACTGTATGTGTTATAAAGATAATAAAGTAGGTTTAGTCTGGCTTTAACTGAGTCAGATAGTTTAGCCTTTTTCCGCAGGAGAGAGAATATCAAGCCATTTTTGTCGTACAATTCACATATATCTTATAATCTACTTTATTTCCATTAAAAACCAGCAGTACGCATATATGATGGTCAAACCACAAAATAACCTCTTCGTGGTTTAACTTTCTTCCCTTTTTGTGCTTCAATTCACTTAGTGCCAGTATGATGAAAACTCAAACACAATCCCAACGTAATTTCTTTTGACCATTCCACTCCCCTTACTCTAAAACACAAAGTAACTGTGAGTCATTTGGAAAACAATCACATATGTGTGGTAACATATCAGACAGCAGTAAATACAGTAAGTCATGGCCAGACATTGTTAGCTTAAATCTTAAAATATGTTTTTAGGCATCTGCGAACAGTTTTAACTTTTGATCAGAAAAGTATTTGAATCTAATCCGCCAATAGTTGACACAGCAAACCTGAGGTAGGTTACACACCAGTTCTTTTTCTTCATTGTCTCTAAAGCTGTAATTACAGGTACGCAAAGTTTGTGAGAAGTTACAATGCTACCTTCAGTGATAATGCTTTTGCTGACACTTTCTTTGCTGACAGTTCAGATACAGCCCACCAGCTTCTGTAATGCTAACATAGTGCTGTGTGCTACAATTTCTTAGTTTATTTGACATTTAAGTGAACATTTTACATGGTGATAAATATGTGTCAATACGTTCAGTAGATGCTGTTCTATGATGAAGCCCACTGTTGTACACATTATAGATATGTGTCCATCTTTTAACCCTTTATGGGGCAAGTAACCATATTTAGTCATTTCCGCACACATTCAAAATGCCCTCCCCCTGCCTCCATTTGGAGTTGTGGAGTCATGTGGTTTTATCTCAGCCAATCAGGGGAGATCAAGCTGACAGATATTGACATCATGGCATCTGACCAATCAGCAGTGGCCTGGAGCACCTCAAACACAGCCATCTTGCAGAAATCATAAATATTGCTTTTTTGAACCTGGCTTCTCCCACAGCTATGGTAATAACATCATAACTAAACATGGTAAGTTCATGTAAATCACACATTATTTGGTTGAATAGTTGTGTTAAAGATTGAGATTGTTGTTATTTGCACAGCATTTCTTAAAATTAACTTGTTTGGTTGAAAGCTAAATGCACCACATTTGATCATATGCCCCGTTCACCTAAGACTAGCATGAGTGGCACAAGTGTCCATTTTTAGACATATGCCTTATGAATGTATGTTTTTTATTATAATTAAATGGCATACACAGGTGCTTATTGTTAGTGTGAGGCCTTGTACTGTGTGAATTGATTTTAATTACTCAATATTGGTTTGTGATAAAATATAAGTGGTACTAACAGTAATTATAATAGATTTTTCTGTTTTTATCGTGTTTTTATATTATCTATGTTAATACTCTTTTTTTTTTCCAGTAGATCTACATTACACTGTTACTGTTTTCCTTAACAAATAAATCAGAGTTGGCTTAATATTGACTTAAAAACATATTCCTTTTGCAGCTGTCTACTCGGCTCTTTTATGGGGAGAGGGATACCGTTATTGTTCCCGTAAACCCTGCCATCAGCGATGATGATGATAGCTCAGAGGAAGAAGACAACAATGTGACAGATCCCGACTTCCACCCACCCACAACCTGGACATTGATGGCCCTTCTGCCAAAAGGAAGTGCTTGCGGCCTGCAGTGGAGGTGCTTGTAGATGAGGACCTGGACGAAAATGATGACAATCAAGAGCCGGCACCAACGGCAAAGAGGCCCACCAACAAAAGGAAGCCAGGCAGAGGGTGACGCACCCCTGCCTGAATACCAGCACATTCCCCCTGACTTCATCCAAAGTCCATTTGATTATTTCAGCATTTACTTAAGTCATGAAGTAATCTCGCACATAACATATCAAACCAATTTATATGCAACCCAGATGAACATCACCTTTGCCACCACTGATGATGAAATTATGAACTTTGTGGCTCATAATTTCATCCTCAGTGGTGGCAAAGGTGATGTTGATGTTCTGGTTCCTGGGGTTCTGGCTTCCTTTTGTTGGTGGGCCTCTTTGCCGTTGGTGCCGGCTCTTGATTGTCATCATTTTCGTCCAGGTCCTCATCTACAAGCACCTCCACTGCAGGCCGCACGGACTTCCTTTTGGCAGAAGGGCCATCAATGTCCAGGTTGTGGGTGGGTGGAAGGAAGTTGGGATCTGCCACATCGTTGTCTTCTTCCTCTGAGCTATCATCATCATCATCGCTGATGGCAGGGTTTACGGGAACAACGGTATCCCTCTCCCCATAAAAGAGCCGAGTAGACAGCTGCAAAAGGAATATGTTTTTAAGTCAATATTAAGCCAACTCTGATTTTTAGAAATGCTATGCAAATAACAACAATCTCAATTTTTTTAACACAACTATTCAACCAAATAATTTGTGAGTTACATCAACTTACCATGTTTAGTTATGATGTTAAATGTATTTCTTGTATGACAGTCAAGCCAGTATCAGTAGCCTACCCCAAGACAGAGATGTCCCTAAATAAATGTTCCTTGCAGTTTTTGTGTGTTTTTCTCATATTTTTTAAAATTCACGCTCGGTAATTTTTTTGACCCTAGACGGGCAAGTGCTCATATGTGGTAACTTCATTGACCTTGATTTGTAATGCAAAGATGAAAAATATTGATAACTTTTTTTTTTTTTAAATGTCCTGTACCATCCCCCATTAGCTTTCTGAGGTTACAATTTAGAATTTCCAAAGATTTCAATGAGTGCCCTATAAAGGGTTAAAGCAACACTTTAGGTGCTTTCCGACCAGATAGTACTTGTACTAAGCCAAGTGGCCAGAGGGACTGGTAGGAGGGGTAAGGGAGTGACGCAAGCACGGCAACGGTCTTTATAGCATCGTCACTAGACCTTAGCGCCACATACAACAACAAATAATTATGCTAATACTTGTGCACTTTTCCTATATTAAATGCACGTCCATTCTCGTAGTAATTCACGTAATGTTTTGTTCAACACAGACGGGGCTTTATTATACTCGGAACACACCCCACCTCTGCCTGCTGCGCTGTGGACGTGTGTGGACGTGTGTGTGTGTGTGTGTGTGTGTGTGTGACGGCCGCAGGACACACTTGTGGAGTTTAACTCCGAAAAGACAGTTAACCACAGGTTCCCAATCTTATGATGGATATGTGTTGTGATATTTAAACAAACGAACCGTCAACGGCGAAATAAAAGCCTCTTATTGACAAGAGCGGTCTGAGAGACCTCCAGCTTACAGCGAGGTGTCTAAGCATGACTGGCCGAGCGACGAGCTAGAAGCCGGGGCAGGCGCCTGCTGGCTGTCGCCTCACTTGATGGAGCTTCTCAACTCTGAAAACTTTGAAGCAAATTGTCAATTCGGCATCAATTTACGCAAGACTGCCCTTTATTCGAAATCTAAACAGTTAATTTCTCGCCTAAAACGTTGTCAGAAGTGAATTTAATGATGAATAAGATGGTGAAAATTGTTAAAAATGTCCCGTTGTTGGTTGTTGCTCTGCCTGCAAGTTCCGAGTTGGCAGTGGGCGTGACTTATAAGTTTGACCAATCAAGTACACCTAGGAAAAGGGAAAAGACCCTGCTCTGAAGTAGGAGCTAAGAAAGTACGCTACAGCGGCCAGAGGAACTTAAAAATCCCCAAATTTTTCCTGTCGGAACATGACGAAAAAAGTGTTCTAGGAACATTTAGTTCTAAGAACTGCAAAAATCCCTCCGGTCGGAAAGCCCCTTATGTAACTTTTCCCACTTCGGTCCCCCTACAGGTTGTCTCATTGGAACTACAGCTGCAGCTAAAAGTTACATAACGATGGTGAGCATAAAAGATTACGTGCCTGCAGCAGCAGGAAATAGTGTAATGGACGAGGTTATTTCCAGAGGTCGACTCTTTTTATTCCACTGAAATTGATAGGGATTACTGAAAAAGACATGCATATTTCACAGTTTACAGCCTGATAAAAGCCCTGTATTGTTTTGTATCGCTGTGGTATCTCTTCCTTGGAAAATGATCAATACAGCCCAAAGGAGGTTCTCAGGAAATCTGCCCGAAATCTGAGCAACAGTAAAAAGTTGACTCATGCTTGTCGGATTCAGTGAATATAACCTCAAGTAACTCTCTCTCTCAGATTTTGGTTGTCTATGCACTGTAGTGCATGGAGTTATTTAACATTGACCATTGAGCTCCAACTTACAATTATTCTCCTGCAGTATGGCACGATCAGAGCTGTAGCCAATCAGTAGAAAAGATGCTTATGTTACACAAAATCTAAAGTATCCTATAAGAAAACTATAAATCATGGATTTTTCAACAACAAAAAAACCACAGGTGCATTTAAAAAAACGTAATAGTGTAATTACATAAGCCTGCAGAAAAATCAAAGAATACCCCTCCTTTAAGGCACAATATGTAATGTTTTAGATGTAACAATTCTGTTTTAACATGATGGTATTTGTGGACTTTCAAGGTGTTGAAGTAGCATTAAGTACTTTTGTCTTCCACGATGGTTCAGCTACACAAACAAACTTAAAATTATAGCAGTTTTTGCATCATGGTTAGCTTTTTCTTCACGAGACATCAAAACTAACTGCCTTGCCTATATTTTTCTGTTTTTTTAATTGTGTGGCAGGCTGCCATAGCTGAACTAGCAAAGGCTTTGTCGTAGCCAGAGGTCATTTAATTGATTTCATATCAACGTTGCACTGATCAATACAGGTCACAAAGTCCCCAGCTTCTCTTCAAAGGTCCACAGGCAAATATTCACACTATATGTAAAATAAACCCTTAAAGCACAGAAATAGCAATCTTTTGGCCAGCATCATCGCCATACTTACTTATAATTAGGGCTGTCAATCGATTAAAAATGTAATCTAATTAATTACATACTCTGTGATTAATTAATCAAAATTAATCGCATACATAATTAACGGTGCCTGAACCGATACTTTTTAAGACAGTAAAAAAAGAAAAGAAAAAAAAAGGGTACTAAACAACATTTGGTGACATTAAAGAACGGCTTGTTTATTGCTAAAGCCATATGGTCAAAATTAAATGATTTAATAATAATGTATAATAATAACAATAACTTATTTCACTAGTAAATTGCAGTTGAACGACAAAAACAACAACCAGATAGGAAAAGGACATTTACAATAACTTCAAATGCACCACAAGGCTGTAGTTTACCAGTTTCATTGAACGCACCGGCTGTGTTGTTTCTCCGACGGCAGCTGCAGATTGTTACATCCCGTGTGTTGAATCCTCTACAGTAAAACACAGTCACACTTTACACCGTTTAGCGTTAGCTGTCAGCATTTTAACCGTGTTTAATCCAGCTACTAGCTAGCGGTAGGCTAACGTTAGCTGCTGTCGAGTATTGTGTTAACTAGCGTCACATGCAGCGGGGTTTGTGTTTCCTGTATCGTCTGTTTCAGAGCATCAGAGAGAAGCGCAGACATATCAGTGGCACCAGATTTTCGTCTGTATGCAAACGTCAATATGGAATGGATTAATCTGCGTTAATTTTTATAACGCGTTATTTTTTCTCAGATTAATTAATCAAAATTAACGCGTTATTTTGACAGCCCTACTTATAATTAATTCATAGTCAAAGTTTAAGTTGACTTCTGCTATTGACATGTATTGATATACAACTTTACTTAAATTTTGACTATAAATATCAAATAAATGAATGGCGCACGACAGCTGCCTAGACTAACATGCCAATCACCTGACAACAAATTAATATTGCCCTGCAGAAATGTTTAGTTAAGAATTCCTCTGCCGTTGTGAACATGATTAGTTCTTGCTAAAGGTTTGCCACATAATAAAGCTTCTTAGGCAGGTACCTCTTATGCTGTCAACACTGCTGTCAGCTCTACTGACAAATGGTGTGAACACATTTTTTTTTAACTCCCAAACAGAGTAATTCTCATGTAGAACCAATTTAAAATACAAGTGTGACTACTGTCACTACTGCTAATAATGCACAGAGAGGAACAGTATAGCTACACTTCCAGCAGCTTTTGAGTCATTTTCTAATTTCTCACCACAGAGTCATTCAGTTGACCATGAGCACACAGAAAATACAAGTGAGCTTGTAATCTAAATGTTCAACTGCCCCGCACCTGCACTGGTAGTCAGGGTAAGGACGCACAGAGCAAAAACATATAAATATAAAACAAATGAATAAATACATTAATAATTTAATTTCCCTGAAATAATTAATTGTATCAGAAACCACATACAGCAGGGTGGGCTGGCAGTAAGATGCCATGTGTGGAAGGTTTGCAGGAGTGACTGCCCCTTTCTGATCCAGAGGCCCTTCACTCAGACCCCTCCACTCACAAACACATACAGTATAAACGTGTTTCATCTGAGGTTATGCAAAGCAATAAAAATCCTAACTGCTTTGTATCTAACATGGCAAACCCATGCTCTGAACTCCACAGAAATGGCAAGTGATAATTGGCAATGACTGGAACGAAAGTATAAAAGATTTAGAAAAGTTGGAATACAGGATATCTTTCAAAAACAGAAACCTTGCATGTACAATGAAATAAAAAGGCTACAAAACAGGACCGTCGTGCTTTTGGCCACAGCCAAGCATGTTCTCACAGTGGTCAAATGTCATGCAGGTTTGTACTGAGAATTGTTTTTTTAAGTGTGGATTTGTACAGAAGTTCAAATATGTTGATTGCTCAAATACATAAACAGTACTTGAAGTATGACTTAGGTTTGACTGCTGAAAAGCTTAGAAACAGTAGGGACATGATGTAAAAAAAACACTAATAAATTCAAAAATGAATTTTCATGGGGAAAAAAATTACAGAAGATTAACTCAAGAGTATAAGAACCCCTTAAAGTCCAATTTGTGGCTATGAGACCAGTGTGCAGCTTAGGTCTCTTTAGTGAAAGAATAAGAATTGTGTCTTTCATCTCCTCACTGCCAATGTTCCCAACACCAGCATGGAAATATTGTCATACTGGCACTTGCAGGCTCAATAATCACTGAGCATGTTGAGACAGACAAACAGGTCTTTATATAGACCAATTGTCTTTCATGTCTCTCCTTAGCAAGTCTGAGCTGTGCAGCTCAGGAAACACACACATTGCTAGTCCACACACATACAGGATGACCCCAGTAACTAGGAACAGGATACAAGTGAAAATGTGATGGACAGGAAGTGGGGAGGCGGCTGACATCATATAAAGAGACAGAGGGATTTCTCCCTCCCGTCTCCTGTTTCAGTCAGGCAGAAGCAGACTCCCAAAGACCTACGAGCCACTGGGCCCTTGCCTGAATGGGCTCCCTGGCCCCTGGCGATGGGGTATGGGTTCAGGCTGGGGAGAGGGGTTGGCTGGATAACTGCAGGTTGGATGCAGCATTCAGGCCTGTGTCAAACAGCTGACAGTTGTGTTGGCTTTGAATCAGGCAGATCCAGCAGAGCCTGGACAGTCACACCCACCCTCACCAGACCGCGCTCTTCTAGGATGTGATGGGGCAGACACAGCTTGTCCTGAGTTAGCAGAGAGGCGTCTTTTGTTATTTACACTGAGCAAAAAAGACAGGTGTGGCTTACGTTGTTTCTCTCCTCCGTCATTATTTATAGGGTTGTTCAAATTCCCAAAAAAAAACATACTTACCTCTAATGGTATCTAACCCTGCCAATAGCTTAGGTTTTATGTGCTGAGGTTTTAAGATATTGATCTATACTATGATATCATCATAGATTATGTGGCTGTGTTATGTTTAATTAAAAAACATTTTTTTGGAAAACCTGTGACTTTCTCAAAGATCTTTGTAGCTTACTGAAGCACATTTATGAGATTTTCTTCACAGTAACAGCACACTGCTTAATTTTCTATAATACTGATTTGACATCATCACTTTGTCATAGATCAGTACACTCAAAACAAACAAAAAACATAATTTCTTTTAGACAGTTTTGTAGCAGTGGGTTTAAAATATTTGTGAGATTTGTGAAGCAAAACAAATGGCTGTACGGATTTGATTATTCATCATATATATATATATATATATAAAATATTATATTATATATTGTCCATTGCAGATTTGTCCAATATTATAGACATATATATACACACGTTGCTCAACTTCAACTGGTAATTTTCTAAATCTAAAAATTCAAGTCATGTCAAAACAATTTAGTTGCTAAAACAGGATTGGTGAAATTCAAGCACTAAATTTCATAAATATATATTTATATATAATCGTTTTCAAGTAACAATTTGAATACCGTACTTATATGTCAGGCAGATCTTGCCAAAGGAAATGATAATAAATGTTCTTTTTATTTCCATCGGCTATGAGATACATACACATAATATCATAATAGCCTTACCTGTGTGACACCCAGCTTTTTACAGGCATCCAAAAAGTTCTCCACATTCCTACGGCATTTAGCCATGCTAAGCTTTGGCTGGAAGACAGGATATCAATCATGTTAGAAATTAAAAGCAGTACACAAGGTTATTTATTCTCACTTCATTCTTCAGATCTCACCAACTGTTATTTGCGATTTGAAATAAAAAGAACCCTTTTAGGATTTTCAGTGTGCTTACCACTGCGGGAGACGGCACGTGGATGCTGGCGACAGACCGAGGACAAATGTGATTAGCTAAATGGCAAAGGACAACCCCATCCATCAGAGCAGCTCCAACATCGTCTGGGAGCAACACCTTCAATCTGGACTCAATGTTCTGGAAACACATTAACAATGACCTCATAACATCACAATATTTATACTTTATATATACACTGTATTCTGTATTATTTACATTGAGTTTAAGAACTTGTAGACTTGATGTGAGCACTTGTAGAATACTATGTGCGAACTTGTAGAACAAAAATCTGAACTTGTATAAAATATTCACACACGTGTTCTGAATTTAAAGTCACAGAAACAATTTTACAAATGTGTAGATTGATATTTCCATAAATACAATGACAGCTGCAAACTTGTAATGTAACATTTACTCATGGAGCCAATGAGAATTGAGTGAGTGAGTTGTTTTTTGCCGCTGTTGTTATTTCACATTTCAACCGAGTCTGCCATTTCCTTGGATTTGAGCTGACAAAACAAATGTGGTGGCACATTACTGGGGTGAAACAAGCAACCAACTAAAAGATGAGGATGATTCAAAGAAAAGTAAAAGAAGACATTTGAATACCATGTGGACAGTTGGCTACAACTGCAAGGTTCATGAGTGGCTGAATTACAAACACGAGTGTGTGAATATTTTCTATCTAGTGAAAATGTCAACATACAAGTTCAGATTTTTGTTCTACACATTCTCACATTTTGTACCATATTTACCTTCATACATTTAGTGTGTTTAGAGTGTTTCCAATACACCTGAGGAGTTGCTATTTTTGGTTCTGGTATTTATTACCTGACGTCTCTAAGACTGAGCCCAGCTGCAGATCATTAAAAGGTGTGCATGTCTGGAGTAAACCCAGATTTAGTTGTAATTCAACTTTTTGGTCACTACTTATTCTTTCATGTTTTGTTAAAAAACATATTCACTACTAAATCACATTAGTCGTTAATACTCAGCTTAAATATGCAGTGCACAGATCATATTAAGCAGAGATAACAAAGGATGTTAAGTTTCTGTATGGGAGGGGCGGGGTCATTTGAACTGTTTCAACTTTGAACTGCAAAGGCTCATGAGAAGAAAAAAAACATGTTCGGAACGGTCTCTGTCCTAGTTAAAGTGTGTTTTAATAATGTTCTGTTAATGTTTTGGGTGTGCATTTATGTCATCTGGGTTTTAGTTTTGTATGGTTGATTTAGTGTTCATGTTTTTCTACATTTATTGTTGCACCATGACCGAGACCTGGGGGGGGAGAGAGATGGGATCTAGGCAGTGAATAGAAATTTAAGGAGCTATACACAGATTGAAAACTAGAAACTCTTTTTGCTGAGTGAAACTTGTCATGTAGTACAATACATTAGGAAGTCTACATGGTATCTGTGTATGGTCCTTTCTGTGAATTTGGAGCAAATGTATTGAATACATTGTCCTTTGAACTAGGTTGTCATAAAGGAAAAACAATAATTATATATTTCTTGAGTATTAATGGCCTAAATAGCCTAACATTTGGTATTCATAATTTTAATTTGCATGTTTAAAGCTATAGTGCGTAGTTTCTGCCTCCCCCAAGAGGAATTCTAAGTAATAAGACACCCCCACCCCTCCTCCACGCAGCTGCTAGTAGAAAAGGAGGACACAGAGGATTAAAAAAACATGGACTCTTCAGAAGAGGTAATTATCTTCACTCGAAAGTCGCCGGACAACACATTCTTCTGAACATAGCCGAGTTTTGTTGAGCTGATAGTCTTAATTAGCTTTGTAGCTTGTCTACTGCATCGACATACCGATCTGTGTTAATACAACTTGACCTGTTAAGTTTCACCTTGTGTAAAAACTTAGACGGTTTAGGGCAAGGGATTTCCACGCAAACTTCTAGTAAAATCAACTAATTTACAGTGTAAATAAAGTGCAAGCGAGGTGTATTTTGCTGCTGAAAGTGGAATATTAGTTAAATAGAAGACATTTCTGGAACCTTTCGTGCACTCTTCCCACAAAAGGAAGGCTACACTATGTGAGGAAATATGAGTTGAATAGCCTGATATTGTCAGCTCAACAAAAAGACCAGTGACTGAAACCACATGGTCATGGGACATTTTTGGTAGTTCCTTTGACCAAAAAACTATGACCTACTTATTGACTTTTATTTGGCTGATAGCTCAGTTACATGACCTGAGTATGGAACTTTTGTCACGTGATAACAGGTGGTCATATGTAGGGGAAGATGGTAACTCTGATGGTCTTTTTTCAAAGATGTTGTCTGGATGGCCTCCTACTCTTTCTTCAGCTGTTATCGGACTCCTGGTCAGTAACCTTTGACCCCTTCACAGTCAATGCTGTGACCCATTTTGGTCTCTCTCTCTCTCTCTCTCTCTCTCTCCAAACTGGCTATAGTCTCTGTCCCTCTGCATGTGTCCAACATCTATTAGTATACATTTCCCTTCTTTCCTCCCATATTTTGCACCTCTAAATGGGATATTTATTTATTTAACTGAATTCAGCTGAATTTGTCTCAACATACTTCAGTGCCTAAAAGGTTCTTTATGATTGACTTCCCGAAGTAGCATAGTCATATACCAAAGGGGTGTCATCTATCACAGTAGGTGTCGCAAGATTAAATATCAGGATGCTATCTGTCACCAAAAGAAAGCATGTTTGTTCTTGTGCATGATGGTGTGTAGGCTCTGTCATTAGCCAAGTCCAGGTCCTGTAGCTACTTGGCCAGAGTCCAACACATGTTCTCTGTTTGTCATCATAATCCAGTCAATGAGGAGCAGGAATAGGATGTGAGACATGATGCGTTGTCACATCAGGTTGGCTTTGACAGTAGATCTTAGTTTCATAATGATTTTGTAAGGAATTCTATTGATGTTTATGATCTACTATGTGGTGTTTTTGTGCACACTATCAAACACTTTAATGCTTTCTCCATAATGTTGGACAAACAAAAGGGTTGTTCTGCTCCCAGCATTGCTTAATGGTCTTTTCTAAATGTGAAACTCTGGTCAGTGAATGGAATTTGACCTTCGTTGTAGTTTCCATTCAAAACACTTTCCTTGGAAGTAGTGTAATCTCTCACCAGCGATGACAATGATTTTATTGAGATAGAAAGTTCATTCAGTCAAGACTCAAGACTTGACTTCTCAGTGAAGGTCCAGGGGCAAGACCTTTAAGCTGACATGGACAAGAAGGCCTGGTCTAACTTTTTGTGAGAGAAGTCAGTGGCGGGTTTCCCAGGAAAGTGATGTCTCTTCTATTACGCCTGTGCATTCCTTTTCTTGCTGTTGTTTCTTCTCAGTTTTAAAGCTATAGTGCGTAGTTTCGGTCTCCCCCATGAGGAATTCTAAATAATGAGAACAAAACTGTCGGCACATCCACATGATACAAGCCTTCAATGACCGAGCACCCGCCTCACCCCTCCTCCACGCAGTTGCTAGTAACCAAGGAGGACACGGAGGATTAAAAAAACATGATGAACTCTTCAAAAAAGGTCATTATCTTCACTCGAGTTTCTGTGCGCGAAAGTTGCCGGACGACACCAGTTTCTGAACACAGCCATACTGAGAAATACACAAAGAGTTTTGTGGAGCTGATAGTCTTAATTAGCTTTGTAGCAACTCATTTGGCAATGGCTTGAATGTAACGGACGTCCGTTAATATCAAAAAGTTACGCACTAAAGCTTTAACTCAGCTCATAACTACAGTATAGGAAATTCCTACGAATCTGTAAATAATGTTAGCTTGCTTCAGGGATATCAGGTCATCTCAACCTGTGAAATGGCCTGAAGACATGAAGTCCAACATTTATTAACTCAGTGATCTCATACGTTGCAGCTTTCTCTGTCTAATTAACAAAGTGCACAAAAGCGTTCTTTGGTCTCTCCCAGCACATTACCTCATGTCTCTATCCTTGTTCTTCTAGACAATCTTGGTCACCTTAGGCTTTCCTTCTCCTATCTTATTTGGTTATCTTTTGATTTTAAGCCAAGGACACAATGCTCTTTTCACATAGTTTAGGTGTGCCTGACAGTTTCCAACTTGCTGCTTTTTTTTCTATACAGACATCTTGCTAACAAATACTCAGCTTCTCTCACCTCTCACCTGTTTTTGTTTGTCCAGTTTAGGATGTCAGCTTGCCATCACTTTTGTTTTTATGGTGTGACCCTTCTGAACTGACAGATACTTGTAATTTTACATAAGTTTAAACTTGAACCAACCAAGCTGTGGCTGCAGCAGATAGAATGTTTTCAAGCACTCTATTATATTAAAGTCTGCATGTGAAAATTATCCTGTGGAGTTTTGGACCTCTGTTGTTTGTCACACTATTCCACTGACTCATAGGTGGCAGTAATGTGCCAAGATGTGCAGCCATGTGCCAACAGAGACAGGGAAGAAGGCGAGCTAGTAAACATAGATAAGATGAAAACAGCAGGGCTTAATTTGAGCCGGAACACGCCCGAACATGTTCCAGCACCTCCGACATTGGATCCGGAACCTTTTTTTATTGGATCCGGCACCTCCTGTGTGAAAAAATCGAGGAAGGGATGAAGTGACCCTGCCCGGAGGAAGCCCGGGGGCCCCCGTCTGGAGCCAGGCCCAGATGGAGGGCTCGTCAGCGAGCGTCTGGTGGCCGGGTTTGCCACGAGCCCGGTCGGGCACAGCCCGAAAAAGCTACGTGGCGGACATCCCTCCATCCCATGGGTCCACCACCTGTGGGAGGAACCGCTGGGGTCGGGTGCGCTGCCACATGGGTGGCAGTGAAGGTCAGGGGGCCTCGACGGACCAGACCCGGGCAGCAGAGGCTGGCTCTGGGGGACGTGGAATGTCACCTCTCTGTGGGGAAGGAGCCGGAACTTGTGCGGGAGGTGGAGCGCTACCGGTTAGATCTGGTGGGGGCTTACCTCTACGCACAGTCTTGGTTCTGGAACCATACTCCTGGATAGGGGTTGGACTCTTTTCTTCTCCGGAGTTGCCCAGGGTGTGAGGCGCCGGGCGGGTGTGGGGATACTCACAAGCCCCCGGCTGAGCGCCGCTACGTTGGAGTTTAACCCGGTGGACGAGAGGGTCGCCTCCCTACGCCTGCGGGTTGTGGGGGAAAACTCTGACTGTTGTTTGTGCATATGCACCAAACAAGAGTTCAGAGTATTCGGCCTTCTTGGAGACCTTGAGTGGAGTCCTGCATGGGGCTCCAGTTGGGGACTCCATAGTTCTGCTGGGGGACTTCAACGCGCACGTGGGTAATGATGGAGACACATGGAGAGGCGTGATTGGGAGGAACGGCCTCCCTGATCTAAACCAGAGTGGTTGTTTGTTGTTGGACTTCTGTGCTAGTCATGGATTGTCTATAAATCGAACACCATGTTCGAACATAGGGATGCTCATAAGTGTACTTGGTACCAGAGCACCCTAGGCCAAAGGTCAATGATCGATTTTATAATCGTTTCATCTGATCTGAGGCCATATGTTTTGGACACTCGGGTGAAGAGAGGGGCTGAGCTGTCAACCGATCACCATCTGGTGGTGAGTTGGGTCAGGGGGTGGGGGGAAGACTCTGGACAGACCTGGTAAGCCCAAAGCGGGTAGTGCGGGGTAAATTGGGAACGTCTGGAGGAGGCCCTGTCCGACAGACTTTCAACTCACACCTCCGGCGGAGCTTTTCGTGCATCCCTGTGGAGGCTAGGGGGCATTGAACCCGAGTGGACAATGTTCAAAGTTTCCATTGCTGAAGCTGCGGTGAGGAGCTGTGGTCTTAGGGTCTTAGGTGCCTCAAGGGGCGGTAACCCACGAACACCGTGGTGGACACCGGTGGTCAGGGAAGCCGTCCCGACTGAAGAAGGAGTCTTTCCGGGATATGTTATCCCAGACGACTCCGGAGGCAGTTGCAAGGTACCGAAGGGCTCGAAGGGCTGCAGCCTCTGCCGTGAAAGAGGCAAAGCAGCGTGTGTGGGAGAAGTTCGGAGAAGACATGGAGAAGGACTTTCGGTCGGCACCAAGGTGCTTCTGGAAAACCGTTCGCCACCTCAGGAGGGGGAGCGGGGGAACCATCCAAGCTGTGTACAGTAAGGATGGGACGCTGTTGACCTCAACTGAGGAGGTAATAGAGGCGGTGGAAGGAGCACTTTGAGGAACTCCTAACCGACTATCACGCCCTCTATGGTAGAGGCAGAGCTGGAGGATGAGGGGGGATTGGCATCAATTTCCCTGGTGGAGGTTGCTGAGGTAGTTAAACAACTCCACAGTGGCAAAGCCCCAGGAATTGATGAGATCCGTCCAGAAATGCTTAAAGCTCTGGGTGTGGAGGGGTTGTCTTGGTTGACACGCCTCTTCAACATTGCGTGGAAGTCTGGGGACGGTGCCTAAGGAGTGGCAGACCGGGGTGGTGGTTCCCCTTTTAAAAAGGGGGGACCAGAGGGTGTGTGCCAATTACAGGGGTATCACACTTCTCAGCCTCCCGGTAAAGTCTACTCGAAGGTGCTGGAAAGGAGGGTTCGGTCGATAGTCGAATCTCAGGTTGAAGAGGAACAATGCGGATTCCGTCCTGGTCGTGGAACAACGGACCAGATCTTTACTCTTGCAAGGATCCTGGAGGGAGCCTGGGAGTATGCCCAACCAGTCTACATGTGTTTTGTGGATCTGGAGAAGGCGTATGACCGGGTGCCCCGGGAGATACTGTGGGAGGTGCTGCGGGAGTACGGGGTGAGGGGTCCCTTCTCAGGGCCATCCAATCTCTGTACGACCAAAGCGAGAGCTGTGTCCGGGTTCTCGGCAGTAAGTCGGACTCGTTTCAGGTGAGAGTTGGCCTCCGCCAGGGCTGCGCTTTGTCACCAATCCTGTTTGTAGTATTTATGGACAGGATATCGAGGCGTAGTCGGGGTGGAGAGGGGTTGCAGTTCGGTGGGCTGGGGATCTCATCGCTGCTTTTTGCAGATGATGTGGTCCTGATGGCATCATCGGCCTGTGACCTTCAGCACTCACTGGATCGGTTCGCAGCCGAGTGTGAAGCGGCTGGGATGAGGATCAGCACCTCTAAATCGGAGGCCATGGTTCTCAGCAGGAAACCGATGGAGTGCCTTCTCCAGGTAGGGAATGAGTCCTTACCCCAAGTGAAGGAGTTCAAGTACCTTGGGGTCTTGTTCGCGAGTGAGGGGACAATGGAGCGGGAGATTGGTCGGAGAATCGGCACAGCAGGTGCGGTATTACATTCAATTTATCGCACCGCTAGACGAAAAGAGAGCTGAGCCAGAAGGCAAAGCTCTCGATCTACCGGTCAGTTTTTGTTCCTACCCTCACCTATGGTCATGAAGGCTGGGTCATGACCGAAAGAACAAGATCCAGGGTACAAGCGGCCGAAAATGGGTTTCCTCAGGAGGGTAGCTGACGCCTCCCTTAGAGATAGGGTGAGAAGCTCAGTTATCCGTGAGGAGCTCGAGTAGAGCCGCTGCTCCTTTGCGCCGAAAGGAGCCAGTTGAGGTGGTTCGGGCATCTGGTAAGGATGCCCCCTGGGCGCCTCCCTAGGGAGGTGTTCCAGGCACGTCCAGCTGGGGAGGAGGCCTCGGGGGAGACCCAGGACTAGGTGGAGGGATTATATCTCTAACCTGGCCTGGGAACGCCTCGGGATCCCCCCAGTCGGAGCTGGTTAATGTGGCCCGGGAAAGGGAAGTTTGGGGGTCCCCTGCTGGAGCTGCTACCCCCGCGACCCGACCCCGGATAAGCGGATGAAGATGGATGGATGGATGGACCTCCTGTGTCAACATGAAAAATTCGCCTAAATGAAAAAAAATAAATTACTGTTTGTGTAGTGTTCAATGTTGTTATCTGTTCTTGTCTTTATTCCCCATTGAAGTTCCACAAAAATCTTGTGTTTGCATTTTCAATGCGTTTTGAGGTGAATTTTCAGGGTAAGACAGAGTGGGGAGACGGACGGAGGGAGGGGAGGCACTTCAACAGTCCGACTTTCAAACGAACAATAAAAGGTTGAAAGCATATCTCAGAGTGGATCTGAATTATTCTAACGGCGCGTCATATAGGTGATTGTTCCCTGACTCAACCTCTCGGCGGCTTATGGAGGTTGCAAAGAAGCCGCTACATATGTCATAGGACATACTGGACTCCTCAGAAGAGATACGTCTCTAAAGTCATTATCACTCCCTATTGCACGTTCTGTCAACCTGAACAAACTGGAACTTTCCTGCACATGGTCTGGGAGTGTGAACCGGTGCACGAGTTCTGGAATAAAACAACGTCAATAATATCTGATGTGATAGGATGTTGAATTCCTACTGACACGGTTGTTTTGTTACTTAATGATGACTCTAAACTATACCTGCTTGAGAGACGAAAGTTTGGCTAGCCGGCTCAACCGCAACCAAGAAAATGATAGCTCAACGCTGGCTTCCCCCACTCGCTTTGTATAAAACAGTGGTTGGCGTATTTTCTAGACATAGTTATGCTTGAGCTCTCTACAGCAAGGATTAACAAAGCCAAATCATCGACTATAGATCTATGGAAAAACGCAGCAGCACAAGTATCAGCCTAATGACCTCAGCGTCACAAGAATTAGAGGAGAGTGACTAGGCAAGGTGTGATTTCTGTTTTTGTTTTTGCTTATTTGTTTAGTTTTGTTTTCCTCGAGACCGCAGAGGGTAGGGGGGAAGGAGAGGGTTTTTGTTCTTGTTCAATTGTGTTTATCTGTTCTGTATGTTCAAAATATAAAAATAATAAAAAAATTTATCAAAAAAAAAGAAGCTAAGTTTGGTGCCTCAAACAACGTTGAAGGGAATTGAAGTGGTGACTCATCTGTTATGAAGAAGTACGGATAGGATTAAGCACATACTGTACTTATTGAATATAAGGTAGGTAAACTCGACACATTGGAATGTTAAATGCATGTTCACACAAAAACAAATTCTAAAGTAGGTTCCTATTTGACACTTTACAGAATCATTCTGTCATTCAACGGACTGTCTGTAAATGGTAAGCTCTTTTCAAAACATGATCTTTCTCTTTCTCCTTCTAAGCCTAATGATGCTTATTTCTGTTTATGCAAAGCAGTCCTACTATAGGGCTGATACAAAGTACAGTGTGACACAACTTCTTAGAAACAAAGACGTAACTTGAAGGTATAAACACTAGAAAAAAAAGCAGGATCTGGCAGGCTTTGGACGGTGAAGGACTCAATGTTTTGTGCAGAATACAAAGGCATAAACAATTTGTGAAACTTCTGACCTGCCGTAAGAGTCCTATCTGTTCAATTTCCTCTCTCAAGTGCTCCATCTTCCTCCTCATAGTGAAGCTGGGGTCTGTCGAGCTGTACTCCTGGCGGCTTCCTCTGGTGAAGGCTGAAATAATAGATGAATTGTTCTGAGTTCCAGATTACACACAGTGAGATGCAAAGAGGAAGCTAAAATCCGAGACAAAGCTACTAATGACTTTCCTAGCAGATCAACCGCCACCTGAGATCTAATACAAGTCAGTGTGAATACAGTTACACAGATTCTACTCCTGCTTTCCAGGAAAGTCTTTTCTCTTATTGGGCCTAAAACCAAAGCCCTACATCTGATGATGTCCAAGCAGGAAATCTGGATATTATCTGTCTCATCAGGAAAAAGGTGACACCGCTATGAAACTAAACTACATTGTATAGAAAACAAATATCTTTGCATCTTCACTTCCATGGTTTCTAGAAATTGTCGAAGTGTGATTCACACTTCTGGCATCACTTTTTATCTTTAGTTATCATACTACAACATAGTATGATCAAATACATATCCCTCAAAAAAGAAAATTTAAAAAGGTTCTTCTCTAAAGAAGTTTTGTTAGAATTGCATCCCACACAAATCCATGCACCCCATTGGTTCCTTTGTTTCTGGAAACGCAGCTTCTACAATATATGATATGAATGTTTTCCAAATATGTTCTTTTACATATGTGACACTATTGAAAGAGGGTAATGATAAGAGATGAATTTTCCTCTTATTTTAAAACAAATTCACTATTTCACTCTTACCTACTCAGGCAGTCATCTAATCGTCATCTTCCCAAACATGTTACAAACACAGGTCAATTTTCAGTCAGATAAAGGGGCTCTAACTCTTTTTCTTTTTTGGTTAAAATAACATATTCCTTACAGTTCTGAAGAGAAGCAAGAAAGAAAATGTTTTCAAGTACAGTACATAAGTACAAAATTGAGTGGGACGTTATACTCTACTACATTTAAGGGGGAAATACTGTACTTTTTAATCAAATACATGTATTTGACAGTTATAGTTACTAGTTACTTTATCAATTAAGATTGTACATACAAAGCATATGAAGAGTCCATAAAATATGATGTATTATTAAACCTACATTGTGTAATTTTTTGAGTTGATTCTTAGCAAAAACCCCTTTGTTCTTTCACAAATATGTACTCATTCACGTGTAATTACTTCCACCAACTAATCAAAGTATTCTCCTACATACATAGGAGCGACTCGCTCCAATGACGGCCGCCATGTAGCGCCTCCATCTTTAAAATACATTAGCCAAAGAGGGACATACTGTTGTGGTTGTGTATATTTCTGTTGCTGTTTCCTGTTTTGTATATTGATTGTTGTGATGGTGTATCATTCTGAGGATTGTTTGTGTTTCTTTTTGGATTGTGTAGTATTCTGCTGATGGTGTACGTTTCTGTTTATCCTGTTTTGATTGTCTTCTGAATAATTTATTTTTCTGTTTCCTGTTTATTTTGGTAGTCTGGTTTTCTGTCTCGTTTTACTTCCTGTGTTTTCCCGCCTGTCTTATTGTCCTGCCCCGCCCTGATGTGTTTCACCTGCTGTATCACCTGTCCCTTGTTTGCTCATTACCTCTTGTATTTAGCCTCTGTGTTCCCTTTGTCTTGTGTCAGATCATTTTGTGTTGGTTCCTGTCGTCCCGCCCTGTGTCAGTTTGAGTCAGTTTCTGTGCTTCCTGTATTTCCCCGGTTTTTCTACTTCCTTTGTTTTTTTGGATTCCCGGTTCTTTTTTTACTACACTCTGGAATTAGTTTTTTGCCTGCTGCAGCTCTCAGGACTCCCTTGGTTTATCAGTATCTTGTTTTTTTGGTCTAATAAATCCTCAACTCAAACTTTCTCCTGCCTGCCTGCCTGCTCTCTGCGATTGGGTCCTATTATTCCCTGCTACGTAACACATACCTCCGCATTTCGGCCCTCTTACACCTATTGGCACCATGATGAATGCAAGGTGGAGATTACTCGCCAGGGAAGCAAAAAAGAGAATTAAAACGACAACGCAACAGGCAAAGCAACCAGACCAAAGTTAATATTGGAGTGGCTAGAACAGCTGCGTGTAAACGATGGAGAGAGCTAATTTCGGGTTCGGCCACCGTAGGAGGAAGAGCTAGAAAGTAATATTCAGTTGGTTGTCATATACAATTTCACCGCTAGATGGAACTTAACGTCATGGATCCCTCTGCACCGAAAATAATAAAGTTTGGCTATAAGGATTACACATCTGACCAGGCAAAGAAGAAACGAACGGCAGTTTGCAAGGTCTGCAGTACAAAAAGTTCCGATGTCAACCACCACCACGTCGAATTTCATCAGACACTTCAAATCGGGAGAGATTCAGGTTCCAGTCCCCTTACTCAGCTGAACCATTATTTGGACTTTGAGATGGACAGAACTCCCTTCAGTGTTGGGCCATGAATAAGCACACCCTCCCCTCTTTGTTCAAGGTGGCGGTAAGAGCGTAAAAACTAGGCACACACATACATACATATTACACACACAACACAAACTGCACTCTTACTTCAGTACCCCACCTTAAAATATCTTGGCTTCAGCCTTGGGTTCAAATGAAGCACTTCCTCATCATTTATACAAGCTGCACTTTTATATTTTTTATTAGTGGAAGCTAACTGCACATACTATATACTCATTTAGCTAATCCCATTGATTTGAAGGTATCTTAAGTAGGGCTGTCAATCGATTAAAAAATGTAATCTAATTAATTACATACTCTGTGATTAATTAATCGCAATTAATCGCATACATAATTAACGGTGCCTGAACCGATACTTTAAGAAAGTAAAAAAAGAAAAAAAAAAAAAAAAGGGTACTAAACAACAGTTGGTGACATTAAAGAACGGCTTGTTTATTGCTAAGGCCATATGGTCAAAATTAAATGATTTAATAATAATGTATAACAATAACTTATTTCACTAGTAAATTGCTGTTGAAGGACAAAAACAACAACCAGATAGGAAAAGAACATTTACAATAACTTCAAATGCACCACAAGGCTGTAGTTTACCAGTTTCATTGAACGCACCGGCTGTGTTTTTTTTTTTTCTTCTCAACCAGCTGTGTTGTTTCTCCGACAGCAGCTACAGATTGTTAGATCCCGGTGTTGAATCCTCTACAGTAAAACACAGTCAAACTTTACACCGTTTAGCATTAGCTGTCAGCATTTTAACCGTGTTTAATCCAGCTACTAGCTAGTGGTAGGCTAACGTTAGCTGCTGTTGAGTATTGTGTTAACTAGCGTCACATGCAGCGGGGTTTGTGTTTCCTGTATCGTCTGTTTCAGAGCATCAGAGAGAAGCGCAGACATATCAGTGGCACCAGATTTTCGTCTGTATGCAAACGTCAATATGGAATGGATTAATCTGCGTTAATTTTTTTAACGCGTTATTTTTTCTCAGATTAATTAATCAAAATTAACGCGTTATTTTGACAGCCCTAATCTTAAGTAAAAGAGACTGTTTACTACTGATAAATGATAAATGCTTGAGTAAGTGATGATTTTTTTTCTCCTAAATGTAATTTTCAAACGATTTGCTATATATAATTTTTTTATTTTGACTTGAGCCTTTGGATTTATCAAGTCAAATGGTTTACACCCTTTTTAGTATTTATTTCTTGCTTGTTTGTATGTTTGTTTATTTATTTATGAAGGGACAATGTACATTAATTAACATGAGCACTTAAGTCTAACATGTAAATGGGCCAGATTAAGCCATGCTCATTTTCATCTCCAGTCCCCGGCAGGTTGATGACATTAAAAGTAAACATACAAGAGCACATAAACATATAAACACAAATAAAAGCAGTAAGCTCAGATCCATAAGCACATAAACACAGATAAAAGCACATAGGCAAAAACAAATAGTAAAACAAACTATCATCTCAGATTATGACAGTATATTAGATTGACCACTACTGTTTTATAGATTTGGAGAAAAACTTGAGAGATGTGAGACGTGTGTTGCTTAGGTCTGTGGGTATAGTGTTCTAGGTATGTGCTGCTCAATTGGAAAAGCTGACCGTCCAAAGGTTCTTTTTCTATGTGGTATTTTACAATCCCCTGGTTTTATGGTCTACACAAACACATAGTTTTCTGTCTGTAAGGTATGATTTTATCCTTTTTAGTACATTACCTGAAAAATGTAACTTTGATAATTTGGTAATTAGAACATGATGATTGATTGTATCAAATGCTTTCTTTTGATCAATGAAGACAGCCGCTACCATCCCTCCCTTGTCCAATTTAGCCTTAATATTTAACAAAACAACTAGCAGTTTTCCGTGGAATGATGTTTTCAAGAACCCAATTTGCATAGGATGCAATTCTTATTTATAGGACGCAATTATTAATTGCATAGGATGCAATTCTTTATTATCTTCAGAAATGTATTAAAAAGAAGTCATACACATGAGCATGGACTGTTGTCATGCTTGATGTGAATTACCTCACATACATGCAGAGGTGCAATCACACAATTCCACCACTAGTGTTGTAGCCAAGTCACCAAGTGTCGAGTCCGAGTCAAGTATCCAGTCCCCAGTGTTCAAGTCCAAGTCCAAGTCTGAGTCACCAAAGAAGAGTCAGAGTTGAGTCACCATTACCTAAGTTTGAGTCCGAGTCACAAATCAAGAGTCCAGAGAATAGCGACTTGAGTCTGACTCGAGTCCAGGACTCGAGTACTCCATAAAAGTCGTCCAAAACTTTCGATTCCAACTTCCGAGTCGTATTTCATGAATGCTCGAGTCAGATTTCATAAATCCTGGAGTCCAGGGTTTCCTGCAGCACTTTGCAGTTTAGGCGGCCCGCCTTGACAACATGCGCATTCCGCCTTAACTGAGTCTTAAAAAAAAATATATATATATATATATATATATATATATTAGGGCGGTCAAAATAATGTGTTAATTTTGATTAATTAATCTGAGAAAAAATAACAAGCTAAAAATATTAACGCAGATTAATCCATTCCATATTGACGTTTGCATACAGACGAAAATCTGGTGCCACTGATATGTCTGCGCTTCTCTCTGATGCTCTGAAACAGACGATACAGGAAACACAAACCCCGCTGCATGTGACGCTAGTTAACACAATACTCAACAGCAGCTAACGTTAGCCTACCACTAGCTAGTAGCTGGATTAAACACGGTTAAAATGCTGACAGCTAACGCTAAACGGTGTAAAGTTTGACTGTGTTTTACTGTAGAGGATTCAACACCGGGATGTAACAATCTGCAGCTGCCGTCGGAGAAACAACACAACTGGTTGAGAAGGAAAAAAAAAAAACACAGCCGGTGCGTTCAATGAAACTGGTAAACTACAGCCTCGTGGTGCATTTGAAGTTATTGTAAATGTTCTTTTCCTATCTGGTTGTTGTTTTTGTCCTTCAACAGCAATTTACTAGTGAAATAAGTTGTTATTGTTATACATTATTATTAAATCATTTAATTTTGACCATATGGCCTTAGCAATAAACAAGCCGTTCTTTAATGTCACCAACTGTTGTTTAGTACCCTTTTTTTTTCTTTTCTTTTTTTTACTTTCTTAAAAAGTATCGGTTCAGGCACCGTTAATTATGTATGCGATTAATTGCGATTAATTAATCACAGAGTATGTAATTAATTAGATTACATTTTTTAATCGATTGACAGCCCTAATATATATATGTATATATAACCGCAAGTCGCATCAACACAGTCTGTAGGAAACAAGGTAACGGCGAGTTGTAAAGATACCACCAATCACAACGGAAAGAGCATTTGCTGGCGGTGAGTGTAACTGTCATTTATTCACATTTAGAGGGATAAATCGCCATTTCATCGTCGCGTGTGCGTCGGAGTTTGTCAACAAATGTGCGGCAGCTGGGGCATGCCCGGGCAGAGACGGGTGAGTGGACTTACCGGAGCGTTGGCATACGGCAGGCAGAGAACATTTATATATGTTTCTCTGTCCTATTCTTCACATCAGTGAGGCTTTCTTCTCTTGTTTCAACGAAGTGAATACATGACGAAGTGACTGGAAATATACATCACCTCTCGCGCGTGGATTCTCAACGTCCCGGCTGTTGCCCGGTCTTTGAGACACAGCTGTTGTCTGTTTTTTTTAATCACTACACGCGGTTCACAATACAGGGTTAGTTAGCGTAGTTACACACAGTGAAATTACGTGTCCTGTTTTTATTTCATGCATACTATCTGCTGGAGTGTGTGAAGCTATGGGCTGAGCTCTGTTATCTCAGCGCAGTTTGTTTTGGAGAAGAGTTGTCACGGAGGATAATGGGAGCAATGCCAGTAAAATTGTTATAGCACTTTTTTTGAAAATAGTTTAATGAGCTTAAAATTGCACATTGCAACTGTTGAAAAGCTGGTTATTTATTAATTATTTATTATTATTTACATGTAATATTTAGTGTAGTGTGTAGTACAGAGTCTACACTACAGAGATGTACAATACTGTACTGCCCAACACACATTAAAAAGACCCTGTGGCGGGCTATTTTTGAGTTCCAAGATTATTACTGTTGTAAAAAGTGAAAACACTGACCCAAAAATGTAACAGTCATACAACAAGCACTTGTGTATTACCCATAGACTCTATACAACTGGAGTTACCTGATCTCGGCTTTAGTCCAAACACTGTCAGAGTGGTGCTGAAATCTACATTGCGCAAGCCCTCCTGTAGGCATAACATTAATGAAAATCAAAATAAGGCACTTAAAAATGTTTTGAAAAGATAAGAAATTTTGATTTTTATCCACACACAATGGTTCTTACACCCACCTCACAGTCGTCATTCCCACTGGAGTTTTTCCTAGCACTCTGACACTTGTTCTGTCATGTAAGGAAAAACACATTATTTTTATAATATGACATGTTTCACTTAATTTATATCCACCCTCTCCAGTTGGACAGGTATTATAGAAAAACATGGGGGGGGGACTTTTGTTGTGGACATCATATTGACGTACATACTGTGGGTGAGATGATAATGATAAAAAATGACTATCGTCATACAGTCCTTCACTATGTTATCTTTAATCAACGTAACGTTATCATCACACTTTCTTGATAAAACCTGGAACTTTCTTAAGGACATTTATGAGACATCCCTTGAAGCAGTAACAGCACACGTTTTCACAATACTTTTTAAAGGCTCAGTTCACCCAAATCACACATAAAAACATATTACAACTAATTACCTAAGGGGAAAAAGGTATCCTCATGCAAATAGTGTGGTTTGTTCTGCAGAAGATACATTTTATTAATCATAAATTAGACAGCTGCGGCTTTGGGGAGACGTGTGCGAGATCATACCTTGAGATAATCTTTTCTCAGGTACTTGTTCCTTCTGCGTTCTTCATTCTGATTGAGAACAGGTGGGACTTGGGGCCACATTGGCTCTGAATCTGACTGGTCTGTCTTCAGGCTGCCATCAAAGGAGCAGGAGGAAGAAGTCTGTAAAAGCAGACAGATACAATTCAAATCATTCTCTGCATCATCCAGAGGAATGGGAGACCATAAACAAAGTAACTTATGGACACAGGACATTTTTACTCGTGGTATGTTTGCTTTGAAGTCAAAGAGTTTGTACCTGTCCACTCAGCACTGATGCTCCACTGCTTCCTTCATCCAGAGAAGCACTAGAATAAAGACATGAGTAACATCAGATGTCTATATCTGTTGTTTTGGGTTTTTTTAAGCATTTTTATTACAGTGCAGATAGACTGGAAAGGGGGGGGGGGGGAGACAGGGGATGACACGCAGCAAAGGGCTGCTGCCAAGGACTCAGCCTACATGGGGCACATGCTCTATCGGGTCAGCTTGAGATCTCTTTGTAAGAGTGGTTCCTGCATGAGGCTCAGTGTCATGTCTAATTAGCATGAACACTTTACCAGTTAAACACTACAAAACTGCGCTGTGATTAACCTGAACATGTAAACCATTTATACCATTTAGGTCATTTATCAAGCAGAAATGCAGACACTTGCATGGTTTCCGCTAGCCTAGAAATCTAGACGCACCCTAGCTGCAGCAAATTTAATTTGCCAATCACATCGTGTATAGAGTCGGTGGGCGGGCTTATGGCTGCTGCTGCTGGCGAACAGCAGTCTTCTGGAAGACTTGGGACTTAAGGTTTTCTTTGAGAAAAGAACAAAGAACGGCACTGAAATCATTCTTAAAAAAGAAAGATGTGTTTGGAGTTTTGCCAACCGGATACGGCAAAAGTTTAATCTATCAACTAGCTTCGCTACCTTCTTCGTTGCTCTGCCTGGTTGTAGCGCTATCCTATTACGTGCGGAGGGAATTTGAAAGACAACCGTTTATCCCGCCCCTCGGATTGAGCTCTGTCAATGGTGAGCTCCCAGACCCAACATCCTGATGTGGGTCTGGCTTGTCAGGTTAGGTTTCTGCACCTAGAATGTAAGAATGTGTTGTTATCTCTGTTTTAACATCTTTGTGTTTTGAACTACTGGATGGATTAAAAACTTTTTACCACATGCCCTCTACAATAAGGGTGGGTATCACCAGAGGCCCCAGCGATACCATATTATCACGATACTTATGTCACGATACGCTATTATTGCGACCACTGCAATATGTTTATTATTTTAAACATATTCTGCGAAATATTTTGCAGTTTATTACCTTACCCAACTTATTACAAATGATGTCCCCAAAGGAAAACTTTGTCAACATCTGTTTTCTCTAAAAAAATAAATAACAACAACAATATCAACTGCACTATCTAGTGGACTGAAAAAGCATTAGATTTTATTATTCAAGTACCAAAAACTTTAATTCTCATGTGCAATATATATAGACCTAATAAAAATTATTTGGTGTCCGTGTATCGATACAGTGTTGCAAAAATCGCAATTTCTTCCCTGACTCCTACTCTACAAGGGCTCCACTGTAAATGTGTGCTTCTAGTCAGCATGAGTGAATATGTGGTACAGTACATACCTGCGAGTATGTGGGGGTGGGGGCCTTGGCTTGCTGCCTGAGCTTCCGGAGTGACTTAGGAATCTGCAGACGGAAACAGATGCAGAACAAGAACAACAACTGTGACAACAGCGATAACTCATGTTACGTGATTCATGTGGATTACGTCAATCATAATGATATAATCATAAATGTAATGTTTACAAACAGTAGGGCTGTTTGCTCAAATTCAATGGAAATTTCACCAGTTGAGCAACAAAAGGCAATTACAGTAATTTGCACAATGAGTGGGATAGTGTCTATTCATTGGCTAGTCTTCAATTTAGCAACAGCCAGGGGTGATTTTGGCAAAGTCCTGCAAGATCAGGTTTCAGTTTGGTATCAGTTGAAACTGCACATCCAGCCAACCACATTAAGCTAGCATGTTGGGAAGTGGTCGTAACATGCCTTCAAAGTTGGCAAAACTGTTTAAAACCTAAATGTGCATGAATATTTTTAAACTCTTAAGGTCCATTAAACTCTTACAGATAGCTCAGTTGGTAGAGCGGGCGCCCATATATAGAGGTTAACTCCTCGACGCAGCTGGCCCAGGTTTGACTCCGACCTGCGGCCCTTTGCTGCATGTCATTCCCCCTCTTTCTCCCCTTTCATGTCTTCAGCTGTCCTGTCAAATAAAGGCCTAAAATACCCAAAAATAATCTTTAAAAAAAAAAGAAGATATCTAAATAAGTCATTTACAGCCATGTCTGACACATGGCAGCTAGCTATAGCCTAGGTAAGTTAGGTTCAGGGTTCTGCATGAAGTGAAAATAATAATGATTGGAATAGTGAAAATATGTTCATATTATTATCACCTTTTCCCTTCCCTGTCTCTGTATACTGTGGTAGCCTACCTACAAGTTTGGCATGTCTTGGCTTGTCTTGGCATTGTAGAAATTTGATGTGACTAAATTCTGACCTAAGAGCCCAATTATATAGGATTATATGGCCTCATAGTAACCATTTTCAATGTGTTTCGAAAGCCTTATTTTTATTTGAACTTTACTGTATAAAATAATCTATTGTGAGCTAAGGAGTTCTGCCCTAAATCACACCATAGTGAAACTAAACCCAGAATCTAGGGTGAGTTGAGCCAATGTTACTGTAAAACAATCTTTATTTATTCAGCCCAAATACATCTTTATATCTTTATTTACTATTAATGTATTGTTTATATCTCATGATAATTAAAAAAAAATGTCTCCATTTATTCCCTATTTGCATAATACCATTTAATTTGTAATACATCCTCACCTTTATAGTAATGGCCCTGTGGCTCAGCATTAAAGTAAGTTTTGATGGTCCAAAATGATGTTAAAATGCACAGTTAGCACAGTATAAAAACATAAAAAAAAAAAAAAAAAAAATTAAAACTAAAGCTGTGATCCTAGAATCACCCCTGGCAACAGCACTGATTTACAATGTTCAAAGTATGCATAAACCAGCTCACAGGAAATATAAGATTCTTGTAAGAGGAAAACATGTCTATACATTCAAGCATTGAAACAGCTTGGATTTCCTTATACTGTGTCATGTGATTGTACTGACCAGTGGTTAACCAACGCAGCAAAACAAATAATCTGTAAATGATGATAAAGAAAGTCCATCTACCTGTGAGCCCGGCCAGTCACTCTCCTTCGGTGAATAAGACTCTCCGCTCTGCAAATTAAGGACCGTCGTCTAGAAGCCGCACATCAATGTGCAGCAGCAGAGTTGAGGGAGAAAGAAAGAGTGGGCAGAGAGTGAAGTCAAGCTGTTAAGAAAACATGGTGATGATGGAGTCATATTTGGGAATGTAAGGCAGCAGCAGCACACATCAGTATACATGTTACATGATGATAAGTCAGGAGAAAGCAAAAGAATACAGAGGTGGCTTTTAGCAGTGCGGCAAATGGAGATCTAAACTAATGGCAGTACAGAGTGCTTCAGTATGTACAGAACCACACACACCTATTCTGCTGCTCCTGCTGCAAAAGCTGAACAGCAATCTTCCTCAGATCCAGCACTTCCTTCAGCTCATCATCTTCTTCCTCAACTAGCTGCTCCTTATCAGAACTGTGAAAGGTTCAAGAACAAAGTGACTACACTTTGTACACAGCTTAGCATTTTGACACACACATGTAAACATCTGGCAACAACATATTAACAGTAAGGTCTGCAAAAAGAAGAGGGCACCAGAACAACAAATTCAAAAAGCCTCTATATAGCTGTCAAAACACTGAAGCCTCATTGACATAACTATGTGTATATAAACAAAATTATGTAATCTAAACTCATCTTTTTGACCACATAATTATTATTAATTATTATGTACAACAAATCAAGTCTGCACATGACTGTCTAACATTTTACAGTGTAAACCTCCCAAAATATTTGCAGATGTTTTAAACTGACACACAACCTGCACAAATAGTATTTATGACAGCTGCTAGTAGATTTTTTGTGTGTTTACATACACGGTCCAGACCTGACCCTCAAACAGACCAGTTAGTGCCACAGTAAATTAGTATTCAAGCTGAGGCACGCCTTGTATATTTGCAGCTGGTGATGAAAGGAGATATCTGCTTGCACTTGGGGTTCACCATCTAGTTGATTGACCGAGCAGTCAGCTACTATAACCACTAGCCAGTGCTGTGGGCAGTAATCAACTCATTATGGGCCATATGTTTTCAGACCGCATCTCCTGATTTGCAATAGTTGAATTGTAAAAAACACTTTGCTAATATATCTCTATATATATAGTTTAACACTGTAAAACTGCAGCTGCAAAACACCTCTATGCAGGTTCTTTGTTTTTAATGTAAAAATATTCAGGTCCATGACAACCGGTCGACTAGTGACTCATTTTCAGGAAATGCCTTTCCTCCACAGAACTCATTTTGCAGTCTTTGCATAAAAATTAGTTGCATGCATTGTGTAATGAATAAGACAAGAGAAAAATGTTTGCTCAAGCATCAGAGGTACAAGATGTATTGACTAATAAACTCACCCAGACTCCTCTTTCCAGCCATCTTTATCTTTGCTTTGATGAGACATGTTAAGAACTTTTTCCAGTTCCTGAAACACACACACACAAACACACACACACCATGTCAGGAACCAATAACCAGAAATTGATTTTATCTCCTGATTACTCCTGATTTGTATTACTGATTTCCTATCAATAACTTTTCATTATGTTCATAATCATCATTTTGATAGATTGATAGATAGACAGACAGACAGACAGATAGATGGATTCATACCTTTATACAAGACACATGACTGCTCTGCTGCCCGTCACACTCTGACAGAGCAGGATCTTCGTCTGGGTTGGGGTCTATAAAGTCATAGAGATCCTGATCTGATAGAGGGAGGAAGCATCCGCGTTCATCACATAACCTGTCACATTTTAGGCACTTCATTCAACCACCCCGTGTCTCTGTTATTGCTGTCAAAGGGAATATGTGATACTTATTTTCGGTAACCTTTGCAAGAATCCATTTTGGAGAGGAGAGAAAGGGCATCAGCACGGGCTGTCTCTGAAACCTGAGAGTGCAGGCTGACAGTGTCGTCATCTGAAGGCTGCAGAAGAAGCAAAGAATTTTTTATTGAATGTCTTAGTATTTTAATACTTCTAAATCCTAGTAGTATTTTAGTTTTCCTATTTCATGAATTTGATTGTGCGTGCATCTTCGACAAATGAAACGATGAAATCCTTGATAAGCTCTGCTTTCACAAGAATAATTCTAGATGTTTGCTTCTCATGCCATACTACGGCTCAGCGGAAGGGAGGTTACTTGTGTCTAGGACAGAGGTTGACTCCCACACGTGTTTTAAAGTTGTTGATTTTCCACAACAACCTTATCTATTCTGTCTAGAATCAATTCTCCATTCTGTCCACCACCAGTCACCCAGAGAACCTCCCAGCTCAGCCAGTCACCCTTGATCACCCACCTGCCTGAACACCTGCCTCCCATTAGCCAGTCTACCCACTGCCCAGTTAGCTTTCAATTCTTGCCAGATATTCTGCCTACTTTCCATACTTATCTGGCCATTGTTTTGTCTAGTCTGCCCACTTATTTCGTATCATCCTCAGCCAGTTTTGTATAACTGCCTGCTTTGGCCTTATTGGATTTGTTTGCTGTGCTTTTCTATTGCAATTGTGAGGCTGAATTCTGACCTAATATTATGACTTGTATCCGTATCCACTGCTGCTGTTAGATTTAAATGCTAAAAAAAAAAACCTGCCTAATACGTGCTGGCTAGCAGCAGTGTATCAGAAAGAATTTTGAGATTTATGTATCTCCAAATGTTGCATTCTGGTAAGTAGTAAAACATGATAACATGTTCATAATGCAATGCCATCAGTTGATCTTGAGTGTTTGATCTCTGACCTCAGTTGTAGACAGCCTCTTGTCACCATTGTCACTACCAATTCCAGAGTCAGGCCCGTGGTTCTTACTGGGATAGAAATCTTCCATGCTGAAAATATGCAACACAAACTGCTCATTAGGACTGTATTTTTCTAACAGGTAACCATGAAACCAAATTTTGCAAGCGCAGAGCAATTATAAGTATAGCATAATGCATAACGTCAGGGGAGCATGTGTAGATGCAAATAATATGTTTAAATGATACAGATGTAAGTGCATTGTGTGTCATGTCATGATGAAAGAATAGCAATAACTATGTCAGTACCTATCTGTAAGCGGCTGTGGAAGGCAACGTTTGCCGAGAGAGGGGAGGTCCAGGGTGTCCGGTTTCTTGTCCATCCTACACGCCTGGATGTTCAGGTACTTGAATATGTGCACTTTGCCCTTGAGACAAATCTGAAACATACAAATGCACAGAAGGTGTCATCTAGAGTTGGTGTAGTCTATATTGACGACGTTTCATTTACAGGGTAGTTATAAGGACTATGGTTAAGTGCTCCTCAGATCTCTGCATGATAAATCCAGACAGCTAGCGAGACTATCTGGCCAATCTGAGTTTTCTGTTGCATCACTAAACAACTTTTGAAAGTACATGTTCTGTTCCTTACAAGTTCCTTGCCAAGGCTATTTTGTAGAGGCGCTGTTGTTGAGTCTGGTGCTTAGCGCCACTCAAGACAATTGATGGTGATTGGTTTAAAGAAATGGCAATAAACCAGAGCATGTGTTTCTCCTATCCAGGAATGTTGTGTGGACTAGCCAGCCCCTACTCCGCGGCGCTGTGGAGATAGGTCTGGCAATGCGAGACGAGAGTTGTTGTACCCACTAGAAAGATAAATATGTTCATTCATCCACTAGATTGACAATTGTACCAGGTTCATGAAAATGTGAGGGACATGACAACCTGTCAACTTAACCACATACAGGAAACCCTGAAAAGATATATACCCATATATATACTTTACGTCCATATAGTATGCACAAACAGAATTGTGACATTAATGCACTCACCTGTGCTGGTGGAGACTGCATAGGATTGTTATCTAGGATGATGTGCTGGAGCTGCCTGAGTTTCCTGTAAGCTGCAGGAATCTCTGTGATCTTATTGCAGGAAAAGTCAAGTCGGATGAGAGGCAGGTCAGCCAACTCTGCAAGTACAGACCAATAAACAGCTTTTGTTGAATGTGATGCTTCCAAAATACATTTACAACGTTGTATGCTTTGTTATGCTGGTGGGTTAGATCTAATCTAAAAGTCACGGCAATGCCCTAAAAACAAAAATAACACAGTTTCCATAATGCAACTTGATAGTAGCTTTATGTTACACCCTCCGTGCCTGGTAAACACCTGGGTTTTCAATTTAAAAAAAAGCAGAAAAAAATGAAAGCATAAACAAAACAAAAACAGTAGAGGTGTACATCTTGCCTGTGGGAGGACTGCTATGCTTGCTAAAAGTGTCAAGCTAAATTATTACTGGGACATCTCTAAAGAACCCAGTGAGTAAAAAAGCATAACATCAGGTGTGATGGACTGACCCTCAGGCAGCATGTGAAGACAATTCTTCCTGATGTTAAGTTCTCGCAAGGCATGAAGGCTCCCCACCTGAGCTGGTAGCACCCGGATCTCATTACAGCTCACGTCCTGCGAGGGGAGACAAAGTGTAGGAAATGGGAGTGCTCCGGCAGTACGACATACACAAGTTCATATGCACTGACATATACACACTGCTCACCAGTTCCATCAACTCTTTGGCCTTGCCGATCTCCTCGGGGATGGACACCAGCTTGTTGTTGCTCACAAGCAGAACTTTGAGGGGGAGGCTAAACAAGTATTTTGGCAAAACTGACAGGAGATTTCGGCTGTAGAGAAAGATCAAACAGTGACCTACATTTAAAACAGTATACAGAAGCATGTAACAGTGAGTATCTGATCACTGGGGATTGAGTTTCAGCAAAAGAAAAAAGCCTTTCTTTCATGAAAGCATTTTTGCCCTGTGAGTGTACTGAAAGGGGAACAAGCACTACGTGAGAGATATAAAACTGAACACAAATGCATTCACTTTTGTTAAATGTGTATAATGAGACACAGGTAACTGAATATAGTGTAATATAGTGTTAGCAATGACGCACCTGACGTCAAGATAAGTCAGCATCTGCAGATTAATAATGGCTTCTGGGATGCACTTGATGCAGTTGTGGTAGAGATTGAGCGACTCGAGAGGGGCGAACAGACACACTTCTGGAGGGATTTCTGTGAGTCGATTCTTGGACAAATCTGCAAAGGGGAGGAATAGGAGTTGATGAAATATGTACACTTTGAACACACAGGTGACATACATATTATAATCTTTTTCAGATCTGGGTATCGTCCATTACGTTTGCTTCAAGCATGAGGCCATAGGCTTAAAAGACTAATCAATATGTCTCAGTGACGGAGCGGTGGGCATCAAACACTGGTCTAAGATTACACCAAAGTATTGGGCCTCAAAGATTTGACTGCTACTGTCAGTATAAGATCTCAGTGTTTCCAATATCAATCTCACTGGGAGTGGCACATCTATGGCTTTAGATTTGTATGAATGGTTGGAAACTGTTAGAACTCACTTCACATCTTTTCTTTTTGTTGAAAGAGCTGTTGCAAGCAACCGGAGATAACGACCAAATGGTTATTAAAACAATGGAGATTTGGGCTGCTTTTTGTACAGAAGGGTGGTATGTTTTCTATGTCACTAGATCATTTGGAATAAAAACAACCTATATATATATATATATATATATACAGTAAATAGCTATTTTAAAGGATGTATCTTTCTGAGCATGATCATGATCTAAGTCATTTTCTAAAGGTATATATTACACCTGAGTTATATAGCTGCATTTATATAACTGAAATATGGCTGTACTTAGACACAGTGGTGCTCTAAGCTAAATTCTAATGCTAGCATGGCAACTTACTCACAAATGTACAATAATGTTTAGCAGGTATACTGTTCCTCAACACAAAGTACAGCTGAGGTTCATGGGAATTAGAGATGCACCGATAGACCGGCCGGTGACCGGAACTGCCATATGCCGATTTCATGCCGGTCAATGCTACAATTAACTGACAACATAAGTTATACAAGTTACAGTTCTCAAGGACGCACGCACACACGGACGCGACAGCACAGTCTCTTTTTCCTTTCTCTCAACTTTTCCGCCGTGTGTCGCGCGTACCCGCTCGCGGTGTGAAGCGCGTGTCCGCGCTATTCTTGAACATGTAGGGAACCTCGTGAATTAACCTGCAACATGTCAGCTGTTTGGAAATTCTTCAGCGTGTGTACAGAAGATAACAAGTTTGCAATATGCAACACCTGCAAGGAAAGAGTAGGGCGTGGAGGGACGACACCAAAAACCAAAGCACATTTTTTTAGTTGGATATTGGATGTGAAAAGAAGGAAATGGTTCTAACGTTGCACTTTAGATGTGTGTGAATTTTATATAGTTCTATTTTATAGTGATCCATTATCTGTTCCAAATTTTTTCTATGTTCTGTGCAAAATGTTCTATTAAAGAAAAGATAGAAAATAAATATTTGTGTGTACTGTAAAGAGGTTAGAAAAAATGAAATCGGAATCGGCTAAAATCGGTATCGGCTGGCCTAACTCAAAGAAAATCAGAAATCGGAATCGGCCTAGAAAGTTGTAATCGGTGCATCTATAATGGGAATGTATTTGATTTTGCAGGTAATTCAAATTAATAGTTAACGTGTAATGTTAACATTAACATTTATTACATTAGTTCCACAAAAAAAGGTAAAATTAGTATGTGCAGATGCTGAATCAATAAAGGACAAGCCGTCATTACAGTAAATGTGGCTGACACAGTAAGCACAGTCTGACTATAACTCATGTGCTCTGCTTTACTACTGAAGCAAATTTACTGCAAAATCACAGCCCTGTAATCAGCCAAGAGTGCATGCTACTATTCTGTAACAACAAAATGAATGTAATCCCTGTTGAGGTCAATGAATGTGAGCACTTCCTCCCATCTGCATGTGCCTCTTATGATAAAATATTTAGATACTGGCTCTCTTGCCCAAGAACATTGAAGTAGAAAAAAACACTCACTCAGCACTTTCCCATACACATAATGTACTAAATTGTAGTATAGGCTACATCATCAACCAGACTCATGCTCCCTCTGGAGGTCTACATTTTATGCATGCCTTTGGATCAAGCACAAAGCCTGATTTGCACATCGTCCCTCAAGGTTGCTGAATCCCTTACACAATCCAAGACATTTCCATGCACACAGACACACATGCATGCATTCAGAGCCCTTCTCTCTGTTTGTGTCACCTTTAATTAAAACCTGTTTAACTATTTATAAAGGAAAGGAGAGGACACATGGGGGATTGTAAGAAAAACAATACATGTGAGGACTTCCTAATTGATAAGACTTCACCTTCAGACACATATTGATTCAGCAGCTAAACATTAGTGTGTGTGTGTGTGTGTGTGTGTGTGTGTGTGTGTGTGTGTGTGTGTGTGAACGATCCTGTCTTTTGCATTATCTCTGGGTGACACAATAATTAGAGACCTATGTGATGGAGCTGCACAGCCACAGATAAGTGGTAACTGTTTTCACTTAAGTGCCACATCCCTACAGCTAAAAGCAAACACTACTGTGCCTGCATCCCCTTAATGCATGCAATTACATATAGCTACCACCCTTTATTAAACAATTAAACTATATGGTCTTTACTGAAGGCAGACACTCACTGTTAAGAGGTTTGTGTTAACTGTGGATTGATTAGCAAAGTTATATCAGTAGCCTTTATTCAAATACTGTAGTATTTCAACACATTTATGCAGACATCACAACCTTCCCTACTCCCTGAGGTTACAAGATGTCATGAGGCGCGCAAACCTGTTTGTGAGTTGTGTCTGTGCCTTTAGACAGACTCTAATTTCTGACAAGCCTTAAATGACCCAACAGGCCTCTCTCTGTAGCTGTGGTCTGAGCTCTGACAGCAGCCAGTAAGCAGAAGTGAGAAGCAGACCATGAGACATTCAGCAGCACAAAGGGAAAATAAGCCAAGAGGTTAAGGGAAACACAAATTACCACATAGGGAAAGACCAAAGCTGAGGTTACAGGGTATACTCATCTTCCATTAAGAGTAAATTCTGCCTCCCCCTGAGGCTCAAACCTTGGTGCTGTAACCCAGCTGTACATAGACGGCTTCCCCACATACCTCCCTCCAGCCAAACAACTGGGGACTATTCTTTAGCTGTGGAATCATGTGGGTCGATGAGCGATGGGGGTGGATGGAGGCAGTCTTTGTGAATCTGTCTATCTCCTTCCCCTTTCCCTCCTCCAACTCAGACCCAGCACCATCTGCAGCCCACAGTGGGCCTTTTATCCACCTGCTGGTCGCCCTGAGCTCCCGCAGGACAAGGCCCGTCAGGCAGACGAGCCCTCCACCATGGCTCCATTGTGCTGCACCCTCACACCAAATCACTAATCTATTCATTTATGTTGGTAGTGCAGATGATGTCTGGCTGTCTTCCCATGACACAGCAAACTCTATGCTACCAGATATCCTGCTGAGTGCTGGCAGAAATAACAGTCTCTCTCTCTTTACTGCTGCAGAGGGATTCTGAACAGGAAACGTTTGTTTTAAGATTGCGATTAGAAAGCTCAACGTATGATCATCATAATATATCCGCACAAAAAAAAATCACTTATAGTCTACAAGAATTCCCAGCATCAAGTGCACAAACTACAAAGAAACAGACCAAAATACAAAAATCCTAAAGATCTTTACTTTAGTAGCCTAATGAAAACACGGAAGGAACATGACAAAAACCTGATTAATTGGGGTTCATTATTGGTGCCTGCAGCAGACGTGATCACAGTGTCTGGGCAGTCTCTGGGTCAGCTGTAATTGCTCAGCTACTTTGTGGGGGGTTGGCTGTGGGTGCTTTCATGGGGCATTTCATTGTCACTGTACTCACACTCTGGCAATAACTTGGTCCATGCATTAGTGTCACACAATCAGCATTTCCCCTACCACATATGTTCTTCTAGACGCTCCATCAGTCCATGTTCAGCAGCCCCATACTGACAACAGGCATACAGTATATGGGCATATGCAGACAGATTCATTCATACACAATAAACATACACAGAAACATTATTATAAGTACTTTCGATATAAAATATTAATGTTCACATAATGCTTGATTTTGTTCTCCTACTAGTGCGCACACACACACACACACACACACACACACACACACACACACATTCCCTCTTCCTCCAGTCACTCATGAAAACTACAAACGATGGTGAAAATAAAGTGGTCCTCCACAGTACAGTAGGTTTGTTTCTTCTGGCTGAATGGAATCAAATCAAAAGTTTGACCCATATTCTGCATTGTAAATGAAGAAGCAGCAGTTGTGGCTGTACACTTAACTTGACACTATGGGTGAGGGTGAGGTTTTGGGTGAGACGTTTGTGGGCTGTGTTGTTGAGTGTTCATGTACAGTGGTGTGAAAAAGTGTTTGCCCCCTTCCTCATTTCCTGTTCCTTTGCATGTTTGTCACACTTAAGTGTTTCGGAACATCAAACCAATTTAAACAATAGTCAAGGACAACACAAGTAAACACAAAATGCAATTTGTAAATGAAGGTGTTAATTATTAAAGGTGAAAAAAAATCCAAACCATCATGGCCCTGTGTGAAAAAGTGATTGCCCCCTAAACCTAATAACTGGTTGGGCCACCCTTAGCAGCAACAACTGCAACCAAGCGCTTGCGATAACGTGCAATGAGGCTTTTACAGCGCCCTGGAGGAATTTTTGGCCCACTCATCTTTGCAGAATTGTCCTAATTCAGTTACATTAGAGGGTTTTCGAGCATGAACGGCCTTTTTAAGGTCATACCACAACATCTCAATAGGATTCAGGTCAGGACTTTGGCTAGGCCACTCCAAAGTCTTCATTTAGTTTTTTCTTCAGCCATTCGGTGGTGGACTTGCTGGTGTGTTTAGGATCATTGTCCTGCTGCAGAACCCAAGTTCGTTTCAGCTTGAGTACACGAACAGATGGTCGGACATTCTCCTTCAGGATCTCTTGGTAGACAGCAGAATTCATAGTTCCTTTTATCACGGCAAGTCTTCCAGGTCCTGAAGCAGCAAAACAGCCCCAGACCATCACACTACCACCACCATATTTTACAGTTGGTATAATGTTCTTTTATGAAATGCAGTGTTCCTTCTACGCCAGATATACTTGGACACACACCTTCCAAAGAGTTCCACTTTTGTCTCATCGGTCCACAGAATGTTGTCCCAAAAGTCTTGGGGATCATCAAGATGTGTTCTGGAGAAATTGAGACAAGCTTTGATGTTCTTTTTGCTCAGCAGTGGTTTTCTCCTTGGAACTCTGCCATGCAGGCCATTTTTTGCCCAGTCTTTTCCTGATGGTGGAGGCATGAACGCTGACCTTAACTGAGGCAAGTGAGGCCTGCAGTTCTTGGACGTTGTTGTGGGGTCTTTTGTGACCTCTTGATGAGTCGTCGCTGCGCTCTTGGGGGTAATTTTGGGCGGCCGGCCACTCCTGGGAAGGTTCACCACTGTTCCATGTCTTCGCCATTTGTGGATAATGGCTCTCACTGTGGTTCGCTGATTCCCAAAGCTTTGGAAATGGCTTTATAACCCTTTCCAGACTGATAGATCTCAATTACTTTCTTTCTCAATTGTTCCTGAATTTCTTTGGGTCTCGGCATGATGTGTAGCTTTTAAGGATCTTCTGGTGGACCTTACTGTGTCAAGCAGCTCCTATTTAAGTGATGCCTTGATTGTGAACAGGTGTGGCAATAATCAGGCCTGGGTGTGGCTAGAGAAATTGAACTCAGGTGTGGACAACCACAGTTATAGTATGTTTTAACAAGGGGGGCAATCACTTTTTCACACAGGGCCATGATGGTTTGGATTTTTTTTCTCCTTTAATAATAAACACCTTCATTTACAAATTGCATTTTGTGTTTACTTGTGTTGTCCTTGACTTTTGTTTAAATTGGTTTGATGTTCCAAACACTTAAGTGTGACAAACATGCAAAGGAACAGGAAATGAGGAAGGGGGCAAACACTTTTTCACACCACTGTATTTTGTCACTTGGTGTTGTGTTTTTATTGTGTGGATCTCAGGAAGAATAGTTGCTAATCGGGATCCAAGTCAACAAACAAAAAACAAATTAAGCTACCTGCTGATTCACAAGTAGGAGATGTCACTGCTAACTTCTGCTCTAACCAAAAGGTGCTTATGACATACAAAAGTTTCTCACTGTATTTGCAGGCTATAGATTATAACTTAATGAATGTAGTCAAGTACAAATGCCAAACACTTGGTGGTTCATACAGCACTTCTTTAATGTGCAGGTTATCTCTGTTTTAATTTTTTTTATTCAGATATAAGCAACAAGCAATTGTCCTCCATTATTTTGACATTATATAGACTGAAATATTGCTTGATTAATTAAAAATGTAATTAATTGATAGATAAATCAAAAATGAAAATAATCACAAGTTGCAGTCCTAAAATTAAGCCCCAGCTAGCGCAAGATAATCAACATATATATTTAAAAATATACTTGCTCTTCTTAATTTCCTAAAGGTCCCATATTATGCTCATTTTCAGGTTCATACTTGTATTTTGGGTCTCTATTAGAAAATGTTTACATTCTTTAATGTTCAAAAACAAATCTTTTTCTAATATACTGCTTGTCTCAATATACTTGTATTTACCCTCTGTATGAAACGCTCTGTTTTGGCACCTATCTCTTTAAACTACCCTCTGAAAGAGCCCAGTCTGCTCTGATTTGTCAACATTTCCGGGTTGTCTGTGTCATTACAGAGGAACATTTCTTTAATTTCTTTCTTTTTGTGTGTAACATAATAAGCATCATGAAGATAAATCAGTTTTTTACAATCATCAATTCATTGTTTATTTATTAGTTTAGTTTTACTATCCAAATATTTAACAGTGTTGTCATTAATCTAATAACGTATTGCAATCCTGCTGACATAGTCTAGAAGGTGCCCTGAGGGAAGAAGCACCAGTTGGGAATGTGGATTATTTTCAGGCTACACTCATATTACTAGGATCGCTCAAAACCTAGTGAGAAGTAAAGAAAACCAGCACTTATTTGGAGGCAGTTCTTATAAGTAGCCTCCCAGGAGCGCCTGCTATTCTTCACATATCAGTCATAACAAGAGGAAAGACTGGACAGGCTTTTATAAGACACCAAGAATATTTGATTTCAGAAAGATGGAGCACCAAGTATGAGTAGCACAGTGTAGTGCTGTGTTGTGTTTTTAATTGCCAAGCCTCTGGAAGCCTTTTGAGTGAGTCAGCCTGCAACGTGTTTGTACTTTAATGAGCAGTGGCACTTAACAGTATTTACCGTGGTCGATTATCAAATCCAAGAATGCCAGCTTGAGACTTGGGTCCTTGTTGAGAATGTCCTTCACAAGCTAACTAAACTTCTCAGGAATGTAACAACGAAGAACCATTCTTACAGTATGAGACTTACCGTGTGCTTCAAGTCACACACAATGACATAAACTGTGGGATATTCGTTTTGCCACCTTTTTCAGCCAGCTCTCCAGAGTAGACTGCAGAAGTTTCGACATGATACACAATTAATCTTCTAGCTTCTGGTTTGTTCTTGGCTGTTAAATCTCCATCACATGCACTTGCAGTTGGTGACAGAAATCTCCCTTCTTTATCTTTTCTTTGACCTTGCATTCTTTTCATTTGGAGCGTTATTTGGCTGTTAAATATCACACCAAACCCATCATAGAGGATACAAGAAGGCGATAAATCTGTAGTGTGATGCGGCAATAACGGCAGATTGCGGCAGAGTCATAAAACAAGGGAATCTAAACTAAAGCAACAATCTCCTGCACGACCCATATTCTCAAGCATGCATCATGTTCACTCAAAACCAAACAAAATTGTGAGTTTAAAATTATATTTGTTTATTAGGATTCCCCTGAGCTACCACACATGCTACACTTTGTTTGTCTGAGAATACTGCACACACACTGCATGGTGCTGCAGCTAACGTGTGTGTGTGTTTATACCCTTGAAGGCAAGGTAATAGCAGGCAGGAGCATGCTGGGATATGAACCTGAACATCTGCCCAGATTGATGCACAGCTCCCCCCCTCTCCAATGTCAGGGCAGCAGCTCAGAGCTTGTGCACTTTCCCATGGGAAAACAAACTGACTGGAGACAAACTGCCAGGAACACACTGCAAATAAACATCCTTGTGTGAGCAGGCCTCTCTCTTTCTCTGTCTACACACACTGGGGCCTTCTGCTGCTCATTAGTCAGATGGAGACCCTGTTCTGTATAAAAAAAAAATGTTTACTTCTAAAACCAGCAATAGAATGGATTTAAATTATAATAACACCCAATTAATGGTGGGATACCATGCTGTTGCTTCAGTGGTTTTTGATACAGATCTAAATATTGCAAGGATATTCAGCTTTATATTGTACATGGTGCAAAGTTCACGAACACATAGTATTTTCAGAAGAATCATTAATTTCTAGTGCTTGGTACCGAATTCAATACTTTTTAGACACCGACCGAATTGCCTCTAAAGTATTGAGTATCGATTTCAATACCTAACGTGTAAATCTCATCAGCGTCAGAGAGCCAATAAGCACGCACCATGCTTCTACCAAGATCTAATAATGTTTGTTATTGGCTGTCTAACATCACACGTTGTAGAGGCAGGCGGGAAAAACTCTACGTTACGCACAGAGACGGGGCTTACGTAGTAGGAGCTGAAGCATAAATAAAAAGATTTCTATTCTAATGTGTAATGTATTTTTGTTTTATAAAATTGGTATCGAAAAAAGTAACATTTAAGAATCGGTATCGGAGTCCCGATAAAACTTTCGGTTACCCAGCCCTAGTCATTTTTTCTCCTTACAGGTTAATTTGTTTTTCATTCAGTTTGAAAGGCTTCTGATGTGATCTATCCAGTGAAATGTAAAGTCTGTACTTGTGGCATTGTAAAGCCGTTTCTTTTCACAGCAGAGATTGGAGTTGATGTAAAGGATGGTGCTGTCAGTGAGGTGTGATCTCTCTTTGCACATTTCAAAGTGAGACTTCGATCTGGCACACTTTCCATTTCAAGGCATCGAAATGAAGATGTGAAAAAAAAGTGAAAAGACTACAGCATTCACAGTGACGAGATTAGTCACAGTGTAAGCAGGAGATCAAAGGTGTGACAGAAATATACACTCTCATATCACTTTTGATTAATATCAGTGTTATATATAACATGCACTCATGATAACAGCAGTTATTTAAAAAATCCTATATGCAACAATCTTAACAGTCTGTCTGGACAGTCTTGCTTTAGAAAGAGACAAGCTGAAGCATTATTACAGTATATTGTAACAAGTGTGTACATTCAGCCCAGTAGTCCAGAAATAGAGCATACTAACTTTCTGTTGTGTCTGTCTCCAGCCTGGAAGACAGCCTGTGCATAGGCCTAATATTTATGGCCTCGGGAGGCCATAAATTTTGGCCTCGGGAGGCTCTTCAAGGTTATAGGTTTTTAACAGTATTCAGGCACAGGTGATACCTCTAGATCACTGACAAAGAAAAGCAACAATCTGCATTCTTGTCCAACATGTCTGCTTACTGTTAAACAAACCGGTTACCTATCCATGATTTGTCAATTACTGTCTATAATGAATAATATTATGATGTACCACAAATAATTTTACTTTTGATTACATCCATGTTTTTCAATTTTTCAGTTTAAATACAGTTTCTGTATGAAGAGATACCAAAATCTTTGAGCAGAACATTTAAATCCCTTGGGGTAAGGGCTCTCCAACAAACCAGCGGTTTGATGGAGTAACACCACATGGTACGTGGACATCTCAGAAGATAGGAAACTATCATTCTGATATCCAGCGTAATCTAGATGTCCATGACAATGACTCAGAATTATTAATAATAATTCAATTCCACTATTATTCATTCAGTATTAAAAAAAAACATTGGATACAAATATTCTACACAGGGTTCCTTGTGACAAAATCTTATCAGTTGTATAATCCAGTGTGGTCCTTCATGTGTAAAAGTTAGACAAGCCCTTTTTTAAACCACCAGCCTAATACAGTAGCTTATGTATGGCTTGACCCTGACAACACAGACTTCAGAATATGTGAGCCTACTGACCTACTGACTTACCTGATTATATGACCATTCTACCTTTTGCAGACACTGAATGAAATACTAGACCTGAGAACAGATAAATACCTATCCACCTATAAACAAAAGCAGACCAGTGTCTTCTGACAGATTGTGGGCTATATATGGGCATATGCACCCCAGCAGGCAGAGGGGGTGAGGCTGCAAGAACACTGAATCTTTTGTCTGTTGTGCCGAAAATGAAAAACAAAAAACAAAACGAAAAAAAGCATGTAGCCTACGTGTATTACATGCTCGCTGCAAATGCTATTCAGTGAGCAAGATTGTAGGCCTACAACTGCCGTCTCGGTTCATTCATATTCTGCTCTAGCAGTCCGGTGCCAAATCAACTGCAGCTCGGTGTACAAACCACTGCACAGCGCCTGACTTGGGTGCGCCTGCCGTCTCATTCATGTCTCAGAGGGGGCTACTGAAAGCCGTTGGCGTCGACCAAAACATCCACACAACAGCAGCCGAGCCCCTTGTGCAGTAAACTGGTGTGATATATGAGCCCGAGTGGACAGTTAACCAGCATGTAAACTGTATGTGCATTTACAGAAGCCAGGTCAGTGTACGGTATATCCCTTTAAATATTGTCACCTACACACGTTAATGCGCCTCTATCCAGAAGATCAGACACAAATCCATGCACAATGCGGACAGCCTGCATTCTCACACGCATAAAAGAGTGAGCACGTTTTTATATGAAGCACATTGGGACTGACTCGTGGTTTCCTATAGTATAGTCCATGCACGCACAGCAACCCACCTGCTTGTGTTGTATCGGTCAGATCGTAGCTCATCCCCGGGTACTCCCTCAGCTTCCTACCGCTCAGGTTCAGTAGCCCCGAGCACACGGCATCCTCCAGAGCCCGGTCCAGGCTGCGGGCCGTGTGGTGCTGCTGCTGGTGCTGGTACTGGCTGGTTCCCGGGCTCCAGTGAGGTCCGCTAGAGTAGTGATGGCTTTGTAGAGCGGTGACAGCTCCCACACCTCCCTGACTAGACGCCATTTTCGTAAAAAAGAAATTACTCTTACAATAATAACAGCGCACAGCGGCAGTTTCTCCGCCCATGCGCATACGGGGTACATTCCCTGGACGGACGCTAGGGGATGGGCTTCTGCTGCTGCTGCTGATGATGATGATGATGATGATGATGGTGGTGGTTATGATGATAGTGAGGAGGGTATGGTGGCCATTTTAGGCTTTTACCCTTCTTCCACCTGCTACTAATACCAAACTCCCAGCTGGGGCCCCAGTGCAGCACACAGGGGGCAGGGGTCCCTTATGCAATCCAGCATTCAACAGTGGATGGTTATTGACAAATCATAATGAATCACTATAATAACAACAATATCAGATACAGATATTTAAACAATGCAGTGTCATGTGGTTCCATATCCTTCTGAATAGGCTACTTATACCTACATAACATAGCATAATGCATCAGATAGTATGAGATTATAGTAGAGAGTACAGCACCCATTACTGACCTACTTTTGGTCACTGGCAGACTGAAGGGTGGAAGCTATTACAAAATAATTATTCTTAGCCTACATTGATCTTTGCTGTGATAACTTCCACAGCAGCTTTATTGAAGCAGGATATGTCTGGGTCCATGGGGCATTTCATTTTCTCCCCGTCACACCAAAAGAGCACTAAAGTAGACCAACTGCCCTGTCCGTTCATTCATATTCTGCTGCGGAAAAATGCTCTGATCAGCCCAACCAGCCCTCATCCCATAAAGACATGCATTCTAGGTAACTAGGACTACAGCTAATTAGTCGACAGACTAACACTGGCAGATTTACAGAAATGTTGATTAATGTGCATTGTCCTAATAAATAAATCTTAAATCTGCCTAACACACCTTGTCCACCCAAGTGCTGTTTGGCCCAAAGGCACCTGTGTACATATTGCCAGCACCAAATGTCCTGTAAGTGTCTCTCTGACCCAGCAGCCCCTCTGATCAGCCCTATAATCTCGCATTGCCAGACCTAGCCCTAGGATAAGTAAAAGACAATATCAAATTTAGCGATATCTTTTACTTTAGCATTGAACACTTGTGATGAGTTTTGCAGCAAAGCACTGCTGCAACAAACAGCTGGTTTCTCCAAGTCCCGTTGTTTCCAACACCTTTAACTTGATTAGTTGAATTTATTCGTTTTCACTGAATTCTCAATATAAGATTATTTCCCCACCACAAAACGTATGTTAAAGACATAGATAGAGACCATTTTAAAGAAGGGATTCTAATGACATTTGACGAAATCTGGTAAACCAACTGACCAGTTTATTTAAAAAAGGAGACACAGGGGAGCTTGTACAGATGGTAAATGCCGGACAGGATACATAAAATTCAACAAGTGGTGAACCCCAGAAGGGGAAAGGACTGAGACACGTCTTGGAGGGTGACAGCAGAGGTGCAATTCTTGTTTCATTTTGTATTTCTGTGTATCATGATTTTGCTGGAGGTGCCATCGTTTTCTGTTTTCTGTATCATTCTGTACATGTGATACTGTCATATAAGGGGGGCTTGTAATTGCAATCAATAAAAACTGTTAAAAATTGTTAAAAAAATATATAGATATACTGTAGGTATAGTTTGATAGTTTTAATAATTAACTGTAGGCTACTTCATAGCACAAAAGAAGAATGTGTCAAAAAGATACTGTACACTTACACTACACTAATATTCATGCAAACAAATGATTAAATCACATTTTCTTATACTTATATAGATTATCTCTGTTACCAGTCAAATAATTTAATGGGTAATTTGGGGGATATTATTTTTTTTTCAGTGTTAATTAATCATAAAGTGATTGTATGTTTAATATAAAAACTGCAGTAAGGGCCTTGAGCCACATATCTTTTTTGTTATGGTCGCTAGGAAATTCCAGAGATAAGGGTGGCAAAAGATCAGACAAAATAGCCTACACTGTGGACCAGAGTTAGGCAGTACCAGCCAGATTGTTATGGTGTATGAAAAAGCTCTTTGCATGAAAGATTCAAGAAGACATCTAATGGTGAAGAAACACAGACCTGAAAAGGAGGGTTTTTAATCAAGAATATAAGAGAGCTCATGTTAGATTTGTAATATTCAGTGTGCATTTTCCCTAAGGAAACAGCTCTCGCCTTGCTGTATTGTGCTCTGATACAGTAAACTTATTATTGCATTGAACTATGTTGGACAGTGTTTCTTGGACTATTGATGACTACTGAACAGTGTAGCCTATGCTTACACTGGCCAGAAAGATGTTTGTTAGGTGGATACTTAAACAAGCTTTAATTACAAGACTTGGTTATACCCATATACTGTAGCCTATATAAAGAGGTTATACCTCAAACTTCAGTAAAGGTAGGCTATTGCATTTGAGAAAACATCTTACCATAGGCGACCACATCACATATGGGAATATAAGAAAGAAGAAGTCAAAGAAGTTAGAAGAAGAAGTAAGAAAGTCGAATTCCCATGAGAATGAGAGAATGTATCCGTCATGAATATGTACGAGCACAGAGACAGACTCTTAGTACTGTGCAGGCTGCAGGCGTCCTCCTCCTCACTCTAGTCGGATATCTCGCCTCTTTAGCTTCATGTTGTGATAGAAATCAATTGTCGTCTCAACCTTAAATGGCGAAGCAATAGCATGACACCCATTGTAAGTTACAGTTTTAGCTTAAGTAGATGTGCATGCACTGTGGTTTCATAATCTCCTGTGCGGTCAGTTGGTGCTTTGTGACGTTAGCTACAGAAGAAAATATTAGACTGTTGTGTTAGCTAGCGGTAGCTAAGAGAATCGCTGTAAATTGGCAGAAGATAGCGATTAGATAGGGATTATTGCATCTATGTATATGTTATAAGGATAATGGTCGACGGAGAAATGCCAGCTGTATTCACTATTACTCATCATCTAGCTAAAGGTTAACGCTGGGTTAGTTTAGCATCTCTGAGTCCAGCGATATTAAGCTATGCTAAATAATAATGTTAGCTAACGTTAGCAAAGTGTAGTGATACCTCATAATTAGTCCAGGCCTTTTAAACACCGTCTGTGCTACAAACTGACCAAAACAACTTATGCGGTACCTCTGCAGCAGAGGACATCCAGGACATTTGTTGAATGACATTAGCTTTATAGTTGATACAGCTAACGTGGCTAATTGAATGAATCTGCTTGGCTGTAGCCAGTGTTAAACACCCCTGCCCATATGTTTTAAGTTTGCATATAACGTCAGTGTATGAACAGTACTAGATTTCGCTTTGTCTTGTTCCAATGTGCAAAGTTCCTGCTTCTGTTTCCCTCACACATTGCCTGTATCTATTATCTGACCAAAGAAGGAATGCCATAAATGATACTAAGTAAGTAAACTGAACAGAAAACACAGATTTATGCTGTGTTTGCCCTCCAGTGCATACTGTGGACCATGCTCTGTCCCAGGGAGGACCAGGGAGGTGTCAGCTAGGATGTCTGATGTCTTTGAGGCAAGGATACATATAACAGGATTAGAGTAATTTGAACACAAAGTGGTTAACAGACTCGTCACAAAGCTCAAGTACCTGGGATTAAACCCCTCGCTGTGCATGTGGATCCTTGACTTCCTGACAGGCAGACCCCAGGTGGTGAGGGTGGGCGGACACACCTCTTCCACCCTCATCCTCCACACAGGTGCACCCCAGGGCTGTGTTTTGAGTCCACTGCTGTACTCTTTGTACTCACACGACTACGTAGCCACTTACGACTCCAACACTATCATCAAGTTTGCTGAGGACACAGCTGTGGTGGGAGGGATCACTGACAACAATCAAAAGGCCTAACTGAAAGAAGTAGAGGACCTGACCTGCTGGTGTCAGGACAACAACCTACACGTCAATTTTTTGACTCATGCATCATTTGAAGAGCTCTGACGGGTAACATCACTGCCTGGTACAGAAACAGCACCAAAACAAGACCCCAAGGCCCTGCAGAGAGTAGTTTGATCGGCTGAACACACAATAGGCGGTGCCCTACCCTGCCTTAAGGATATTTACACCAGGCATAGCAAGAAAAAGGCTAAGAGAATCATTAAAGATCCAAACTACCTGGGTAACAGCCTTTTGTCCCCGTTGAGGTCGGGAAGAAGGTACCGGATACACCAGGCTAGCACTGAGAGGCTCAGAAGGAGCTTCTACCCTCAGCCATATCCTAAATGGGGACACTACCTAAGATCCCCCCCCCCCATGCACAAGTTGAAGGAGCTGATGTAGTTATCAATTGATTGATTGATAATAGTATTACTTCATGGAAAGGCTGTTTGAGGGAAAAGAATATAAGTAGGTGGATTATGTCATAGATTTAACAGAGCTGTCATTGTTATGTTTTCATTTGAAACAATTTAGCAAATGTTGCATTGTGACAGTAATCTTTACAATTTTATTTATTTATTTATTATTATTGTCATTTTTGCAGTTTGAGCATGGCAGATAGAAAGGGAAAGCCTGTCACTCCCATCAAAACGCTCACAAAGAAAGAACAAGAGGAGCTCAAGAAAAAGGTAAGGAGGTTGGGGATGTTGTTGTCATATTGATATTATTTAGTTCTTGGATTTAGAAAACAGCATATTGTAGTATGAGGATACATGTTTTTCCAAAAGAAAATATGTGTGAAATAAAGGCATATGAGTAATCATCAATTTTAGAATATTGAATTTGATCAACAGTGAACTAAAGGATGGAAAAGATACATACTGTATATTGTACCTGTTTCTGTGTTACGTTCTAGGAGGAAGAAAAAGCAGCAGAGGTTTTTGAAGAATTCTTGGCGTCATTTGAAGGCAGCAAGAAAAGCGTAGTGAAAACCTTTGTCCGTGGGGGTATCGTGAATGCAACTAAAGGTCAGCAGCTAGGACTTCATGGCAGGACTTTGAATCTAGCAGCTACATCGCAATTCAGTTCCTATTTTTTTGTCTGGACAAAAGATGAATCAGGAGTTATCTGTTCAAATAATGTTAAACCGAATTACCTGGACATGAAGTCGAAGGTAATTATTAAAGCATATCAGGCTGATTCAGCAGTCAAAAAGTTCACCATCTTAATTTTTCAGGGCTTATATCTTTTGAATGGTTTAATAAAATTCATTCACAATACTGAACAGTTCGTCAACTTACTGTTACACATAAAAAAAATCCTTTTACATTAAATCTGCAAACACAGATTGAGCCTGACTGATCAATCAATTCATCAGTTCTTGGTCAATCTGTCTACCTAATTATACAGGAAGCTGCTCAGATATCCTGCTGACCAACATAAAAGAGTGACGACAATAGAGCCTCCCCCTGTGTTTACATATCAAACTTACTATTACCTAAATTATAGTTTTTACACCTACGGATAGTCATTGTTCAGATATGCTTTGATAACTTTTTGCAGAGGAGGAAGCCGCAGAGGACACCAAAAGTAAGCTGTATCGACCTGCTACAAAGTTTGTCCCCGTGTCCCAGCATGTCTCACCAGTATCATCTGGTGAAAGCAAAAAGTCTGTAAGTTTGGTCTCTGATGTTTCTGTAATGTCATCATTTTTTTTAAATTAAGCATGTATGCATCATTTACATTTATCTTTAAATGTTGCTCATGACCTCTCACTTTGGTCAGTGCAATTGTACAATCAGTCAATTGTAATAATAACCACAATGGCTACCTTTTTGATTGACAGACATTTAAAAGAAAGACAGAAGAAAAGAAGAAGAGTAATCTTGAACTCTTCAAAGAGGAACTTAAACTGTGAGTCTTTTTTTGCAGGTCAGGTCAATGAGTTGATATGTTTTTGGCATATGTTAGCCTATTTATTTGTTTGAAAAAAAACCCGCAGAATACAAGAAGAGCGAGAAGAAAGACATAAAAAGAAGAAAAATGACTCTGGTGGTGGTGGAGGATTTGGAGATCTGGACACACCATTATCAGGGCGATCATGTAAGAGTCCCTCTTCAAAATAAGAGTTGTATTAGTTGAAAATTGCTAACCTCCAAATCATGCTAACCTCAATGCTGCTTTTTCTCCACAGCATTATATGATGACCTAACAGTGCCAACCACCACTAACCTCTACATTAGCTGCATTAGCCCAAAGGTAAAGGAGCACACTGACTTTGATTGGCTTAGCACAGCATCGATGTACATTTCTCACCGTTCATTTCTCTCGTTTTCCAGATGAACGAGGAGATTCTCTGCAAAGAGTTTGGTAAGTATGGTCCCCTAGCCAGTGTGAAGATTATGTGGCCCCGAACAGACGAGGAGCGCTGCAGGACCTCCAACAGAGCCTTTGTGGCTTTCATGACACGGAAAGATGCAGAGAGAGCCTTGGCTTCACTTGATGGTACAGTTGACTCTTGGTTTGATTTACAGACTGCAATGGCAGGTTTATCTAATACCCATTCCCCCATTGCTCCGGTTGTACGGTTATGTTCCACGCGAATGTGATCATGTTTTGTATTGTAGGTAAAGTGATTATGGGGTTTGAAATGAAGCTGGGATGGGGTAAACCAGCTCGCATTCCACCTCAGCCTCTCTACACACCGGTGGGGGTGAGGGCCACACCGCCACCCCCATCGGGTCTGCCTTTCAATGCTCAGCCAAGGGATCGCTTCCGCAATGACTTCACCAAGCCGCTGGGCATGTCCAAAGGAGAGCTTGACAAGGTAAAATCGTCTCTGTTCTCTGGGGTGTCTGCATGGCCATTTTTTCTCTGTTATGTGTGTTTCACTAGATACTACAGGCTGTCATATAAGTAAGGGGTGTTACTGTTAGCTGCATTGGGATGGTGGTGTACTATAATAGAAATTACAGTCTGTACACAAGTGTGAAAATTAAGGGAAGATGAGCCCTAAATATGTATCATTTGGCCTTAATATGATATATATATTATAAGTATTATAACTTTAACTATAACTTTATTATAACTATAGATATTTTTTATATATATATATATATATATACATTAGTGCTGTCAAATGATTAAAATATTTAATCGCGATTAATCGCATTAATGTCATAGTTAACTCACAATTAATCGCACATTTTTATCTATTCTAAATGTCCCTTGATTTCTTTTCGTCCCATTATATTTTTCTCATTTTAATGCTCTTATCAACATGGAAAAGTGGATCGCCTTGCTTTGTACATGTAAATGTTTTTTTTTTTTATTGAAAACAACATTGGCATACTGTAGTGTTCAATTTCACACTAACATTCTCACTTGAAGCAAATAATCTCTCACAACAATGTAACGGCTTTGACGAGGGGGCGGAGAATTCGCATCAGCTGTGTGCTTGGCCATCAAGTGGTATTTCAGACTGGACGTGCTGACTGATAGCTCAGTTCACAACGACAAAACACACAGATCACTTTGGTCTTGTCAATGGAACCATTTGGCAACTTTTTAAAAGTAAACTTTCCAGTCAGAATCTTATTGGCATCCATTTCGGTGTCTCGCGCTCGCCATCCACTCAAAACATAACGGTAGCCTACTACTCTTTGGCCGGCTCGTAAGCCCAAACAAGTGTGTGCGGCGTGTCTGTTGTTTTGTTTCCGGTCTAGCTAGATCCGGTGTGGTGTTGTAGTTTTTCTAACATTACTAGTTGTTGCAACAGCATGTGCAAAAAAACTACAAACTTTGCTAGGCCAAAAAGAACGTTAATCTCGCGATAAAAATATTGACGCTGTTAAAATGGGTTTGCGTTAACGTCGTTAATAACGCGTTAATTTAACTGACAGCACTAATATATATATATATATATATATATATATATATATATATATATATATATATATATATATATATATGTATACACTGCAATGGAGTCCTGTCTGCATGGGTCCCCAGCAAAACCCTAGACAGGCTCCAGTATGTCCAAAACTCTGCCACCAGGGTCCTCCCCTCATCCACCTTCACTGGCTCCCAATTAAGTCCCGCATCAAATATAAAATCCTCCTTCTCACCTAAAAATCCCTCCATGCCCTGGCCCCACTGTACCTCTCTGACATCCTCCATCCATACACCCCACCCCGAAACTTGCGGTCCTCAGACGCTGGCCTACTCTCCATTCCCCACACCAGACTCTGTACCTTCAGAGATAGAGCCTTTAGTGTTGCAGCCCCATCCCTGCAGATATCCGAAATGCTACATCCCTGGACATATTAAAAAAAACTCCTGAAACACCACCTGTTTACCACAGCCTACAACCTCCCTTAGCATAGCCACTGTAATTCTGTGTTCTTGCGTTTCATGAAAGGCGCTATATAAATAAAAGTAATTATTATTATTAATAATATAAAATTAAAATACAAGCATTACAAACTGCAGTGGGTCCTGCGACTGATAAATGCATTTCTAAGAAACAAAACTGCAATTTGTCACCAATCATTGTAAAAAGTTGGGAATCATGTTATTATGCATGTTTGTTAATTCATTTAAGTGATCACCTTGTCTGTGCAGTTCCATATCACAGGATGCAGGGGTATAGAAAGTCACATATTCAAAGTAACATAACATTTTGACTGTGTATACAAAATGTTAATATAAACCTTTTAGATGAATTAACTCAGTTTAGCATTTTAGAATAATTGACTTAAGATGTGTCACCCTCCCCTCATTTCACTGACTATGAATGCTATCGTTGTTTTCTATGCTGTATGTATCCTGCAGTGTTTCATCTGTACAAGTACTCACTTTTTAATATTTTCACTATTTGATTTGACTTCACAAACAGACTCTGTCCGAAGCCGTAGTCAAAGTGGTTATCCCAACCGAAAGGTACACACACTCACACGTTACGCCGTCTGACCAGCTGTTATAACAAAAGTGTTATAGGACCCATACAGATTCTTTCAGGCAGAATGTTCCAGTCCTAAGAGCTGTTAATGCATCTGACATATAGGACACGGTAAGCAACCCCAACTCTTTGGAGTGTTGCAACACATTTTGACATCTACAATTTAAAACTTATTGTAGATGCCAAAGGTCCCGATGGCCTCAGAATTACATACAGTGAATGCAATTAGTATTTTTTTTTTATAGACACTTGTAGTTTCTCCTTCTAGTTTGCTAAAATACCTTAGATAATTCATGTTGTTCCCATCATAATATTAATGTGTGTTATTGTGAAAAATGAAAAGCAAAGTAGACTTTGTAAATGACTGTTAGAGCCATTGATTTATACCAACATCTTTGAGCCCTGGGTTTCCCATGGGTAGGCTGAGACACTGCAGACCGATACAGCTAGAAGGCAGATAGATTTAATATTAACCCAAGTCAGATGATGTAGATTCATGCAAGTGCCATAAAACAAAGTATAAGTACTGCTTCAGGTTAGAGTAGCTAGTCATATGAAGGTCTAACTGCAGTGGTAGATCTGACACAAAATCAGGTAACACTGCATGAACATTATTAATGCTCCAGTTCAGAGAGGTTTCAGGCCTGAAGCCCCAATCTACAGTAGCTTCTCTATGTAGCTGCCTGCAGAAATGTTGTCACACTGATGCTGACTGCTGTGTTGAATGTGTTTTGTTCCAGTTATTGTCTGAAGGTATACATTTTGAGACCATTGCATCTAAAGAAAATATCCTAAATTTGGTGGCCTTACAAGTAAATACCAACCATGTAGGAATTTTGTAGTTGAGAACTTTTCATTACATACTTGCAATAAAAACTGGCCTTTAAATTCTCATGTGATTATGTTGGAATCCTCTCAACAATCAAGGTGAAATGGCTAAACTTAAACTTTGGATTGGGGCTTACATATCTTAAAATCAAAGTCAGTATTCATGAAAAGATATTGTGATTTCTTTTACCCCTTTCACGGACACAGTGACTCAGGAATATTAAAGTATGCTGACACGGTGTCTGTCCAGAGAGCAGTGACTATGCAGTTTTGCACAGTGTAATGTCCCAGCCTGCAGTTTGCATGGGCCACTAGTTCAGTGTAAAGAGGTATTAAAGATCTCATGCTGTGACTGACAGACAGAGTGCAAACCCTGGTCTGATACACTCCTTTTCCCCCCACAGGAATCTATTATTCCTCATTCACAGGATGATAGAGTTTGTGGTGCGTGAAGGCCCCGTGTTTGAAGCCGTAATTATGAACAAGGAGAAAAGCAATCCAGATTACAAGTAAGTATTGCTGCACCTGGCGCAGTGTTGGTCTCATAAGTGACCTTAAAGGGTACATATTGAATTAGCTCATTCATTATTGTCTCAGGTTCCTTTTTGACAACAAAAGCCAAGATCATGTGTACTATCGCTGGAAACTGTTCTCCATCCTCCAGGTATGTTTTCACTGCACAGCCTTGTTTCTAAAAACGTCTAGGAGGTATATCTGGAATAACTAAAAACTGTTCTATACTAATAATAATAATACTAATTCACTTGTTAATCTCATTGTATTGGGGAATAGCTGCTGGAGTCATGCTAATTTAAATACCCCAACTTTAGCTATTATGAAAATGAGACTGTGGTGTATCTGTATGTGAGTTTCTATGTACTTCACCTTCACCCTTACCTCAGGGACAGTCCCCGACAGAGTGGAGGACCGCAGATTTTCGTATGTTCCGGGGAGGCTCCATGTGGAGACCCCCTATCCTAAACAACTACTCCCAGAGAGGTGACGATAGGGAAGAGGTGGAGGAGGATGCTTCCCCTGAGGAAGAGTTGAAGAAAGGGCAACTCAGAGCTGAGTAAGTATGTCTAGCAGGCATAATGACATGTATGTATGTACTGTATATAACTTAAGTTGAATTAAATGAAACTATTCTTCTGTAAAAAAAAAAAAAACATGCAGGCACAGACAGAAGCTGGAGACATTGCTTAAAGAGCTCACGCCAAGCAGAGAAGATATCGGCAATGCCATGCTGTTCTGTCTTGAGCGAGCAGATGCAGCAGAGGAAGTAGTGGGACACATCACTGAATCTTTTTCCTTGCTTCAGACACCCCTTCAGAAGAAGGCTAGTTTGCTTCCTTTAACCCTATATATAAATTAAATTGCACAGAATGTATATGTGACGGTGATTTCACTTTTTTTTTTTTTCCTCATTCCCACAGATTGCCAGATTGTACCTCGTGTCAGACATATTGTACAACTCGTGTGCCAAAGTAGCCAGTGCATCATATTATCGTAAATAGTAAGATACTTTCCCCCGATTCAACTTCAACACTTTTATCATCTTTTCTTCTGTGTGACGGTCTTAAAGTGTCTCTGTCTTTTCAGTTTTGAAACAAAGCTAACACAGATATTTGGAGACCTTAATGCGGCGCATAAAAACATACAAGCCAGGCTGCAGGCAGAACAGTTTAAGGTAATCAGGCATGATATTTGCCTCACACAAGGACATTTACCAAAAATAGAAAAAAAACATTTGTATTCCCTGTCTCCACAGCAAAAGGTCATGAGTTGTTTTAGAGCATGGGAGGACTGGGCCATATACCCACAGCCTTATCTAATCCACCTTCAAAACATCTTCCTGGGCTTCGCCAAAGCAGTGGAGGAATCGACAGAGATAGCCGAGGTGAGCTGAATATTTATCAGCTCATTGCAGTCATTACCTTTTTTCTAACGGCATTTCAACAAATCGAACAGCTGTTCATGTTGAGAAATATTAGTAGAACCAAAGATGTTGTTTCAACATATATTTGGACATGAACAATCCAAACGTTTGTACACGTGCCTGTTTCCTTGCAGGAAGTATCCTGCTATCTGGATGGTGCGCCAATGGACAGCGCACCCATCGATGGGTTACCTTTGCACAGAGCTCCTGTGGATGACCTCGATGGCTGCCCCTTAGGCTGGGACCCTCTAGATGGAGTCCCTGTTGACGACATAGACGGTGTTCCCTTAGGAGTTGCTATTGACGACATTGATGGAATGCCCTGTGAGTCCACCACGTATCAAAAGCATATCTTTCAACCAGAAGTCCACCATTTCCTGTTCCTGTTGTCAATTATCTGCCCAGCTCAAGTGTCTTGGATCAATACACAATCAATCCACCGTCTCATGGGTTGTTGTCTGTAGCTGAGTGTGCACTCTGATCTCCATGAGAACAGGGCATGCAAGTACAGAAGATTAAAAAAGGCATGAACTTCATTAAATACCTGTACTTGTCCTGACCCAGCTGTCTCTTTTTTTTTTTTCTTAGTGGAAGAGAGCAACATTCCTCTCTCCAGAGTGCCTTTGTCTAAGTGGGAGACGACGGTTGATACCGGGACATTTTCTCAAGGTAATGCAGGTCAAGATGCATTCATGTATATCAAGCTCCCCCCCTACGATCCTGCTCATCTTTCTCCTTTCTCTCTAAGCCAAAACTGAGTCTAAGTGGGACATGGTGGTGGAGCATAACAGTGAAGACAAAGTGAATTTAAGGTAAGGCCTCTGTGGTTGGCATCAATACATCATCCGTCTACATTTGCGAGACGCACACACAGTGTACATAAAATGTCAAATGGTACAGAAATGTATTGTTTTCCTCTCCCTCCTGGTGACAGTGTCAACTCGCAGGATGGAGTTGAAGACTCAGACAGTGACAGTAGTGAGGACTCCGGCAGTTCGTCCAAATGTGACAGTGCAGATTTCCAGAGCTCCCTCAGAAGTTTTCAGATGTCTGAGAGCAAAAGGAAAAGGTTGAGAGAGCTGGAGGCAAGTGTACATAAAAAAATAAAAATAATAAGTAAGATTTGCTGAACAGTGCGTTTGCTTTTATAGAAACAATGTAGTTGTCCTGTATTATTCGTGGTGTTCAACCCATTCACTTTGGAAAGTCAGACTTCATGCCTTGCCCACCTCAATATCCTGTTAATCACAAATACTCAGTATTTAATTTAGAAAGGATAACACTATTGAAATGTGTCTCTTTTGATTTTTTATTTATCGTCACTTGTTGAATAGAATAGTTACAGCCATAGCAGCTGTATTAGCATATTTGAATTCCCTTGCACACCAATTTACATTTGACATAGTTCGCTGCCTCCCTACGGTTGCATCTTCAACCGTTTGAAAATATGTCAAATTACAGTTAATAAAAATGCAGAACTGATTAGATGTGTCTTGACACAGGTAAAGGTTATGAAGATTCAAGATGAGTTGGAATCTGGCAAGAGGCCGAAGAAGACTGGGATGAGCATACAGCAACAAGTGGAGCACTACAGGAACAAACTGCTACAGAAGGTGGGCTCCTGGACACTTCTTAATTCATATTGCATCTTCAATTTTACCCTTAGATAAGTCCTGAATTATTAAGGCAGTTAATTACAGTTATTATTTACACCCAGCGTTTATCCTGCAGTAAAGGGTCTCTAAAGCAAAAAGGCAACCATCACTGATGTGTAATAGAAATTTTTCTTTAATCAAGAACAGGATGGGGCAACATTTACAAAAGTGCTTGCTATTAGTACATTAAAATTAGACTATGAAATTAGTCAATTGGCAAAGTAAAAAAAGTGTTACTTATGCAAAGCACTCACAACCAGACACAGCTTATGTGCAACTGCAGAGCCATGGGGATAACGTTAGCAGTTTCAGATCTGCAGATTTAGTGTAACGGCACCATATACAGGGGAGGAAAGTCGAGCTACAGTTGCTGTTTGCGTTGCGTTGTTTTTACAAGTTAAACGTAAAGTTGATGGTTTGTTTCTGGAGCACATCTCTCTGTAGAATACTTGAGTAAGAAGAGTTTACACTGCTCCAAGTATTATGTGCATTTTTTGACACAGTAATATTTTTGTCCACACAGAGAAAACAGCACCTATAAAAAAAAAAAATCTTACTTTCTCTGCCCATAGGTGTTGATGTTGATATGTACTGGTATAACGTTACATCTGCAGGTCTGAAATTACTGAAGTTGGAACAGTCAAGCATGTGTCAAACTGGTCTGACATTGACCAAACAGTTCCCCCTCATAAAGAACCCACGAGCTATTATGTGCGAACGAGGGGGTTACAAGCCAGTTCCGTATCGTGTTTTTGAGTCTCAACAGGCAAAGACATAGAAGCCTATATCTGACTTCATTGGGATGTTTTACCCTGTCTACTATAGGAGTTTAAAAAAGATGAAGAAAAGAATGAGAGGTTGACATCAAAGTCTAAAGACAAGTCAAAGGATGACAGAAGGGACAAAGATAGGAGCAAAAGAAGTGAAGACGGGGTCAGAAGACGAGGATGGAGTAGAGATCCCGATGACCAGATCCGAAAATCGAGGAGCATCTCTCCTTTAAAGCAAGTGCCATGAGATGTTTTTGTTGCCAATGTATTCATCGCGATTGTTATTCTTGAAGTCAATCTGTTATATGTTCAACCCTTTTAACAGGACAAGGTCTCCCAAATGGTCGAAGCGTTCCCGATCACCGTCTCCAGACTGGAAGGCGGGGAAGTCCAGGTCACGGTCGCCGCATCGCTCCCACAAGAAGGCAAAAAAGAGCAAACACTGACTCAACTCTGGACCTTGTCATCCATTACTACACAACTGCTGGTATCCATGGCTTAAACAATGCAGTGCTAAACAGACTGACAAGTCTGTTGTCTTGGTCCCAACTTACACTACCCATGCAAGATTCAGCACTCTTTTGTATGATGAAGGTTGAACACTGTAACTAATTATATATATTTTTGTTTTAATGTTTGTTTTTAAAATGATAACCAGAATGTTGCTGCAAAGTTCTGACACGGAATAAATCACTGTTGGAGATGAGTGCGTGTGTGGAGGACATGATTGGTAGGGCCAGGTATCAAATATATTTTTACTGTTACTCTACTACATTTTTGGCATTGGCTTTTTCCAAGGTTAAAAAGGGGTTATCAACAAGCATTTGTCTAGTTTGTGTGGACTTTTATTAAGGGAAATGAATAGAGCATCATTTGGTTTTGTTTACAAAAGCAGCAAGTATGCAATGTTACACACTACATTTACAGTACTATTTTATAATGAAATGTGCTTTCATTAAACAAAACAATTTATCAAAAGTAATTAAGAGCTAGTATTGTTTCTGAAAAATGTAAGATACCCAGCCCTAATAATTAATAACCGTATACAGATTTCCTGTACTGTAGATTTGCTGTCATCCACTGAAATGTTGGTTGATATATTTTAGAAGAAAGCTTGAGAAGTTGAATTTAGAAAAGCGATCTAGATTTCGTAGGCACAAATAATTTCCAACCACCTTGCTTTCAAGACAAATGGTTACATCGCTTTACATAAGACACATTCAATTCTGTGACTAAGATTAGGACAGTATCTTGCACTTAACTTATATTTTCTGAAAGGTGGGAGAAAAAGAAATTAGTAAGGTGCCCATACTGTTACAAAGAGCCTTCTAGCTATACTCAGTCTTGACCATACAGCTGTAAATTAACAGATATCTGAACAGACCACACACACTTGGCATTTGCGACTGTTTTCTTAATGCCAAAGCATTCACAGTTGCTTGGTATTAAAGATACAAAATATAAATGTGACAGGGAATCACACCTTGTCTGTATTGTACAGCCCATTCTCTCATCTTCCACTTTGGGGTCCGTGTTCTCCCGAAAAAGCTACAGGCGGCTCTTTGTCTCAGAGCAATAACCATTAGGTGATGTCAGATGGCCCCTGACAGGCTGTCCTTCATCTTTAGGACTGATCTCCGACTGACAGGCCATGAGTGTGGGAACCTCTGAAGTGCTCAGTACTTTTTTACATTGATGAAAACCTTGATGGCTCCAGTGAAGTCGGCAGAGAGCAGAACCTCTGTGTGATCTGTCTTTAGGGCTCCTGCGAAGGACAACACTTATTTTATAGCACTGAATAAATGATGTCATGAAATCTGTCCATGAATGAATTTAAGCAAACGTACCTGAGGGTATCGTTTCAGAGTCTGTGGAGTCCAGGCTCTTGCACTCTGCTTCTGGTTTGTCTGCTCCAGCTTCTTGTGGAACAATAAGGCCTGGGTGCGGTGCAAAAATTGCTGAGGTGACCACTGCATTGTGTGCTGAAAGATAAATAAAGATTAAGGGTCAGTTCAATCAAGGGGAACACACTAATTAGACAGGTAGTTTCATTAAAAACATGTTGCAGCACAGTTACCTTTAATTCCTTCCCAGAAGTCATTGCGGTCCCGTCGTACGGATGTGAATTTGCTCAGGTCATGGTAAGTGCTCCAGATGTACACGTACTTATCCTCTGAGCCACTGACTATGAAGGAGTAGTCATGACTGTAGAAGATAATCCCACAGTTATTCAAGGTGCAGTGCAACATATAAACACTACTTTTGTAACTCAATTGTTACTGCTGCTAGTTCAAAATGCTCAAGTCAAAACTAGATGAAAGGGAGCCGTCCTCACCTGAAGCTCGCCTTGATCTGGCTGCTGCTGTTGACATAACCTTTGTATTTCATGGATAAAGACAAGTCCCTCAGGTCATAAAGGCGAATGCGGGAATCATTTGAGGTCACCAAAATCTATCGAGGGTGGAGAGGGAATTTGTCATTTAACAAATCTGACTGACCAGCCCAGTCTCATGGCAGTTCGTGAAATGGTCACGTAATTTAATCTATTGATTCGTGTACACGGACACGTTTATCTCGTTTTTTTTATGATGGTCAGCACGTTTTTTTTTTAAACTAATGTATTTCAATGGGAAGCTACTTTCGTGAGCACAGCACGATTCTTTAGTAGCGAGTAGTATGAAAGCCACAACACAGGACTTTCACCCAGGAGACCGGAGTTCGTGTCCCGCGTCACGTTTTCTAAACCCAACCGTCCCGTTTTCCGTGTCCCGCGTGTCACGTTTTCTAAACCCAACCGTTGCGTTCTTTTCCTAAACCCAACCGTCGCGTTATTGAATCGTGCTGTGATCACAAAATACATTAGTTTAAAAAACGTGCTGAGCATCACGAAAAAAACGAGATAAACGTGTCCGTGTACACGAATCAATAGATTAAATTACGTGACCATTTCACGAACTGCCGTGAGACTGGGTTGGACTGACATGCATCATTGTAGGGACATCAAACATACTGTAGATGTATTTGGAATGGAGATCAGATGTTACCTTATTCTCTCCAGGTAGAGGTTCAATACCAGTGATTTTACGGCCAACTTTGTTCCTGCCTCTGGTTGACCTCACATGAATTTGAGTGTGGTATTTTAGACGCTAAGGAATGGACAAACAGAAAAATACATTTAACCTGGAATGAATCCATGGCAAAAATTGATAATAAGGACATAATGAAACCACGCATTAGCAATAAAAAGGTATTGCAGCTGGATACCTCTGTGTCATAGAAGATGCATCGACCATCGTAGGTGCCAATGACGGCGTACTTTCCATTTTGGCAGAAGTTAGCAGCCGTGATGAGGCGTGTTTGGCCATCCACCTCATTCCACAGCGCCACCTTCTTGTCAGGAATGTTCCAGAGCCGTAGCTTTCCATCCAGAGAGCCACTTAAAAAGTATCTGTCGTCCTGGGAAACAAGAAGAAAGTGTTATTATAAATACAGTCTGGGAGACAAAATGAATAAACGTGTAGATTTGTACTGAGAGAAGTAAGGCAACTTACTCTGGGATGGAAAGCAATGGCTGTGACAAAATCAATGTGCTGAAAGCAGCAGAGACACTCTCTCCTGGATATGTGCCACAATCTGACCGTTTTATCCATTGAAGAGGAGAGGAGGAAGAAGTTCTAGATAACAAAAATGGAAAAAGAGGAGAAATAAAACAGTAACACTTTACTTGAAGGTATCTACATAAGAGTGACATGACACTGTCATGAACACATGAACCCTAACCATAACCATAACTTGTCATGACAAAAACCGAATGACACTTACTAAAAGAAGCGTTATGTCATAAACGTTTATGACTTGTTTATATCACGTTCATGACAGTGTCATGTCATTCTTATGTCGATACCTTCAAGTAAAGTGTAACCAATAAAACCAGTACTGAGAGTGAGAAGGATAAAGAGAGGGCAGTGAGACCTCACCTTTGACCAGGACAAGTCCAATAGATCAGCCGTATGGCCTTTATACTTGCAGAAGGGGACCTGACGGAAAGGGGCATTCCTATCTTCTGTGTCTGGGTCCTCGGCAGCACAACTTGCCTATGACAGGAGTATAATCTTTTAGTAGTCTCAAGACTGTAAAATATACAACATTGCAATACTCTCACTATGACTAAAAAAAACTTAAAAATATCCGGTACTTATAATATTTCCGGAAACCAGACAACCCACAAATCAAAAGGTATTATTAATTTCACTCACTCCGGGATCGTCAGATTTAGAGGAGCATAAACTTTCCTGAGAAGGAGAAGGTGAAACTCGACCTGGAGAAGCCAAGCAAAAAGGATCTTACTAAGCATCTAAATTAAAACAATCAATCATCATACAACAACCGAATCTGAGATGCTGATGAGGTTACCTTCAGTGTTGTACTTTAATCTCATGTTATTGAAGTAATCAAAGGCACTCTTTAAGACCCAGATGCGAACCACATTATCTTGGCCTGCTGTTGCCAGCAGCCTCCCACAGTGAGAGAACTTCATCGTCCAAACGGCCCCCTGAGGAAAAGACAAAGATGCTGTGATATCAGCATTCACTGGTGCACATTTTCTCTTAAACGCTGATAACAAACAAAAATAAATAAATAAAATAATCTTCTTAATAATCTTACCATGTGCTCCCCACTCAGGTCCTGTACAACCTTAATCTGATCAAAGTCAAAGGGACCCTTGAAGCTGTGTGCTGCCTTGAACTTGGCAGGCCTGGTGTAAGGCATGCCCTCATCGTCACTTGATGACGGATCGTCCTGATCTGTATGGAACACTGAGCCCACACCAAACAAAAGCAAACCTAAGGTTATCAAATCTTTTGCAGCAGCATTAATATTTAATAAGCATGTGGTGGCATTGGCAAATCCTTTAAAGTGCTCATATTATGCTCATTTTCAGGTTCATTATTGTATTTAGAGGTTATATCAGAATAGGTTTACATGGTTCAATTTTCAAAAAACACCATATTTTTGTCATACTGCACATTTCTGCAGCTCCTCTTTTCACCCTGTGTGTTGAGCTCTCTGTTTTAGCTACAGAGTGAAGCATCTCACTTCTAGTCCATCTTTGTTGGGAGTCCACATGCCCAGTACCTAGGTGAGTACTGCTAGGCAGTCAGTTGCAGAGTATGAGGGCGTGCCACGCTAGCAGCTAGGCGAGCATTATAACGTGTGTTACAAAGTGACGCACGATTGTCACGGAAGTAAAGGCTGGACTACAATAGAGCTGTTTGGAGCAGTTTGTGAACAGTGTTTTCTGTGGGAGATGGTAAGTCCCTTTGGGGTGGACTTTGGGCTTTTCACTTTGTAAACCTATAACGTGCACAAAAAAGATATATAACACAATAAAGGAAAGGGAAAAAGGCAAAACGCATAATATGAGCACTTTCAAATCAATGTACACCTTCGTAGCAGCATTTAGTCTGCGATATTTAACAAATGTTCTCTATTAGCGGTTTCCATTTTCATGATTATGTAGAGCTTGTTCCAGATCCACTATGTCAAATCTGTTAAAGTCTGATAAATACCCACGTAGTGAATACATGTCGATACAGATAGTTCACTAAGCAAAGTGATCTGCATTATTAGTCTAACAAAGTGTGTTGATGCTATTGATTTGTGGGGTTTGATGATTCAGTAGTGCATTTACTTGACTGCTGCCATCTATGGTAATGATAGTGAGAAGTGAATTAAGCTATTTGTACTATAATATCCTCAGTGCCCACATCCATTTAGAAATGACAAATCTCTTGTTCTCTGCATTTTTTAGTAATTCTACTTATTTATAAAAAAATAAAAAATCTAACCACCCTTTCAGGAAAATTATTATTATTATTATGTTAGTTCTGTGGACAGTATAACATATTTCAAAACATTTAATTTAAAGCTGTAAAGAGCACCATGTCATAGGACCTTTAAACTCCTGTGTTCCTTTACCTTCATCACGCACACTTTTCACTTTGTTGACTGCCTTCTCTCCATATTCCTCAGCAAGATGCTTGGCCTTCTTCACAGACTTGCCCAGGAACTTTTTAAACTGGGTTCTGGTTAGAAATAAGGGACAACAAAATATTATATTCTATATATGATCATGTGGTGAGAAGGGAAGAAAATAAATTCCAGCGACAGGCTACAAGAAGTCACTAACGTTTTCTGTTTTAGTTTTCCTCCATCTGTGTCTGCCAGTGGAGCCTGAGCCTTGTCATCGTCATCTGACTGTGCGGCATCATTCCTGAGAGGAAAAAAATATAACAGATCAACTTTCTCTAGAAAATGTACAATTTGTTTTTTACGCAATTATGCTTTTAAAAAAAGCTTCTGACAGTGGGAAAATGTTACATGCAAATGTACCTGTGTTAAAAAAAAACACTGCCAACAGTGGCGATGCTCCCACAGCAACCAGCCTCTTCCCTTGCTAGGCAAAAAGCTTTTTACTAGAAGTTTGTTTTTATAATCAAGTGTCTGGATTCAGTATATTCTTTCCATTTTTTGTTTATGCATATGTTGTAGTACTGGACAAAGCACCTCTTGTGTCTTCAAAACACACCGGGTTCCTCACAAAACACAGATACAGATATTGGAGGTCTTCACGGGTTCAGGTCCCTTTCTTTTATCGCGGGTCCCGGGCCTCTTTAACATTATATGTAATACCAGAATAGATCCAAGAAGACCCAGCCATAATCAAACAGCTCTGATCATGATGAAAGTGCTGTGTCTGTGTGTGTGTGTGTTTTGTCACTTGCAACATTGAGAGCAAAGGTCAGACTCGGAGAGCACAGATGATAGCAAATTAGCAATGCTAACGTTAGCAGCCATGGCAACAAGCAATCATTATTTTATTTCAAAAGGGCAAACAGTTGAAGCTATTTTTATTATGCTAGATGCAATAAAACTGCAAAGCTGATTCTAAACAAATAACTTTTGCAATCTGTCACCATGACAGCGAGCAAGTGGACTTTTAAGCTAAAATGAGTGCCGTTTCAATCAGCAAGAGACGAATAACAGAAAACCTGGATGATCTCTTGGCAGGGAGGATGGAATATATTCATCACGGTCAGGCACAGGAGAGAAGACTGCTAACGTTACATTAGGTGAAACACAAAGTTTTGTTTTGACTTGTAAATTAACAATAATAGTAACTTGCTAATAGCAACCAGCTGTGAAATTGGTGCCAATCGGGTCTGTGTCTCCCAGGTCTGATATTTCTCAGTTCTGTTTTCTCATTTTCTGCTTACGTAATGTACTCCTTGGTCCTCCTCATGATGTGCAGAGTAAGGGGGTTAATCCCCGCAGGAAGCTTCTCTTCCGCCTGGATTAAAGGGATCTCTTCCCCAGTGTCCAAATTCTTGATCATCACACTGGCCAGGATTTCCTTTTTTAAGATAACACATAAGTACACATTTTGTGCATAGAAGGTAGGTGGAAGGAATGTGAAAGAGGTTGGGTTATGGCTTCGATTCAAGCTGAATGAAGGCAATAAAAGCAAACAGAGTGACTCTTACCTCATCTGTCAGTTCTCTACCAGAGTTGGAACGTGGACGCTGAGGGCCTGGAGTTTGTCCTCCACTCTGAGATGAAGCCTGTTCATCCTCATTTTCCTAAAAAAATACCAACAACAAAGCAATCAATGGTGCAATAGATAGATAAGCTGCTACACCACGCATAGTTAAATTTTTGAGCATTTCTGGGTGAAAAAGAGGCCTCACTGACCTGTGCTGTCACCACTTTGTCCCCGCTGGTGGCGCTGGCCAGATCCAAGGAATGCTGCAGCTCTTTAGTTAGACTCCTCACTGTGCTGCTAGGAGACACCAGGCCGGAAGGCTCTAGGACATCACCGCTGACTGCAGACACTGGACAATCATACAACAGAACACAACACTTCATCTAAAAACTAGTGGACCTTCTATCTGCTTTGTATTTGAATGCAGCGGTTTGTAGGTAATTAAGAAAAACAATCGAGAAAGACATTTTGCCAATATACCTCTTTTAAGTAAAACCTCAAATATAGAGGATGGGATGCTATGAGCTGTTCTTTCATTCTTTCAAATACATATTTGTGGAAACTTGTGTATACTGGTAGCATTTAACACGTTTCCCTTTTGTAAACCAAAAGATTACTACATCCCTTTCAAAGATCATTGTCAGAACAGCTATAAAATAAAGGTTGTCTATTACACGAGATGTGAGTTAACAGCATCAACCTAAAACATCGCTGTAAAGGCTGAACTTTACAGCTAAAAGAGTACTTACGAATTCAATGATGTCTTAAAAGTTGAATTCAACATTTAGGATCAATGTAACATTTATCAAACTTCAGTGCTGGTAACTGAACTGTTTTTTCTACCTTCCAGTCCACTCGGCCTCAGACACTCCTGAGACTTCTTGGAAGGTAGACTCTGCCAAGACGGTGGCGGCGGTCTCGGTGGAGGACCTCCGCTGGGAGGGGGTGGGCGTGAGGGAGGAGGCTTCTTGGTGCTTGCTACAATGTCTGGTTCCACCGTGAATTGCCGTGGGGGTTTCAAAGGCCCAGAGGAGTCCGAGTCAACCTGCATGTCCGTGAATGGGACCTGGTCTAAGATATCTGCAGGTCTCTGCTCCTGCTCCCCTTCTGCAACCACAACAGCCCCATCAGGCGGACCCAGTCCTACGGTGCTTGTGATGTCTGGGGGCTGAACACCTTCCTGTGACCCAACTGATGGCCCTGGGAGATCTGTGGGTTCAGGGACAGGTATTGAGCATGCTCCATTTGTTGCTGCACTTTCCTGTTGATCCTCGGGCCTCTCGACAAGCTGAGGTTCGACAGCTGGCGCTGCTAGCTCGATGGGAACTTCCTGAGCATTATTCTCTTCCACTGGTTCCGGCTCTGCTCTTACATCAACATGTAGCTGATCTAACAGCTCAGCCACGTCACCAACATCACCACCACCACTTCCCTTTTGACTCTCCTCAATGATGCTATCAATGATCTACGAGGAAGAGAACAATTTGTTAATTTAATAACACAGCAACTATGATGCAAGTTCCCATGTTAACTACAACTAAAATATGTTATTGTCTTTACATGCACTTTTTTTCCCTCCGTTCTTTTCACAATAAACACAAACTCACAACCTAAGCAATAGCCACATAACGCACTGCACAATATGTCATTTCTAAAACATACTATCGTATAGATATATATATGAAATCCACAGTAACTTACACTTTTCTTACAAAATAAAAATATGATGAAACTCCATTGATGAACTTCCATTTTATCAGTCATCTCGTGTGCGATAATAGAGAAAACCATACCAGTAGGGAATCATCTTGCTGAGTCTCAGATGCGGCCACTCGGCAGCTCACATCTTGTGCAGCGTTTTCTGATCTCTGTGAAAGCTGTTTAGAAAACAATAAAAAAAAAAAAAAAAAAAAACACAATTTTACCTCCATACACATAGGAAATAACAGGTCACGTGCCATGTTTGATTTACATCAAGGGCCCATAAAACACATCCAGACTGAGAACATGCGTAGAGTAGCGGTACCTAACTAAAGAAATACATGTTTAATGAGCACATTCTTTCATCCAGCTAATGTTTGTCCTTTTTTCATATAAGACAAGACATCTTGCTATGGGGGTAAACTCTGTGACTGACTCTAAAGTCGTGCGGATTTTATCCATGCATGAAACACTGTTCTATGATGCAATTTCCCCTTGCAGCAAAATCAACGTTTCAATGTCTTGTTAGCAGCAAACGTAATTTGAATTTCAGTTGTAACTGTCTGTGTGGGAAAGGCAGGCAACAAGGCCAGATGATTCACTTAAATTTAAATTTAATTTACATCTTCCTAGCTGTCAGGAAAAAGAAGCTGGCTAACCACTGTAGGAGGCAGAGATCATGGCAAAGGGTTGAGTATTTGCCGTCATGAATCATTACTAAACAGCCTGTGTTCATGTTTTCACACAAGGCATCAATATCTTACAATAAAGTCACTGGTAGGTGTAATTTCAAGAAGAACTACTATAAACAAAGCAGTCACCTCTAGACAGTTAAACACTTGTTAGAACAGTGTGCTGTTTTAGTAGGGTTCAGTTCCAATAGCAATTTTAACTAGCAAGAAGTAAACAAACAGGTAGTAATATTGCTAAATAGCAACCGCTTACAATCAGAAGTAACCTATTTGTCAAAAACTAGTAATAAACTATCTTAACACATTCAATAATAATAACAATAACCACAACAACAACAACAACAATAATAATAAAATAAAATTGAACTCCAACTTTATGTATTAGCTACCTCAGAGTACCTCCACTTTAATTTTAAGCATTGGTAACTTTCAAACTATTCATTCCAATAGCAACTCAGCACATACTACCTTGTTTAAACAGTGACTGGGCTTATATAAACATACCTGAGGTGAAGGAATGACAAACTTTGCAGGTGACCTAAAAAACATAAAAGGGATACAGGTCAAAAAGGCAATGAAAGTCAACGTCTAAAATACAACGTCCTAAAACAAAACAAAACCCAAAGCCAAATGTCTTATTATTTTATCTTTCAACTTGAGCAGCTCAATTAATGTGTGAATTATAACTCTTTTATTCCAAAAATAAATCAGATTTTCAGACTTCGGTCTTTAAACAGACTTTTTGAACATGGTTGCTAAAAAAGGTTTGATGACAATATGGTCTTTCAGTGTGATGTGCTGAATGTTTAGTGAACATAACTTGATGAATTCCATAGACTGTACTCATAACAGCAACCAGATACTGCCATAATGTTCACAAATTTGGTTTCTAAACTTGATCAGTACTAAAAATAAAAAGAGTAGCTAGATATATCAATAGGTGGTTTCTAAAAAAGCTCAAATTACTAACGTAATTAATATAATGCGTGTGACATAGGTGACTAATACACTGCATGGATATTTACATGGTGAACCCCACAATTTATATTAACTCGAACAAAAAATTAAAAAAAAAAATCAGCCACTTGCTATAATGTAAACCGTACATAAAGTCAAAGAGAAAGAGTTTAATCTTGGTGTAGTTTCTTAAAATTCCTCATACATTTTTTTTTAAACATGGCATTGTTTCCTGGTTAATCTTGACTTCAGTCGTTGCGCTCACCAGCCAAAACCCCAAAGCACCCACAATGACAGCCAGTAGTACGTTTTTGGTGTTTTAATAAACAATGTTTTGAAAGTAAAATTTCGATTTTATGTCAGGAATAACATCATGTGACTTGCGTGTTGGGGTTGACTCTTCCTGCACTAACATCAGACAGCTGGTAAACTGAAGTAACGTTAATGTATGACACTTTACAACACAGTTTAATAGTTTAAATACAAAATAAATTGGACAGTAATTTGCAGCCGACTCGAGACTCTCTGAAGCAGCTCAGTTAGCTTAGCGCTGTCTAAACAAATATATTGCAAATGTTAGTTAGCTGTCATTGCTAAGTCAACTAGATGCTTATAACATATGGTACTAGCTATATAGAACGAACAGAAAACATGTGCATTCGTCACTCTTATCTGCAGTAATATAATCAAAATGTGTTTCCTTACACTTTGGGAGATGGAGTGAAATTAACGTCCTCGGGAGCATCATAGAATTCCTCGGTGTCACTTGTATCTGACGCCATGCTAACATGAATTTAGCGCACTTGCTAGTCCAACTTAGTCGCCAGGCAGCTGTTTAAAAGCCTAACCTGCGAATGGAAGTTACACACATGCACACATATATATATACTGCCTTCTCTTTATTGATGTTATAATTTAAAAGGCTTGGCCCAGGCGTCGTCAACCACTTTCCAGTCCAACGTCACGCCATAACTGTAACGTTAACGTATACAGTATACTAGCAAAATGCTAGGCTAACAAATGTAATCTGGTCGTACGGTTGACCAACGCCTACTGCTAACTAGCTTTCTACTCTCTTATAAATATGTCACGTTCATAGCACAGTATATTCTATCAAAGCAGAAACCAAAAAGCGCATATTTACAACAGCATAAGATCAGCTGTCAAGATACCCAGAGCCAGATCCGCATCATAAACAAACCAGTAACACAAAAAAATACATCTTAACGAGGTGAGTCAAAGGGCGGGGCCCAGGCGCTCTCTTCTTCTACTTCACTGATATGACAGTTGGTAGGCTACTGAATTTGACATTGCTATTACTGCCCACTATTGGACTTATTTAAAAAAATAAAAAAAAAAATGGAAAAACAGGGATAGGCTGTCATATGACATGGGGAGATTTTCGTTAAATAATCCAAAGAATACACTGGCAACAGTGTTTTGCAAAGGCTTGTAAAGTAACATGGAAGGATGAGTTTATCACTGAAATCAGTGCAGTCTCGATCATCACTAGATCTAATGGGGTTTTGAGGCAGATATATATATATATAGACAATATAAGAAATCCAACATTTTTGACGAGAATGTGTTGAATCTGTGTAGTAAAGAAATGTGGCCAAGATATGTAGGCTACTGACCAGAACATTTTACTGTTGTGAACTTGTCAGTGCTCTCTGGTGGACAATCTGTCTAATTAACACGTAAATGATCACAAACATATCTTTGACATTTCTGCAGTGCAATTTCTTGTTACTTGGCTGACATATCAATGTGTCTATGATGTGTATCTAAAACTGACTTATATCAGTATATCTTTGATTCCTTGATCTATCTATTCATTATTATATGTTCATTATCTTCCTTAATCCACTTTTATCCCCTACTCCATACCTCAAAATCCTGCTAAATTAATTATGTTGGGGTGCTTCCCTATGTAACGTTACATTTTTCTTGGACCTTGCACTGCTCATGTATCAATATTTATTTCACAGTTCAAACACGGCCTCCTTCCCTACCAGGCTCCAACTCTTCATGTACATTAAAGCTTCTCATATATTTCACATCCTGCCTATCCTTTAAAAAAAAAAAAAAAAAACTGCATACTTAACACTACAAAGCTTTATTCTGCTTCTGTCTGCTCCTGGTAACACAGGACCACTCACAGTAATAATAAAATGTTTGTTTTTTTTTAAATTGAAAATTATGCAGAAATAACTGATTCTGGAGGCCTATGTTTGGGAATCTTTAATTATACTAGAACATGTAATTACATGGTACTGTATATTGAATGCTTCTTTAACAGTCAGTGCAACTCATGAGGTGAGAATTGGTTGGTAAAACATGCACATAAATTAGCAGCTGCAGGTCCCATTCATTCACATATAGCATAGGCAGGCACTAGAGTAGCCAAAGCTACTCTACTCTACAGTAAAAGTACCATTGGATTTGAAATCTGTTCCAAAGCGCTCTTTGTTCCAGATCAATGCATCAGTTGATTAATAATGAGCTTACAATTTAATTAATGATTGGAAAGGACAAAAAGGTGACAGAGGAGTGATTATTGAAAGAGCCTTAGAGCGTTTTAATGAATGCATATTAATTTGTTTTTGTCATAATGTAGACTGTAGTTACATTAATATTATTAAGCATGGACTGAATATGAATTGCAAAATAATCACTGTTGTGCTTTAAACTATTTAATTATCCTCAGGCATGTTTAAATGTTGGTAACTAAACCCCAAACTCAGTGTGGTTTGCATCACAAGGTTGTTTTTTAAGCAGGCTTTGGTAATGAACAATGAACAATTCACTTTATAGCAGGTTTTCAATAGGGTTGACTCTTTGTCTATCTTTTCTTCATCTTTTGTATATAAAAAAAATAAACCTATTTATTAATTACAACAATATGCTGAGATTAGGGTGGTCTAAGGATCTTGAAACTTCTATAGCATGAAACAACACTCAAAGGAAAACATCAGGCATTATAAAATAAATAAATAAATGTTACACCTTTCCCTTATGACATTAAAGCTGCATTTTTTTATATGAACAATGAATCAAATGACTACAGTGTGTGAAAGGGGTCACTTTTAGTGATAGATTTAACACCTATCGCTGAGGCTCTATGGAGCAGTTAAGCCTATTTTACATTATGGTTGTGCTACATACTACATTTTGATTGTCTGCTTTGTCGAGGAAGCTTCCGAGTGTAGAGATAAGGAGGAAGTGTGTGTGTGTATGGTCATGATAATGCAAATGTAACTTACATTTGAGAGAAAGAGACATAAGTGTCAGAACTTATTGTGATAAGAGTAGGGTAGAGGGAGTTATTATGCAAGCAGAGGCATTACAGTATATATATTTAACAAACTTTGATTATTACATTATAAGCAATGTATGTTAACTGTAATGTAGCCAGCAACCACAACCACATCTGTGCAGTTACTGTAACAGATAAGGTAAGTCTATCCTAATATTAAACCCAAAAAGTCCTACTTCTGCTTTTGTAAAAATGACCGCATGCAAAGCATTTTGCATCAAAGACATGTGTGTGCCCTTGTTACTTTTCGAACATTGAGTAAAGCCGACTTGTAACAGGGAGCCTTTCATTTTCCTTGTAACTACTGGTGGGCTGGGCGTTTCGACTTAACACTAAATTACCACAATTATTAGTTCGTCAAGCAAAGCAATACAGACATTTGTTTCAGGGTACAAACGCTTCACAGAAATACGACTCCTCTTTAGAAACACTTTATTTAGTAACGGAAGTTTTGAGCCAATGAGAGAAGATTGCCATACTCTTCCACCAATGGAAAGTGTGGATGCTCCAGGTCTCCTAGTAAGCGAAAACTGCATTGGATAAAACAAGGAAGGGGGCTCCAGTGGTATAAGTGGATTTAAGGGCTTGGAAGGAAAACAAGGACGCTAGTTAACGTTATCTCGTTGTCGAAGGTATGGAATTTGTTATTTAAAAGTTTAGAGAGTGTATTTAGGATACATAGGGTGATTGAAATATCATGTTAAGCTCAACAAATACCAAGTTGACAGGTAGTCACAGCCTAATGTTGCTGGTGGCAAACCAACCAACCAGACTAACTAACCCAACTAACTCAAGTGGTTAAGACCCCGGTCTTTATGCTGTCTTTACTTAAGGTAACATAGCTAGAGGACGATGTTTAACGACAACTTACTTAACAGTCATATAGTCAGGTGTCCTGATCTAACGTTATTTTAAGCTAGCCAGTGTTAATGTTAAAGGGGTTAGCTTGGCTAGTTAGCCTTAGCTTGTTCCCACTGATGTAACGAATGTGTTGAAGCAACATGGCCAGAAAATTAGCAAAGCTCCGATATGACAGCGTTACCTCTTGTGACAATATACTTGTTTAGTCTGGCTACATAAACACTAAAATGTTAAATCATGATAGCATACAGCCTTTGCTAGCAAGCAAGCAAGTCAGCTACCTCGTCGTGGACTTCTAGTTTCTCTCTGCATGTATCACACACACACTTAGCTGTTAAAGGACTAACCTGTCCGACTTCGTGCCTGGAGTTCAGCGTGCAGCTTGTTGCAGAGGCAAACTGTCTACTCCATCAGTTCTGTCACTAAAATCATGTCACTTTAACGTGTTTATAACAACAGGAACTAAGAAGCAACTATTGAGGAAACATTATCGTATCCAAAGTGTGTGTACCAGTTGCAATTATTTTAAAGCATCGATACATCGTAGTACTCCCTTTTATTTTGTACATCATGTCAGCTGAATTCCAAAATAGGAGGAAGATTATTCTGTCAAGTAACACATACGGCATATATTTTTAGCTTCAATTAGCCTAGTTCTGTGTAAAGCAACAAGTTAGACATATGATGCAACTGTCACATTTCAGCAGGGGATGGGGGTCGAGAAACGCCATACACCAATTTTACATCCAAAATGAACAATGCAGATATATTCATATTACTATGAATTACCCCACTCTCAGAAGTAATACGACCACATGCTTTGTGGAGCTAAAGTCTGTAAACCACACAAATGTTTGCTTTTTAGGATATACTGAAAGCCATGGGCGAAAAGAAACCTATTTCTCCGTTACAACGAGATATTTTCCCAATTAGGAAATACATTGTTAACATGTAAAATAGTGTGCAGACTGCAAAACATAAAGGAAGTTCTGTTAAAAGTGCAGTTGTAAAAACGACTGACTTGCAAGTACTGAATCAAAACTTGTCTACATGTAACAGCTTTATCTTTTCTTGGATGAAATTAAATGATTGGCTTTTGCGGGAAAAAAGACTGCAATCAAATGTTAAAAGTACCGTGTTTATGTTTTTGAGGTGTGGTTTTGGCGAGGGTATGGAGCACCCTGTACACCGAGGGGAGACGATGCCCATTGGACTACATGACAGGTAATGTGCAATGTGTATTCAATTATTATTTTGCTAGCAAAGTGAACATGTGTATTAATTCACTTTCATTGAACACATTCCACTTTCATCTTAACAAACTGTTAACAAGAAGTATTAGCTTTTTGTAATCCAGGCAAAATTACTTATGAAAAAAGAAGCAACTTTTGACTCCGTATTGATGGTTGACCTTTCTTGGTAGATGGTAAATGATGATAAATGTATACAGTACAGCAGCTGTCAGTACTGGTGTCAGTCTGGGCTAGGAAATAGCTTCCACCTGCGATTGGAGGTGTTAATCAGGTAATCCCTGATTAGATTGTAGGAAAGAAAAGCAGTAGGACTGTGGTGCTCAATGACTGGGTTGAGAACCACTGCTAAGAGTCTTACCAGAGTTTCACTCATTGACTTGAAATATATTACAGTGTTTCCGCTACATTAATTTACCTGGGGCAGTTTTCCACGCCTGAATGGCCTGCGCATAATGTTGGCTAATTTATCACAATTTGCCAGCAGTCATCTTGTCACTTAAACAGTATTGTCACAGCCATCTTTGACTATTTGCTTTTGCCTTTTTGTATACAAACACTGAAATAGTTTTTTTTTTATTTATTTTTTTTTAACCAAGGCCCATTGTTGGTGTCAGCAAAAAAACTAATCTTTTTACGAGCTGCAGGCGTGTACTTTCTTCTCCACTCTCAACAAAACCTCAGCAAATAATGCAAAGTTAGGGAATAACATGAACATATCAAGATCAAGTCTATGACTTCCAGTATGAGAGGCATCACATTTGGCCAAGTTTTTCTCAAGTTCGCTACAAAAAATATAGGTTTGATTGTAAGGAAGCTGCAGAAGAGCTGGAAGTAAGCTGTGGAGATTACAGAAATACAGAAATTTGGTTTAATGTAAAACCATAGTTCTATAATTAGCAGGGGTATCTCACATTAGGATCAACAGAAACTCCACGTCAGCCATGATTGGGCACACCCAAACACATGGTTGTCAGGAAGAAAATATACTTTAGGCTTGTACCACATATTTCAAAAACCTTCTCTGTGCTTCTTGCAGAGGTTCCTTATTTCTGGGACCCAACTGTTTCTCTGGGACCTAGCTTCTCCAGTACACAGTGACGTGTGTTTTATGTGGTAATTACTCTGCAATATCTAATATGATTAAAATATATCAGTTGTGATTTTTAAACAGTGCTTAGTTTCTGTTGACATCAATGACAAAAACAAGGAAGATGCAGTTGAAGCATAGCCTGCTGTAGTGTACTTTAGTGTAGATACAAGATCCAATGACATATTTACTGAGTTTTACTGATTACATGTTTATTTCTTGCATACCTTACTCTAGGTAGTACCAAACGGTTGCATACAGACTAATCTTGGGATTAGACCTGCACATTGAAATACTAAGAAAATGAGCCTGATAGTTTCTATGTGTTAGATACAATCTGTTGGTAAAAGATTCTTCTTTACTTGTAAACAGAATTGTGACTGTGTGAGGTGGATGAGACACTACACCAACTGGATGAGCAGTTATATAGAACATCAATAACAGATACTAAAAAGACAGTTGGCTTGAATGAATGAAAGAAGCATAAAGCAGTACGACATCCGTTCTCCCTCAGTTTAGATTGAGGGCGGGATAGATTTAGATTGATTTTAGGTGATTTAGGAACTCTGTTTCCGACTTGGAAAACAATTCAGAAAACAATTCAAATCTTTGTCCGTCTTCGACGCTGAGATATAATGCCACCAAATATACAGGTAGCTGTCAATATGAGCATGAGAAATACGACGAGCTGAACTTGAAAACATTTGACTACACAGAAAGAGCGAGGGGAAAAAAAAAAAAAAGTAATGTATTTGGAATTAACATGGAAAAAGAGCAGTTTTACTTTGAACTACTGTGGACCGCTGTTCTTTATCAATGCCCTTGTTTGGTATTTTTTTGGCATATGTACTTGTGAATCCTGATAGTAATTTTATATCTTGTTTTTGTGGGTGCTTTTTTAGTTATTTGACTCCTACTGATGCTTTTTGTCTGTATCACTGGCCAGTTAAAGAACATTAGCTTTGTTCCTTCTGATTGAAATAGTTAAACTGGATATTTATGTATTAGATAGCGGTTGCGAGGGGCTTTATATAGTTTAAAGTGGCCATATTATGCTCATTTTCAGGTTCATAATTGTAATTTGAGATTGTATCAGAATAGGTTTACATGGTTTAATTTTCAAAAAACACCATATTTTTGTTGTACTGCACATTGCTGCAGCTCCTCTTTTCACTCTGTGTGTTCAGGTCTCTGTTTTAGCTACAGAGTGAGACCTCGCAACTTCTGTAACATCTTTGTTGTCAGTTGCACATGCCCAGTAGCTAGGTAAGGATTACATGAGCTAGCTAGCTGTTTATGCAACTTCGGCCTGTACAAGGCAGGATTAGCCGGGAGACTTCTTCTAAATGAGGGCACACTTCCAACTTTGTGTGGAATACCTGCAGAACAGGGACATGTAAGTAGTTATATACAATTTATTTTGTAGATTAGGGTGAATTTGTGTGTGTTGTAGCAGTGTTTTGCCATTGAGAACGAGCTAGCATGCTAACGGTTAGCCCCCTCGTTTCGGCTAGTGACATAGAAAGCCGTGCAGATTTTGAACAGCTCACCCAGAGACTGAAGGCAGGTTACATTCAGAAACCCGTATCTCACTCAAAACAGCATGGATGTTTGTTTTCCAAAGTTTGTATGCATGTAGAAGCACCAGAGACACAAAATAACACCCCAAATCCCAGAAAAAGTGATTTTGTTTTTCATAATATGGGCACTTTTAAAGCTTCACTTTTATCTAAAATGACCTTGTATGTTTTATATTATTATGAATTACATCAGCAGTTGCTGTTTCTTAATCTTTTGCACAATAATCCATCAAATCTAATTGATTTGAGAAAAGTGGGGCAAGAGGATAGGCGTGAAAACTTCTGTTTTCAGTGAGATATGATTTTTTTCTTCTTCTTTTCTGGTTCCCACATTAGGTACAGACAGCATTGCACCCTCTCATCTGCTAAATCCCTTTTTATAAACACACAAGTGATTTTACATGGGGAGTAGATCAGGCATCCTGGTGGCCTAGGGCTAAGGCGCCATTATACTTGGATGAACTTATTCTTTTTTCCAGCATAACCCGACCATGTGTGTCTCTGGCTGAGGAGCTCTTTTGAATAATTTAGGAAAAGTTTCTCATTCCAGAGGGGTTGTTAGCTAGTGCTAATTGGAAAGTCTAGTGGAACCAGATATACAGTGATAGTGGTTGGACATTTAAGTGGGCCATGGCATCCAGGTGAAGTTGCTCCTCAAGCCAGCTGGGTGAGCCACTGTAGTTTAGCCTAAACAGATGGCCGGGTCAAGACGCTGAGTAGCTGCTTTTTGCATAGGTGAGAGTAGGCATCTTAAAAGTATGGTTAGGTCAGGGCTAGAGAATGGTGTCACCTATCAAAGGACCCTGTGTGTGTGTGTGTGTGTGTGTGTGTATATATACACACACACACACACACACACACAAAATCCAATTCTTTACATAGCAAATCCAGAACTGTAATCACAACTCCTTTTAACAAGGTGGCACTGTTGCTCAGCTACTGGGCTTATTTACGAACCCTGAAAGGGTGATGGAAGGCTGGGCTTCTCCCCCCTCCTACCACGAGACAACCGTGAATGCAGCAGGGCAAGTAGTTGTGGTGGATGCAATCTATTGGCTTCTCAGTGCTGCCGCTAAAGTCACAACCCTGAGTGTAGCCTGCACAGCCTCTGCCAGTGTATTTCTGTAGCTGCTGCTCCTGCTGCTGAGACTGCTGCTCTCCCTCCCCCTTAAATGGTGTGGGCAGAGTGGGATGGAAGAAGGCATTGGAAACCTTTTCATGGAAATGGTCTTTGCTGTTGGTATTGCTGCAGCACCATTCTGGTGACAACAACATGCCGTTGAAATGGAAAAGCGGTTCGCCTGTTAGCTGGAAATTCCCAGTGCCAGTTCTTAAGACATCCAGGTCCTCACCCCTTTCGCCTGCCTACATGTGAGTAAAAGCTTAATAGCATTTTCATTATACCATTGTGGTTATGTATATGGAGACAGATGTGTTTGTTTTCAGATTTTCTATTAATTTTTTTTTTTGTGTAAAGTATTGTGACACCATTATTTTTTTGTTGCAGCCCTAATTAGGCAGAATGCGATTGAGCCTCGTAGTGTGTCAGAAGACTTGCCTTGTCCAGCATGCATTTTATGGTTCGCTGGCAGATTGCTTCACTCTTGGTCATTTTGCCACTAGCCTGGGCATGGCAAGCACCACATCCCCGACTCTTGCCCTCTCCCTGTGGCTATGTTTATTTGGGAACAGGGACTCAGCAGCTTGGGAGGAGCCTGCCTTTGTCAGGATGTCTGGCGTGCTCTGGTTTAGAAGCTATTGTCATCCGGTACTGTTCAGGAGGGGGGAGGGTAGAATGGAACGCCTCTCACAGCCTCTCGCCATCCTCTCTCTTTACCCCTTTTCTCGACCTCTTCTGAAATAGACAAGTGTCTTGTTTGACTTTTGTAACATGGCTTTGGCCTACAGAGAGTGAGAACCAAAATCTTCTTTAAAAAATAAACACAGTTGTAATGGCAAGTGAGGCTAGCTGATTGCCTGAAGGTAATTTCATTGGCTAACGAGGCTTTCTTGGACGGATTTTTACAAAATTGGATTAAAGCAGACTTCAGTTATCATGCAGCTTTACTTATACGCTTAAGAGCTTAATTCTTCTAGTTTTACAGAAATGTTTATTTTTAACATCACTGCATCACAGCAAGATAAATTCATGCTCCAACCTGAGTGAAACAGGTGACATCTGCAACATGGCTAATTCTAAATGTACAGAATATGCACATTTCCCATATAGTCCTTACTTTCCAAGTAAACCTTAAGGAAGTCTTGACTAAATTGTGTCACTTTGTAAGCTCTTTACAAAATTGCATGGTGAATGCTTCACTATTGGCATTATTGACTTGGTGATTATGGTTTTAATCTTTTATTTTACTAGGGTAGTTTAGCTAAAACACACAAACACGCACACACATACACACACCTGGAGGCTGTCTGTCCAGTACAACCACAGTCTTATCTGTTGGCCACTGAGCAGCTGTTGTGGGGGGGGGGGGGGTTAAGGGCCTTGCTCAAGGGCACCAGCAAATGAGGGGTAAGCACTGGTTATTTACTTCCTCACCCAGTTTTATCCAGACAGTCTGTAGATCACACAAGCAACCTTCCACTTATTTTAGCTTCATTGCTAACACTATATCATATGATCTGTAACAGATCTGTAACATGTTTCAGTACATAATTTAGTGGAACAGTGAGCTAAAATTGTCAATTTCCATCTTTTCCATACTGTGCGCTAGAGTTTAGATTCTCTGCTCGAGCCCGGCCGGGCCGATATTTTCCGCCGTTATCCTCGGGCCGGGCCCTTGACCAAGCATTTGTTTTTTTAATCATTACTTTATTAGCCTTAGTCGGTGGGGAGAAAGCTATGCCTCTCCAGCTTCTCCCGTAGCTCTGGGTGTCCTGCACTGACTTGATTGTGAGGTAAACTGTGCTACATCGTGTCTCCCCCATCTGCAGCACTGTTGTCGGCCAGTGCGTCAGCATGCAGACCGTGGTGAAGGCCAGTATTAATTAGGTGATCGAGACAAGAAAATGATTTTTTGGGCCCGATCTAAGCTCTACTGTGCGCCTCATTGTTGGGCTCTTAGTGTGTAATAAAGCTCTTTCAAAATGTTTTTATCACTTCACAATTTAAAGACCCAGTGGTAGGCCTGTAGCAACGCAGCAAATGTTAATACTTGCTATATCATTTTGAATTTCTATATAAATAGTCGTAGACCAGCCATGTGCTGTACATTTCTGTTTGGTGTACCAATTGTATTACTTCTCAGGATATTTTAATCTTGATAGATCATCTTTTTTGACTTGGTGGCAGTTCATTTTTAAAAACTCTACTTTTCTTTAAATAAACAATGCTGTGTCAGTGCGTTAAAGGTGAACTACTGTATTTCATGAGTTATGAGTGCTGGTATCTCCACAAGAAGAGGATCTTCACACCAGCATGTTTACATGTCTTTTAAAAGATTAAGACGACTCTCCCAATGGAGACTCAAGGACGAGAGTGAATCAAGTGTTCTTAAGTGGCTGCGGACTGTGCTTGCGTGTTGCAATAGGAGATTGTGCACACACGCTAACTAGCGAAGCATATTCAAGCCTTGAGGCTCCACCTTACTCTGCCCCACCAGACCACTTACTATTTTGAAACGTGTATATTGTAAGCTGTGTTTGAAGGCAGGCTGATATTGGGCCCCCAATTATAGGTTACTCTGTGGTCAGGGAGAAGTCACTCTTTATAGGCCCTTTGAGTGGTGGCTCTGTCCGTTTGGCTTTAGAGACATTTTTAACTTGGTATGTTGCTCGGGTAATCTTTGTATATGTATCCAAAGCAGCAGAATGATGGAGGAAACATGAGAGACAGTTGTTGAAACATCTAACGTACACAAAGTATAAAGAATTAAGATTTGTTTTCACAATGTGCTTGTCTGTTTTGAAACCGCTCTAATGTGTGTGTATATATAGACTGGTGAACTGCCTGTGGTGCAGATTTCATGCTAGCAAGGAATGGTTAAGGTTCACTGCCAGTACGGCCCATGGAATAATCTTCTGCACAGTAAAACACCATTGGGTTTATCTTTCACCCCACAAGAAATCCTTGAAATGAATGCCATCCCTCATCTTACAGTGCTTCAGTACTAAGCACTTAATATGTGTGACTGCTGTCTTTAGTAATCACCTCTTGGAGGCATCATGGTGAGCCAGCAACCTCAACTGCGGCATTGCCTGTTCGATTCTAGGCGGGGACCTTTAGTACATGTCATACCTCTTTTCACTCTCCCCATGTTCCCTGTCACTCTTTGTCAACGATCTCATTACGCAAAAGAACATCTAAAAATGAAATTACATCTTGCACTCTTTTTATATTTTGCTTTAGCACATTAGTCTAAAAGTGACTGCTGCTGTCCCTTGGTTCTACTGATTTATATTTTTTGGTTTGAAACAAACAAACATGCTTGCTGCTCCTAAAATGGCTCAAGACTTGTCTTAAAGTCACCTAGTCTTCAGAAATATGTCTAGTGTTAGTTAAAGCCAGTGGGACAGGATAAAATCCCATACAGTTTGTACGGCTATAGGTAAAATGAAACACACACAAAGCTGAACCTTGATGAAGTGTAACCACACAGTTGACCAGTCAGTGTATGTAAATGATAAATATGATATTTAAAAATAAAACAAAAATAACCTGATGCATTGCAGAAACGTGAATGAACTGAGTTAATAATCGTACTGCTTGCCTTGGCCAAAATATCTGTTATTGCAGGTTTGAAGACTGGATTGGAAAAACAAATCTGCATCCCGTCTACAGCAGAGGTTCCCAAAACTCTTATCTAAGTAGATGATTCTAAATACGGATTCTAAATCCGGACCCTATCAGCGGGTCAGGTCAAAGCTACCTTACTCTTTGCCAGTTCCATCTTTTTACACTGTAGCACACAACAGAAGATTCCCACTTTCACACTTACTGGGAATACTCCGTTTGGTGTAGCTGAAGGGTGGGGCCTAGGTAGAGCATTACGGTTCATAATTTGGTCTTGAACAACTGAGTCTCTTGCCGTTCCTTGAATCTCTCTATGATAATGATTTCAGCGTTGGTCCTTACCAACAGAAGTTCCCCTCACCTTGTAATCCCTCCAGTTAGACATTTTCCTTGCTGTCTTAGTGTAAATGGGCCTTCCGTCTGATGTCCGATCCAACTGAATTGGACATTCTTACAGCGTTCTCACATAGAGCTCCACTGGGTAATGTCTAGATAATTTAAGGGGGCTGCAGTGCATGTGTGAATTGAACTATAGTTTCATGTTGTGAATTAATTGTAATTTGCCTCACATAATGGAAGGTGGACAGCCAGGGGAATTAAAAGTATATAAAAACTTAAATATTGCTGACCTGTATGATCGTGGAAGGATGTACAATAATTGTGCACCCCAGTTTAGATAGTGACAGATTAAGCTCCTTTGTATGCAAAGCTATGCCCCTCTACTTATTTGAGTACAGGGAAAATTATGCTGACATGTCTTATTCCCCATTGCTTTGACACATCTCTGGCCTTTTTGTTTAGTCTCTGGATTCTGTTCTTGGGTTCACACCCCCTACTCGGTCTGCATATGTTAAATAATTCCATATATCTTCAGTGACTATACAATTCACTGTGTTTGGAGCTTTTTCTAAAAAAAAAAAAAAAAGGAATGCAAGCTTTCTTCACAAATTAGTATTATTCTGGCTGTAGTTGTCCTTTTTGGTTTGCACATACTCAACTGGGTCACGTTCCTTCTTACAGCATCTTTCAGGTTGATCTAGCATTTGGGACATGTTGACAGATTGTCCGCTCCACCCACACGCATACATGTTATGAAGCTTGTTTGGCTTTAACCACTTGTAGTGCAGCTTGAAACTGTGTTTTTAAAACTCAATTTTAGGTATTTAAAGGGATACTTCACCGATTAGCATTAAGCTTTGTATCAGTAGAAACCCGGTAGTATTTTCGAATGACCGTGCTTCCCTCACTCATGTCCCCCTGAGACTAGATTTCTCTGTATTGTAGGTCTGGAAAAAAGCCTCTGATGACGCAAAAATCACCATTTAGCGTCATCGGAGGCATTTTTGCCCAGAGGCTATGGACTACAGCCAGCTACTTCCGCATGTTTTCAACCCGCCCATAAGGGGTGGGACTGTCACTACCCGATGCGAGACGAGTGTCAGCCATCTTCAACAGGCTCTCTTTTCAGCAGCAAACTTTTTATTATTATAAGTGGAATTGCAGACTCATTATAGCGTACAGACTGCTTAGATTATTAGCATGATTGGAGCAATTATCTGGAGAACATGGATAGTTTATCCTGGACAGAGTGAGCCGCTAATACTTTGGAAATATCAGTGGACCTACTGCTTAACATAATTCAAAAACCAAATCATCTAAACAGCTGCTTCATGCAATTCTTATATCTGTCAGCATATACTTTGTGACACCCTGGGGGGTTGTTTTCACATGTTTTCAAATGTTATCACACTTTTACTGAAGCTCATGAAGACATCCTCTAATACTGGAACTCATGTTTTCTCTCAGTTCGATTCTAATCTAATTTTAAATCAGAACTCCATGTGTGATTTTCAGCATTTACAAGTCTGTAAATAGTACATTGCAACCATCTATTCAGTTGGTTGAGCCACAGTATTAATTAGGAAAGTGCCAATTTTCATCAGAATGGGAAGAGCAAACATTTGTCACACATGGAACACAGATGTTTGAAATAGTCTGATAAGTGATCACTTCCTTTTTACTGGAACTCTATGAAGAAATGAGAAAATGGCTCATTGTAAAAACGGCTGTATTCATTATGATGATTACCATATTCACATTTTCATATTGCAAGCAATCCACCAGACCTAGTGTCCGTTTGATGGAATAGAAGACGGAATGAGAGATGACTTTTAAGACCGCACAACTACCTCTTTTTCCCTGCCAACTGCATCTCGCTGTGTGGAGGTGGGGAAAGGGAAACAAGAGTGCCACCCAAAACTCCGAAATAATTTTTCCCCCTCTCAGTTGTTAAGTTTTCAGTTGAGTTAAAGTGAAATGTAAGTGTTGCTGCTACAGGAAAGGTGGAGAAGCAGCTGCTGAATGTAAGCATGTTTGTATACTAGAAGACAATAACCCATTTGATAATCATGTGGCTAGTCTCATGCTGTACCTTGATAGGTTTGTAGTTGACAATAAAAGTCAATTTAACACCACATTTCATTATACAAGGGGGTTTCTTTTCTTCATTTGCAATAAGGCATAATATCTCCTTTTCCCTAGGAGTAGAAGCTGTTCAACCTGTAGCTTTATTGCATTGCTGTGCTCAGTGAATCGACTCTTCAGTTAAGGTGTCTTGTCATTGCTCTGTTTGCTAGAACTCCACTCGGATCACTTCAGAGAGATGCCCTTGTATTGTTTCCATGCAACTTGTCACCTTGTCAACCATGTTCTGAGCACATCAGCCAGACCGTAGGAGTCTTGTGATCTTTTTGTCAATGCCAATTCCATTGCTGGCTCATTGTCTTTTTTGCTCTCAGGCTCTTCCTGTGTTCCTGTAGCTGTAAGCAAATGATGTAAGCAAAAAATTTAAAGAAACTTTTAAACGTCTGTGTAATGCAGTTTGTACAAAAATATGTCCAAGAATAATGGGCTGCAATCATTTTTTATTTGCAGTACGTGAATTTTTTGGGGGGGGATTTCTGACATTTTTGTGATTGTTCTTCCTGTCTCCTATGAGTAAGCAGTTATTTTGAAGCATGGCCTAAGGATTGACACAATTAAAACTTTCTTCATTATTCCCTCACATCTAGTAGCTTGCTAACTTTTAACCGACCAGTGATTTACTATATCTCAGGTATCACACTACTGTAAATTCATTTCACATTCAGAGCTCTTGTCAGAAAAAATTAGGTGTGTGTAAGAGACTTGGAAAAACTGTGAACCTATCCTTTACCATGGGTGTCAAAATTATTTTCCAATAAATTCCACAATGCAAGTTCTTGGATATTTTGCTCCAGAAACAATGTCAGATGTTCAAAACTTGAAATAGATGAGATTAATGAAGTTTATATCAATGCATGGCTAAGCATGACGAGGCACCAAAGCTATACTCATTAATCTTTTAAGACCCTTCCACTGTCATAGCAGGGAAAAGCCAAGTTGACTTCAGCTTCCTGAACTGTCACTAGTGGAGGGATGTTTTTAAGCGTTTTACTGACATGAAAGAATGGGGTGGCACCCTTGTTTCTTCATGACTTCTTTTTTAATACACCAACTTCTCTTTCTCCCAGCCCTTCTTTACATCCAAATAGGTGGGAAAAAGCAGCTTTAAAAAAAATCAAATAAATAGGATCCATAACATAAGCATTTATGTTATTTGTCTTTTCCGTTGTAGTTAACAATGTATTTTCTGGTTCTTGTTGTGGGAAGAAAAAGCCATAAAATGGAGGAGGCTGTGAGAGGAAAATGGTCTATAGTGTAAACTTGAGAAATTGCTGCACTCTGAACTAATCACAGGTCTTGCTTTTTCCACGTATCTACAGTATCTGCCAGAATTTGTTCAAGTTAGAAGCTCAAAACAAAAGCTTTTATCTGTATTGTAACCATGTATACCAAGTGATGATTCCTCTCTAATTTCATTAGTACTATTGTGTTACTAATCTAAGCAGGGGCATAGCACAAAATTCTGGGCCCTGTAGAAAGGCATTTTCTATGGGCCCCTCACTGCATCCACAGCTATTTATTCTAGTATCTTTCTGGGTACTCAGTCCCCTCCCCCCCCCAGAACGACACCCCTGAATCTAAGATATAATGTATTCCTAAATTCAAGAATTGTTTTTTGTTATTAGGCCCCAAAGATAAAAGCATTTTATCTTCATCATCTATCATTTTAATTCCTCCTATTTCAAAGCTTCTGACAGTATGCCCTCTAAGAGATAAGCAGTATGTATTATAATGCATCTTTTGATATGAGGTTTTACATATTCAATTCATCCGCATTTTGTTAAAGGTGTGAACAATGTACTGCAATAAACTGCTGAAAAACCAGGACATGCCAAACTCTTGTGTATAAAGTACACTTAATGATGCTGTCCTCGATATCTAGCACATTAATATATAGCTGCAAACAAATATTTGCTACGTAAAGATATGCTAGAGTAATGGCGTCCTAAGCAGAGAATAAAGTCACACTCCCTCTGTGTGTCTTAATCCGAGTTTCTCTGTTCTTTGTTTGGCCACGCGTACATGTTAGTCCCTTGTGCGCCGGTATCCAGTGTTAGCGTCAGTATTGACAAGTTGGGGAACGGTCTGTGAGAGCCATGTGGAGGCAATCCCAGACCACTTTTTTTTCAGTATTTTGTGTACAGTACTGTTTAGATCTCAGGCACGGTTTTGTGTTGTTGAGTTGTGATAGCATCATATCGAATTAAACTGACACTTGTAAATCATTAGACTCATAAAAGCTTTTTAAACAGTTAATTATGTAAGAACTGTTTTTTTTTGTATCAATGTATCTGAAGAATGATCTTAATTTTAACTCACTTTAGTCATTTTAAAAGTAATTATAAAAAATAAAAAGTGATACACATAAAAGCCTAAATAAACCCACAGTTGGCATCAGTAATAGGCAATTGACAGACTAATAGATTGTGAAATATTCTGATGTTTAATAAATTATTTTTTCATTTGTCAGTGCTGAGCTGCATAGACCTTTTTCACGGCAGACATGTTGACATGTCATAGTAGGAAAAGCACAGGTGTATTCAAAACCATTAATGATGGCTGCATTCCACTTAGGAGAGGCCCTGGTGTTGTGCATGCTGACTCACTGAAATAGCTCACTGGGACACTTGATGGAATTGAGCCATGGTTAAGGTTATCAATTTCAGCTTCAGCTTCCTACTATGACAAGTCAAAATGTCTGCTGTGAAAAAGGTCCATTAATGCTTTCAGACATGATTATCTTTAAGCACACCACTGATGCAGCTAGGGATTCGGTCTCCAGGTTCTCTGGTGGGTTTGGTAGGAGCAAAACGTATTACAGTATGTGGGGTGGACGGGTTGGCTCAGTTGGTAGAACAGGCGCATATTTACATAGAGGTTTATGTCTTGACGCAGAGGTCCAGGGTTCGAGTCCGACCTGTGCCGATTTCCTGCATGTCCCCCCAGAAGCCCAAAAAAAGAATCTTAAAAAAAACAAAAAACGTATTATGTGGGATGCTGTAGCTGTTGTCTTTTTTGTTTCGGCAGCCACCAACACTCCTTTGTGGTTTGGACAACCCACTCTCTCCTCGCTGCCTGTCCGACTTACCACCTGACAGGGTAAATGTGCCAGTTCATTGCCTGTGCTGTGTCAGTGTGATTGTGACCACTGTTTAGGCTGTGCCAGTTTTTTAGCGTTGTGTGGTAGTGTTCATAAATTCCTACTAGACGTGGTCCATGATCATCTCCTTGTAAAATGTAGCTTATTACTGATCCCATCCTCTCATCAGTTTATATCATCAAGATTTGTATACAATAGACCTCAAGCATGTGTGGCTTAGATCATAGTTGTTTCCTTACCTCATGTGGTAGCAGAAACCTTCATGTCTTTGTGCTCATTGAAAGGTTGGAAGTACAGTGAGTCTGATGAGTGAAAAAAAAAAAAAAAAGGCTTCTCAGCATTGAGGACATTCTTTAGTTCTTTATTGTTGGCATACATGTCCACCTGCACCTGAAAAGAATATTAAATGTGCACATCTTCACATTTATACTGTTTTTTTTAATTGAAGTGAAATAAGTTTTGCATATCAGATTATCAGCCTGAATCTGCCACATAAGCGAACAAATTAATTTCATTTTTCCAATCATTCCTCTACCATCTTAAAGCTGTTTTATTTAGATATGTTGAATAGCATTCTCTAAAAGCACAGGGGACATTTCCTTGCAAATTATAAAACCACTCTGCTAACCACAAAAAAACTCAAGTGAACATCCACACAAGGACTTTAGAATTGCTTCATTATATAAGTAGTCCACCCAAAAACCATTAGTCTATTACATCTGACAGGCACTGCCTGCTCATGGGTCTGTTTGAAGACACAAATTTACTGTTATGCTGAGACACGCATTTTTTGTAAAAGAATATTGTATCAAAACCGGGCCAATCTACATCTGAAAATGAGCACCTTTGTGACTATTCTGTCATCTCTATAAATTGCATAAAGAATAGTTGTAATATTTTTAGGCTCAGTTTTCATTCAGTGTGTGAAATTCAGATCTTTGTGGGCCATTGTGTTGCATAGCCCTTCTGTCCATGTGCATCACCTCTTACTAAAAACAGGGCAGGTTAACGCACCTTTCTTACACAAACCAACCCCATTATTATCAGTCACAAGTCCTCAAGTTCCTTTTGGTGTTACATTAACGTTATTATCTGACTCAAAGAATACCAACCTGCCTCAACTCAATGACTCTCATTTCTAGAAATGCTGTAAGATATGTTTTATAGTCTTTTGTTTAACAAGACCAGCAGTTTCTTTTATAGAGGCAGCACTTTCACTTTTGAAATGCAGGAGCTTGACATCAAATTCAAAGCAATGCAATCAACATTATTTGCTTATCTTATAACCTTTAGAGACATATGTGCTGTTTGATAGCAGATGATAAATGCTTGATGATACATGTTTTTTGTTGATTCACAGTGAGACTGTGAGATGATTTTTAGTTTTACCCAATTGAGCCTTATTCTCTAATGTCAGTTTTGTCAGCGCAAAATGTACCCATTTGCAGAGAGTATTCCCCTTGGGGGTCTGAGTCACACTTTCCACATTCACTCTCTCTGTGGAGCTGTTAAGGACTTTACGTTACATTTTAGTTTGACTGGCCTAGAGCACAGGGATATCATAAGAATTGGACTATACAGATGAGAAATGCTAATATATCACGTTCCCACAGAGCAGATTATTTTCCTTGGTAGAAGCCTGTTAAAGGCTCAAACGAGTTCTGCTATAGTGTAGAATCCATGCATTATAAAATCAATTACACATTTCGAAACCAAACTTTTATTAAATTCAATCATCATCAGCAGCGTTTTGTCTCCTAAGTTGTTGTTTTTCCAAGTGCTGAAAACTGAGAAATGATGTCTTGCGGTTTTGTATTTCAGTCACAGCTTTTCTGAAAACTAATATTTTCAGTGCTGTGCAGTCCATTTAAAAATAGTTTGATTTGATTTCATGTCCTTATTTAACACATAGCTGTGTGTGAGCAAGCTTCCGCACTCATCAGTGTCCCGCTTGAGTCAAAACACTGATTAAAGACGCAGCATTATGATCCACTTTAATGTCTTGGTTCTAAAGCCTTGCTGGTGTCCTATAGGCCGCAATGCTCATTATAGCCTGCAATACAGAAGTGTTGCAGCAAAAGCGGGTCCTGTTTATGCTGCAAGATGGAAGGTCATTCAAATTTGAATGGCTTATCTATTTGCAAAGTATTCATGCCAATTTTATGACAATATGTCTATAACATTTATGAGATACAGTAGGCCTATATCTTGTGTTTAAAGTTGACATATTGGCCCGAGGGTGGCACTTCAAGGACAATGGTTCATCATCCAAGGAGCATTGATGTGTTCATTGCATTTTGTGGGAAATTGCACTTTAGGTTTTGATATTTATTGTGTTCAAGTGGTAATTAGTAAATGGCTGCATTTAATATACCGCTTTTATCCAAAGGGCTCACACACTCACTCACACACTGATGGCCGTGAATATTCAGCCAGATTTTAAGACACTCTGGCCAGTTGTTGACATGTCTTGCTGTTGAATATGACTGACCAAGTAACATCACCATCCTTCGCCCCCGCTGGCGGTGTGGCAAATGTGGTTTGGGTTGTATACACAACAGCAGCACATGTGTTGCCTTAGGTAATCCATGTACACTACTAAGGAATTCAGTTGGTTCATAGTGGCTATAAATAATGATACACTCAGGATTTTACAACACATTTTTTATTGTTTTAGAAATAAAGTTTGCGTGTTTATACTTCATCAGCTTAGACTTTGTTTGCATACACATGCATAAGCACAACATAACTGCTAATATAAAACAGTTACTGTAGTTTTATTAAGTGCCTTGGGTATTTCAAATTTTACAACCTACACATATCAGTTCTAAATGATAATATGGCTGATAAAAGTCACATTCATTGCTGATGGAGAAAAATGTTTAGTAGCTAATGTTATATAATCCATCCTGAGCTCCAGTTTCCAAGATGTTCCAGATATCAAAGAGAATTGCTCTGATGTTATGTACATTTCTTCTTCTTTTTAACTAGCTTATTTTCATGAAATTTGGAAGCAGCTAGTCATATTTAAGACCCAGTGAGTGGCCTTAGTTGGGCGGGAGTTAAGTTCCTTGTCCAAAGGCACTTATGAAGGTATGGATCATGCCTTGTACACTCCCCCTGCCGCAATCTTTCCAGCTGCTCCAAGCTTGCAGATCTGCAACCTTTGGTGGCAATTTGTCTAACAATGAGGCTACCACCACCCAATATGTATTTAAGTAGTGTCACTTTGAGAACTTCTCTGCCCTACTTTCCATAAGCTAAAATTAGATGGAAACGTGTTTTTGCTACCCTTTTTGAAGTAAAAACGTATCTTCTTTTTCCTAACAGATCCCTCGTGGAGGACGACGACGCTCACATGAAAGTTGCTCTGGGTTATGGTGATATGGGCATCTCTGCTCACCTTCAGGCATCAAAGACTGGAAACACTCGATTTTTCACAAGCAACACACACAGCTCCGTGGTTCTTCAGGTAAGAGATCAGACATGTAGTGTCTTATGAAGCATGTTAAGTCAATTATCATCATTGTCTAATAATAATGTTTCCATAAAGTGTAGTAGAGTAATTCAGATTCCTTACTATCACTAATTTATCAATGAGATAAATATCTATCCAAGTTAATCTACGCCTACTATAAGACTACAAATGGGTTAATTTGCTAAATCAAAACTACGGTGAAGAGCTCATGGCATGAATTACAGGATACAATTTAATAGCTTAGACAATATTTCAATGATTAACAAAGCATTTGGGATTTGGTTTCTGTGTAATTTAATATAAGTGAGCACAACGAGACTATTATGAAACACTGCTGATCGAGAATGTAACAGAAAGTAAATCTAATTCTTTTCATTTCTTTTCATTTAAGTTCTTGAAGTGACCTACTTTCATACTTTATGTATTGTGTATGTATGTATTTGAAGCAGGTACTTGACAGTTAAAGCCCATCATATTGATAAAGAAGCCAAACTTTCCTTTCATTGAAGTGTAGCCAAACCTATCTAATATTTAAAAAAACCAAACAAGAACAACAGTTCCCATGTAGCAGAGAACTGAATAATCTATCAAAATTACACCATTAAGGAGAAGCAGAGAGTAAAACAGCTGATAATTGATTATTGTGCATTCTGTAATATATAAACTAGATGCATGACAATAAAAAGTTTGTTGTCAACATATGTTAAGATCAACCTCAATTTGTTGTAGTGGATATTGGCATTGAGCTGTTTGCTGCTGTCCCAACAATGGCTGCCCTTCGTCACCAGCTCTCATTGAAACGAATGGCTGTACATTATTCTCTTGGTGTCAGAGCACAGTTAGAGAATTAGAATGATTATTATAGGCCATCTAATCTTACACACTGTAGCCACACATAGTTAGCACACTCACTTAGTCTCAGTTAGCTGTTGCATTTGAGAGTTTGAGTTGTTGTAATATGTTAATAGCATATATTGTATTTTTTTTTTTTTTTTTATGCTTGCCTGCTATTAGTGCTAGCTATTATGATTGGCTCGTACTGTAAGTCATGGCAAATAATGGGACGGCGATGAAGGATGTGTTTAACTTAACCATGTTTGCCCCACTTAATGCAAAAAGCATAAGATGTAGTAGTCAATTATATCAGGTATGCAGAGTAGTGATTATGTTTGTGGGGGAAAAAGGTGTAGACAGCCTCAGGTACGCAGCAGCCAAGCAATTAAACAGTGGACACAAAATATGACTCTCCAAAGAGTCACTGCAGTTGACTGCATTATGTAAATTAACAGTGTTGATATACAAGTCATTGATTAAAGGATAAGGATGGGATTATTTGTTTGAAATATCAACAGTTTCCCCCGAAGAGACGGAATTAATCTGTGTAGCCGAAGTCCGATATTCTGCAGGTAATGCCTCCATGCTGTACAACTTCCCACTATGTTGCTATGCCTACATGGGGATAATATTCTGTAGCTCTAAACATATAATTCTCAACCAGTTAGGTGCAAGACAGCAACAAATCAAGCAGGCCACAATCAGACAGACAGCTCAAGTACCATACCATTTTGGTTCTATGAGCTCACATCTGACATGCCGTGGTCCACTTCTCTGGAATAAAACCACTGCGTAGTGCAGGTCCTTTAAGCTTGGCTCAGTAACACTCATCCCTCACCTTTCCCCGTCTCCTCTTAGGGATTTGACCAGCTGAGGATAGAAGGTTTACTATGTGACGTCACACTGGTGGCTGGGGACGGCGATGAAGCTTTCCCTGTACACCGCGCCATGATGGCCTCCTCCTCCGACTATTTCAAAGCCATGTTCACAGGTGGGTCTGCAAAGCCTCGTACTGACCAGGGCATTTGTTCAACAGTTGGGTTAGCCACTTTACTCGTACCAGACCAGTTACGCTGATTTGTGCGGGATCTGCTCCTTGTCGCTATGCCGCATGCATTTGATTGCGTTGTATCTTCTTCGCTCCTGCACTGTATTTTCTGGTAAACCATTTTTTATTCGTGAACATTTCCATGCTTCAAGACAGGTCATTTTGCCTCCTGAGAGATTACTCAAATTGACCTTGTGCACACGTCCCTCCAGTATGGTGTATATTCATAACAGTGCAGTATGCAGAGGTAGATGGACCTTGAGTACATTTAAACACATACAGTGTGTGAATGGTATTTTTAGGATTAACAGATAAACAGTCGTATTTAGAAATGAGTTACATTTCTACAAACATTTGCTGGATGCAAAAAGGTAATTAGCCTGAAAAGACCAGGCGTTGTATGGTCTTTTGTGGTTAAACCCAAGGAAACCTAGTTACACAGATGTTAGTAAAAGTGACCTTACTGTTTGATTGGATAGGTCTAAGACCTGTAGCCTGTTTAAATTAAGGTGTTTATTTTTCATGACTCAATCTTTGATTCGTAATTTTAGCACCCTTGGCATTACTGAGCAATGAAAGGGAATTTTCAGCGGAGCTACTTTAGATGTCCATATTAAGACAGTCGTGAAATTAAGTTTGGAGATTTGTCATTTAAAGTATATGATAAAGATGAAGAAGGTTCTGCGATGAGAATAGAAGAAGAGTAAGGGGAAATTGTACTGTGGGATAGCTCATTAGTGATAAGGGAGCTGTGAACACAGATGCTGAGTAATTGGATTTTCTCTAAGACCTTCAATCCTTTTTTTGAACATAAGTCCTTTGACACTGAAAACATTTCATTGTCATTTACGTACAATGGCATAGGAATCTAAATGAAATAATGCAATTTTTATTTTCAACTTAAATTAATTTGTTCAGTTATATGCGCTTTATTCTTCAAGTTCTTTAAAAAAAAGCAAATAGATTTGGCTGCTCACAGACCTGTTAGTCAAATAAGAGTATGTATAAGTTGAACCACGTCTACTTTTTCTTATCCCCCACTCTCACCCTGATGCAGGTGGAATGAAAGAACAGGATTTAATGTGCATCAAGCTTCACGGAGTTAACCGAATAGGCCTGAAGAAGATCATTGACTTTATCTACACGGCCAAGTTGTCACTCAACATGGAGAATCTGCAAGACACACTTGAGGCAGCCAGCTTTTTACAAATCCTTCCTGTGCTGGACTTCTGCAAGGTTTTTCTTATATCTGGGGTAAGGAGGCAGACGCACAAGCCACAGCTACACATTACTGCACAGCACACAGCTTTCCTCTAGTGTTGGCCAGTTGTACATTTGTTGTTGAACATGTTTAAGGTCGTTGGATGAAATAACTGGATATTGGGATTTCAAAAGCTTTTTGAAAGCTGTGGAATATTTCCCAAAATATTTTGGCAAGCCCATACAGTACTGTACATAAAGGCACATTTCAAGAAGGATTAGAAGAAGTAGAAATTGTCAGTCAGAAGAAATAATCAAGACAATAAAGAAGAGGAGAGCTACGTTATTGTGGACAAATTCTGGTAGGCTACACTTACATTAGATCAATGATGACTAGTAACTAGTTACTCCATGTTCATGGTCTGTCTCCCAAGCTTGCTATATAAAGCCCAGAACCCCCTAACATTCTAAAAAAAAAAAAAAAGGTTTCAGGTTTTCAGTGCACTTATTGTCATTCAACCAACTTGACAATTCTGCTTGGCTAGAAAGGCACCAGGTATAATGTTTAAGATGTTATGATAGAAAATAGCAGCAGTTAGTGTGTATAAACATTTCCTTTTTATATAGAAAATGTATATAAAATTTGCAGGATTATTCATCAGAACACACCAAAGTTCATGTACATTAAATTAATGTACATGAACTTTGGTGTGTTCTGAAGGTATGAGCTTGTTCTTACTTTTGAATACACTGCTAACATGTAACTAAAGCTTATATGTGTGGATTACATTTTTTAATAAATCCTAGAGCACACGTTGACGTCTTAAAATTGCTTACTTAGTTTGCCAACAGTCTTAAAAACTGAAAGGTATTAAGATTAAAGTGCTGGAAAACAGAGAAAACAGCATATCCTCTTGCTCACTACTTATGTTCTGTTATAGGTGTAGACGGTATGTTCATTTGCCTCTTGATTGCAGCATCCCTCATTGCTAAATGACAATGATATTTTGTAATTGAAGTCATCCTGTCTAAGGAAACGAGTTTATCTATACAAGTTAGGAAGAGCCAGTCATTCATGTCTAAAGATGTGTTGTCAGTCTTGGATGCAGCTTTCCGAGATTTTGATTTCTTCTTCCCTGCAGGTTTCTCTTGACAACTGTGTCGAGGTGGGGCGCATCGCCAACGCGTATAACCTCACAGAGGTGGACAAGTATGTCAACAACTTCATCCTGAAAAACTTCCCCTCACTGCTGGGCACGGGAGAGTTTGTCAAGCTACCATTTGAACGGTTGGCTTTTGTACTGTCCAGCAACAGCTTGAAACACTGCACTGAGTTGGACCTGTTCAAGGCTGCTTGCCGCTGGTTACGCTACGAAGACGGTCGTATGGACTTTGCCCCAAAGCTCATGAAGAACATCCGCTTTCCTCTCATGAACCCACAGGAACTCATCAATCACGTGCAGACAGTGGACTTTATGCGCACGGACAACACCTGTGTCAACCTTCTCTTGGAGGCTAGCAACTACCAAATGATGCCCTACATGCAGCCAGTTATGCAGTCAGAACGGACAGCCATCCGCTCAGACAGTGCCCACCTGGTCACCCTGGGTGGTGTTCTGCGCCAGCAGCTAGTTGTAAGTAAGGAGCTGCGTCTTTTTGATGAGAAGGCTCATGAGTGGAAGGCGCTGGCACCCATGGATGCACCCCGCTACCAACACGGCATTGCCGTCATCGGTAACTTTCTCTATGTGGTGGGTGGCCAAAGCAACTACGACACCAAAGGCAAGACAGCAGTGGACACCGTGTTCCGGTACGACCCTCGCTACAACAAGTGGATGCAGGTGGCATGCCTTAATGAGAAACGTACCTTCTTCCACCTCAGTGCACTCAAGGGACACCTCTACGCTGTCGGTGGAAGGAACGCTGCCGGGGAGCTTGGTGAGTTTATTTCCCTGCTTGTTTGTTTTTATGTTTCCTTTTAAGCAACAGCAGACAACTTTAATTAATATTGTATGAGATTATACACTTAAATATCAAGGAGCAGTAGGAGAAATGTGCAGTTTATTAAGGCTGCAAGCATACTGACACTGGTAATCAAGTGGTTGTGCCTACACATCATTTGCTTGTTTGAACATGTCGCTTGCATAATCTCTGTGTAATTTCCAACAATTTAGAGGATGTGCACATTATCATAAACACTTTTACGATCCAATGTAATCCATTACAGAAGCATTTTAACACATGCCAAATCCTTTGTAACATTGCATTTTTGAGGCTGTATTTCAGTGAGGTGTTATTGGGGGTGTCAATATATTATATTGCACGTTTTTATATTTTTTCACTTTTATAATAAAAAAGCCACAGCCTACACCCTTAAATATTTTTGTTGAGTTGAACACTTTACTGATACAGTCTCAACAAATATTCAAGATTAAAGTTACACATAACATGTAGGTTTTACTTCAAGGCAGTATCAGATACCATTGAATTGTAGGTCAGGGCCGTTGGGGACACGAACCGTACTGGCAGAGAGGAAGTGAAAAGTTTCATACAATTTGTCAGTGATTATAAAGGGGTCGTATCAGATCATCATGAGTCAGTAATCTGGTGCTTTTCATAGTTTTTAAAACATCATTTTGTGACATTTGGACTCACAATTCACCCATCTGGTAGGATCCCTTCAACGGGGTGATATATTTATATCTGTTCGTTGTAGTTTGGTTGCTGAGTAACCAATCTGGAATCTCTGCACCCGCAACTGTGGACCACAGAGAGGTGCCACCCAATACTTAAATTCAGCTCTGTAACTGCAGTGGAGAGAGGGAGAGGCCACTGTGTGAGCGGTCTTCTCTTCTGGGTTATAATTAGACCAAAAAGAACACGGCCCCGGTTCACTGTCTGTCTACACAACTGCCTTTTTCTGCTTTACGTTCCACTGCCCGTTCACTGCATGTGGTTTAGCCTTGATGTTTTTCTGGATGTGCCCAGTCCCTGCATTATATTTGTTTACTCTGAGTAGGTCATACGGGTGTGGTTTTATTGTTACGTCTGAAATGCCCAGGTTATAAAAGAAAAGCTTAACAACGTCAAGATGGATATTTACAGGAGGAACCTTTCCATTTTAACCGGTACACACACACGGCATATTTTTTTGTTACGTAGCTAGACTTCATTCCCCATTAGGCTTTGTGTGCTTATTCTCTATTATTATCTTTTCAAATGACAAAAATATATTTGACAAATCTCTGTTTTACCCAGTTATAAGACCTTTTTATAGGTCTTTAAAAACAATAATTACAACATTGTTTACCTCAGTCACACAATTGAGAGAAAAAAACATTTTCTTATAAAGTGTCGCATGATCATTTGACAATTACTCAATAATTGTCGATAATAATTGTCAAAAGCAGCACAGATGACTTACAGTAACGTTCGATCCCATTACGGAGTCCTGACCCCACATGTTGGAATCACTGCTGTAGGTCAGAGAAGTATGCTACATAGTGATTTATAACCAGATGTCACCAGCTACCAGATTGACCCTTGGTGTGTCCTATGTCCTAGGTTTTGGTGAACAGCCTGCAGAAGAGAAAAAATCATGCTAATTAGGAATAGGACCTTTTCAGTTGATCATAGGAAAATCTAAGAGTAAAATAAAAAAGCAATTTTTTCAAGTTAAATTAGCCGTTGGTGTCGGTAGGTGAATCAGCAACATTCAGTGTTCATGCTCATGTTAAATAATCATTTGTTTAATTACAAGATTTTTTTTTTTTTTTATAACAAGCACTCCTTTTTGAGTCCGACCCTGCTCTGCATTCATATAATTTCACTGCGCTTAGTACAAGTATTGTCTTCTAATATGTCTGTTCTGCTTCCACTGAGCAGCTGCAATATTTTGTGCACTGCTCAAGGTCGCTGTGATGATGGTTGTTGAGCAAGCAGAGTAAGGCATTCGCTCATTTTCCCCGCTGACATTTCCCCAGGTGGCTCACACTGCTTTGTGGCCTAGAGCTTACTGCTGTATTTTGGAACCAGTATGAATATTTTTCAAGTCATTGAATTAACCAAAGCCTTTAAAATATTCTTGGTGTTCAGCTGAGACCACTTATTGTCTGACTTTTTCTTTTAGCTGCACTCTGTGAAACAAGCTATCATTTTGATTACAACAAGCTATCATTTTGATTACAATATCTCTACCCCTGTTTAAGAAAAAATAAAAATACAGTAACTCTTTCTCCTGTTAAATGCAGATGAGACTTCCCTGAGCTGGGAAGATAATAAGAAGATCACTTGATGAAGTGTACTGCTGCTTAAGTGCAGTAAATCAATGGGAAACATACATGTGTACAGACAAGGCTAGCAGCAGCAGCTCCGCGTCAGACACGTTTCTGGTGTGCAAAGACATAGAAAACACCACGCAACAGAAACGCCACGCAGCCAGTGTGTAGCCAGCCTAACACTTCATTGAGGCTAACATCTTCGAGGGGACGAGCCCTTGATACCTAAGTCTACATCACTCCTGCTTGTTGTCAAACTTGCTCTGCACCCAATCACAACCATTTTCCAAGCACACAGTGAGCACACAAGTTGACTGCTGCTTGTTAAGAGGTCACTCACCTATGAGCGTCACTCATGAATCCCAGTGTCCCTATTCCAGTTTCGCACAGATATTGTAAAACCATCCTCAGAGGCCTTAAGATAAAGGATCTTACAATCTACCCATTTCCTGTGCAGTTAGTGCATTCAGTGCTGGTGGGGTTGTAGCAATGTGTACTGTTAAATCTGTGTTTTAGCTCCCACGCTGAGACCCTCCAAGGCCTCATTTGCTGCTGTTTGTCCTCCTTAGTCTTCTTAGTTGTGTCTTGACCTACTTTCTACTAATGCATTCTTTTTTCCTTGTCTTTTTCTTCAAGCTACTGTGGAGTGCTACAACCCAAGGACAAATGAATGGACGTATGTTGCCAAAATGAATGAACCACATTATGGCCATGCTGGGACGGTGTATGGTGGTTATATGTATATTTCAGGTAAGTGAGTTCATTTGTAATGTTGTGTGAATGTGTAGTGAGTTTAAACATAGATTGTATGTCTTCAAGTTATAATTAGAATGAATTTCAGTGCATTATATAGTGCACATCTCAAACTTTTCAAACATCTCAAATCTTCTCTGAACAATTAAGTGTCTTAACAAACTATTTCCGAACAATTGAACATATACCACACAGATTAACTGCCATGTTAGTTGTGCTGCCAGTGGAAGAATATGGTACACGCACATAGCAGAGCTTGCAAACTGTGGCTTTTTTGTCGACAACGCGAACGTTGTCAACATAACTCACTGGAAATCCCAAATACTTCCACACCGGCGACTTCAGTGAAAGAGGAGGGGGCTCAAGTTCTGTCGATGGGTCTCCTGCATCTGCAGTTGCCATGCTAACTTTTGACTGGCTGTAGCTAAGTTAGAGGAGGTTGACTGACTCGCAGCACTTAAACACCAGTGTTGATGAACTGACCGAAGAGCCGGTTAATTAACCCGAGTAGTGTCACTGAACCGGGAGAATGAACCGACTCACTCCTGTTTTGTTTTTTTTACATCATTCATGCCGGCAGCGCTTCGCTCAAGCTGAGTGCGATCAGTGTGTGTGTGTCTGTGTGTGTCTGTGTGTGTGTGTGTGTGTCTGTGTGTGTGTGTGTGTGTGTGTGTGTCTGTGTGTGTGTGTGTTTGTAGCTGGTCTTCTTCTGCTACTGTGTGTATCGTAATCTAGCTCATTGGCGCCTCCACTGGAGTGGTGGTAGAATCAATCAGGAAATGGGCTACCTCGAGCAGGCTACACGTGTGTGTTTTTTTCGATGTTTTTTTTCCGCTTGGCAAGCCGACCAGTCGTGACATGGGGGCGTGGCAGTATCGGCGATTCCATTTTTTTATTCGAAATTCGAGATTGTGACTTAATTTCGGTCGATTTCGATTTAAAATCAAAATCATGACACCCTTAGTGCGTACGGCAGAGGGTGGACACTGAGATTACTCTTTAGGTGTGACCTCCATACTTGTTCACTTCATAGGATTGAAAACGTTATGGAGATGAGCCCTAGTTTCTCAGTGTGACTAATCCAGAGCAGTGCTACAAAGGAAAGGGATGGGAGGGGTGGAAGGGAAATTGGGAAGGATGGAGCAAAGTAGAGGAATGAAGCCTGTGTAGGAGGTGCAACACTGAAGAGCCTGTGTTAATCCCTCCTGGCCGTGGGTACTGTCATCGCTGTCAACACATGAACATAAACAATGTTCATAACCATCGCTGGAGGTTTCCAGCTGTGTAGATTTGTTTTCAAGTGAAAATCTGAAAACTCACACCACCAAAAGAATAAACATCAGCCATTTGAGTAGTAAAGCAATTACAATTAACTAAGTCAGAATTCCAACCAATGCATCTGTGAGTCCATAAACTATTTAAAGAGGTGGTATATTGGTATTGGGAAAGACTTAAAGCCTCTACAGTCTTGGTGCATTAACATACATTAACAAGAACAACATTTACATTTTTGCGCTAGTCACATGCTGTACTTGCAAGCTGGGAGGCTTTGGCAAATGAAAATAAAATATTGAAAACCTCGTTAGTATTAAGCTTATTTACAATGTAAGGTGCTATTAGATACACTCCCTGAGTTTCATTACTGTGCACGCAACCAGTGAATTTAATTTCATAATCCATAGATCTCATTATTCCTGCAGATTTTTGTTAATATTATACACAAGACATTATCTACCATATTAGTTCCAGTTAGCCCAATATTCGGGGTGCAGCTCCAGCAGGGGATCCTAAACTTCCCTTTCCCGAGCCACAGTAACCAGCTCTGACTGGGGGATCCCGAGGCGTTCCCAGGCCGGGGTGGAGATATAATCTCTCCACCTAGTCCTGGGTCTTCTCCGAGGCCTCCTCCCAGCTGGACGTACCTGGAACACCTCCCTAGGGAGGCGCCCAGGGGGCATCCTTACCAGATGCCCGAACCACCTTAGCTGGCTCAGGAGGGTAGGAACATACTGTGTGTATGTGTGTATATGTATATGTGTGTGTATATATATATATATATATATATATATATATATATTGCCTAAGAGTGCATTACAATCTGTACAACATACGACACCCTCTGTCCTTTGACCCTCGCATCGGATAAGGAAAAACTATCCCCAAAAAACAGGGAAACAGGCAAAAAGTGTAATGGTAATCCCACCTAATGGTAAATCCCACACTTGACATACAGTAATATGTACTTGAATGGTTTGTTTGTGTCTCCTAAAAACGGTTTGTCAATTAATTGTTTTGGTTTTGTTTTTTGCATATCACATTGTGCTGCAAGAATTGTCACTGTGTGCAAGCATGTGAAAAACTTAGCAGTGCACACAGCCCCTTTTCTAATTTTGATTTCATATTAACTAACTGAAAATCTGGTAACAGGCCAGAAACTAAGAACTAAATTCATACCCGGTTACTATCACTGTTTATGCAAACAAAAAGCAAAACTTCAATAACATTTAAATTAGTTAGTATCTCACCTGGGAAGCAAAAGAACTGGGGCATCTTAGGGACCACACAGACCACATGATTTGCAAGACTATTATTACCATGGAGTGTAGATGAAAGGGATATTTTCACTTTTTGTGAGTTGAGTAAGAGTGAGATGATGAATAACATAATGGTCATGGACTGAGATAATCTGCCAGTAGCCAGCTGTTTTCAATCTTTTTGCCTCAGGCTCTACTCTGCAGTACATAGTATTTAGTGCTCACCCTTTTCATATTCGAATGGATTTCTTTTATGTGGTTTTATGTTTGAGTGATGCTCAATAGCAGGCCAATAGCCTGGTAAATTACACAATGAGACAATGTCATGCTTTTCACCCGCAGCAGCTTATAATACACGTGAGGGGAAATTCATATTTGCATGTTACAGGATAAAGCTGGGGAAGCAGTTTTGTGAATACAGCTGTGGGTTATGACACAAGAAAGAAGCATACATAACGGCTCATGTGAAAACTGTCTGTAATGGACTGTAGTGCTTTTTAATGCAAAAGGTACAGAGCATTACCTATTAGAGGAATTTTGTTGCACTGAGGCCGCATTGTAGCGTCCACAGTCTCGGGGGGGGTTACAGTCTTGCTGTGCAAGGTGACCCATTGCTGAAGTGGAGTTCTGTGTCTGTCTGTCACAGCAGATCAGTCGCGTTCTCCGGCTGTGCTGCTGCACTGTCTGAAGGTATCCTGTCAGCTGGATGAAGCTGACAAATTCACTCAGCCCACAGACCATCACAACTCAAGTGGTGTTCAGGCATGAGTACTGAACCAGCACAGAGCCCACTGTCTCTGGTTCAGCGTCTTACCTGAGGGGTCTGTGTAAATCTCCGGTGGTCTTACAGTTCAGACCATTTTTTAGTACTCTACATCTACAACAAGGAAATTACTCCCTAGTAATTTAGTCTTGTCTTGACAGCAGACAGTCTCATAGACAAGAGTCGTTGTGATTATTTGAAATAATTTTGCACTGATTTGTAGTCATTATAGCTTGACTACAGTTTTTTGTTTAGGCTGATACACATTGATATTTGGGGAGTCCAGTCTTACTGTATAAAAAAAAAAGAAAAAAAACTTGTCAGTGCTCTCTGGTGGACTGGAGAAAAAATAAAAAAATAAATAAATATATATATATATATATATAAAAATTTCTAGTTTAACTCTACTTTGGCATTTGTACTGCCATTTCTTGTGTTACTTATCAGCCAATATATCCAATATATATCTGCAATACGCTAATATTGGCCAATATTTTTCTAGCTCCTTTAAACTTGCCATGTGCCGAAAATACAGGTTGAGTGTGACTGTTTTGTGAGCAATCCTGCAGGCGTTGGCCCGTAGTCTTTGTAGACAAGATGAATTATTATTTTTGTTGTTGCACTGATTCTCCAGGCTGTACACTGTGTAAGCTTCATATATAACATGGTTAGTTTTTTTTTGGTACCAGGTTAGAGATCGTTAACTTTAGGTTTAAAGTTACAAATGATTTGCAAGATCATTTTGATTGATCTTCTCCGAGGCCTCCTCCCAGCTGGACGTACCTGGAACACCTCCCTAGGGAGGCGCCCAGGGGGCATCCTTACCAGATGCTTGATTGTATCTGGTTTTTTTTTTTATTGTAAGATATCATATTCCAGTATTTTTAAAGGCTGTGAAATGAACTTGACCGTTAGACTTCAACAGTGTGTTTATTCTTAGTGGAGAAACATGGGTTACTGAATATATCTTAGATGAATACGGACCATAGCTGAACTTTTAACTTGATCTGAGAAGTGAAAAGAGGAACACAAACGATTTCAGTTGCATTCATAATCCACACAGAGCTCACTGTATGTTAATGTCGAGCCATATGTTGAGGGATTTGACTGTACATTTGTTTGTTTCTTCAAAAACAAGCTGTGATTGTTAGTAGTTGTAATTTTTTCTGGAGTTCAACATCTGGACACTCAACACTGGAAAATGCTGAGCCCCCTTTTCCTGCCTCACCTTTTGTCTATTCTCCATCTTCTCTTTGGGTGTGCTGGCACTGATTCAACCAACCAAGCAGGTCAATGGTTTTACAAGGGGACTCTACAGCTACTATATCTATGTGGCTGAGCAGGGAAATTATTTTATATGGCCTATGTAGCAGACAATACAAACAATAACCCGCTCTGTCCTGTGCTGTCCATGGAAGGGCAAAAGCTTTTAGCCTGCCTCTCTGTGATGGGCTCAATTTGGCTAAACCTTGTCCGCTCTAAGTGTGTCACTAATGGCACTGATTAGACATTAGGATACCGGGATACTGATCAGACATCATTGTATCAGGGAAAGGCCAAAGCCCTTGAACTGAATCAGAATAGCAGCTGGGCCTCTTGAGAGGAATTATGCGGACCTTACGTCTGCTCCAGCACTGTTCCCTTGTCAGGATTTTAATAGCAGACTTGCACCCGTGGACTACTTGGATAAAGAAAATGGATAGTCAGGCTATCTTTGGGTTTGATCAGTTAAAGAGGTGCAGCATCACAGATCTGAGTCATGGCAGCTGAATAGACAGCTTACTGAACAATAAACCAAGCACACGATCACAATCACAGCAGCAAAAGAGGGATTCTGCCTCTATTCAGCATGCTCTGCAAATCTTCTCTGCATTTGCTCCTAGTCACTCTGCCTATGGGGGAGGGGTGGGCTGGCTTCCACCCAATTGCATGCTGGGATTGTGTTCCTCTTTATTTTAAGCCTTCCCTATAGACATGTCCTGTTTTTTTTTTTTCCCTCCCCACTTTCCCTCAGCTTTTTGTGTCCCGCTGTCTACAGTCTGTTTGTGCGTATGTGCATGAATGTTTTGTAATGCTGTTCTTCTTTGTACTGACTGCTCATCATCAGCATTATTTCAAACTGTAGAGAAGAATATTGATGTCACTCTTGCTTGTAAAAATGACGGTTTAGCCTGTGTATTGGGTGTCTATAAATGTACAGACATTCTCCTGATTCTCGTTGCAAATGTTCCAGTGTTATGGCTGGCGCTCCACATGGCCTACATAAATAAATGTAGGTTGACAGGTCCACAAATATTTTTTTACTCCCCCAAATGATCAGGGTGGAGGCTAATTTGCACTCTTTCTTCTTACTACAGGGGGAATCACTCATGACACTTTTCAGAAGGAGCTGATGTGCTTCGACCCAGATGCAGATAAATGGACTCAGAAAGCACCCATGACGACTGTGCGCGGCCTCCACTGCATGTGCACAGTGGGCGACCGCCTTTACGTGATCGGGGGCAATCACTTCCGGGGCACCAGCGACTACGACGACGTGCTGAGCTGCGAATACTACTCCCCCGCCCTCGACTTGTGGACTCCTATCGCTGCCATGTTGCGAGGCCAGAGCGACGTGGGCGTGGCCGTGTTTGAGAATAAGATCTATGTGGTGGGCGGCTACTCGTGGAACAATCGCTGCATGGTGGAGATAGTACAGAAGTACGACCCCGAGAAAGACGAATGGCACAAAGTGTTTGACTTACCCGAGTCACTGGGCGGGATCCGAGCCTGCACAATCACAGTTTTTCCCCCTGAGGACATGTCATGCTCGCCCTCCAGAGAGTCGCCCCTCTCAGCACCTTGATGAGTAAAGGGGGGGAGCCCTGTTTTGCTCATACCCCCGTAACCCCTCGCCCACCCGACCCCCCTCAACAAACACTCCTTATAGACATTGTTTGCACTTACTCTTTGGACTACATCTGTACTGCATCCCTAAGTATCCCCAAGTCCACCTTCCCTAAAGCTGTGCAGAAACCCCTCCCTAAGTGATTATACCCATGTACTGATACGGTTTGGCAACCTAATTACATGTTAATGTTGCACACTTGGTATATTTTGGCAGGAAATACCTTGACTTGAAAAGTGACTTTGCAAATCAACTTTTCTACCTGATGTCTACAAAGGTTTCTTATGTCTCGTTTCTTTAGGCGTTCTACCTTGAGATGTTGACTACCGCACTGACTCTCTCTTCTAGTCTATGCCAGGTTAGATGCAGGTGACTCCAGAAAGCAGAAGTGTAGGGATGGATGACTCCAAAACACAGCCGGTTTTTAACTCAGGGGTTGGCCCAGGCCCCATCTACGTTGTTCTCTCTTACAGTTTCAGTTCTTTCCTGCTATTGCTATGAAACTGTTAACAAAATGGTGTTTTCTAAATTTAATAAACATGGTTTTGAAAGTAAATAATATGTTGTCATTACTGACTACAGCAGACTCAGGCCGATCCTCAAAAGCGGAAGTTGTTTGAATGTAGTGACTGGAAAAAACCTCTTCAACATGCACATAGCCGTGTAACTCATGCCAAGACTTGACCATGGTTTAACGTGTTGACTATTTCCAAAGAATAGAATGTGTGTGTTTTTGATATATTTTTGTTTATGGTGGATAATTAGTAGACTGGTTGGTTTTGATTAACTGTTCAGTATATATAGACACTGTAGTGGGCTGTTGTTGAAGATTCTGGTACAAGATGTGTGGCCTTTACAACTTATATTTCAATGTGCAACCCTGTGTTGTTAAAGGACAAATAAATGAACCTTTTTAATCTTTAATCAGCTGTGAGAGAGATGTTAGTTTCCTTTTTAAAAAAAAAAAATTACAAATTTGCAATAAATGAGCTGCAGAGGTGATGTGGAAGATCAGTCAACCTTTTTATAGGAATGGTCGTTTGTCATTAACAGATTAGACGGCAGCGTTATAAAATCCAACTTGCCATTATAACCAGTAACATTCAGTGCTTTTCAATCCCTACATTCTGTGGTTAAATATTGGCGTCGTCATTGCTCAGAGGCTTCGTCCGTGTAGAAAACTGTTAAAGCACTGAAATGTCTGCCAGTGACGTAAACATTATGCTGCTCGCCAGTATAATCTGGAAACATGCACTTCTACCGCTGTCGCCGCTCCTCCTGGCATCAACACAGAGGGTAATGTCGCCCACAATCTGCCCACCTGCTCCTGGCCGATTAAAACCCTTAATAGCAGCATATGGTGTCCGAGACATCTGCTCCATGCTGTGACCAGCAACAAAAGATTTGTGTAATCATCAGGTGAGTTTGGTCTGGAGCTTTAAATCCTCATTATACTCTCATTATATTCCATTAATGAGACGGTGCAGTGGTGCCTCTGTTTTCAAATTTGAATGCCTCTTCCTGTGTTCATAGCAACAAAACCTCAGATCATAACCGGTTAGAAGGACTTTTGGTGCCTTTCATTGATTCACTTTTAGCTTTTAAAACTTTTATGCATTACATTTCCTTTTATTTGTGCATGTTGTCTCATGCAGTCGTTCTTTTTTTTCATGACGAGTCTTGTTTCTCTTTGCTTTGTCACGTTGTTTTGAGAAGGGCTATGTTAATACCTTTTTTTTTTTGACATTTCAAAAGCTCTATTTGGTGCAGTAGCTTATTGTTGAGCCCTTTATATGAAACGGTTTGAATCATTTAAAAGTAGGCCGTTTCTAATCCTTTAATGGAAAGTCACTGAATGAACAGAAGAGCAAAAATATAACGGGCTCAGCTGCTGGCAAAGGACAAAAGACGGCAAAAGGGTAGGAATTTAGTGGCATCTTTCCCTGGATATTTCACTTAAAATAAATCACACACTGTTGACCATCAAAGTCTTTGTATCATCTGGACCTTTAGGTATTAATATGAGTCAAAAGAGAAGATGGAGTGATGATGTAGATAAATCGCCATAACAGTGACCCTTCCTGGAAAAGTAGGATGAGAAGACGATACATAACGGCTTCAGTTAGGCTCACAAAGGACTGAAAATATGTTGCCTGTCATCCTCTTATATCCTGTTATAACTGCCTCAATTTTAAGTGCTCTGAATTTTTGGCAATGTACAAATTTTGCTTTTGCCAATATGTTACCAAGATGCATTGTTATTAGTGTGTGATGAAAAGATGTGTACTCTTTTGAGGCATTGCTCGATAAAATGCCTCATTAAGGCTCAGAGTTTATATGATATAAACCGTGAGATTATGTAAATTTGTCAGCTGTCAAAAAAATGTTCATACTGTTTATACTATTGCATTTATCTCTGGATGTATTAAGCCATTGTTGGCAGGTTAGCAAATCAATGCAGGGCTGCTATATGAAAATATTGTTTTTTTAGCAATGCTAGCGGTAGGTTGGCAATGTTGGTCTATAGGTCCACAACTTTAGTCCATACTGAAATATCTCAACAATTATTGGATGGATTGCTGTGAAATGTTGTATAAACATTCATTGTCCCCAGAGGATGAATCGTAATGACTTTGGTGAACCCCTGTGACGCCACAATGAGACTGACATGTTTGGTTTTAACTGTTGGATGGTTTGTCATGAATGTTGGCAGAGACATTCAATGTTAATTCAGTTTCTAAACTGACTTCCCTAAAAAAATTACGATATCCTGTCATATACATATTGCAGTATGAAATTGCTTATACCATTATCAGGGCTCTCATTATCAAGTTTTGAAGACAGGCAAGAGTGACATTCTACCCCCCTGTCAGGGGGTCAAAGAGGGAGGCGGGTTGGACGGATCGCGGGAATGGGGGGGGGGTTATTATTATTAATGTTTTTGTTATTAATAATTGCTCAGACTTGCAGAAGAAAATATTTGACACATGGCACTGACAATTCAACCAAATACAAAGTATTTATTCCGTTTCCGCATGGTGACTAATGATGTGGGGGGTCTGGGGGTCCTCCCCCAAAATATTTTGAGCATTAAACACTTCATTTCCTGGATTCTAGTGAATTTGTATGCACCTATTTCTACCTTTTTCTGAATCAATTTATGCTGGAAATATCTTAATGTAAAGGGAAACATTGATTATAATCCAAATATAAAAACATAATGGAATATATTTCAATAAGGCTCTCAGGCATTCTGTATTTCTTTCATCTATTTATTCTCCTGTAGATCGACTTTTCTAATTATGAGTCAGCACACATGTAGCCTAGCATCATTTACTCTTCCCTTCTCTTCTGCATCTTTTGTTGAGGAAGTAACCTCCTTAAATGTGCATATGACAATTATTCACCTCAATGATACATTAATTCATTTTAATTTATCAATAAACCCCTGGACTGTAATATTGTTAAGTTTGAGCAAGATTTCTGCTCATGTTCAAAACTTTGTGCACATTCAAAATATATGTGTTCTGAGATTTGGAGGAGTCAAGATATTTTGAGAAAAATAAAGTTATAATAGTCACTATTTTTCAGAAAATAATCTACCTGAACCATAGTCTGCTGTGCGTTACGTGATTGCTCTGCTGATACTGTAGATCTCAGACCTGACAGACACAGAGCCCCGTTTGGGTCTCTGGTCTCTGAATGAGCGAACGTTGAGGGAAGTGTCTGTAGCCTACGCTGCTCTATGCTTTTTTCTTCATTGGTTGTTGCGTTAAATCTTACCCAGATACAACAGTGCCATTTTCTGATTGGCTATTGTGTAGTCCCTTTCTTTTTTTTGATTGGCTGATAAATGGCAGGCTCAACTAAGAACTCCAGTGGAGACGCGCTTGATTCCTGCCGGTTCCAGTGAGAGCGGCGCGCCAGAGAGATTTTGGGCGCTGCGGCATATTAAATATATTATAGTTTTTCCGCGTGGGAAATACAATGTGTGGCGAGAGTGCGTGACAAAAGACCGAAATGAGTGACTGTCACGCTCAATGCGTGACACTTGAGAGCCCTTATGATGGAGGATTTTATCCATGCTACCTACCCCTCTTCCTCAATGTAAGCATTGTTCCAGTAGTCAAACCAGACAGATTGAGTTTTACAACTCAGCTGTTCTTAGACATACTGTATATTAAAGCATTAATTGTTTTTTAAATGGACTTGAGAGAAGACATACAAAGACTGACACTGCAAAAACATCTACCTCAGCATATCCACAATCACTAGCGATGCAGATCCAGACAGTGTGTTATTCCTGCCACATGGTTGCATTGTTTTATGCGAGCCAATGTCAATATGACACAGAGCTTTTTTGTGTCCTGATACTGAAGTTTGGATTTTTAATAAACAGTGTGTACTCTATGCTAAAACAAAGAACTGTAGCAAGAACACCCCCCCTCTCCTCCTCCCCTCTGCTTCACTACCTGTGTTTCTCAGCGGATTTCACCACCACTGGAGGTTCACTTGATTCATTAAGCAGATAAAAGAGATGCGAATACAGCCTGACTCTTGACACATGAACACAGCACACATTTGCGACTCGGTGTGTGTCTCCAGACGGCTCCTCCTCTCATCTCATCCCAGCCAGAAAATGACCTAGATTCTGCAGGCTGATGGGTGTGTTTACATAAACAGAACACTGATGATATTGTCAGTCAGACAGCATCACTCACAGTGGTGAGGAGAGGGATGCTCTTACAGTAACTAAAGCTCCAATCCACCTCCTATCATGATGAAATACTCTGCAGAGCCACAGATCCCTGCTGTTCTCTGACTGCATGCATGATGGTGTTAATGGCTATTGATCCCTCTGGCTGGCAGGCAGCCAAAATATCCTGATGTTACTCCTGCTAGATATATTTATTTTTGCACTGAATCACAAGCTGCCTTCTGTTATTAGACTCCCCAAAGGATTCAGGTCTCAGAAAAGGTTTACATCTCTCTCTTCTCATCATGAATATCCAGATAGGTCATGTCCTTGCTCTCCTCTTGAGCTCTCTATCCCCCCGTGACTGTGTCCTGAATAATCTGTCCCTGATTCATCTTTTGTTCCAGTGCTTGTTCCTGCCCCAGCTGTGGGGTTTTTTGTTGTTTGTTTTTTTTAAAGCAGAGAAGGGAGGGGTGATTGGGATTTGTTTTGTTCAACATCTGGCCATGCATCAGTCCTAAATGCTAGCTTATGCCTAAATTGTATCTCACAAGGTATTCTGTGTGCGTGTATCCTCATACAGATTGGACAGAAAACCATTTTTTTTTTTCTGTATTATCCTGCAGCTGGCCTAATACAGGGCAGGATGTGCAAAACTACCATTTCACATCTTGTATTTTAAAATATTAAAATATTAAACCCAATTGTCATATTGTTGCCAATGAAGAAGGGAAGATGTTTTCAGTTTTTGGACTTTGCTTTGTTTCAGTTAGCATGTTCTCCTACTTTTTCAGGGAAGTTTCCTCCTGTAGTTCAAAGTGGATTGGAGACTGACAGCCTGTCTAAAGTGTATCCTTACCTTCACCCCAATGCATGCTGGGATATGCTCCAGTGCCCCCTTGACAAAGGAAAAAGCAGGTAAAGAATATAAATGGGAGGGAGGTACAGACAGAACGATGCAGTTTGCACACTGAGAGCTTTTAACTGTGAGATTGTCCATAGAGGCAACAAAGAACATGTTATTTTATAAAGTGCATGAAGAGCCACTTCCTCCGGACCAGATGAGAAGAATGGGGAGCTGGAACGGTGCAGCCTCTCTGGGAAAACTACTTAACCTCATAGGGTTAAATACAGCTCAGGCTCCATGTCCCTACAGGTTTTTTGCAAATGGGGTAAGCCACTCCCCGGAAAGCGTAGCTGTTATGGCGCCATTTTGATGCTACCAAGCCATCACCTCCCGTTAGCATTCCATTGACTGCCATTCATTTTGGCGCCACTTTGACAGCGAATAACTTTACATCTGAAACGTTTAAAGACTTTTTTTGTCCATTGTTTATTTCTAAAGAAACACGACAATGTATGAAAGGCTCCATCACCTTGTACCTCACGTTATGGCTCCGTAGTAGACGTTTTTGTAAAAATAGGCTAACGATTGTGTCATAACCACGCGACTTTCTGTCGCATAGTAGAGGAATTACCGTATAGTACAGGAGAAGCTCGCAGGCAGTTTCGACTTACAGTCGCTGTTTAAGATTAATTACTAATGTTAACTAGCATTTTAGTTAGCAATAATTAGCCTGTGTCCATGTTATCTCCTTACATATGCCTACGCTCTCCGTCTCTGCAAGATTGGGAATGATTGAGATTTCTCTTGTCACAGCTACCAGAAGACTTCCAACTTTCAGACAGGTTGCTCACGTCACATTTACGCCATCTCTCTCAGTTGGAGGCTGCGCAGTAACGCTCAGTGCTCACCGGAAAAGTGCTTCTAATATCCTTCACTGTTCTCCGTCCAGAGCAACGAGATCTTTTGGTCCATTTTATATATGTCTATGTTTTTTACATATTTAATGATTCAGCTGATCACACCTGAGCAGCAACTGAAGCCTTTTATAAACGTAATCAAAACAAATCCATGGTCACATATTTAAAGAACAAAGCATACATAGTGATTCTAAAAATGTTTTAAAATGTTTTTTTGTCATATGCAGCCAGTTATAGTTCATCAAGATTATATTATGCAGGAAAATAAGCCTAAAGAAGTGGGGAAATGTGTTTTTGTCTGTTACAAAGATATATGTTGTGATACATCTTCTTTCAACAAGTTTTAAAATGTTCTCCACTTTAATAATTGCGTGATTTCCACCTGTTGGGACCTGATTACAGGTTTTTTGCAGGATTGGTGTTAATAAAAACTCATTATTTTACTAATTCATTGTAAGCCTGTAACTCTCCACAGAAATCTTTAATACATTTTTCAGTTATTGCACAATGAATAACGGGCATGTCTTCCTGTTGCAAAACAAACACATGAAAAGATGAAAAAAGAAGAAAAAGAACAAAAACTGAGAAATCTATATTCCCGTATGATTTCGAATTCAAATTTTCTAAGTTTCTAAATGAACTAAATTCATTTAATTTTATGATTTAAGTGGGGTTTTCTAGTTAGACTAAAAAAAGATGATGAATTATAATTTGGCATAACACTTTTTCCTCCTTTACCGTGAGCATGAGTGTTTTATGCATTTTATGTCATGATTCCTGACCTTCCTGACGGTTGAAGGAGAGAGAGAGAGAGAGAGTGAGAGAGAGAGAGAGAGAGTGTGTGTGTGTGTGTGTGTGTGTGTGTGTGTGTGTGTGTGTGTGTGTGTGTGTGTGTGTGTGAGAGAGAGAGAGAGACAGTGCTGATGCCAAAGTGATTGATAACTCTCCTCTCCAAGCTTTCAGTCTCAACCTTCTCAACTCTGTCCTGTAAAATGCCAGGTTGCCATGGTTACCCTTGCTCTTCATTCAGGGAAATGGGGGAGAATAAAAAAAGATTTTCTCACCCTCTCCTATGAAACACTCTTGCTGAGCTATCCTGGGGGGTCGAGAGGAGAGCGCTGACCTGCCTGACGAGATTTGGGAAAACAGTGACAGAAAGCAAACGTTTAGCTGCATCTTCAAACCCAAACGATTCGAAAGCGATGTCGAAATGTGGCCGAGCTGATTGCCGCTGTCGTTTCCATCCTTATTAGAGCAACTCATTTCCATTTCCACTACATTATCACTAAGTGCATGCCAGAGGTGGCTTTGATTTCTACAGCGCTTTGTAATAATGACCTCTAGTGGTTCCTTTGAAAACAAATAAAAACTCTGACTCACACTGAACCTGTTTTAAAAGATGTCTGGATGATGAAAGATGTCACACTCTTTTTTTTTTTTTTTTTTGTCATCTGCGATGGTGCCAAAAGAAGAAATGTAATCAAACACACGCCTTGCTGCATTTACATAAACCCCGATCATCCTTCCAGTGACTCCAGACTTACACTTTGAGACAGAAGTTAATCTTGTTATTGACAGAGTTGTGGTTTGAGCCAAGACAGACAGACACATGCACATGACACAGTCCCCATAACAGAAGTAAACAGGATGAGATGCCTGCAGGGGGGGGATCAGTTTCTAACACCACCCACTTAGACCCAGAGTTTCCTCTGATGAAAGCCACAACATGGCCCAGAGTCCCCCTGTAAAAAGCTGTTTTTAACTCTGAACGACACCTAGCTTGTTTAACAAGGAGTTCTTTGATTGAAACCCTTTCAATTGCTTTGCTTCTGATTCTTTATACCAAAAACTTAGAAGGCCAAAGAAGTGGAAACCTTTGTACATTTGAATAAAGCCAGTATGCATTCATTCACGACAGTCTAGATCCAATAATGGACACTGATGGATGCCTGACCTACTTTGAAGATGTTATGCCCTTTAAAAACTGACCCCAGCGAGCAGGGAAAGCAGCCATTAGTGCCCCTGCTGGTGGATTACTAATAATTACAAACTAACATTAATTTTCCCATTCGAGTTTTCATGAATAATTAATTGCATGAAAATCAAATGACTGTTTGGAATAGACACCACTATAACGTTGTGAGATGAGCATAATATTACAACCTACAATTACTTTCATTGCAGTAAAGCCTCTTAAAGCCTCAGCTAGAAGTTGCTGCCATGCAAATGGATGCGGTGGTTGTTTTGAATCTAGAAATTAAACAATCACCCCTTATTCAATGTAATTTCATATTCAACACAGGGGTAGACAAAATAAAGTAATCAGTTCATGATTTCAGTTCAAAAATGTGCTTATTTTGCGAAAGCTGGTACAGGAGAGGGTCAGATTAGGTTGCCAATTAGCATTTTTTCACTTCTGCTGTCATGATTTCTATTTACCTTGACATATAAAACACTTTTTTCTTTTACAGTGCAACATTTACTTTTATATTTGTACTTAAGTACAATTTATAACAATAAACAAAAACAGTACGTAGTTGATTATGTACATGTTATGCTACTTTGCACTTCTATTTAACTGGCTACAATATAATACTAAATACTAAACTACAATAATAACTAAAAAACATTATTTTTCTCATACTGTCCATCTGAATATACCTGTATTCATGCTCTGTCTGAAACGCTCTGTTGTAGCGCCTGTCTCTTTAAAGGAGAATTCTGGTTGATTTCAACACGTAGCTCTGTTGTTTGTAAATTTGGAGTGCTGTAACTAGTGAGAAAAAGAAAAACAATCGGTGTTGCCTACAGTTTGCACCCAGGAGGCTGAAACCGGGCAAGTTTTAAATGTGCTTTTAGCCTCTTAACATGTAAATTCTCCCTTAAGCCCCCCCTCCTGAAAAAGCCCAGTCTGCTCTGATTGGTCAGTGTTCGCATCTGCACCCTCGGAGTCATTGCAGCCGGAAACTGTATTGGCACTGTAACAGGTAACAGTAGTAGTACATGATATTATATAGTTTTTGTTTGGTTTTGTTTTAAATATTATATTATATAGTGTGTATATACTGTAAAGTATAGTTGGGACATCACAACCGGACAGAAGTCCTGACAGCTCGTTTAAAGGCATTGGGCAAAGGCAGGATTGAGCCATTTGTTTTTCACAGTATTTATATGGCACCTTAAATAATTAAGACATGTAAACATTGTAGAAACCCAAAATACAAGTATGAACCTTGAAGATATGTTTTGTCCCATTTTGCAATGAAACCTCACATTTCAAGGTGCTTTTAATAGTCACTGAGCCTAATATTATTCAGCTTTATTATTGTGATTGTATAGTCTATATCCATGACATTCCACTTCCGGGATTGTTCAGGTGCCTCCAGACATTCTGCTGGATGTCTTTCATTTCGACCATATGTCCGTTACCTTCCGCATTCTTTGTGTTGGCATTTTAAACTCAATTTATGAGGACTGTGGTTAACTGCTCCTCAGATCTCTGCAGGGTAAATCCAGACAGCTAGCTAGACTATCTGTCCAATCTGAGTTTTCTGTTGCACAACTAAAACAACCTTTGAACGTATGTTCCACCCAAACAAGTTCCTTCCCGATGCCACTTTGCAGAGGTGCTGTTGCTCCGTGCTGCGCTTAGTGCCGCCCAAGATGATTGTGATTGGTTTAAAGAAATGCCAATAAACCAGAGCACATTTTTCTCCCATCCCGGAATGCTGTGTGGACTAGCCAGACCCTCCTCCGCAGTACTGTGGAGGAAGGTCTGGCAATGCGAGACTATTGAGATTGTGTTTCTTTTGTGTCTTTTCTGCCCTTTAGTGCAGTCAGGCCTCTTCTCTCAGGATTTAATGTGACCAGCAGAGGGCAATAAGGTGACTCTTCTCCAGGTCTGAGGACATAACAGAGGCCTGTAAAAGGTACCTTTTGTCTCTGTTGTGAAAATGGTCTTGAATGCTGAAAGACACCGATAAAAGTCCTGGATTGTTTAATGCCCCGTCAAAATGTCTAATCTGCTTTGGGGCTTACGTGACAATTTCATAGAGCGAATAAATTGAGTCATTTCATTAGTCCGATAACATAATGCAGCACATGCAGGGAAAATCCAGAACTTCATAAATACACAAACGTGTCAACCAGCTGTTCATAGACTACACAAATACCCATTCTTACACAAATAAACTCTATCGTCACCGTTAATCACACAGTCACAGTAACATAGACAGCAGGTAGAGGCAGACACAAAGTACATTGTGAAATCCCAAAGCCTGAATGCAGCTTATTCATTGTTTTATATATAGCCTAACATGAGTCACTGGGTCTACTGAATGAGATAGCAGTTATTCAACATGACACAGCGCATGTCACTGCTGCTGACCTTGTTGCAAAATTTGCCTGCAGTGTCAAATATCTGAGATCCATCATTATCTGTTGCTGTATGTGCGTTGTCTTTCACTTGAAATGTTGAAAATGAAAAACATTTAACTGAGAGATTTCTCCTACGCACAATCTGCACATCACATCTGTGCTTCTTCCAGATGATCTTAACAGGGAATGCTGTTTGCAGAGACACCGCGCCCGCCTGAGAGGTGACAAAATGAAGGATTTTCCCACTGGAAACCTCAGGAGCATCATTTATTAGACTCAGAAATCCGCAAATGATTAGGAGACAATAGTCTGTGTATATCTTCTATGCCATATGTCCATCATGTTATTTCATGTTTACATGTCTTCTTCTGATGTATATGCCATTAGATAACTAATAAATAAATCAAAATTATCCTGAGTAAAAAAGAAAATCCTAAATTTCAATCAAGTGATATTCTTACTACGAAAAGTACATCACAACTGAAATTATTGAAAATCAAATACCACTGAATTTATAGCACTGAAATATTTGAACTTGAAACGGGTAACTACAGGTAGTGTGATCCCTAAATCTTGATTTAAATATTTTTATTATATATATGTTAAATATGTTGGGTTCAAAAAAAAAAAAAAAAAATGTAAGTGCCCAGTCTTAAAGAAAATTCAACAAAATACACTTAAGTTGTTCAACTTAAAATAAAAAAAATAAAAAACAAATGCAGTTGCTCAAATTTGATTGGTGAAATTCGGACACAAAATGTCAACATTGAAACTAGAATATTCCAGCTAGCAAGGATGAGCAATCCAGCATGAATGGAATCAATCAGGTTATGTTCTTGTTCAATTAAAACGCAGAAGCATTTAAACTCCAAGGGTTGCCAGAGGCAAAGTATGACTGAATACCAGATTGCTTATTGAGAAATGTTTAACCTTGTGCAAAAGGTAGAATTAGATTTTTTCATGAACATTCAAAGTCTCTTAAAAATAGTTTATTTAAAAAAGCCATACCACATTCATTTTGAAATAAGTACATGTACTGTTCTAGTACCATCACCACAGCACTGCTCTGCTTGTAGCTCTTGTCAAACCTGCATACTTTTTAAGTAACCTATCTTACATGTTATTTAAAACAGACTGCTAACACCACATGATATTGTATGACCATGTTTATGCATTCCGTCTCATACTGTTCCATTTATTTCAAGATCCCCCCTTTGAGAGCAACTGCACTCAGGCTGAATATATGTGTCATAAAAGCAACATCTTGAGGCCATTTCAGCGACTGAAATGAACAATCTGTATGTCTCCAAATTACAGATGTTAGTTGACTTCCATGCAGCTCTGTGCGATGTAAGTTGTTCAGTGCAGTTGGAATAAGAAAGACGCCAGGAGCAGTGGAACAACTCTGTGGCAGCAGCCAGAGCAAAAAGGAATTATAACATGGCTGCGAGACATGCAGATGGAGGCTTGAACATGAGATAAACTGGGGAGGATTTAAATATTGGACTTTCTTCTTTTCATCATGGCAAAAAAAGAAGCCTGAAGCTTCTTACCAGTTCAGTGCTGGATGAAGTCTCAGCTGGAATGACACAAGCCTTACAAAATCCATATCCGCTGAAAAGGCTATTGTATGACAGCTGGAAAAACAGCACTGAACACTTGTGCTCATCCAGTACGCTGACACAACTTCCGACACTGAGACAGATGGAAAAACACACCCATCCCACAGTTGTTAAATAACTACACATTTTAGCAACTAAGGGAATGTTTTACTTGAGTTAAATAGTCAGGCCTTTAACAGACATATACAGTGTATCAGTTTAAACAGTCTTGTTTTGTGTGCTATTGACTTCAGTTTGTTTTTCCAAACTTGCATTAGTTTAAAGAAACCTGTCAAATCAAACTCTTAACATGTACAAGACTTACAACAACAAACCAAATACTGTTCATTAGGCCTACATGATACAGCACATCATTCACTTTCAGTCTTTAGAACCATAATAAATCCATTCACTCTTTTTTAAAATTAAATACATAAAATAAGAAACTCTCACTGAGAGTTTCAAAGAAAGTGTAACACCACCATCAAAATTTTCTCCATACAGTATGTTTTGACGTGTCAGCAACTGCTACCTAACCCTAGTGAAGTTAATCTAACATGACCACTGATAATATCAAAATATTCCAAATCACTGAACCTTTGTACCCATCAGCTGTTGTCTCTGATATAAATATATTGATATTTTCGTTGTATTCCATACAATAAAAACATCTTTGAAACCTTTTTATACAAAAAAAACTCAGCTGTAAAAATATATAATATAACATAATTAACTATGATGACGCTGAGGAGTCTCATGGGACAGTCTTATCCCCGAGCGTCTGTTTTCTGTTCACTCTGTCTCAGCTGTGTCATGCATAGAGATGCTGGCCTCCTGTTTCCGTTGCCTCTTGTGCCTCCAGAGCAGGACGGCCAGCAAGAGGAGCAGAAGGAAGCCCAGAGCTCCCCCAATGAGACCTGCTTTCAGAGGCAGACTTCTGTCACTGGGCTGGTACGTCAAACAGGATGGCGTACTGTTTCCCACATCATTCACCGCCACCACACAAACCTCTGCGATGGTGTCCACGTCTCCCACTCCGCCGCTCCTTCGGTCCTTCCCAAACATCTGCTTGTCTTCCCCCACTACTGTCACTTTATAACCTGTGACATATGAATAAGGTGCACACCACTGAAGTACAACCTCTGACCCGTTCCAGGACACTGATTTCAGCTCGGGAGCCAACGGAAGCTGATTATGTAAAGTGGACCCTCGACACGTGCAGCCGCTAGAGGCTGCCAGATCAGCACAGGGGGTCTGACTCTCCAGACAGGGATTGTACTTGCATTTGTCAGAGGTCCCTCCATATGGAGTCACTGTACTGGATACAGCAGGGGTGTATGGGTCTTCATAGTGAAAGTAATCCTCGGTCGAAACCCCACGTAGTGTCAGAGGTCTCATGGGATTTGTCCCTGCAACTTGTGATGTTGTTGGCAGATTAGAGTAACCTCTGATCAGAACCAGGCAAATGATCACCAGGGGGAAAGGAAGATGCCTTCTGGCAGCCATCGTGCTGTCTGGAAATTATAGAAAGGAAAATTCCATCAGTTAGCTTGAAAATCAGCTTTTGACTTATAAAAAAAAAAGTATCAGCCTCTTGGGTTTTCAGCCATGTGTACATTCACAGAGTGAGTTTCTTGTTTTTTTGCATAAAAGAGCCTAAATGAGGACAAAGTTATTTCTCCCCTGATGCTGTGTCTTTTTAGAGATGATACAACTGCACAGGGAATGAAACAAATGTCTTAAAAGCTTTCCTAACTTCAAAACATTAACCGTGTTCTATAAACCAGCGCACACAGTTTGTACTCGTAAGCAAATGGAAAAACTGTGGACACTTAATTAGTTGAAATGTATTATTATGTGGCATGTTTGTCAATGATTTATGGTCTTGTATACAGAGCTGCTCGGAATAATCCTCATTTGTTAAGCTTCGGCGGTACTTTACTCTAATTCAGCATTCCAGGCGGTATTATTGCTCAACAGGTCCAAATGCCTGCACACCCAAGATTCAACGCAGCCCTTTCAGATGGATCCAGTTACAGGAAAGCTGCCTGTAGGATTTCCACAAGAATCCACACAAACATACCTAAAATATGCTCGGTGGTAGACATGCATAGAGAGGTAACAATGAAGCCCGTTCAAAAATCTCCTGTGTTTAACCTCATTGAAAATAGGAGCCACCATCGAATACTAATTCACTCTGTGCTCTTTGTTTTATTGACACAGCTGAACTCAATTTGCCTGTGTTAAGAGTGAAAGTATGTCAAATATGTAAAGTAATGAACGTACCTGTTGTTTGCAAGTTTGTAATCTTCATGAAAAGGTGAGTGAGCTCCTCTCTCTTCGTCTTTCCTCCACTTGCTGCCTCTCTTGCTCTCTCCTCCTTTTATGTTTCTCTTCTCCCCAACAATCACCTCCTTCTTTCTGCCCTCCCACAATCCCCCCTCATTCCTGACCCTTCTGACCCAGCTCCACCTCCCTCCTTGCACATGCTGTTAGTGGTATTACTATAGTCTGCTATTAGTTATGTCATCGCTACCTAATTTACTGGTGAAGTAAACCACATTGATTTCTGTTGCATTCCTTGGTGGTGTGTAGGTTTTTCAGAGCGTCTCACTTGTTAATGAACTCTTGTTTTCCTTTTAGGGCTGAGGGAAATTGAATAGGATTGGGAAATATCTGTGTCCGGGCTTGATTCATTGGTATTTGTCATCCCTGACATATTCCAGTGGCTCCAGACAGCATATTTAGCCACCTAACCTCTCACCTAAATAAAGTGTATGACTTACTGTAGCGTGTAACACTGCAGCAAAACTGAAAGGACTGTTGTGCAGCTGTTCACCAAAAGGCCGGAAATGAACCAGACTGGACTTGTTCGTGAATCATTTGTAATGTGTGAAATTGCCATGATGCAGGTACTTTTCTTAAAAAAAACTGAAATGGATTAAAGAGGTAAAATAAAAAGTGGTGGTAAGTAATCTGAGATACCACCAACATCATAACAGAACTCCACTCAGCACTTCCAGGAAGAGAAGAACTGAACAAAATGTTTTGTTGAAGTGACGTGAAAAAGGCAACTTTATGTGACAGCTGTGCGGCCTTAAATCCAGCTGTACGCTCACATCTGCGCTCTGGTTTTGAGCATAGTCTGCAGAAAAAGTGACCACGATTAGCTCGCATTGTCCTGTACGAGAAGAAGTGAGTTCAGTCAGCTATGACTGAGAAACAAACTTTACTTATGGAGTCAGTTTGCATTTTATCTTCTGTATGTGTCATATTCCTGTGACACTATGCAAATATATTGCTTCTCTCCTTCATGTAATTCTGCAGGAACCAACATGTTGACAGGTATACCATCATGAATAACTATTTTACCCCCAGGATAAATTATTTATTACTTTTATTTCTTATATCGTTATATATAATATATTTGAATTCTGTCTTGTGTGAGCTGTCTGTGGGTGAGTGAATGTGTTTGGGTGTCAGTACATACAGGAAAGAGTGTGGGTGTGTACATGTGAAGGAGATGCATATTTGCAAGTAGGAAGAATGTGGCTATGTTTATGTATTGTGTAATACAGGTTGTGGTACGTATTATATCTGTATCTAATACTGGCAAAACATGTATGTATCTATTTTTTAAGTGAGTCAGTCGTACATCTGTAAAGAGTTCATCCATAACAATCCCATGAGAGAAACAGTGACACAAACCTTTTATAAGTTTTTAGGAACAGAGATGGTGTGTCAGGCAATATGAGCTTGTTGGAAATAGGGGTGAAGTCACTGAGTACGAGATGTTTCTGTTGTGACTCTGGAAGTAACACAAATTCAAGCAGATGGTAACTGTTAGACGGTTTGTTACATAAGCCCATAATCCACTGCCCCTCTTTGCCATGGACCACTTTTGGAACACAGTCACTTTTTCCCCAACCACTGTGTGGCTAGGATGCTTTCCTCATCAAAAACAAGTGTGTATGGAATGTATGGATGTATTATTTTTTATGTGAAATGGAAGCAGTCCAAATGAATACTACCGGGTCCGATTATATTAACATCAAATAGCAAGAGGGCTTGATTTATAACATGCACAGTAAGATATGATCATGGCACCGTGTTGGCTATTGGGCCAACAAGGCAGATTTCACAAATTAATGGTGAAGTAAATCATTAATTGTGATGTTTCAACAGCTTAGGGGGAAAACAACACAAACTTGGGGTGTCAGCTTTGGTTCACTCACTTCCCCGATGAGGCAAATGTGATCCATAAAACTAGACTTAACAAGATTCTTCTTTCATTACTTCACTTTTTAAACTTTTTTTTCGTCTTTAAAAGATCTAGCTGCTGTTAAAAAGATGCAGGAATGAGGCAATGCAACACACGTTCTCAATTATAATGTAGGCTTAATGAATTCTTCAATATTCAGTTAACGAAAACCATGTTCTCAATATAGGCCTATTCATGATTGTGAGGAGCCATTCCAATGGGAGAAGATCAATGTAGGGCTTGTTACCTGACCTCAGTATCATTTATTAATAAAGCCGTCTACAGTGCCTCCTAGAGTCTAAAATACTAAGAGGAAATAATGGAGAAAAAAAACATGAATAAGGGTGTATTAAGCAAAGAGACAGGCGAGGTCTGTGTCTTGTCAGTTACACAACTGGGTGGGGGTGACATTAATTAGTTTTGATGATGGATTGCACTGTCCCTGTGACAATAAGCGGTTCATCTGCGAAGCATTAGAAAGTTCATGATACGTTTGGCCAGTTCCACAACATCCTGCATTTGCACCGCAGTCTGCAGCAGACTGTTGATGTGGGATAAACTGGGTTTGTTGATGTGGGTTATCTTCTCCGCCAGTTTCAGAGTTTGTATAACCATCTGAGAGGTCGATGGCCTGCGGGTAGCCTACTTTAGATTTGAAACACTGGAAGTATAATTTTAGATAGAAAGAGAGGAAAATTACAGTTTTTGCCCCCAAATGGCTGCTGCACTGCCGCGAAGTATGGACCATACTTAACCCCGAAACTTAACTTGCAGGCAAATACATTTGACATAATGCCATGTAAGAATAAAGACACAAGTGACTATCACAATTCTCAAAAGATCACTAAGCCATTTGCCAATTAGTATGCTATTTAATTGTGCGATATAAAGCCAAGTGATACTTTTTTATTAGACGTGCAACAAAAGCCAATATGCTGCAATATAAAGAAAAAGGGTAAGTAGCCTAATGTAAATTACAGACTACAAGACAGGACTTGCTCACGGAAGACCACAGTGTTTATTAATATATTAATTATTCATATATATATGCATATGTATTTTATTGAAATATGAATTATAGAAAAATACCTAGTAATGTACTCTCGTTTATTTATTTTTTTATTAATTCATTTGTAAAATCTTTCATTCATGCCTGTTTTTATTGTCCAATTAGATATCAATCAATGGAATAGCCTATTTTATAACCACTTGACACACGGGGTCTTCCTGCAGGCTCAACAGTGACTTAAAAACAGGAAAACAGAAATTTCTTACTCTGTGAAGTCATTCCATGTTTCTATGTATCTATATTTCGCCCACCTCCTCGGTCAACTGGGGACACTGATTGGACGGAATATCAGAAGAATAAATGAAATGAATCAAAATAAATGTCTCTTTCACCCAATTGTGAAGACAGAAATGTTAAACACAAAACACATGTGATTGTATTACGTGTCATTTTAGTTGGAAAGTAGAAAAGCTTGTGTAAATGTGGGGTTTAAAGCAAATTTTATTTTTAAATTACAATAGGATATAATAGATATTTAGGTCATTGTGCTTAGAACAATGAAAATCTGTGTAGCAGCTCTTTAGCAGCGTACAACATAAAAGTACAAGTAAATAGGTAAAGTAAATAAAAAAATAAAAAAACGTTCAACAAAAATAGGTAACAAATACCAGCAATAGAAATGAGACATTTAAAAAACACTTTTTATTAGCAAGATTCAATCGAAAAAAAATTATATTGATTGATATGCAGAAGGTAATTTACTTTGACTTCTTTGTAGCTCTGCTGAAGGATGCCACTTCCTTCAATTCAACATCCAGGGCAGAGTAAACGCCCTGCACAGAGCTTCTTTGTTGACGTCATTCCTATGCGACAGGCCTCTCAGTACCAGACTACAGTCAGTGCAGTTCTGCAGAAATAATCTGAAATGGGTGAGTCGCTGCTGAGGGCCATTGTATCAAAGTGTTTGAACAATAATTTACGGGCTTAAATAACGCCGTTTAAGACCATCTGCACGTTTCTCCCGCAGAGTCACAGTGGTTGCAAGAGCACGTTTTTTACCGACCGGCGCTGTTAGTTTTAAAGCTGACGTTAGCAGGCTAATGTTAGCTAGCGGAGCCAGGCCCAGCATAGAGCCGCATATCAGAGTTGACTACATTGTTTTTGTCAGCGACGCCAGTTTAAACAGCTAATGGGCCAGATGTAATTGGTGCCAGTTCACTCATTGCTCTGACAAATTGCAGCAACACAACTCGTATAATTAATCCAGTTCGTTAGAAATTTGGACTGTATTTTAGTCTCATAGTTAGCATAGCCTGTAAACGTCAGCTAACGTTAACTGAATTAAAGCTCGATAACTGCATTACAATCATGACTTCCAGGAGGACAGGCTATGCTGGTAGCATGGATTCCTCTCCTTCAAATAGCAGCAACAGCTCAGTCCACAGTGGAAATCGTAAGCAAAGTATAATCAACATTCCCGAAAGGACCGGGGTAGAGTCCTGTTATGATCGGAAAGCGGACAAGGCTGGATACGGAGCTTCGCAGGGCAGCGTGACCGTAACGTCGCTGAAATCACGTCTCGCCCCGACCATTCAAAGTGCCATGTCCGCTGCAGTTGACACTCTTCTGGGCGAAGTGGTGCTTGTCCTCAATGAGACTCAACAAGAGTTGCTACATAAGGAACAAGAGAATGAAAGACTCAAAGTGCGTCTTGAAGTGTCAGAGCGGGAGTTGAAGACTTTACAGGAGTGTCTGTGTAGTGCTCAGAAGCTCATAGACCAGCTTCAGATCTCATACACGGGCCCTCAGTCAATTAGTCAGTCCGTTTTTGCCCCATCGCTGTCTTCCATGGCTTCAATGACTTCAGGCTTGGACCGGGACCACCACAACGCCCGAAATGTGAATGGAGCCGGTGTTGACATGGGTCTCGGTGGCTCTGTGGATGATTCGCTTCACGGGTTTGAGCCCAGAGATGACTACAAAATGTGCCAGCTTTCAATCCAACCAGATGGCTCTGTGACTAACCACGCTCTGGAATCCTTTGCTTCCAACACATCTCATATGTGCTCAGATTCCAGCAGACCAGGTAAATATACAATGTGTACTGTGTGTGTTATACTGTATAATTTGGGTTTCCTTCGACTGTGAGTCAGAGCAAATTAATCAATAACTTACTTTAAATGGACATATAGAGTTTTTGGTGTGTTTGATATTATAATGCTTCTACGTTACCCATTTGTACGTGTTTTGTTAGATGAGAGGCAGTCTCAGGGACCAGGTGGAGAATCCAGGTTTGAGATTAAACAAGAGCAGGGACCCACTTCAGGCTCTGGCCAGCCCAGCAGGAAGGAGCCTGGGTTGCGTGATGACAACAGAGTCGATGATGGTGACCTTGGTTACGTTGAAGTTGGAGGGGAGGGAGGTTCCCAGCGTTCCTTTACTCACCCCATGCGTCACCAAAGACCTGTGCGAGAATGCGGTGGTGCATTGCAACAGGGCGGACTTGATGGACAGAAACAGTTGTCTAGGACTGCTGTAGGCGGGAGAGTAGACAGTGTTTCACCGGGCAGAGCAGAGGACTCTGCAGGACCTTCGGTCTCTGATACAGCAGGGGAGCCCTCTGGAGATCGGCCTCACCACTGCTTGGAGTGTGGAAAGACCTTCCGTCTGATCTCTAGCTTGAAGAAGCACATCCGCATCCACACTGGAGAGAAGCCCTATCCGTGTGGAGTCTGTGGTCGTCGCTTCCGCGAGTCAGGCGCACTTAAAACCCACCTGCGCATACACACAGGTGAGAAGCCATACTCTTGCTCTGAGTGTGGAAACTGCTTCCGCCACCTGGACGGTTTGCGCAAACACAGGCGCACGCACACCGGAGAGAAACCTTACGTGTGTGCCATCTGTGGGAAGCGCCTGAGCCGCCTGCAGCACCTCAAACACCACCAGCTCATCCACACCGGAGAGAGGCCGTGCTGCTGCCCCTTCTGCAACCGCAGCTTCAAGGAGCCCGCAGCGCTGCGGAAACACATCCGCACGCACCGGGAGGAAGGCGGTCACATGGGGATTGGTGCCGGTGATGACACAGACCCAGACGCCATGGATGACATTAACAACCTCCACCCAGCAGCTCCGTCCCCTCAGATGAGGTTTGGGGAGTGGGGAGCTGAGGAAGATGACAGCTCGGTTGTGGACTGTGTGTAGGGCATGATTAAAGGAGTAACTGTGTGTTGGTATTCTTACCACAAAACCTACTCCGGGTAAAAAACGTGGAAAAAGTTGTTTGTGTAGTTAAACACGATATAAATGCACCTAAACAACATAAACACGATGGATAAGGTCATCTCTGTTCCGTGCTGTTGAAGTAAAGAGAGGGGCTATATAACCCTATCATTGGAGCTTTGTTTATATCATTCTTTACACTCTTAGATGTAAAAATAACGTTTAAAATGTTCGCTGTACAAGTTTTTTCCTGCACATTCATTAAGCAGCAGTAATAGCGTAGAGGTTGTTCTTGGCACAGGGAGTTTGCTAGCTTCCTGGCAACAATTTGACAAAAAAAGGGGACAAAAGCTGTTTCCTCACTTTAAAAATATAAGTGCCTTGAAAACAGGGTCTGAAATTAACTTTTTTCCCTTTCCGCCAAAGTGGCGTATGGCCTGACGATTTCACATGCCACTGCCAAAAATGTACCTCTCATTTGGCCGGTCATAGTTTCAGACGCTTGAACACTCACTCAACCATCAACCGAGTCGCTACTGCTGCTGCCGCCGTTCAAGATAGTTCCCACCTGGATTTTAGTCGAGACAAACTGTTTATTGTGACTCTGGCCGATAGTCTTTTTTATATAGTTTTACACGAGAGATTGGATTTGCTTGCTTTGGCATGCTTTTGCCAACACACTGAGCTGCTCAAATAGATAGAAATGGATCCATAGGGCTGGCTCATGCTTCATGTGTGGACAGACTTGCAGGAGTACAGACCATGTGCATTGTGTAGTTGGGCATTAGAAACTGAACCTAATATCACAGTATTTTTGGTTCAACTTCTTGATATTATTTGTATTGCAGCACTGTTGAGAATGATTCAAGTTTTTGATGGTGCATAATAGGGCAGTCATAAAATAAATAATTGATCTGTTTACTTATAGTAATTTGGTTTCTTCACCTAATCGATTTTAGTTGGGAAAATTTGTGAAAGTAGCTTTTTCAATAATTGTCCTGCTCCAAGTGGATGCACTCACATTGAAAAAAATCTAGTGTTTATGCAGGACCAAAGCACATTTGTGAATATTATTGTAATGCCGCAGATGTCCCCACTATTTCTAAGTAATAATTAATGACCACAAAAATCCCATGCTAGTGGAGACTGCGAGTCTAGCCCAATGATGCCACCTGTAAGCTAAAAAGCATTTACATTTACACTGTTGTGAGTGTGTGTCTTCATGAAGCATGAACCAGTTTCACACTTCAGTCAAGCAGAAGCTATCTGTGTCAAGAATATCTAAATTTGAAGCGATCCATACTATTTGTTAAGTCATTTGAAGAGGGCACAGTCTGTTGGCGTCAGCATGCACTCAGATCAACAGCGTAAACACTTTACTGTTTCTCGAGTCTTGATTATCATCTCTCTCTCTCTTATGGACCATATTTTAGCATTCCGTTTTTTTGTTTAAGATGCTGCTACTGTATGTCTGAAAGCCTGTTTCTTTTCTGGACTTGTATTATTGTAACCAGATCGTCACTGGCAATTACTAGCGGACAGATTTTGGTGCTTGCATGTGCATATCTGCTCCTCCGCTGGCATTAATGCCTCCTGGCTGTTTCTGTACATATGTATGTAGTTTTAGCCATTTTATCTGGATTAATGAGGGTTAACATTTGTGGAAAAGTTAATGTGCAACAACAATTTAAAAAAACAAAAAAAAAACACAACATGCTTTTAAAACATCAGTATGCTGACATGCAATGTAATTATATATAATCTTACTAAAACTCTTCCTGATGTGACACCACTGATGCATCAGGGTTAACGGCAGACCATTAATCTTTTCAGCCTTTTACGCTATACTCTGTAGGTCTCTGGTGTCATTTACCGTATACTACTATAACAATCTCCATGTAACTATTCTATGTACATTTACAGGTGTAAGTCATTTTAAAAAGCACTCAAAATGTTAAATATTTGTTACTGTATACCCAGAATACGATTTGCCATGGTAGTCTTGATCCCAGATAATCATATTTATTGTTTTTTTGTATTACATACAGAGGGGGCCTTTGCATGTAGGTTTAAACTGAAATGACAGTGTTACATGTGAAAAATTTAAAACTTCTTTTAAGTCATCTGTGTTCAACACATATTCCCCCGCATCACATTCATCGTGTTACCAACTGTAAATGTTACTATATTAAAGGGCCTTGTTTGTACTTCCTTTTTATCTTTGGCTGTTTATTCCTGTTTAAATTCTTTCCGCAGTAAAACCATTAACTGGATCGACAACGCGGCATTTAGCTGAAAGCTAAAGCCAACGAGTACATCCTAATTTTAGATCATCCCGTCTGATTATCCCGATGTTATTACTTAAGTTTCAGTCAGTTTGTTTCGTTGTATCATGACAGGAAAACCGCATTAACCCTGGAGCAGACTAAGACGCTGCCAAACAGATAGACAGAAAGACAAGTCTGAAATAACACTACTCTTCTCCCAATGCTGGGTAATGACATTGTGTTTAAACACACAAACTGCTATTTTAAGGTGGCTTTTGGTATGATTACAGAAAACTGCAGTTGAACTTTTTTTTTATTGCATTTTTTTTTCTGTTATTAAAGGTACACTGTGTAGTGTTCTTTTATTAGCTAAAATCGATGTCTCCATTCACAAATATGTCCTCATTGGTGTAAGATTACCTCTGCCAATGATCTGACTTATCCCTAAGCAAAGAATTTCTTATCTGTATTTACACTGGACGGGCAAGTCCAAGGAGGCTTCCATGTCGTTCCGCCATTTTGAAAAAACTGTAATCGCTGAGAGGGACGTAAAGCACTAGCATACCTTTCTAGCTAATCCACAACGCGTTTTCGTTGAGAGCCAGCGTCACGTGACTGAATCCAGCTGAAACGGAGAAGGAGATTAGTGAGAGGCGCTTGTCACTGCCCCGGCAAATTTGAAAGCCTGCACTGCATTTTAGTTCATAATGGAGGATCATACTTATGGAAAAAAGGGAATTAAAAAGGCAACGTGACACATAACGGCTACCGTAGTTGCAACACGCGTTTGAAAAGCGAGGTGCTAGAGAGCACTATTCGTTTCAATGCAAAATACAATTTCACCGCTAGATGGAAGAAATTCCTACACAGTGTACCTTTAACAAGTGTACTCTTTTCAGTGTTGTTTGACAAATCTATTGTGATAGTTACAATGTGTAATGATATTTTGTAATATGACTATTGTAATAGTTGGTATTGCTGTAATGTTTTTGTTAATGTTATCGCAGAAATATCCAAGGCTGCTAAATTACATGTTGATAATCTGATTAGAATAAGACACACCAGTGTTTGTTAAACTTAAAGAACTGGAGCCCAGTGGGTGTTGGCACCTACATTTGGACGGATACAAACTTGTTCCAACAAAACAGACCACAAATAGGAGTTATGGTATCAAGTTGAAGCTAGCGCTGCAGAATGCACACAAACACAATATTTCCTTCAACGCAGCAGTGGAAGTTCACAGTGCAGAGCTCGTGATTCACGAAAAAACACGTCGAAGCTGTGGTTGGTGAGAGAAAGGTGCATCTAAACAAGTCATAACAGCTATTTTTTAGTGACATCAGAAAGAGAGGGAAGAGGAAATCTCAGAAAATACACTTCCCCTGCTGTAAACTGGGTCCCACGGTAAGACTCAAAATATTGTCCACCTTTGATTTCTAGTATCTGATGGCAATATACACGTTCTTATTGACAAAATTCTTAATACACTCATGTACAACCTAAGGGTAAATGACATCTTCCAACAAACAGTGGCAGAAAGTAACAAAGTATCGATTACTGTTATTCGACAGTTACAGGCATTAGTTACTTTGCAGATTAAGATTTTAAAGTACTAGTGCCTTAGTTAAGTTAAAATGCTGTTAAGATGTTAATGCACCTGTAATAACAATCAGATCTATAATACTATAACACCATTCTGCTCCATGGTGGGTACTTTCATTTTTATTTTCAACACATTTTGCTGATCACACATGCACTTTTAATCAAGTAAAATGTTTAATTTAAGAGTTTAACTCTTATTTTTACATTGTGGTATTAATACTTTTGCTTAAGTAAAGGCTCTAAATACTTCCGCTACCATCCTCAGTAAACTTCTCTCTGGTTTTATCTTCGGCCTTCGTAATACAGCTGTTTATTTCTCTTTTCTGTTTGTCATTATTGTCTGGTGCAATTCAGTTTTCAGATGGGAAGTACTTATACTATAATACACAGGGATGGTTTATGTGTGAGCTATAATGTATTTGCATTCCCTGTGTGTTTATGTGAATGAGTGTGTTTGTGTGTGTGTCTGTGTGTGTGGGTTTCTTGGCAGCCGATGATGCAGTGATGGCGAGTAGCAGAGGCAGAGAGAAATGTGAGAGCGGCCTGTGAACTCTCTGTAGGCCCATGCAGTCATTTCCTGAGCGGCTGAAGGTAAACACTCACTTTTTGGAGAGGAAGTGACTTAACCAGGCGTAAGAGTCCCAGTTTAACACATGCCTGGAATGACACTGCATACATAGCATTTGAATGAAGGTTTTACTGTTTATAACTTATATTTAGGTGAAAATTTAGTGCAGAACTTCTGGTTTAAGTTTTGTGTTTTTTTGTTGTTGTGGTATTGTGGCTTTTTCTTAAATAAAGCATTTGAGCACTTTATCATTAGGAAAGAAAAGGTGAGCACGTCTTTGATTTGACATGTTTGTATTATTTATTTCTTGAGTAATGTTTAACTGTATGCACTGCGTGACACCATGTTGTGTTTTACACACCATTAAGGCCATATCATGGTTTGTTGTGTGGTATTGTACTCTATCCGTTGTACATGTTGTTTGTTGTACATGTTGTCTGTGTTTGTTTTGGGTTAGCATGGGTTAAGTGCCCAAGACAAATTTCCACCTTGTGGGACAATAAAGTTCATCTTGATGTCGAAATGATTGCCATGTGCTGCAACAATTAATCTATTAGTCGACTGACAAAAATCATCGCAAACTATTTTGATAATTGATTTATCATTCAGTCATTTTTCATGCAAAAATGGCAGAAAATGCTGTTTTCAGCCTCTCAGTTATGGAGATTTCCTGCTTTTTTCTGTTTTATATCACATTGAACTGGATATCTTTGGGGTTGGACTGACAACACAAAACATTTAAAGACATCACCTTGCTCTAGAAAATAATCAGTAGATTAGTCCATATAAATAATCATTAGTTGCAGCCATATTGCCATGGTAAATCTACAGGTTTGTACGTTAGAGTGTGACTTTTGCGATAGATAAACTGGTATGGTGTGTGATATATCAGATAAACTCACCTGTGAACTCATCACAACATGTAACGCACAGCTGTAAAGCTGTAGTGCAGATGTCACATTTTTCTCTCTGAGCGAATGAAGATGAATGTTGAACTATCATGAGACAAAAACCAGATGTCCAACCAGCTGCAAACTTACAGGTGGAGGAACTCCTGATGGTGACCACAGCATGACCCCGATGACCCAGAAAATTTGAGTATGTCTAAAACTTGGAAGACTTTTTTTATTGACATGATATAGTTAGTGGATGATCAACATCGGGCTGAACAAAATTCTCATATTTATTTTAGTAAGAAATACAATGACAATGCAGTCCTTAACAAAGCTGATTTATCAGTGTCCATAGCTAAGTCACATGCTCATTTTAATACTTGTATACATCAGAAACTAACCAAACACAAAGGCGTATACAGGAATATATTACATGTCAGTATTATTTTTATTCTCAGAGTGACACACACAGCTGTGGGGGCAGGAGAGGAGGGGTGTTAGGGAGAAATAACCAACAAGAAAACCACTTTCAGCTTTGCTCCTGCACCGCCTGGCTGGCCTGCAGCCAGATTTCTCCAGAGAGGGTTGGCTCACCCCTTCTCCTCTCCTCCCTTCTTTCTCTCCCAAACCCACATACGCACTCTCTCCAACTCTCTAAAGCAAGAGGCGAGAAGAAGGAAGAGCGACAAAAGCGAGGGCAACTATTGAACACAACAGCAACGAGGGCATCAAGAAACTTCTTAAAGATGTCAAACGTGTCGGTTTTGCAGACGGATCGCTTGGGCACACGAGGAAAGTAATTTTTTTTTTTTTTTTTTTTTTTCCTTAAGGAGAAAACAGGAGGGAGGACGCGCTTTTTTTTTTTCGCCGTATGAGAAGTCAAAAATCAGCCTCGGTTAACAAAGCAGGCGCTTCTCAGCTGGAGCTGAACCCGTCAACTTGTGATTGAATGTCCCCGGGTCTCTGTGGAGGGCAGTGAAGGATGCCAGGATGCCCACTCTGATCGCCCATCTGCTTGTCATCTGGCTGAGCGTCCACAGGCTGGTGTGGTGCACGGAGCGCTCCTCCACACGGGAGCGCTTCAAGGTGGTCATCGCTCCTCTCATCTGCAAGCGGATCTGCCTGAAGGGACAGTGTCAGGATACCTGCGAGCAGGGCAACAACACCACGCTGATCGCGGAGAACGGGCAGGCGGCAGACACGCTCATCGGACAGGGCTTCAGGGTTGGTGAGTGGAACAATCCTGTTTATTTACGAGGGGATAAAATTAGGCCGCAGCGATTAACTAATAGTGCTGCTGTGACCTCTGGGTTTACAGTTTCTCCTCTATAAAGCCTTTTGAGAGTTGAGGGAGGCCTGTTGGTTGCTCATGAATTGACTTTTATTTTATATAGATCTTTAAATATATTGTATGAAAAAGTTAGACATAGACAAGATAATTAGACTCTTAACACTATCACTGTTCTAGCTGTTAATCACATTCAGCGGTATTTCAGACATTTTTCAGGGAGAATAACTACTTCGAATCGTTAGTTTAGGCAATAAAAGTGCCAGTTACTACCATGGATCTCCATAAAATGCTTAAAATAGGCCCAGTGTTTGATGTTATTGCAAGGCAGTCGTGGAAAAAGTATTAAAATCACCTACTTAATTGAGCAGAAATGGAATATGTTTCTCTTTAAAGGAAAAGTCCTGCATTCAAATTCTTACTTCAGCAAAAGTTCTGTAGGCTACTTACAGTAAGTATCAAAAGCGAATGTAGGCCTACTGCAGACTGACCCCTTTCAGTGTCTCTTAGTATTAGATAGTTGTCAAAGTGAAGCTGGTCTATGGTGCTGAGTGTAACACTTAATATGTATAGGTACTTGAATATGTAACAACGCAGCATATTTCATGATCTTACCATATGTTTTATTTAAAAAAAAAAAATAAAAAAAACTTTACCTGCAAAGTAACTTGTAACTACAGCTGTCAGATCAGTTAAGGATAGTTAAGTAAAAAGTACAAATTTGACCTCCTGAATGTAAAATAAAAAGTATTTTAAAATTGATATCAAATACAGTGCTAATACTGTATCACAAAATGGTACTTGAGTACAGTATGACGTGTAGAACCAATTCATTCAGGCCTTTATTCCCTTAAAAGGTCCAATCTTCTTTATAGCTTACATCAATTTGACACCAGCTACTCATATCCACCAAGAATACATGTCATTAAGAGTTATGTCAAGTGGGCTAACACTCTGCTCTGCAAATAAATAGGTGGCTAAGACGAGGTGAGCTGGGTTTACCCTCCACTGCATCACTGGAAAATGTTCCCATATTACAGTTTAATTACTGAGGCATGGCTCATTACATAGCATATAAATGTACTCTTAAGATCTATACTTCCTCCCTGATTCCAGTGTCTGGTTGGCATGAGTGGAGCCTTTCTGCGCTGTATCAGATCAGCTGTGGTGAGACGTGGAGCCTTGCAGTCTACGTCAGTCTCCGGCCCAGAACTGGATTTCACTGATCCTCTTTTCTCCTACTCGCTCAGCGTGGAGAATAAGATGCTAAACAAGGAAACGACACATTGATTGGTCGCGTGAGATGTTTAGCTGTGATTAAAAAAAGGAGCTTCAACTTCTCACCGACATATCTGTAGTGGGCAGATAGTGTAATTTCTCTCCTCAGCAGATGTTGATTATTTGTCACTTCATCCCTTTTTCACCAAACTGATATAAACCCCATATTAAGCTGTAGCACAAGTCTAAAAATGATAAATTATAGATTACAGCTGTATGTCAGACCCAGCATACTGGTATGCAACAGCTTCATATTTCTATTGACATCACATTGGCGACAGAACCATCTTCCTTCCTCTTCTGTTTTGCAAGAAATAAAGCACAATTAACTGAAACATTCCTCAAAACTCCCATCCGGCTATTTCAAAACAGTTGTTTTTTCTCCTAAATTCTTAATGGTGATTTTGTTTATCAGCTGCTTTGGGTGCCTACACACGTTTATATTTTAATGGAGAAGCTAAAATGCAGTAATACTGAATGAAAAATGGCCTTATATTCATCTGTGGAAAGCCATTAACACAATCCGTGCGAACTAGAAAGGCACTCGTTAATGAAAGTGCAAAATAATTTGTGTATTCGCCCCATGATTCGGATCCACTCCAAAACTGAATGGGTTTTTCCTTGGCCTATGCTTCACCCTTCCACTTAGTTTCATGAAAATCGGGCCAGTCAGTTTTCTGTAATCCTCTTGACAGACAACCAAGCCAAAAAACAAACGACAAACCGAACCGAAAAAAACATGCCCTCCTTGGCCGAGGTAATGAATCATCAATGAGTTATTTTCGCAACTTTTGCAGTACAGAGAGGTAGTTGGTCATACAGATGTGGCCTCTCCAGCTGTTTTCATTTGTTTGCCCATATGGAAGTAAGCAGGCTGGATTTAATCCAGGTCAAGTGAATCCTTAGGTGAAAGTATTCTTCCGCCTCGACACCATGCAGTGCTGTAGAGTCAGAGAGTTGGCTCGGCCACCAGCGCTCCCTCTTCTCTCCCGATTTCTTTGTGGTGCGTCACGTTTTGGAGCTTCTGTGTCAAATAATTCAAGAAAGACATTTTAGATTCCTGGAATAGCTGATGCTGCTTCACATTTGGTCTGGACAGTAACGCTACAGTCAACTGTCTCCTGGGTTTCACAGGCAAAGTATCTGAAAACATCTTAATTGAGTGTATGAGTTTTTGCGGCAGGGGATCATGGGTTCAGCTTGGAGAGGAGACGTGTGTTGTTTAGTGTGAGGGCTGGAATGTGGTGTGGACAAGTGGAAATGTCTCTCTCCCATGTTAAAAAGGGCCATGGCTGTAGCAGCAACAATATGAAGACTTTTCCATATTGAGGCTGTTGTGACGTCGAGGCCCAATCTGAGCAAATGTAGTTCCTGTATGTGTGGAAGTGAGTTGAAGTGCAGGACACCTTTGACTGCATGTGCTTCAATATGTTCAAGGATTTTCAGTCAGTAAAGCTATTGTTTAAATAAAAATTTGGCTGAGGAGTACCAAGAAACAGTCAGGATTTAGTCAGATCTGGGATTTCTGCCAATGAAGATGAATATTTTTTATGGCCATTACTTTACAAGTAATAGAGAGAGAAAGTTCATTGGGCAGGTTGACATGATAAAGTGACCAAAAGCCCGGGGATAAGAAACTCAAACTCGGGACATGGTATGCATCTGCTCCGAAAACATATATTTTAAACCCTAACAGCATGTTTACAGGATCAGAAATACATTTAACCTTACATTTAAGATGGATGAATCATATCCCAGGATTAAACAACTGTAGATCAAAGTGGAGAACAGTATTGGCAGAGCTTTGTGCCAAGGAGTTGTTTTGACATTGTTCACTTTTTCTGACCAGCTCTCCAAAAAGAAGAAGAAGAATAAACTATTATTCAACACATACCATCGTACAGTACAGTGTAGTGAAATCCAATATCTGCATTTAACCCATCCTAAGCATTAGGAGCAGTGGACAGTCAGGGTTCAGTGTCTTGCTCAGGGACACTTTGACATGTGGCTGGAGGAGCCGGGGATTGAGACGCCAATCTTGTGGCTACCCCCCCCCCCCAAAAAAAAAGAAGAAAAAAAAGTCATCTAGCCATCCTAGCGGTGTGTCTTTGCAGATGGCATATGTCTGTCTGTCAGTCTATCAGTCCACCCCTTTGGTCCAGAGTCAATGAAATATCTCAACAACTATTGGATGGATAGCCATAATGTTTGGTACAGACATTAATGGCGCCCAGAAGATGATTGTTAATGACTTTGGTGATCCCCAGACTTTTTGTCTAGAGCCATCATGAGGTTGAAATTTGTGGTTTTGAGTAAAATATCTCCATAACTATCGGATGGATTGCCATGAAACATATGGTACAGGCATTCATGTTCCCCTCAGGATGAATTGTATGACATTTTCGCTGAAAACAGTAAATTTATGAGCTATGTACATAAGTACAAATCACCTGAACGACAAGCAGCTCTTTTGCACTTTATTTCCTTTTTTTTTTTTTTAAACATGTTCTTTGAGCTCTAGCATACACTGCAATTCATATACTACATACTTTCTCATTAACAAGTGTTAATCAACATATTTAATCTGCATAAAGTCACTGCAATGAAGGTAAAACATGCCAGATATGCTTTGGCTATATGTTTCCAGGGAATCCACATGTCATTAATAGATCTATATTTCAATTCACACTTCCTAAAACTGATGAAAGCACGGAAACTTGGAAGCCTCCCTGGCATGTTGGCAGGCAGAGGAAAGTTGGCGTTTATAGCCCTATATGCATTTTTCTTGGATTCCACATGGTATCTTTGTAAGTCATACTCGGGCTCTGCGGGGGAGCAGGCATCGTTATCGTTTATGTCAGGAGTAAAAAAATGAGTGCATCTTGAGGCATGTGAGAATGGTTGCGAGTTCCATTTGTAAATCACAAATTGTTAAAATCCTGCATGAACCTTAGCATGCTCATCCCATTGCATGTCCTCTTAAATGTCTTTATGGAACCTGCGTACCGGCAGATGAAGACTGTCTTTGTAATTATATCCATGTGTTTGGCTGACAAAATGTCCAGCGGCCAACTTATTTTTTTCAGCACTTGAAAGCGTGGTGTAAATTGCAGGATAGAGTGAAGTAGAGAAGGTTACAGGGTGCTTTTTTTGCTCCTTGAAGACTGGGTGTTTTTGTTTATGTGGGTGCATCTGTCTCACACTTTGTCCACTTGGGAAAGAAGAGATATATTTTAAAGATATACTTTCAGAATAAAGTGGTTACATAAAAATCTGCATCTGTACACAATGCCCTGGTTGTGTGTTTACTTACCAACAATAATGAGTCTTGCTGTGAATTTTTATTTTCATCTGTCAGCCTTACTGACAGCAGCTGCTGGGCCTCCAGACCTCTGAGTCTTGTCTCTCCTCTGCATCTCAGCAGCATCTCCTCTTAATCAGGGCTCCAGACATCCAGGCTACTCTAGATTCTCATCTTTTTCTGGAATAACTAAAAGCAAGGGGCCTCATGTTGCACAGGAAGTGGTCTTATCGTATCCTGGTCTGGGCTTGTCTCCCCTAAAATGGGCATCCTGAGGAGTGAATATGGCTATTTCAGTATTTCCCATGTGGTTCTTTATTTAGAGTAAAGTGACAGTAGTAGCTCTGTGGTTTGTTTTGGTTTTCACTTGGCATGGGTCAGAGGTCCATGGGAGCCTGAAAATGAAGACAAGTCAGTCAAATACAGTAGACAGAACTGGTTCTGCTTTCTCTCTATTTAGAAGGAGAGTTTATTTTACCTTTCAAAGTCCTCTGCTCTTACCCACACGCTCTTCTTTCTCTCGTGCCAGGCTTTGGAGAAGGCGGTCTAACACAGGCAACCAAAAACCTGCAGCACTCCTTATTTTTTGCAACAGGTTGGATTGGGCAAAGCTGGGCACGGCTCCCATGCTCACACCCTCTCAAACACAAACAGGTGTGTGTGTGGGAGCCTCATGTACATTAATTTGCAGCTTATTAATTGTGAAAGCTTCTTCCTTTTTGATGATTTGCGCATTATGATTTGTATTTGCAAGCTCATCATACTCCTCTTGTCAGGGGTGTGTTTTAATATTTATGGATGCACATTCTGTCACCTCTCCCTGTCTATTTATGCATGTTGGGAAAATAACACGAGGTTATTTGGGATCTACCGTTCTCATTAACCTTCTACCACGGTTTTGCAAGTGCTATCGCTGTGTAGACAGACTGTAAATGCTATACAAAGGTTGCATGAGTATGAATATGTTATATACTGTATGTATTAATAGATTAGACTAGACTCCATGGTCATTTTCAAAAAGAAGGCCCTGTCATAAAAAATAAAAACCTTAAAAATATGGTATCTCCCAACTTGAAAGCAGTCTGACAGCCCAACAATGTGATAGATACTGTATATGAAAACTTGTTGTTGAAAGGGTTAAATCCAGAGTCACTTCTGTCAGGATTGCGCCACAATGCTCATTCATTGAGGAAATCTACATGATCTGAGCAAGAGTTTCCTTTGAAATTGAGACTCTTCCATATCATCACTTTCTGCACACAAAAATAGCCAATTCTGCTGGGCAGGTTGAAAAAAGCATTGCAGCAAATTAAGTTATGAAAACAAAGAAGTAATGAAGTGTTTTTTGTAACGTCGCAAGGGAACAGTGTGTATATTTGCATGTGTGTGTGTGCCTAAGTGTGTTTGGTGCTCGAGAGCTCAAACAAACAGCCTACTTTGCCATCTTTAACACTCTCCTCCCATTTGCTTAGCGAGGGGGAGAAACGGAGCAGTTATTTAAAGCTGTGCAGAGGAATGCGAGCGCTAGGGACTGCACCCACACCCTGCAGGACCCTGTAGCTGTAGCGATTAGCCAGGGTAAACATAATAACACGGCCTCTGCCAGCACTGCCTGCCACCATGGCCTGAGACTGTGCAGCCTACAGACATTACCTGCCACGCGCACCAGTGCTGAGTGCTAAGTATGTCCCGCAGGGCAGGTATCTGACATAATCTCAGCAGAGCACTGTCAGCACTCCTCTACCTGCGTGCCCTCCGGTCCCTATAGCCAAGGCTTTTAGACAGTCATTATATGACATCATCCCGATTTGTGCCAAGATCCTGTCTGACTCTTTGGCTCTCTTTTAACAAACATCTCTGCCAGGGGAGTGACAGGGCAACGCTGGACTTGTGCCCACCCAAGAGCGATTGAAACCACACTGCATATTTCCATGACGTGAAAATCACATTGTGCAAGGCAGAGTTTAAATTAAATTTGGTACTCAGATCTGATTTTCCTGATGACTCTGCTCATTGTCATTGTCCAGTTTCTGTTAAGGTTAAACTGTTGTTTTAGGCGTACTGTGAGAGGTAATGAATGCCTTTTGTGACAGTGGCCGACCCTGGCAAAGCATAGCGCTATTGTTTGGATAGCTGAAGCCGGGGCCGCTCAGAGTTTCTGGGGGTTGTCGGAGCACTGAGAGTTGTGCAAGGGGAGGAGGAATGCGTATGCAGGTTTGTGTTTTCAAAAGGCAGTGATTATGTCATTTACTCCCAACGTCTGGCTCAGCTGCTGGAGTGTGACCCACTTCATGCCTCGCTCTTTTTCGCTCGGTGTGGTATGTGGTCTCACAGTGCCAGTTAATGGTAGGCGTTTGGGGATGCGGTTTCCGGCTTTGGAGCTGATGGTAAAGGGAAGAACGTCAGATTAAATTAATCTTCTGACATTAACATTTAATCAAGTGATGTGTAATGTGAAAGGGTCACTTATAGTGCTGAACCCACTGAGAATAACAAACACCCAACACCCCAACACTGTAGGTCTATGCAGCTTTCAGCTTCTCTTTGCGAATTGTTTTAGTTCCAAGGCTAAACATTGACAGTATGGTAGAGCCTCACTGCTCTCAATATCACACCATAGGTAGCAAATTCTAGCAAGCAAGCCCACAAAAGTTGAGTTCATGTTACCTGCCCAGCACAAAAAAGGCAGTAGGCAGAAATCAACCAGCGGTTAAAGACAGGTGCTTTCTTGTCAAGTTAGATGAGATACCACTCGATGGTTAGTTTAGCATAGCATAAAGACTTGAAACAGGGGGAAACAGCTAGCCTGGCTCTGTCTGAAGGTAACAAAATCCCCCCACCAGCACCTCTAAAGCTCACTAATAAACAAATTATTTTGTTTGTTTAATCTGTACAAAAACGGATGAGTAAAACGTCACATTGAGGTTTTATAGGGGATTATGTGTCAGACTACTTTGAATGTTGACCAGAAAGTGTTGTGGCATCCATTTTTAAATCTCAGAGTGGGTTGATTCAGACTGAATCATAGTGAAAGTGTCTCGGTGAGCATCATCACAGATTCTAGTGTCTCATTCTTGCAGACTGGGTAAATTGCTATTCGTGATTCCACCAGAAAACGTGTTCAAAGAAAGGGACAGATCAGGCCATTGTAACATCTGTATGGTGAGAGATGATGTCTGCACTAGCTTTCAGTACAGTGAGCTGGGGAGCCTTTCAACTGTGGTCTGTAGGGCTGTAATTTGTTGTTTTTGTGCTGGGAGGGTGCGGACGCTGTGGAGGGAGAGGGCTGAAGATGAGTCATCTCCAGACAGACAGGAGTGAGTGGGTGGGTGGGTGGTCACAGGGCACTCAGAGGCCACCTTTCCTCTTTCTTTCTTTCTTTCTTTCTTTCTTTCTTTCTTTCTTTCTTTCTATTTGTGATTACACACATATTTGTGCTTGTGCAATGACATTTTTCTGTTCAGCTTGCAAAAAAAGGACAGAGTAGTAGGATTTTCCCACTACAATTTATTACCTGTAATTTAGTGAAAATATGAAAAATGTGTCTGAGTCTGTCCTTATGTGTTCTCATGGACATACATGGTGTCTACTAGGCTTGCTTACTTAGCAGTTGAGGAATGCACAGTATGTTTTTCTTTAAGGGGGAAAAAAGTGTCTTGGAATCACAATAATCCCACTGAAACGTCACATTATATTTTTTATCCTCTGGATTTTACATCTCTGCCTCGTCTTGCTTTATTCCCGCCCTTTCCCAGCTATATGATATACAGTTTACGACAAAGCTATGTTCCCTCTGCCATCTCATGCTGTGAAGAGATCTGTCTTTCTCCTCACGGAGTAAATCATGACATTATGAAGAAGGAGCTCTCACTCGTATGTCACATGAAACACTCTGACGAGAAGAGCTTAAAGACAAAGACCCCCCCCCCCAGCCCAAGTCTTTTTGTCTCGTTCTTTTCACTTCAGTTCGCTCTTCTAGTTGGAGTGAGTGCTGCATGGGAAAATGATATGCTTCCTGGCAGTCTTGGAGCGTACCTGCAAGCCGACGTACAATATTAAATTAGGTTTCAAAGCCATGACAGCAAAGAATTAAGTCAACTTTGAATGTTCTCTTTGCTGACTGAATCCATATATGGCAAAATACATTTAATGACAGTACAATGTGTCTTCATTTGATGAGCAAAGGTATTGAATTACTACTTTGTCCAGATCTAAATTCCATAGATACAGGATGAGTCATCTTTTAATGGGATCCTGGATTATTATTAACTTCCTCCATTTTCTTTGACATGTGGAAAATACATAAGGTTCATGATGATTACACAACTGCTTCACATATACAAGTCCCTCCCCCCGCCATTCAGCCTGCTCATGCCTCACATTCATTCAGACCACCAAATAACTCGTAGGTGCGTTTGATTTTTAATAACACACCACCTCTTGTCTCAGGAATGTGTTAGATCCTTAAAGACAAAGGCGTGGTACAACACACAGCGTGGCTGCTTCTGAGACGCTAACGTAACTGACAAGGAGAGTCAATGAGCGATTTTGGATCATAAATCCTGCTAATGAACTCCGAGGTGATGATTTAAAGGGAAAGTCCGCTGGAAAGTAAAATTCTTGTTATAATCTCAGCTTTTAAGTGTTGCTCTTTCCAGTATGTAATGTGGTGCAGTCACTCAACCACGGCGGCTCTCCAGGAGACAGTACACCCTCCACTTAATGGCTCTCTCTCTCACACACACACACACACACACACACACACACACACACACACACACACACACAAACACTGATGAACACACCCATTCACATATAAGATCTGCAGAAAACATTAGCCAGTGCATCCCCAGTGTGGCTCGAGCTTAAATGAAGGAGGCAGATGTGAGAACAGCCACTCTATGTTATTATAACATACAAATGATTGAGTCCTCCTGGAGCTCTGAGGACAAACCAACATGAGACAGCTAATTTAAACAGAATCCAATAATCAGGAAATATAGGCATGAAGTGCAGTTGTAATACCACCTGTTGTTGAGAGCTTTAGTTTGATTACAAAAATGAACTTCTATTCTATTTTTCTATTTGCTGTAATATTATGGCTCTGTGGGCAGATTGAAAACATGTTAGCAACAAGTAACATGTTAAGAACATTATTAATAAAATTCAAGAAAAACAGTCACAAAAAAAGAAAAATACAAGATAAAAAATCTAGATTTTTTAATTCCTGGCTGTCTATGAAGCAGCTTACCTTACTTTATAAATAATGTTACATAAGTTACGAATTGTATTTCAGTTAGTGCTGCCATCTCACTTTGCACAACTACAGAAACACAAAGATTTCCTAATATTGATGCCGTAGACATATTTCACTGTTGCACACAAATTGCACACTGAGACAAAAACATCCTTCCAACACTTTTCTTTTTTGTATATTTCCTGTTTGCGTCGACACTAGAAATGGATAAAACAGAGTTTCATGAGTCATGGTGAAATTGATCAGACACAGAAATAACAGCCATGAGCCTCATGTTACCTACATAGAGATAATTCAAGTTTGTTCCACATGTACGTATTTTAAATTTGGGAAAAAGAGAGCAAGGGTATCAGATCAGTGCTCTACCTGCAGATTTTCTGTGTTGATGTATTTGAATCAGTATCTGTCAGGATTGTAGTAAGAGGTGTGCTGGCAGTATTGTACTTTGCACTGTGTGTTGCATGTCATCACACACAGATCTCATTCTCACGGCCCCCACCCCTGTCCACACCCGAGAAATATTAGCCCAAATCTGGAATATGATTTCCCTCCTTTCCTTTGTGTTCTTTCATGTGGCATTGACCCAGACTGTACTGCATCAGAGTGCCGGTCTCATTCAGACACCTTCCCAGCCAGACGGGGCCTCAGCCCAGACTTTCCCTACAGAATGTCGTCTGTGGGTTTAGATTGTGTAATCGCGTTTGGAAAGAGGTTCTTTTCTTGACTGCAATCCTAATTTTCAACCCCCGCATCTTTCCCAGTTTCCTCTCATGCTAAATCCAGTACTGAGATGTAATCTGAGACATGGAAACTTCATACAGTCTTCTACAGTCTGTGCTGCTCACCTTCTTTTTTTTTCTGCCATGCCTGAGTCTTCCAGCTTGATACTGCATGTTGCTGCCTGCACTCATGCTGCCTGCACTCAGTCCTAGTGGTTAAAGACCACTGTCACATGGTGTTAGGTAGTGGAAGGCTGCTTCTGAAGGGATCCATCTTGCTACAGATTTAAAAATTTTACTCGTGTGTTTCATTGAGGTCCTTCCATTTTTCTGCCATACTTTCACTTTGTGAGGATGTCCCTGCTGTGTTTAAAGTGATCTAGTCCCTCAATTATGCCACAGTCCAGACTCCCTGGCAGTCCACATCTAATTACTTCCATATGTGCACACTTGGCTCGACAGCAGAAAAAGGCCTCTCCTCTCCTCAACAGGTTTTTTTTCTTTTTATCTTTAGGTTTTTCTTTTTTCTTTCTCCTCTCCTCTCCTCTTTCAGGATGGAGTTTGGTAGCTAAAACGTCACAGTTTTGGCAGCTCCAAATGGCAACAAGTAGCAATGTGAACTTTAATAGTCATCATCAAATCATGACCACACTGAGAGCATGCTTACTAGCCAGGCAGGTAAAAAAGGCCAAATGGACCAAAAGGAAAAGTTATAGTTGTAATGGTTATATTTGAAGTAATAGCAATGGAAGCAGAAGTAGTTGTTCAATACATAGAAAACAACATGTAAAATTGAAATAATTGTGTTTTATGATACATGTTACTTTGGTGTAAACCTCAGCACTGGATGAAAATAAGTGATGATAGAGAGATGATGTAAGAGAGATGATGGACTTAAAGAAAGGCCGTAACCCTTAATGTTAAGCAGGGCTTGCCAAGGAGGAAGAGGTATTTTGCTGGATAAATGTTTTGACTGTAACCATAGTAAAACTTAATAATGATATAGTAAACTGACTGGACAAATAGGAAAACTCGAGGACTGAGTATTGAACTAAAATGTGAAAATGATACACAATCAAATACTGAAGTTGACGTCTTTGTCTTGTTTGTCTTCTTTTATCAAACATATCGCCGTGACTCATTATTAATTAATCTGCCTATATTTGATCTACACAATTTCACTAGTTGAGATTGAAAATGCCCATCATAGTGTCCCAGTGTCCAAAGTGACATCTAAAATAGCTTTTTTTGTCCGATATACAGTCCAAATTCTAGCTTGGACCACTCAATTTCTGGCCTTTTTGCTGAAAGGATTATTACATGAAAGGGGAGAGAGAGGGGGAATGACATGCAGCAAAGGGCCGTAGGTCGGAGTCGAACATGTGCCCGCTGCGTCGAGGAGTAACACCTGAAAGGATTATTTTGACATTTTGGGAAATACGCATATTCGCTTTCTGGTGGAGATTTAGAAGACTAATACCAGTCTCATATCTGTTCGTTAAATATAAGGCTACAGTTTGACATGAAGACTGGAAACAGCTAGCCAAATTGTAACAAAACCCACCTACAGCACCTCTAAAGCTCACAGATTAACATGTTACATGTAATTTGTTTAATTTGTACAACAAGTGTAAAAGCTAGGGACTTATTGACTGCAAACTTCTTGGAGTCGCCACAGGTTGCCTGGCAACAGTTTGATTGGTGCAGATTAATTTACTCTCTCTTGTATACGCATTAATTTAGAATTTTCTCATGTATCTATCTATCTATCTATCTATCTATCTATCTATCTATCTATCTATCTATCTATCTGTCTGTCTGTCTGTCTGTCTGTCTGTCTGTCTGTCTGTCTATCTATCGACTAATCCATTAATCCTTTCAGCTTTAATCATATATTTACTGTATTTTGTTTTTAAGTACTTGGCTGTTTGTTTTAATTTCTTAATTTTGGCTGCTTTGATTGAATGACAAAAAAAATGCTGGAAAATATGCCTATACATACTTAAAGGTCCAGTGTGTAACGTGTTTAGTTGTTCATTATCAAAATCTGTGTTGCCCGTTTACAAACTAGTCTTTTTTCATGAATATTTACCACCACCATCAATTCCAAGTATTCCTTTCAGCTTGAAATTTTACATTTGCATTTGCATGAACTTTCGCGTTTTCGCTGTCACATGATAAACTCACAGGAGCTGCTAATGCTGCTAATGGGTATCGTAGCTTCCCGGCCCCGGCAAGTTTGAAGAAGGAAACATGGAGGACCACACGTATTCAAAATCCAAATTTCAGGAACAGGAGTCTTCTTCTTCACCCAGAAAAAGGAAAAGGATATTGAAAAGAGCAAGAGACCAGCTTTTTGAAGCGTGAAGGCTACCGTAGCTGTAATACGTACTTTGAACTGCGTGGTGCGAGAGAGTTGATTGCGATATATGATCTCAACGCTAGATGGGAGAAATTCCTACACATTGGACCTTTAAACATACATTCAAAGGAAGGTATCGAAACACATTTCTGGTGGTGATACTAAAACTCAGGGATATTGGCTCAAGTGCCCCAAGGTTTTAGACATTACCTAGCACTAGCATGTGTAAGGATTGCTGAGATGAGGTGGCCTTCCTGACTGAGCTTTTACTATTACTTACTTCATTAGCGGTCATAGTAGTACTTCTAGTAGCATTCTTATGTTTCTGTTTTCTCTCACATCTCTCCTCATTACTTCCTTGCAGTTTCCCCCACAACCCGACTCTCTCTCTCTCTCTCTCTCTCTCTCTCTCTCTCTCTCTCTCTCTCTCTCTCTCTCTCCTCTGATTGTTCTATTGTGGGAAACAACTGGACTTAACACAAACACCATGGGAGACCCAATAAAACCACAGGGAATACTGTATATGCCATGAATCTCTCTCCAGCCAGCAGCTTTCAAGATCTTTCCCATATGTCAGAATAAAGCTGTTGAACAGATCAATGACTTTCAGATGCTGCTGCTGCTGCTGACTGGCTGGTGGGACCTGTTAGTCCATCAAGCTGATGTGACTTTTACAGTGCTACAGCTCAACGTGAATATCATGCCACAAACATTTCTGTCTGTCTGCTGTATTTGTGTGACATAACACAACTCATCAGGCTCAGTCTGTCTCTGAGGTGAATGGATCCAAAATGAGCAATTCCAGTCTGATGAGACTCATGAATAACTCTTTTTTTATTTTTTAGAACTCATTATTTGCTTGTGTTGCTCATGTGTGTAAGCTTTTCTTTTTTCCTCTCATCTGATGTGATTCATAGCTATGAACTGTTGACCCTCTGCCCGTATTGGTATGACAACTCTCCCCTTGTCTCTCTTTGCAGTTGTGTGTCCCCTGACGTGTATGAATGGAGGAGTATGCAGCTCGAGGAAACACTGCCTGTGCCCGCCTGGCTTCACCGGTCGGCTCTGCCAGTTTCCACTCCAGCAGACGCAGCAAGCTCAGGGAGCGCGAGGCAACAAGCAGCCTGTCTATCCCATATCTTTGAAGCCAGATGGCCAGAAAATAGTGGAGCAATTAAGCATAGGGCGTACCCAGTTGACACAAACACACTCTGTTTTCACCCTACCCATGTCACACTCATCTGAAGGTATCTATCATTCACTACAGTTAATGCCAAAACCTTTGCATCTCTATTGATTTTGATTGATGGGGAAAATATATATATATATATATATTTGTGATGCATTTTGTGTCTTCCTTTTCTATATTTTTAGTGCAGTTTAATGTTCGTGTTCACCACACACCAGACACCTCTGTAGTCATTCAACCCCTCGACCAATCAGATGTCAAGCCTCCTCATAAAACAGGGCCACGCCCGATCCCTGCCAGACACAAACCAAAGGGCCGCTGCTTCCAGGAGACCACACCCAAACAAGCTGTGAGTTTATACACACGCTGCAGTGATGGACAATCCTGGAAGATTTTGTTTTGTCATTTCCACAGATAACACTTTTCTGTCTCGTCTGCTTTAGTGCAACAGCACCCCGCTTCCTGTTCTGACCAATCAGGAGGATTGCTGTGGCAGTGTGGGGAATTCATGGGGACAAAACAAGTGTTATCAGTGCCCCAAACTACCAAGTGAGTTACAGTGTGCTTCAAGAAATCGTTTTGCTTTGAATTTTCATCTTACTTCAATTTCAAGCTGCTCTGATTCACTTGTTTCAACTTTGTAGATGTCATCCACTATTTGTTTACTCTTTAATGTAGTCTTTCTATTCAGTGCAGCAAATTGTTTTCTTAAAGTAGTCCATGGTATATTTTGATCTGATCTACATCTTGTGTGTTCCTGGCAATAAATTATTGTTTATTGAGCCAAAAATGTCAAGCATTCCCTACAATTTATCCCTTTCACTTTATGAAATTATGGCCCTGGATTAAAACTTCAAACTTCCATAAAAATGTGTACATGAAAGTTAGTGGTGAGGTGGGGTAGGGAGTGTGTTAACGGTTGGTAAGGAGAAAACGGAAGAAATTACAGGAATTACACACAGACTGTGAGACAGAAAAAGAGAATGTGGAAAATAACCCTCTACTTAAGCATGTTCCTATGGGCCTGCCCAGTGCAGGACTGTCATCACATTGCTGGAGATTGAATTTCAAGAAAATCTTGGCTACTCACGTTTTTCCACTCCGCTATTATTCCGTCTCTCAGTTCTGACTCAGACAATGCAGCCTTTCACAAAACCTGATACAGTGCGTCTGGTTAGTCTTCAGACAACTGGATTCCTGCCCAGAGTGGTGTCTGTTTTGTGACATTCATATCCATTTATAAGCTCTTTGTTTTTTTTCTGAAAATGGCAAAAGTGAGATGTGATCTTTCCCCTCTTTTCATTGTGTTTTAAAAATGTTTGTGTGAGTGCAGTCTTCCCACAGCTCTCTAATAAAACTGCCTTACATGTTTGTACTCCCTCATGGAAAGATGAACATTCTTCTGTGTTAGAGGTTCAAGGCGCATTTAGGGTAAGAACAAGAATAATGCATTGTGAGTTCAAACCTCATGAAAGACTTTTCTATTCTGTGATGAGCTGCACTTCATCAAATGCCCTCATAAAAGAACATTAGAAATCATTAGAAAAGAACAACAAAGGCAAAGAAAAAAGAAAAGAAAATCTTAGTTTGTCATATCATCATAAAATTGGGCCAAAATGTTAAAGGGGTAATTTAACATTTTGGGAAACATGATACATTGCTTTCTGGGAGGAGAATTAAATGTGAATACCACTCTCATATCTGTACAGCAAATATGAAACCAGCAGCCTTATCACAGCCAGACTAGCTGTTTTCCCTGTTTCCAGTCTTTATGCTAAGCTAAGCTGACTGCCTGCTGGCTGTAGCCTTATATTTAACAGGCAGGTATGAGAGTGGTATCAGTGTTCTCATCTAACTCTCTGCCAGCAAGCAAATAAGTGTACTTCTCGAAATGTCAAACTTTTGCTTGTCAAAGTTGGCTACAGTAGCTTCTACACAGCATCATCGCCATAAATACAACTGCCTCAATAATGTGACTGTGTGTAACGAAGCTTAGTATGTTTATCTATGTTTTAGACTAATTAATACACATATTAAATGAATAGTTTGACATTTTAGGAAAAACGGTATTTACTTGCTTTCTTGCTGGAAACCAAAACTTGTCATTTTTAGATTTTGTTTACATACAGATAAATAATACAACGTGTTAATTAGTCAGATTTAGAAGCAACAAATGGGGAATCACAAAAACATTCACACCTCAGAAAGTCCTTCCTCAAAGGCTTTCATGGTGATACAGTCAATTGTACACATTAACAGTGACGGAAGTAGACGGACGTAGTTGTGTGAAGAATTTAAACAAAGTGCTTGAGAGAGAGGTTCAAACCTTGCTGACTTTTACACCTCTGCACACCTAGCACTATGGCTGTGTAAAGTGGATGTTGTTGTTGAATTGTCTGTTTTTTAGAAAATTACAAAAACTGTCAGTTGTACCTCCAGGGTTATTCAGGAAAACATCATGTGGGTGCTTAAATATAACCTAAACATCCTGAAAAGCTTCCTGACTTCATCATTTCCAGATATTATAGAAGTTGGTTTTGGAAATTCTTCACTTTTCACAGGCTGAATACTTACAAGAGCTGAAATTCAAAGTGTTCCATTCAAACTATTTTAGTAAGCAAATTATTGGGTAGAGCTTTTACAGTTTTTACCCACAGCCCTTCTCATTCCAGAAACAATATTTCACTCAAGCTTTACTTACCTTTCCCTCTGTGCTTTGCCATGTCTTCTCCTCCCTCAGATGCATCAGTCAAGCATACCATTGTGGAAGACTACGGCTCTACATGTCCGCAAGGCTATAAAAGATTCAACAGCACTCACTGTCAAGGTAACACGGGCAGGATGTAACTTATAACCAGTACATACTGTAGCTCAGTTTGGGAGTTGTTTCAGTTTAATGTACTTATTAAAGCTACAGTTCTTGTGTGATAAAGCAATATCATACTTTTCAGTATATCAAAATACCCTTTTCATTTTTACACACCACCTTCCAACCTTGAAGATATCAACGAGTGCTCCATGCAGGGCGTCTGTCAGAATGGAGACTGCCTGAACACACTGGGCAGCTTCAAATGTTCCTGCAAGGCCGGTTTGGTGTTGGACAGGAATCGATGTGTTGGTGAGTGAGAGGTCTCTCTGGGTCTTCTGCTTTTACTGAATATCAACTTGAGTGGCATAATATTTTAATTCCATAATGGGATTTCCTAAATAAAACCCTGTTGTCTCCTCTGTCAGAGTCTCCTGCTGAGCAGGCTCAGTGCTTCCGGATAGCGTCCGAGGCGAGGGGCTGCGAGCACGCACTGCCCACCCACCTCACCCAGGAGATGTGCTGCTGCACGGTGGGCAAAGCCTGGGGCCACAACTGTGAAAGATGTCCTCAGGTGGGCACAGGTGAGTGGATGGAGACGGAGAGAAGCAGTTGCATTTGCAGGCAGAGAAAATATAGAAATATTAAATATAAACAGGTTACCAAACTGGCTGAATTTATAAGAAATTAATACCGACTCAGTTTCTGACCCTGCATATACATGGCAAGCAACTAAAGAATTTTATATAGAGATTTTACATGCTCCTTTGCAGTCAATTTGAAGAGGAAAAGACAGACAAGGATAGCGAAGTTGGAAGAACCCTGTAAATCGTTAGAGCAATCTCTTAACACTTGTTTTTCTTAATCTACACAAACTCTTCTAGACACAAGTCGAAAAGAGCTGAATGATCTGCTAAGAAGGAGAGCTGAGTTCATAATGCACAGAGTAAGGCAAAATTACTATTTTAACAGCTGTAAACCAAGCAAATTGCTTGCTCTGAAATTAAAACAAAGCGAATCCAGAGCTACTATCAACAGCATCCGCACAGACCGAGGTATCTCAACAAATCCTAAGGATATCAGCGCCACTTTTCAATCCTTTTACTCAAAGTTCTTGACCCAGAAGAGGCAGAAGAACTGGGTCAACCGATAACCTTAGAGGAACTTAAATTAGCATTAAAAATAGTTAAAAAAGGAAAAACACCGGGGTTGGCTGGAATTCCATCAGAACTTCTTCTACAGTATTTTGACATATTAGGACCTACCATTTTACAAGCTTTAACTTCAGCCATAGAGAAGGGTACTTTCCACCAACAAACCAACATCGCACTGATTTCCGTTATGCCAAAGAAGGGTAAAGATCCTACGGATTGCTTAAATTACAGGCCCATCAGGCCCATGCTATTTGCAATCTCTCTTGAACCGTTAGCCCAAGCCATAAGGCAAAATAAAATTTGTAATATCCATATTAAATCCAGTAGCAGCTCAGAATCATTATTTGCAGACAATATTTTGTTGTACATTGCTGATCTTGAGGACTCTATTCCAAAAATTCTTAAGATTTTCAACGAATTTGGCTCAATCTCCGGCTATAAAATTTACTGGAATAAATCTTCTTTTATTGAACAACAGGCATGTGGCATCAACCATTAGTGTAACAATACCAACCCAAAGCAAAATTACGTATTTGGGCGTCACCATACACGCATCCCTACAGCGAGTTGTCCAGGACAACTATGAAACTATATTAAATAGTGTTCAAAGGGATCTGGCCAATTGGTCTGCTCTGCTGGCATCACTACGCTCCAGGATTGCTGTTGTTAAAATGAACATAGTTCCTCGTGTGAATTTCTTAAGTACAATGATCCCCTTACCCCCACCGAAACATTTCTGGAAGAAACTTGATACCTTAATTCGGCAATATATTTGGAATAATAAACAACCTAGGCTAAAATACTCTACCATGCAACGTACCTCAAACACGGGAGGCTTGGCCCTCCCCAACCTTAAAGTGTATCACAGAGCCTTTCAGCTACGGGCCCTCAGAGTGTGGATGGACCCCTCATCTACAGTCCCATGGAGAGAAATAGAGCAAAACCTCACTGGAAGACTGCAAGACCTTGCCTTTGCACGTGTGTCCAAAAATGTGTATGCTAGCATATGGCCATATTATCAGCAACACATTGACTCACTTTAAACAGGTGGATGAGCAATTATGCTACACCAATAAGTGGCATCTGGACACCCCAATTTGGCACAATACACAGTTAATGTCTGGTAACAAACCCTTGCTTGTAAGCAGCGGAGTGACAGAGGCATTTATACTGTAAACCAGCTATTCAATGAGAAAGTTTTGTTGAGTTTTGAAGACCTAAGAGCCAGTTTTGAGGTCCCAGGACATCCTTCTTCTTGTATCTGCGTTTAAGAACAGCCCTAAAATGTTATGGAGTGCCATGGGGGAACAGTCTTGAGCCGCACCCGGTTTGTTGATTTTCCTGTGAGAGGATTAGCGTCCAAGATCTATGCTAAACTGATGCAAGTCTCCATAGGAGAACTCCCAATAGCAAGGAAATGGGAGCGAGAGCTGAGCCCTGAGGGGAACGCAATTAATTGGGAGACAGTTTGGGACATAATTTTCCATTGTTCCAAGAACCCAAGTCACCTGCAGATCCACTTCAACATATGTCATAGGACATACTGGACTCCTCAGAAGAGATACGTCTCTAAAGTCATTCCCACTCCCTATTGCACGTTCTGTCAACCTGAACAAACTGGAACTTTCCTGCACATGGTCTGGGAGTGTGAACCGGTGCATGAGTCAACATCAATAATATCTGATGTGATAGGATGTCGAATCCCTACTGACCCGGTTGTTTTGTTACTTAATGACGACTCTAAATTACACCTGCTTGGGAGACAGAAGAAAGTTTGGATAGCTGACTCAACCACAACCAAGAAAATGATAGCTCAACGCTGGCTCCCCCCACTCGCTTTGTATAAAACAGTGATGGGCGTATTTTCTAGACATAGTTATGCTTGAGCTCTCTACAGCAAGGATTAACAAAGCCAAATCATCGACTATAGATCTATGGAAAAACGCAGCAGCACAAGTATCAGCCTAACGATCGAGAGTGACTAGGCAAGGTGTGATTTCTGTTTTTGTTTTTGCTTATTTGTTTGTTTTTGCTTTCCTCGAGACCGTGAAATGTGTCGGGTGGGAGAGGGTTTTTGTTCTTGTTCAATTGTGTTTGTCTGTTCTGTATGTTCAAAAATATAAAAAATAATAAAAAAATTGATCTAAAAAAAATATATATATATATATAAACAAATTGCCGTTCAGTGATAGGCTGGGACGTTATCTGTCAAACACATTTTATGAACACAATTATTAACTTTCATTCTTTACTGCTTGTTAATGTAGATTTTCTGTTCTTACTGATTTAAAATGTACAGTTCATAGTAATCTCATCCATGTGTGGCTTAATCTTAATTAACTATTTTATCAGAATACTCATTCATTTTGATATATTGTGTTGATTACTCAGTAAGTTATTACGCAGCTCAAGTTCTTGTTAATGCTCATCAGAAGAGTTTCTCACTCTTCTTGTCTGATGGCACTTTATTAAACTTGAAAACTGGAGATGTAATAGATAAGATATTGAGATATTAATACAAGGAATGTAACAAATCTTGCATCTTATTATGTTACTTATGATGTCGGAGGTTTATTCTTGTTTCTGTATTGGATTAATAGTGAATGTGCACTGGTACAGAGCAATACATCTAGTTTGAGCTCTCAATACACTTTATACTTAATATCTGTATTTGTCTACACTGCCATACAGTTTAATAACAAAGTGGAAGTGGTTGGATGTCAGGGACATTTTTTATACAATTGAGGTTGCGTCAGATTACAGGAATGTAATTTAAAAAAGAGCGAATTAACAAAAAGCTGGAATAGTGATATTCTAAAAAAGTGAAATAAAGTAACCGTAAAATGAATTCCCTCTCTCCATGTGGGGCTCAGTGGCCTTCAGTAAGATCTGCCCTGCTGGGAAAGGATACTTTCTCCAAAATATAAGAGAGACAGTGGCCTTCCCTCCCATCATCTTCCCCCGCAAGCCTGACAAGGAGGGTAAGTGCTCGAATATGCTTTTACTCTAGCCAGGAGTCCTCAAACATTTCTAACATTTCTACTTGTGAGTGCTTTGTAAGGATCATGTCAATTCACACTTGTAATGTCCCTCTATCTATTTTCCTTTCAGAACCTAAGCAGCCGGTAAGACATTATTTCTGTTTTTAATAATTCATTAATTTAAAATGTTTGCTGTTGTGAAATTGACTATCTCTTTCAATCAGGAGAGGCCTCCAGAGATGGTGACTGCTGCACAGCCGTCTCCCACCACCACCAGCAGTCCTCGTGTGCCTGGTAAACTCACCTCAAACCCCACATTCATACTCCATAACTCTAGTGATAGAACATGTTGAAACGGAAGAGAAAATGTATTTGTTACTGATACCTAATGTACTTTGACGGCCTGCAACAACAACTAGCGTAAATAAATGTTCCCCATGTGTGGTGAAGACAAATATATCAGGACTAAAGTTCAACATGTCATATTTCCTCCTAAAGTCTGTCCACTTCATCTCTCTTCTGCTGGATCCACAGTTGTTAAACCCACCCCTCCAACAATCATCCGATTGACCCCAGGCAATGACCCCTTCGAAACACAGACAAAAGTCTTGCGTGAGTTCCCTGCAAACCGACTCCAACATCTATTCTGCTTTCACCTTATAGAGAGTTACTTCTGTAAAGGCTGGTTCATGTTTCATGCAAAACTGGAAAACCCAGCTCTCCACATTCCCCAGTAAGAGAAGATATTGTGGTGAGCTTTGGGTCCATCACTCACAAATGACATGTTGACTTTCTCCGTGTAATAAACATAATTTATGACGACACGCAAAATACTTATTTAGACCCTGAGGCAATCCCTGTTGATAGAAGTAGATGCGTGCTTCTTTAATGCTTAACTGACGATTTTGGACACTTTGCATGTCGTGTGCGTTTAACCATGATGCATGAACCAGCCTCAAGGCTATGTTCACACTCTTTGTGTTTTATGGAAGCAAGTGTTGCCATAACTACATTCCGTGCTGGTATTAAAAAGCAGGTTATGTGAGACACTTTCCATAACAAGAAACAAAAATTCCTGAAGGAGTGTTGGATATTTTTGGGATGTTGGATATCTCCTTCTACTACTACATCTGTGAAACTGTGTTTATTTATGATTTTTAGAAATCCAATAAAGCAGCTTCACTCTGTCTTTCTGAATGACACTTGTCATTGGCTTTGATATTAAAAAGCTAGAGGCTTTTTAAAAACTTGAATAGTGTGAACATGACCAAAGATATAGGGATTTAGGTACGACATGGGCTTCACATATAATATATATACACACATACATCTATATATATATATATATATATATATATATATATATATATATATATATATATGCATATATAGACATAAAATATATATATATATATATATATATGCATGTATATATGATGCCTGTGTTCCCTCCTTGAAGCAGAGACAGATGAATGCAGTCTAAGCAGGAACATTTGTGGTCACGGAGAGTGTGAAAACAGCCTGAATGGCCACATCTGTCACTGTCACCTTGGCTACCATCTCAATCCGCTGAGGAACATCTGTGAGGGTAAGAGACAATGGTAGAGACTGTGGCTGGAGGAGGGGGTGATGGACAGCAACGAGAAATGTCTTATCAAGTTTCTTGTGCATGGGTGTCCCCTGGCAAGCAAACATTTCCCTCTCACAGATAGATATACAATTGATAGGAAGGAGGAAAACTTACCCATCCATGAATTTTAAGCAGTGGCTCTCATCCTATCTACTGGGTAATATACATGGGTACTGTCTTAAGATCAGCATCATTAAAAACAGTAACGTCAGCTCTTAGATGTTGTCACTCTGTGTTGGTTGTTTTCTGAATCCAAATTGGATAGCAAGAATGATAAATGAAAAGATTTAAACCTGATCCTTATCCTGCCTTTTATGTCTTGAGGCCAATTGACCTGTGAAATTATAACTAGAAAGATAATTACTGCTCCTATTGGTCCGCACAATTAATGCATACATCATAATATTTACAGAAATTATTTTGGCTTCCACAATGCGATGTTAAAGCTTTTCATTTAGCTTTAAATTCAAGTATTTCCTATTCAACTATATTTTTGTTTACCTTTGGTAAAGGGGCACTCCACTGATCCTACATCAAGGTCAGTTTACTCGTCATGAGGAGTACGACTAGCCAGTTGTATAATGTATTTTGTGGCTCTGAAAGGAGCTTTCCAAAGTTGAAGTTGAGAAAATATTTTGGCTTGGTCTCAGAGATAAAAAAAAATTGTAACAAAAAGTCTGCATCACAGACTGGGGGTGAGGAGTTACTAATGAAATATGCTATTGAGTTGCATCATGGGAAATGTAGGATCCAGCGTTGTAAGAACTTGTACCTGTACTTTGGACTAAAATTCAGGATAAAATGTAATCTGCTGCTTTAGTTTGTATGGTTTTTAGCTGTACCCCTTACATTTCATTTTAAGAGCATTTCAATTTTATTTAAAGATTTGCGTATGTTTTTTTATTAAAAAATTAAGTAAAATATTTTTGCTAAAACAGTTAACCTAGTTTCTCTGACAATTTCTATTTGATTGGTTAATAATAATGTCCCTACGAGCCAGAAATAGAGTTACATTGATTACGCTGCTTCTTGTTGGATTTGTAAGATTAGCTGTGTAGTTTCTGTGTAGTATTTGAATGGAGTTGCAGTAGCAAGAGGCAGTTCATCTACTACATGAGACATTAACTATCACTGAAGGAATGATGTTGGGATAGGTGGTGAAAAACATTCCTGGAATCAGAGCACTGTTTCCTCTGCACTCTATGACCCTCTGTAATATTCAACACTGTTTCCGTCATGTGTAGTCATTGTCATTCTCTCCTGTTCAGATGATAATGAATGTGACTCGGAACCGTGTGGCTACGGCAGAGGCATTTGCGTCAACATAGAAGGAGGTTACAAATGCCTCTGTCGTCAGGGCTATAAACACATGGTGCAGCATGGGAGACTCAAGTGCGTAGGTAAGTTAGGTTGAGTGATTTCAATGTTAAAAAGTTTTTTTGTCCTAGAAGTTATCAGATCCTGCATTGGCTCTATCCTTTTCTGTTTTACAGATGTGAATGAGTGCTCTAAGCAGGACATCTGTGGTGTCGGAGGCCAGTGTATGAACCTGCCTGGTTCTTATAAATGTGAATGTCACAGCGGCTTTAGGAGCAAGTCACACCGTCACCCAACATGTGAAGGTACAAAGACACTGATTATTGTGACAGTATAGATATTAGTGCACAGGCTCTCCAATGACAAAACACTAATTACGTAAGTATGTGTGTGTCACTATAACATGCCTGCGTCTGTGCTCTGCGTGTGTTTTTCAAGTCATCTGTAAGTAATTTCCTCTCACTTTTTCCAGACATTAATGAGTGTTTGAACCCCGACACTTGTCCCAATGAGCAATGTGAGAACACACCAGGCAAATATGAGTGTGTGCCTTGCTTGCCTGGTTACGAGGCCCGCAATGGCAACTGTTATGGTGAGTACAATAATTATTTGACCATTATTATCATGCTAAAAAAAATAAAATAAAAAAAAAATAAAACTTGCTCCTTCAGTGAAAGGTGTTTGCAGCTATGTCATTCCCATTTGTGTTATCTAACTGGTAATGTGCAAAATATTGAGTTTTGGACAACATTTCACAGCAATTCACCTACATTTATGCAGCAGCAGTGAGACAAGAAGCCATATATACCCATTAGTACACAGAAGTTTAATTCAGTCAGTTTACCAGTATTGTGCATAACCTGAGCCAACAGTGTATTGGGCATTATTACAGCAAAACATCTAAATATTACACATTTGAATAAATTGTCCTCCACTACTTTAATAGTTTCAGATAGGTTCAATAGGTTCAATCCCCAGACCCGCAGGCTAAAATCTGGGTGTGAAAACCACAGTGAAACCACCACTGAAGTGCCCTTGAGCAAGGCCTTTAACCCCAATTGCTCCAGTAGAGCTGCTCAGTGGCCAGGTTCTACTGGACAGATTCCAGGTATGAATGAATGTGACAGGTTGCAAATGAGAAAATTGTTCTCAACTGACTTACCTGGATAAATAAAGGTTTTAAATAAAGTCAGAAGCAGAGTATGAGGGAGTACTAGCAGCTAGGCGAGCATTATAAAGTGACGCACGTTTGTCACGGAAGTAAAGGCTGGACTACAATAGAGCTGTTTGGAGCAGTTTGTAAACAGTGTTTTCTCTGGAAGATGGTAAGTCCCTTTGGGGTGGACTTTGGGCTTTTTCACTTTGTAAACCTATAACGAGGTAGAGATGGAGTGACCCTGCCCGGAGGAAGCCCGGGGCCCCCGTCTGGAGCCAGGCCCAGATGGAGGGCTCGTCAGCGAGCGTCTGGTGGCCGGGTTTGCCACGGAGCCCGGTCGGGCACAGCCCGAAAAAGCTACGTGGCACCTATCTCTCCATCCCATGGGCCCACCACCTGTGGGAGGAACCGCTGGGGTCGGGTGCGCTGCCATATGGGTGGCAGTGAAGGTCAGGGGCCTCGACGGACCAGACCTGGGCAGCAGACGCTGGCTCTGGGGACGTGGAATGTCACCTCTCTGTGGGGGAAGGAGCCGGAACTTGTGCGGGAGGTAGAGCGCTACCGGTTAGATCTGGTGGGGCTTACCTCTACGCACAGTCTCGGTTCTGGAACCATACTCCTGGATAGGGGTTGGACTCTTTTCTTCTCCGGAGTTGCACAGGGTGTGAGGCGCCGAGCGGGTGTGGGGATACTCACAAGCCCCCGGCTGAGCGCCACTACGTTGGAGTTTAACCCGGTGGACGAGAGGGTCGCCTCCCTACGCCTACGGGTTGTGGGGGGGGGAAACTCTGACTATTGTTTGTGCATATGCACCAAACAAGAGTTCGGAGTATTCGGCCTTCTTGGAGACCTTGAGTGGAGTCCTGCATGGGGCTCCAGTCGGGGACTCCATAGTTCTGCTGGGGGACTTCAACGCGCACGTGGGCAATGATGGAGAAACATGAAGAGGCGTGATTGGGAGGAACGGCCTCCCTGATCTAAACCAGAGTGGTTGTTTGTTGTGGGACTTCTGTGCCAGTCATGGATTGTCTATAACGAAAACCATGTTCGAACATAGGGATGTTCATAAGTGTACTTGGTACCAGAGCACCCTAGGCCAAAGGTCAATGATCGATTTTATAATCGTTTCATCTGATCTGAGGCCGTATGTTTTGGACACTCGGGTGAAGAGAGGGGCGGAGCTGTCAACCGATCACCATCTGGTGGTGAGTTGGGTCAAGGGGTGGGGGAAGACTCTAGACAGACCTGGTAAGCCCAAACGGGTAGTGCGAACGTCTGGAGGAGGCCCCTGTCCGACAGACTTTCAACTCACACCTCCGGCGGAGCTTTTTGTGCATGCCTGTGGAGGCTGGGGGCATTGAACCCGAGTGGACAATGTTCAAAGTTTCCATTGCTGAAGCTGCGGTGAGGAGCTGTGGTCTTAGGCCTCAAGGGGCAGTAACCCACGAACACCGTGGTGGACACCGGTGGTCAGGGAAGCCGTCCGACTGAAGAAGGAGTCTTTCCGGGATATGTTATCCCAGAGGACTCCGGAGGCAGTTGCAATGTACCGAAGGGCCCGAAGGGCTGCAGCCTCTACCGTGAAAGAGGCAAAGCAGCGGGTGTGGGAGAAGTTCGGAGAAGACATGGAGAAGGACTTTCGGTCGGCACCAAGGTGCTTCTGGAAAACCGTTCGCCACCTCAGGAGGGGGAAGCAGGGAACCATCCAAGCTGTGTACAGTAAGGATGGGATGCTGTTGACCTCAACTGAGGAGGTAATAGGGCAGTGGAAGGAGCACTTTGAGGAACTCCTAAATCTGACTAATACGCCCTCTATGGTAGAGGCAGAGCTGGAGGATGATGGGGGATTGTCGTCAATTTCCCTGGTGGAGGTTGCTGAGGTAGTTAAACAACTCCACAGTGGCAAAGCCCCAGGAATTGATGAGATCCGTCCAGAAATGCTTAAGGCTCTGGGTGTGGAGGGGTTGTCTTGGTTGACACGCCTCTTCAACATTGCGTGGAAGTCTGGGACGGTGCCTAAGGAGTGGCAGACCGGGGTGGTGGGTGCCAATTACAGGGGTATCACACTTCTCAGCCTCCCCGGTAAAGTCTACTCCAAGGTGCTGGAAAGGAGGATTCGGTCGATAGTCAAACCTCAGGTTGAAGAGGAACAATGCGGATTCCGTCCTGGTCGTGGAACAACGGACCAGATCTTTACTCTCGCAAGGATCCTGGAGGGAGCCTGGGAGTATGCCCAACCGGTCTATATGTGTTTTGTGGATCTGGAGAAGGCATATGTCTGGGTGCCCCGGGAGATACTGTGGGAGGTGCTGCTGGAGTACGGGGTGAGGGGGTCCCTTCTCAGGGCCATCCAATCTCTGTACGACCAAAGCGAGAGCTGTGTCCGGGTTCTCGGCAGTAAGTCAGACTCGTTTCAGGTGAGAGTTGGCCTCCGCCAGGGCTGCGCTTTGTCACCAATCCTGTTTGTAGTATTTATGGACAGGATATCGAGGCGTAGTCGGGGTGGAGAGGGGTTGCAGTTCGGTGGGCTGGGGATCTCATCGCTGCTTTTTGCAGATGATGTGGTCCTGATGGCATCATCGGCCTGTGACCTTCAGCACTCTCTGGATCGGTTCGCAGCCGAGTGTGAAGCGGCTGGGATGAGGATCAGCACCTCTAAATCGGAGGCCATGGTTCTCAGCAGGAAACCGATGGAGTGCCTTCTCCAGGTAGGGAATGAGTCCTTACCCCAAGTGAAGGAGTTCAAGTACCTTGAGGTCTTGTTCGCGAGTGAGGGGACAATGGAGCGGGAGATTGGTTGGAGAATCGGCACAGCGGGTGTGGTATTACATTCAATTTATCGCACCATTGTGACAAAAAGAGAGCTGAGCCAGAAGGCAGGGAAGACCCAGGACTAGGTGGAGGGATTATATCTCCAACCTGGCCTGGGAACGCCTCGGGATCCCCCAGTCGGAGCTGGTTAATGTGGCTCGGGAAAGGGAAGTTTGGGGTCCCCTGCTGGAGCTGCTACCCCTGCGACCCGACCCCGGATAAGTGGACGAAGATGGATGGATGGATGGATGGAACCTATAACATGCACAAAAAAGATATATAACACAATAAAGGAAAGTGAAAAAGCTAAAAAGCATAATATAAGCACTTTAAAGCAGTTTTTTAGCCCACTATATGTGGAAACGACACACCACAGTAGCAAAGCGGATATAAAGTAGTAGTATTGTAATTATGTAAAATATATTAGTATGAAAAATATCATGGAAATTATGGAATCAATTCAATATTGTGAATCTGTACTAGAGTAATGATACTAAAAAATTTAATCAGGCCTTGTTAAAACCAACCTGTCAAAATGAGTCAATAATGTGCAGCTGATTTCAGCTAATAAAAAAAAGTTGCTACAAACATATTATTGAATCACTGTAATTTACCTTCCTTTTATGTCTCCAACATGTTTCACCAGACATTAATGAGTGTCAGAAGCCTGGCATCTGTCCTAACGGGCGCTGTGAGAACCTCTCTGGTACTTACCGCTGCCTGTGCAACGAGGGCTTCCTCCCATCTTCAGACAGCAAAGGTTGCCGTGGTGAGTAATGCTTACCTAACCTTTACATGACATAGACTAAGTTGCTCATTATGCAGTTGAGTGACTTAATGGCCGCTTGGTGCTAAAGGTGTAATGAGGAATTCTCAATCATTAAACAAGTTGCGTTTCACATGTTTTTCTTTCCTCCCAAACAGACATTGATGAGTGTGAGGACGTCAGGCTGTGTGCTTATGGCCACTGCATCAACACAGAAGGCTCCTTCCAGTGCCAGTGCTACCCGGGATACCAGCGCACACAGGAAGGCAGCCATTGCGAAGGCATGAATTATTCAACAAACCGTGTATTTTAATACTGTTCACGTGGAACTGATATGCAATTATTTATCACCCGAAACTCATTTTACTGATAAAAACAATCAGCGCTGGACTGTCCAAATAAAGTGTGACTGAGTCCAGATTGGTTTTGACCAGTTCATTAATTCTGCTCACCACATGCTTTCACCACATTCCAACATTGTTTTTATTTCCTTCCCTTCAGATATCAATGAGTGTGAGAGGCCATCGAACTGTCAGAGGGGCCGCTGTATCAACAGTATGGGCTCATACCACTGCGAGTGCCAGAAGGGCTACACACTGGTGGGAGGCAGGAGGTGCCAAGGTCAGTCTATTCAATACTTTATGGTCAGACCTTTATCAGAAAACAGGATGCTGTCTGTCTTTTTGCTAGTAACTAGTAACAAAATGATATGCAGGAGAGGGTAAGCCTAATTGCAGTCTAAACCTTTGTTTTATTTACAGTATCTTTATTGTTTAAATCTTTATCTTTACCTTATAATTATCATTGTCTTTGCGTTATCACTGACAGGTGTAATTTACACATCTCACAAAAAGTGAGGAATTGCATTGTGGGTAAAAAGTCATGTACATGTTATGGACACTGCATTTGCCAATATTTAAAATGTCTGAGCAAATATATCAGTGAGCAAATGTTTTTTTACTTTACTTTAAAAATTAAAGCTGTTGGAAAAAAAGAACAAAATCAATTTGTTTGCAACTCAGATGGTGTTTGGATTGAAACAAATACTCAGAGCAGCATGTGTGATTTCCCTTTCAGACATAGACGAATGTGCCGCAGACAGAAGTCTCTGCCAGCCCTTCGGCTCTTGTGAGAACAGACCAGGCTCGTATGTGTGTGCCTGCAATCACGGTTTTGTCCTCTCAGAGGACAAACACAGCTGTGAGGGTAAGCCTGCTCTGATTCCTCCTGCTTGACTGTAGACCCACATTTATCCCAGAGCTTAAACCAGGCCTGAACATTTGATCCCTGTCTGTCCCAAACCCAAAACATTTTAGTTTAAACCAATTGCAGGGCCTGAAAGCCAAACAATTATAAGTATTGGTATATATTACCAAATCCTATTTTTATATGAACCAAGTCACAAACTTAAAGGTACTCTAAGCGATGTCACACATTTTTTAGGCTACATTTTTTGTCACATACAGCAAACATCTCCTCACTATCCACTAGCTGCCTGTCCCCTGAACACACTGTAAAAAAACGCGGTCTCTGTAGACAGCCCAGGCTCCACAGACCGCAACAAAAACAAACAGCGCCAACCTGCACCACGAAACATAACAAATAGTGTTCCAGCCAATAACCGACAAGAAGGATTTGGTTTAGCATTAGCACGTAGGCTACTTCCACAATGCGCATTCATGACTGTTTCAGGAAGCACGGAAGGGAGGGGGAGGGGATGAGGAGGAGGGAGGGGCGGGCTAGCCTCCGTTTTGTTTGACAATACTTTGAACGTCAACAAGAAGTAACGTCACCCAACATCGCTTAGAGCACCTTTTAACTAAAATTCGAAACAAGGTCAGTTTGGCAAGCCCATTTGAGGTCCAGTCCAGTCACTGGATTTGCACACCAAAACCTGTGTTTCCTAACATTCACCATGTTTGCTCCTGCAGCAGTTCGAGTGCTGACGGATGAGAAGAAGGAATGCTACTTGAACCTCGATGACACTGTGTTCTGCGACAGCGTTCTGGCCACCAACGTCACCAAGCAAGAGTGCTGCTGCTCCATTGGAGTGGGATGGGGAGATCACTGTGAGATCTATCCCTGTCCTGTCTCCCAATCAGGTACATTTACAGTCCAGTGCACTGTGCATAATGCAAGTAAATACACATTCAACAACGTTATGGGTGGGTTTGTAGCTCAGTGTGTTCAATATGTTACTAACAAGGGTTTGGACAACAATTGTAGTTAATATTAAAAAGTAATTCACTAAGCTAAATGCATCTGGGTAAATGTGTTTAACCAAAAAGTAAATGTGTCATTATGTCATATTCTGTATCTACTTTATATATTAAACTCTGCCTGTTCCTCTCCACCCAGCCGAGTTCCACTTCCTGTGTCCAAATGGGCAAGGCCTCTACTATGATGAAGGACTCCTGTACAGCCTGCCTGTCTACCATGGTAGATTTAATACAATATTGGGTCACAATTTTCACATACACCAGGGCTACACAGTGATAAGATATTCCTGCATTTTTACTAAAATTATGAAAAATATAATAAATAATTTTGTACTTTGGTCTACTGTAACTTTATGGGAAGACCGGCAGTCGTTTCCTGAGAAGACACGTTTTCCTTCCTTGTCTGCAGATATCGACGAGTGTTCTTTGTTCGCTGATGAAATCTGCAAGAAGGGTCGCTGTGAGAACACACAGCCAGGCTACGAGTGCTACTGTCAACAGGGCTTCTACTATGACGGCAACCTTCTTGAGTGCATTGGTAAGTGCTTAGATACACACTATAAAATGACACATAAAAAAACCATTTGTAAAAATGCTGTAAAAACTTTGTTTTCTAGATGCTTCATTTCAGATGAATGTGGTTCTTTATGGTTGCATGTTCTCCCTCAGATGTGAACGAATGCCACGACGAGTCTCTGTGCACTAATGGTCACTGCGTCAACACCGAGGGGTCGTTCTTCTGCAACTGTAACCGGCCCTGGACACCAGACTCCAACAAGAAGAAGTGTGTGATAGCAACAGTTGCAGGTGAGTAAATAATATCTTCCCCCGGTGACCATTGACAGACATTTATCTAGCTACTGGAGGAATTATCTTGAGATTTGAGTCAACCTTTCTGTTCTACAGATGTGAATGAGTGTGAGGACCCAGTCAACTGTAAGAATGGCCACTGTGTGGACACTCCAGGGTCGTATTACTGCATCTGCTCTCCGCCCTGGACCCTGGCCACCGACCGTAACAGTTGTGTGACTCCTGAGGAGCAGGCTGGTGAGTGCAGACCTTGTGCAGTGGGCAACAGCAGTTTATTCTGGAAAAAGCAAAACAAACAAAAATCATGGTGTTGGCTGTCTGCGCTTTTGGGAGGCAGTGCATGTGAGACAAAACTGATTGATGTGCCAAGTTGAGAAAAGGAGGTGAAGGAATCTGCTAACCTTTTTGTAGTTGCCATTGTACAAAACAGAGGCCAGAATAGACATCAAGCTGTTTTTTAAATGTTTTCATCACGTTTTAAGTGGTTGAAGATTGAGATCTCACTTTATCACTTTGAGTCTGTAATTGACATTGTTAAGGGGGTACATTACAGAGGGACAACTGTGAAATTACATACAGTACAGTGATGGCAGGAAGATGATAGAAGAAGTATTATAGAGTCATCCTGAGCTAATCCACACAAACCGCATCTCCATACATGTATTCATACATATATCCATGTTCATTTTGTACATGTGACTATCAGGTGATGTGTTGTTTGTTTATGCAGCTCAGTGCTCATATTTGTTTAAGCTGTAATAAACATATGGATTTCTTAAATGGCGACTTTGTTCCAAATCACATATCAGGGGTTTTGTGATGTTTGCTGGCCAAGCACCATGTTGGGAAAAAAGGAGTAGTCGTTGTAGTTGTTCCATAAAACCTGAAGCCAATGCTATTGTGTTGTACTGATAAATAGGATCTGAACTTATCACTGCCTGATACCGAGTCAAATCAGATACCAGACAGGCCAGGTTGACCCAGTCATTGAGTTAGGCTTGCTGTATAAATCTGCTGAAGAATTCTGTCTTTAACTTGGAGTTTAAACGTTGTCCTCCTCATGGCCACAGGTTAGGGACATGCAGTTAAATTGCCCCCTGTTTAAAGAAAGGAACCATTCTTGTAGAAGCAAATGCAGTTCCCTTCACAGGCAGAATAGGAAATGTGTTTGCTTTCTTGCTGTTAAGTTAAACTTTTTTTTTTACAGTTAGGTGTGTCTTTGTCAACTCTTGTGTGTCATCTTTATGGACACAACTGAGCTAAGGACCGTAAAGCTCTGGTTTAGTGACAGTGAGGTGCCATTGCTGTTATTTGCAAATGATGTCATCCAAGCTGCTGCATCTTGACATTGAAAGGAGCCACTTGAAATGGTCTCAGCACCCCAGAAAGCCTGCTTTTGTTAGTATTCAGACATGACTGAAATGGAAGAGATGCAAACGTAAAAAAGCTGTGGGATAATATCTCTCATCTGACCTGTTAGTCCAGGATAATTCTTGAGAAAACAAAGCATGGATGCTCTAGTTTCCTTGTTACCACTACAACCACGACATGAATAAATGACTAGTAAAATGGAAGGGTGGATGGACACTGACGAGCTTAACGCCAATTTACGTGGACACATTCTTTTGCCATTGACCTCTTATTTTTAGAAAGCATTTGGCCTACCTGAAAATTGACTATGCAATCATCACAAAGTATTGTGTGTACTGTGTGTCTACTCTGTGTTTAAACTGAAAAATGAGCGACTCTAGTCTAATGAGTGAATATGGCTTGTCCTGGATTTAAAACCGTTAAAACCCAGTAGATTTTGAACATGCCTTCTAAATGCGTACTAGACCCTCATTCTTCAGGTTTCAGTCTAGTGACATCATATTTGGTTTTATTCAAGCTTCAAGAAAAAAAATAGACACAGAGAACAAAGTAAAGATTAGAAACTTGCATACATCGCGGTATCATTTTCTCTGCAAACTGCCCGCAAACATCATAGCAGATAAGAGATTCTTAAGTTGAAGTGTTGCTGGAACCAAGCTTCCTGTTTTAACCTGCAGCCTTTTTGCAGATATCGCAGTGTGGTTGCATGTTAACTAGATACCAATTGCAGTGGTATGCATGACTAAAGCTCATTTTGTCATAAGCAGAACCTTGCATGCAACATTTATGGTAGAAACGTAAACAGAAAGCAAACAGGACATACGGGGGGTGGACACAATAACAGTACCCACTGTACAGTACATTGTTATCTAAAGCAATACAATATCACTGCAATGAATGCTGCAGCTTATAATGTTCAGTTTTTTGTTGAGAAAATGTGTCAGATGTGTCAAAGTTGATTTTAACTCTGCGACTTGTTAAAGATGAAAGTTGAATCAACATATTTTGTTACTCTCGGGAAAAACTGAAGATTGTGCAGTAAACGTCACAAAAGGATTATTTATTGCAGGATTATTGTACTGAATTTCATGATGTAGCACAAGTTTTTTAAATTATTGTGTCCACCACCTACAGACTAAGAGCTGGCCCCAAGCAGATGTTCATACTGTAACCAGTGCCTGTGGTGCCCTTTGCAGATGTGAATGAGTGCCAGGACCCCTCGTACTGTAAGAATGGGAGGTGTGAGAACACGCCCGGCTCCTTTCACTGTTTTTGCGACCCTCCCCTCACCTTCAGTGCAGCGCTGAAACAGTGCGTCTATGACGGTGGGTAAAATCAGCGTTGGCTCACCTGAGCATGACCGATCAAAATGAGTTTTGGCTTACCTCGACATCTGCCGCTCATGTTGCTCTTTGTAATTCCTCCCAATTTGTGTCCCATCTGGCCTGTACTGGCTTTATGTTTCCCCTCTTACCAACTTTGCAAAGACAGTTTCCCATTCTTTGGAAAGATACCACTTTGTGTAGCTATTAAAAATACAAATCGAATGTACGCATTTATGCACACAAAGCGATATCTGAGCATGTTCAGTGTGAGAAAAAGTGATTACTTTTAACATTTACTCTGCATGTCTATTTTCACAAAAAAAAATAAAAAAATTGTGTCTGTGCTATTATAGATGATAAACTTGTTCTAAAAAGTAGAGAAAAGACAGACTCAGCGTTTGAAAACTGCTCATTTAGTAGAAAATACTTTAAGTTCACTAGTCATCATTTTGCATGTAAGATATGTGATTCACAGTACTTAAATGTTTTTTCGACTGCCATTTTAGTAATGAATGTCTTTATTATGGTTGGTTTAACATCTGTAATTAACGCTTCAGGACTGTTTAAGTGTAACACATTGTATCCAGCAGACCAAAAAATGACATTGAACGCCATTATACTCTATCTTCACAATTACAGAAGACAAGGAAGCATAATGAACCACAATCAAGGAGCTGTAGCAATAAGCTGTTTGCCTAATGAGAGTAAAGCATATCTTCATCATCAATGCAAAACACGCAGCCACTTAAACACACAGCCATTAATCTTCCACTCATTGATACGTGCTTGGGATCTTTTTTTTTCAGCATCATTCGTAGACATGACATTGTTTTTATGAGTTTGGTTACTTTAACAATTGTAGATTTTATTAGTTGTAAGCGTGAATGAATAATTAATCTATTAAAGCGCATTAGCTTCCATGTGCCATGACCACATCGCCATACTGTCCAAACAATATATAGTAAGTTTAGTAAGGCTTTTCTTTTGCTGTATGTATTACTTACAGAGGTGATATGCTGTATGACATAGCTAGCTAAAAAAGTGGCTACAGTAGGCTATACCCACTGTATTATGGGGCGGACTAATTTCTGCACTTTGGCTTATACATGCTTGGATAGGCTCCTGACCTCCGTTAACCCCTCAACCATAATAAGCGTGTATAGAGAATAAATGGATGGGTACTTTTTTGTGCACTTATTTGCAACTTCACTCTGATTTGTAAATATCTTTTCACTGAAGCATCTTCAAGTGGCTCTAATAATAAATGTTACATTTATTGAGACATTCTAACATCCATCATCTTTAAGTAGGTTGTGGCTGTCACAATGTGAACTGATGTTTTTCCTACTAGCTATATACTGTATATGTTTTGAGGCTTCATTATGGCTTTACACATGCTAAATACTCTTGAAATGACATTTAATCCTTAAAGTTACAAATGTAGATATATTATGATTTGGATTGACATCTTCCACTGACTTGCATAACACTGTTTTACTTAGAAAACCTGATATTAATCTTAGAGCTCAAAAACTGGCTGAATGCGGCTTCCTGTACTTAAACTATGTACTGTAACACAAACAGAAAGAACTTTCATGTAAATCTGATAGTGCCTGCATTCTTACATGTTACCTTACATTTGTTAAACTACAGTTAACATTTCATGTTTGTTTTTTTATCCTTTTTTACCCAGATCGCACTGCTGCCCACAAGGATGTGTGTTTCCTGCAGGTTGACGAGGGCTTGATCTGCAGCGAGCCCAGGAACGGCATGGTGGTGACCTACTCCGAGTGCTGCTGTCACTACGGTCGTGGCTGGGGGCCTGAGTGTAACACCTGTCCACCCAGAAACTCAGGTGAGCTAACTGAAGACCCAACTGGCCACTCAGCTGTGACTGCCGACTACCGCTTTTCCTTTCTTTTGAGCTAAAAAGACATTTATTCCTTGTATTTAGAGATGTTTAGTCGTCTGTGTGAGATGCATCTGGAGACAGAGTCTGATGGGGAGCAGGATTTCCTGGCAGCTTTCGCCAACTACAACCCAGGTAAAACTATACATCATCTTTGTCAATATCCTATCATATGTCAGAAAACTCTCATCTATTTGCCCCCAACCAACCCTTATTTACTTCCCACATTTCCCCTGCCTGTTTGTCTGTGAAAGGTGACAGTTCAGAGGAGGATTCAGACGAATGCAGCTGTGTAAATGGTCGCTGTGTTCGCTCCTACCTGGGCACCATGTGTGAATGTAACACAGGCTTTAGGCTGGACCACTCCCGTACCCGCTGTATAGGTTTGCACTTGCTAGTCTTACAAAAATAAGTTTTTATTTAATAATTACTGTTTGCATTTTAAGGAATATACAGTAGCTAATAAAGGAATATCCACCGACTAATATGTTGATTTAGTAACTTTGTATTTTGTTTTCAGACATTGATGAGTGTGCAGAACCAGGAGCTCGTGTCAGTCCATGCAAGAACGCTCGCTGTGTGAACACTGCTGGCTCATACAAGTGCTTCTGCAAACACGGCTTTGTGGCCACACGCAGGCCAAACACATGTGTCCGACGCAGAACTCGATAACCTCTGTTCTTCAGTCTGTGTATCCCTATATATAGTGTGCAATATACACACAACCATCCTGCACATGCTGCACACACACTTCTGTCTCACAGTACAAAAGTGGGACCGTGTGTCGGCAATGAACCCAAAAACATGAGTTCTCATTCTCATCAGGAGCCAAATCATAGCAATGGCTCATATGAAATGTACAAAACATATCATTGTCAGCTCCTCTTTCACTCCCCATTTCACATTTAAAGAAAAACTCAATACAGACAAGAAATATGTTTATTTGTTTGTTTGTTCGTTAAACATTTTGGTAATTGTTGTTTTTTAAACTGTTTTTGTTAAGTTTAAATTGTGCTTTGTGTGATTTATTTTTTCATTGATCTCCCTGTTGCATTGATCTCTTATTGTTATTATATTTGAATATTAGAGCTAAAGCCACCTCTTGTTTTAATACCGAAATGTGTTTCAAAGATCTGTCTCATATTCCTGTTGTCTACTTCAGCCCATTCAATACTTGCATACTATACGAATGCCATTAGAATATTTATATGTTATAGTATACCCTTTTACATTCCCGTTTAAATCCACATTCTTTCATGTTTAATTCTTAATTGAAGTCATCTGATATTGTATTTTCTAACCACACATTGTTGATTTTGTGTTATTGTACAGTTTGTCCGATGTATCAACAGCTTCTGTAAGAATGATCCCTCTCCTACCCCTGTTTATTTGTTGATGTAAAATATGAGAAACCTGAAGTTTTTGTATAATTTGACATGTGCACCTAAGTGATTTTAAGCTAGGAAAAAAAGACCATGCACTTAGTAATAAATATAGTGGGAATAGTTGCTAAATGTAGCTTATTTCCTGGAAAACCAAAAAAAGTTTGACATCTATTGTCATGATTGCTGCATCAAAGTATTACCAAAGATGCTGTTAAGATAAGAAGAATTTGATTAAAAAAAGATGTCAACCAGTCATGCATTTGTTTTTCTTGTGTTTGAGGGTGTCAAATTGCAAAAAATCTAAAAAACAATTCAGATTTCACATATAGTCAGTTTGAGTAGTATGGGGGACTGCACTGTGGCTGGTTCAGTGTTGCCTTTCAAGCATGCCTAGAAAGCAAATAAACCTAGCATATGGCAGCTTTACTTCTGTACTCTTTTGCTTGTTACTTCAATGTACAAATCTGTAACATTCATTAACTGCAATAACATAACACATTTGGTTGTTTGCGTGCTGTCTTGATAGGACATTTGTATTGCTCCTTCACATACATCCTTCAGCATTGCACTGGTGTTTTGAAGCAGATATTTTACAGCATAAAGTTGTTTTTATTTAAGGATTCAGTTATCACGATTAAGTATCAAGTATTAAAAAGATGGGAAATCTGCTGTTTCTTCAGTGCTGCAACTTGTTATTTCTGGATGTAGTTGTGCTATTAGTCCTTCCAAATTGTTGATGTAACCTCTTTAGAGCCCACAGCTAAACTGTGATTCTCTTGAATCTGAAATCTTGATACTGTTCTCTAAGGTGTCTATGATCACCATGTCTAACTAACTAAGTTATCCCATCACAGACAAACAAGTCTCAAGACAATATGCTGTTATACTGTAGATACGATAAGGAAAGAACACCATTAGTTATGGTAAGTTGTCCATGAAAGCTGAAGTTATCTTTATTGGCCCTAAATTGATTTTATATTCTCTACTATCCAATTTATTTTGTTTTCCAACATTTATTTACATATATATGTACATAGTGTGATTTAATGAATGTATTCTTTCCCACACAATTCATTTTGCATGTAAAAAAAAAACAGATATTACCATTTTTTAAAATGGGGCAAAAATTAACCACAAGATCTTCCACCAGAGGGAGCTGCTTGTACATCTGTACAGCAATGAATATGCTTGCCATCAATCTTCACCATCATCATGTCTGCACTATGGTGTAATCAGCTCTGTTTGCAACAATGATAAGGGTTATATTTCTGAGGTGTGTGGGTGAGATAAATCTAATGAATAAGGTGCCAATATACAGAATTCCACTGTTTCTGCAATACAGTAAATGCATCATTCGTGCTCATTTTTCTTTATTTTAACCTGTTTTATACAGTCGATGATTTTAACACTGAAAGAAGAAAACGCACAGTAGAAGTTTTTATTCATTTATTCATTCATAATATTATTGTCAGGGTGCCCTGGTAGCTCACCTGGTAGAGCGTGCGCCCCATGTACCAAGGCTCAGTCCTTACCGCAGCGGCCCAGGGTTCAATTCCGACTTGCAGCCCTTTGCTACATGTCTTCCCCCCTTTGCTGTCTACAACTGTCCTAAAAAAAATCTTAAAAAACAAATGCTTTTGGGGATTCATCTGCTTCTACAGATTGAATCTGCTCAAGTTCCTTTTTTGTAAAACTAGCAAAAGCTATGATGGATGCAATTGTTAACAACATTAACTTTTTCAACATGTCCGCCTGTTTAATTATTTCCAGACATATACAGACATATCTATATGGTCATAGTATACACAATATACTATAATGTATACACAGTTCTCATGAAGTCATTAAGCATTATCACCACATTGTGTTCACTTGCTGCACTGTGCAAAAAAGTTGTTATAACATTATAACTGACATAACATTTACAAGACATTGCAATTAAAACTAAGGTATTTGTTTATTTCCGCCCATTATCATCAAAATGGGTCTAAATGCTTTCACAACAATGTTTCTGGCTTTGTTCTGACATGATGAACATAATAGCAAATGTTTGAAGTTGAGGTGCAAATGATGTGCAATACTGTCTTTTATTCTTTGTGCCATGTATATAAGAGATACTGTGGGTGTGTTGTGGATTGGCCACCACACCTGTTGTGTTTTCTTCAAAACACTGATTATTTTCCACCTGAAAATGCTCTCATGCAACATAGAAATAAAAGCACAATGTTATCATGTGATTCATGTTAACTGCGTGTGAAACATCTCGTCTATTGAGTTACATGCCAAGAAATGGGTGCAATAACTCACAACGCCTTCTGTCTCCCTCTATAGATGGTCCTCATCCTGTGAGCTCAGTGAGTCACGTTGCACCATAGTGGCTCACAGCTCCTCACTGTCCTGGTTTCATTCTGTCGAATTATTATATAATTTTAAACTGGAACAGCAGGGTGACCTCCAGGAACTAGTTCAGGGAGAAAAAGAGATAAGAAAAGTGACAGGAGACAAGAGAGAGGATGAGCAGGAACGTGAACAGAAATAGCATAGTTGTCCTTGGGAGATGACTCAAAAAAGTGATTGGAGGATATTAATAGCTTTTAGTAGGTCGCATTGAACGAACTATAACCCACTAGGTACAACTGGCTGTAGACTGCAGGTACAAAACTTTCTTCTATGTTGGTCAAATATAGCATTGATTGGCTTTGGAAGTTGGGGGATAAACATACTGTTACATTGCAAAATAAGGATGATGTTTTGTAATGACTTGCGTATTTCACCTCTAAAAATGTAATTGAATCTATAGTTATAGTCACTGCATATTTAAGTCAGTCAACCAGATCAGTTCAGAAATCAACATCTCTTTAATTGCAAGGGTTGATTAATACAAAGTGTGGAAGGAAAAGAGAGCAGCTGTTGAAAATTTGTTTCCATGGTTTTCTGTGGATTCCTCAATACACTGTGATTGATTTATAAAGTGTATTTACTACAGATTTTCAACGTGAGCCAGTGCTGAACAAAAACGCAGCTAGTACTGATAACACAGGAAATCTCTTGTCACAAACAATTTCAACAACAACTTTGAGACAAATGAGAAGTGAAGCTTATCTGCATTAGCAAAGAGAGATTTCCATGCCTGTCCAAATTTGGAAGAGTAATTGCTATCAGAGCTTTAGGGCTGTTGCTAATAAGGAAACAAACCCAGCAGGACAGCCTTATGGGGAGGAGGCACATCTGCTGAAATAAAGTAGCATCTACAGATAAATATACTCTTTGAAACAGGGTTCAGACTTAATCTACTGTGTGGTAATAAGTAAATCTTTCAAGTACAGTAAACTTTAGCTAAGATAGGAGGAACAGCTGAGTGATTTTTGAAGCCCTGGGGGCTTTCTTTTAGCCTTAAACACTGCATCTGAGAGCCTGGTGTGTTTCACACTTTACCCATCAGGAAGTAAAATGTAAATTTCCTTTTAAAAAGGAGAGGTTGTACCAAACATAAGTCAAGGTAATGTCTTTTCAAGGTTTTAAATTGGTATTGCTCAGATAATAACAACAGCTATACAGGGCTTTTGTGGATGTTGATTGTGATTGTGCTTCTTTTAGCTTGTGTCTGTCATGGCCTCAGACACTTCAATTAAGGTCAGCACAGAGACCCCCTCCATTACCTGGGAATTGAGGCATGTGATTCAGATTTAAGGCTGGGAGTATCAGTCACATTGTGCTGGGGAAGAAAATAATAGAGATCATGTCCACCCAGCTGTAAAGCTATACAGTCACACCAACTTCACCAAACACAAGCCCCCCAACTCCACCCTGGTCACTGCGCACACTAATGATGACCCCACCCACCCAGGTCCCGTCTATAGTGAGCGCACAGAGAGGGGGTTTAGCTCAAACTGCTGCAATCTGCAGAAAGCACTGTGCTGGACACACTCTGGCAGCCAGTGGCAGCCTTATATCCTGCACTCAGCTCTTTCCCTTTGTCACAGTGGATTGTGGATGAGCTCTCTGCATGGGTGTGGGTCTGTGAGCAGGGGTGGGGACTGGGGCCGGGGGCGTAAACAGATTGTGTGTGTGCGCTATCACACAAACCCACAGCTCGAATGAGTGATTTTTGAAGCCCTGGTGGCTTTTTTTTGGCCTTAAACACTGCATCTGAGAGCCTGGTGTGCTTCACACTTTACCCATCAGGAAGTAAAATGTAAATTTCCTTTTAAAAAGGAGAGGTTGTACCAAACATAAGTCAAGGTAATGTCTTTTCAAGGTTTTTAATTGGTATTGCTCAGATGATAACAACAGCTATATAGGGCTTTTTTGACAGTAATGCTTTTAGAGGCTGCCAATAAAATAATATTAGATAAACAATTAGACAATTAGACAAACAAAATGTCAGATATGAATTAAAATCAGTCTCAGTGGAGAGTAAATGAGGTAAATATAAGATTAATGTATGTTAATATGTAAAAAGTCTATCAAAATGTATCACTATAAGTACCACTGACTTACTGAAATATACAGCTGAGTATTGTCAGCATAGCAATAAAATGTGTTTGTTTATGCTAACATACAATAGCAACAAGAGTTGTCTTCTACCTTTTGAGTGTTTTCAATGTTTGGATTTAAAATGGTTTTAACTGGGTTGTGTCATATGTGGTAGGATAACCTCAGCTCATGATAGAGAGTTGAAAGTCAGCACTTACAGTATGTGATGTTTCTACAAATTTCAATTAGCCTAATTAAGAACAGAACTGGCAATTGTATTCAACAATAGGGCTTCATTACTGTTATTAAGCTCTCCAAGTTACCAACTAACTGAATGTAGAAGAAAAGCCTTGTTACATTCTCTAATTACATATGACTGTTTAAATGAGTCAACAATGCCCTTTAAAAACAAAATCCCAAAACTTCAGTTAATTGAAAATCTTAAAAAAAACATTATTTAACCTTAATTCAATCAAGGTTTTTTCCAAAAAGACCAATTCTCCCTTTGTAGGAATGCCCTGGTCACAGTTCCACACATTCACACCTGTAAACTGCCCATAACAACCACAATCTAAACTGTTGACCACTGAGGAGCATTGCTGGAGCAGTTGACGGCCAAGGGCCTTGCTCAACAGCCCCCCGTCAGAGACATGGCCTCATTTTATTTGAGTTTATGTTATCAAGCTTAGACAATACGTTTTCAGTATTGTTCTCTTTGAGTTACACGGTCCCCTTAGTTCAATTGCCCATTAACCCCAGTTAAATAAGTCTTTTGAGTCAGGTGCTTTGTGCTTCACAAATTTTTGAGCAGTGAGAAATTTGCTGAAATGTTTTGATAGTGCAAATCAATAGCAAACATTGATGCTACAGCTGCAGTCAAAAAGATCCTGCCTACTACCATAATACACTCACAGCAAAAATGCAAAATACTGGAACCACACTTACAACACAGCAAAGCTTTTTCATCACCACTAACTGCTTATAATGACTAGCATGCTATTTTCCAAACTGCTCAACCCTCCCTACGAGACCCATCATCCCATAAAGCCCTTGCCACTACCACTTTGTTGGTTCAGCACCACCCATGCTCACAGATACACACCCTAGAGAGACAGACACAGTGCAGATAGAGAATACAAAGACACGAAAATAATGTGTGCCTTCCTTGGTGCCTGTCTACAGACTGGCCACCAGGATGAATGAATCCCTCTCAAGAGTCTAGATATTTTCTAACTCAACTGCAAAACCATCAAATCACTGCTCTCATATCCCGTTCAACAGAGAAAATCACAAGGGAAAACACTTATCCTAGTCTTGAGGGTCTCTTGCATGAGGATCTTCCAGGGCTTTATGAATAACTCGGATATTGATGACTTCCTTGATGTCACACACCAACCAGGTGCTGCATAGTGTCTCAGGAATAATTCAGTGCAACAGCAGTTCTCAGAGATTTAAATGATAAAACGAATGGAGGAAAACCTGAAAAGAAAAAAGACATCAAGATTGTGGCATTCATGGGTTTTGAATTTCTAGAAATAATTTGTGACTCAATAAAAACTGCTAATATGGGTGAGATGGATAACTAATGTAATCCTCATGATGTAAGCCTATTAGAATATACAACACTATTGTAAACACTACCAGGGACCATATTTTTAATTACATTGATGTGATGAATACATGAAAGCGTCATCCAATATTTTTTAAATATCTTCACCAGTTACAAAGGAAATAGTTGGAGAATTTAAAGCTTTGAAGACAATTGAGATGCTCAAATGGGCTGCAATCCAATGTGGATTGAAGGTGATGCATTCAATGTAAGCTAGAATTGTTTTCCTTATTAATTCATTAACTGATTGCAAGCAAAAAGCTGTCTTGAGAGACAAAACTGAATGGTACGTGAATGTTTCCGTTTTAGCACCAGGGACAGCACCAGATACAGAGCAGGGGTAGAGCATCTTCTCTCAGTGTTGTGTAGTCAATGTTGAGAATACTAAAAATGTGCACAGTGTTTCCCATGTGACTGTGAAGGGTCAGCACCCACCCACACACCCCCCACGCACACCCCTAACTACCACCATCACGTCCACTTTTTCTTTCTTCTCCCTGTTGAACGGGAGTAGCTACAGGGAGCGGGAGTGAGTAAGGTACGGACGGCCCTTCGGATGCTCGGCCGCGGGGGGAAGAAGAAGAAGAAGCTGCTGCGGATATCCGTCTCATACCTGCCTCAAAACGGGCGCTTCTCATCGCCTATTTTTTCTTCCCCCGCTGACCGTTTTGTGTGAAAGCGAGATAGAAGAAGCCTGGTTTGGTTTCGTAACGCGCTGCACCGGTAGCAGCGCGGAGGAAAATACATTTTTCGAGGATGCGGATTTAACGGAAAGGCGTTATCTGTGTTACCTGGGATTTTTAACCGTTAAAATTCGAATTAGCTCAGTCGCACGCGTCAGTGAAATATCGCACATAGTGACGCGGTGGTACTAATATTGACAGCCTCTGTAACAGAAGACAAAATAAAGGGTAAGTGTGATTATTTTGTTTTTTTATTCTTCACCACCAGTAGGCTACCCAATAATAACAAAGCTAATGAGAGAGGGGAGTCTGGTATTCCGGTGACTGCTGTTAGCTTGCCACTGCTATTAGCTATCCAAGCCAACAGATAACGTTAATGTATCGCAGCTAATGCCATTTTTGAAACTCTGACAGAGATGCTGGTTCAAATAAACTCGTATATAATTCTGGTATGTTAGCTGCCTGGTTGAGAAATGTATCTGAATGCAACGCCTTACGTTAGATAGCTCTGGCCCCTTCTTGCCTTTGTTTGAACCGATGTCAAACGCAGCCACATTTTATCTAACGTTACGTGTTCTGTACAACCAGCCTGTGGATCTTTGATTCAACATCTGCTATTAAACCAACCAAGCCTTGCTGCCTGCCTGCTAGCCAGATTACCCTTAGTGTCTAACCAATATATGCTTAAAGTGCAGGCAGGCATCTTGTAAAGCTGCAATTTTTGCTTTCGACATTGTGGGTTGTGTGATTATGTTATGATGGGACTGAGATTTACACTGCGTGCCTGGCCTAGACGTGAGTCATAGCAGGGATGCAAAAGGTAAAACTAAGTATGTTAAAAGGTTGGCTTACAAGCAAAATATCATTGAAAACAAAAGCCAATGAACATGTTGTTTTGAAAGGTGTAGGTTTGTCACATGCCCATCAAGCAATTTAGGACGATACCTCGTAATTTTGCAGATACTAAGAGCTGACATTTGCCGGGGCTACCACGTGTAGAACCGTATTTCATGGCCCAGAGACACCAGCCCATTGAAACAATGTTATCTTGACAGAAAAAACACATGGGTGTGCATAGTAATGACATTACATTTTTAGCATCATTCCTAATGAGCCGTTTGTCATTTGAGGTTTTTGTGTACAATATATGGCAGGTATCACCCATGATTGAGAGTGGTCATTGGTGATGGAGGGTTATATTGTAGGATGGTCAATTATTATTATTATTATTATTTTTTTTTTCTCAAATCTATAGGAGAAATCAGAAAAAGAGCACTAAAACACTGTAGGACAAAACTGTACAGTAAGGAGTAGAGGGGTAACAAAACAAGGGGGAATCCCCTTTAACATGCAAAGGGTTGACCAGCTTATATCAGTGAAAAACATCTACATTGATGGCATTTAACTACTCTTCGCGCTAGAAAAATATATGTATAGGGTAGTGATAGTGGGGAATTATTAGGTGTTTTTAAGGACACTTTACTAATGGCTTTGGCTGTTTTGTAGAACTAAACCTATGGGTTCCCTCTCCTTTACAGGATAGCCATTACTGTCCTATACGGTTTCCAGCCCACTTTATATTCAGTGACTGATTTACACATTGATTGCAAGTTGAATGCAATACATTGCAGTCATCTAGATGGTGGGATAGAAAACCATAGGTTAATTCTGTAATGTTTAAAATGCCTCCTCCTTCTCCCTCTACCTCTTCCTTTCCTTTGTGGCCAGACAACGGGTTTGTATGGAAGACTAGATTTGACACAACTATATCAATTAAATTGATGTCTATATATAGATGCATGCGTAACTTAAAAATACAACTAAATAAGCAATTAAAATGAATTAGGGCCTACCTAATTATTTTAGCAATTAGGTTATAATAATTTCATATTTACCCATGTCTATATCTTTCCTTAATTTGTTTCTATACACATTCTTATCTTACATTCTCTAAAAAATGTTTAGCAATCTTTTTATTTACTACCTAAGGTTTGTTTAATGGCTCTTTTTCATTCAGTGTTTTGTTATTGAGCAGGAAAATGTGCAGATACCATATCAGTAACAGTGATACGAAACATTTTGCATGTGATTTTAGCTAAGTACTGTGGGGATATTCTAAACTTGAACTTCTTGTAGATTAAAATAATACGACGCTAATCTATCTGGTTACTCTAAAGACAACAATAAATGATTCATTTATTGAATAAATCTATCAAATATACACAATAAACTCTCCACCAAGAGGCCAGGTCTGGTTTCATTAAGCTTGGAATGGTACCACCAGAGGGCGACATGATGACTTTCCCCTTCCTGTTCACCTTGTCGAAATGATGCTCATGGAGCATTGTCTGCAGGCAGCATTAGGTGTACAGTTGAAGCAGGGCACATACAGTATGTTTAATAATTTACGACGTCCCAAACACCAAATGGGGAGATTTCAAGGAACTTGGAATAATTTATCAGCCATTGTCCAGTTCTTGTGTTTCTTTGTCTCTTTAATGGCTTACCCAGACGTCAGCCATGAGTAGCCTTCCGTCAGATTTTTATGGTGAATCTGACACACACACACACACACACACACACACACACACACCTGAATCTGCCTGCGAGGGCAAATACAACATATTTAATTGAATGCACACAATATCTGCAGATGTATCATATATATCCATATTAGCAGCTCATGGCGCCATACATGGAACAAAGCCATGTTGATTGTACATGCTGGCCAATTAGAATACACACATTAATAGTTTTTTTTGTGCAAAATTAAAACTTGTCATTTTCAAATTTGACTTACTAGCAGCTTTAGAACATGAGCACTTCTTTGCAAGATGGATGTTATGTGTTGATGTGATAGAAGTTCTCTCTCAGTTGTATATATTTAGAAAAGGCGTATTGATCCAGTTAGCACTGCACAGTGTTCCCAGGAAGAACATACCAAAACAAATTAGATAAATGCACTAACATCCTTTTGTTAGACTGTATTGTACTGTGTTTGTTGATACTTCTTGCCTCAAAAAATCCTAGTCAGATCAGACCCTGTTGCTGTGTTCATGGCCACAAGTTAAAATAACTGTAGAGCCTTTTTGATGGAGAGACAGACTGGTTGTGATGATAGATGGATGAGATATGGCTGTTAGCTGGCTGGCACTTGACAATGGAGTGGGGCTGTGAATGTGGGCCCCCCATAGTGCTGATTCTCAAAATCCCACTTGAACAAGCTTTTTTCAGTTCCTGCCTTTCACACTTCCATTGTGCTGCAGTGAACCATATCACTAACCCTGTGAAGACCTTGCAATTCTTCATTTAACATTTTGTTTTTTAGGTCTGTGGAGTATAGTGAAAGGTTAGTATCGTTAGATATTTTCTGCATGTATTAATCCAATCATTCACATGCGGTTGTGTCCAATGTAAACCCCTGAAAGCCACTGCTGTTGGCATGTCTGCCCCGTGTTGTGAGGCCAGAGAGTGATGTTGATCATGACTTATGGTTGAAATGTTTTTTTTGTTTTTTTTTTTAATCTGCTTCCATAAAGTAAACAATTGAAAAGGGACTTGGCACTCTATCCATAGAGCTATAATGGACACAAAAGCTTTGGAAAAATGCATACTTTAATAAAATAAAAAAACAAGTCTGTTCTTGGTCAAAAGGTTTTACCATTCCGTAAAACAAGCACTTCAAGGGGACCAGAAATTTCTACAACCTGTGTATGAAATATTTGTCACAAGTTGGAATAAGTCAGATTGGTTTGTCAAGAGAGATATATTTGAAGTTTTCACTCACTAGACCATACCAGTGTATTTAAAAAAAGTAGGTCATCACCATGGATATTACAGCATCTTTGAAACAAAGCAAGGCAGCATGTACATCATCAAAATGACTGAAAATGACTAAACTTATTTTGTGTAACATAATATTTATTTTATCTTAAAACCATCTAGGGTCAAATAAACTGAAGAACTGTCCTGAATGACAGTTTTTAGGATATCCTTGTCATTAATATAAATGACAAGTTTTTTGCATCTATAATTTAATAGCAGCCAATGAGTGAATTAGTTTCAAAGTTATTTCAGTGAAAAACATACAGTCAGGTCCATAAATATTGGGACATCGACACAATTCTAATCTTTTTGGCTCTATACACCACCACAATGGAGTTGAAATGAAACAAACAAACAAGATGTGCTTTAACTGCAGACTTTCAGCTTTAATTTGAGGGTATTTACATCCAAATCAGGTGAACAGTGTAGGAATTACAACAGTTTGTATATGTGCCTCCCACTTTTTAAGGGACCAAAAGTAATGGGACAATTGGCTGCTCAGCTGTTCCATGGCCAGGTATGTGTTATTCCCTCATTATCCCATTTACAAGGAGCAGATAAAAGGTCCAGAGTTCATTTCAAGTGTGCTATTTGCATTGGAATCTGTTGCTGTCAACTCTCAATATGAGATCCAAAGAGCTGTCACTATCAGTGAAGCAAGCCATCATTAGGCTGAAAAATCTAAACAAACCCATCAGAGAGATAGCAAAAACATTAAGTGTGGCCAAATCAACTGTTTGGAACATTCTTAAAAAGAAAGAACGCACCGGTGAGCTCAGCAACACCAAAAGACCCGGAAGACCACGGAAAACAACTGTGGTGGATGACCGAAGAATACTTTCCCTGGTGAAGAAAACACCCTTCACAACAGTTGGCCAGATCAAGAACACTCTCCAGGAGGTAGGTGTATGTGTGTCAAAGTCAACAATCGAGAGAAGACTTCACCAGAGTGAATACAGAGGGTTCACTACAAGATGTAAACCATTGGTGAGCCTCAAAACCGGAAGGCCAGATTCGAGTTTGCCAAACAACATCTAAAAAAGCCTTCACATTTCTGGAACAACATCCTATGGACAGATGAGACAAAGATCAACTTGTACCAGAGTGATGGGAAGAGAAGAGTATGGAGAAGGAAAGGAACTGCTCATGATCCAAAGCATACCACCTCATCAGTGAAGTATAGTGGTGGTAGTGTCATGGCGTGGGCATGTATGGCTGCCAATGGAACTGGTTCTCTTGTATTTATTGATGATGTGACTGCTGACAAAAGCAGCAGGATGAATTATGAAGTGTTTCGGGCAATATTATCTGCTCATATTCAGCCAAATGCTTCAGAACTCATTGGACGGCACTTCACAGTGCAGATGGACAATGACCCGAAGCATACTACGTAAAAGCAACCAAAGAGTTTTTTAAGGGAAAGAAGTGGAATGTTATGCAATGGCCAAGTCAATCACCTGACCTGAATCCGATTGAGCATGCATTTCACTTGCTGAAGACAAAACTGAAGGAAAATGCCCCAAGAACAAGCAGGAACTGAAGACAGTTGCAGTAGAGGCCTGGCAGAGCATCACCAGGGATAAAACCCAGCGTCTGGTGATGTCTATGCGTTCCAGACTTCAGGCTGTAATTGATTGCAAAGGATTTGCAACCAAGTATTAAAAAGTGAAAGTTTGATTTATGATTGTTAATCTGTCCCATTACTTTTGGTCCCTTAAAAAGTGGGAGGCACATATACAAACTGTTGTAATTCCTATACCGTTCACCTGATTTGGATGTAAATACCCTCAAATTAAAGCTGAAAGTCTGCAGTTAAAGCACATCTTGTTCGTTTCATTTCAACTCCATTGTGGTGGTGTATAGAGCCAAAAAGATTAGAATTGTGTCGATGTCCCAATATTTATGGACCTGACTGTAGTTGACATGCAGTTTCTGTCCATACAACAGGCTTTAAATCTCCTGTGTCCAGCTTTGCATGAAAATTATTTTAACTGTAGTGCACTGCGTGACACACAAAGTTGAAATCACAGTTAATTCTCAATAGTTCAGGAGAGGGCAGTCCACTCATCTACTATATTTATAATGTTAGAAAAGTAGAGAGGGAGAAAGAATAAGGGCATTACAGGGGCGCACATGGCAGGAGCTGGACATAGCCAACCAAACAACCATCTGAAAAGCATGCTCTCTTTTTCAAAAAATTTACATTTTCATTTACAGTATGGTACTGTTAAAGCTATTTTAAAGTATGCACTTAATAACCACCGTTTTAAAGATTTAGGTCATTGGAAGGAATATGTTTCACGTTCAGTGCCTCTTGCGTGGGCAGACTTTTCATGCAGAGGCAGAAATTCTGAACGGTTGTTGCACCTCTGCTTCACAGGGTCACAAAATGTTGCACACCCCCTCAGGAATCTGAAAGTGGAATATTTCACTGCCAATTCAAGAAACCGTTATGCCAAGCAATTCTTATATTTCTGAGTTTGACCTGAGGCAGTATTTGTCTATTTGGATAATCACAAAAAATGAATTTCTTTGCAATTAGCTACCTCTAACATAATGCCATTCATTCTTTGTGTTCAGTTTGTTAATCTAAGCCTTTTTGGGATAGACTACTCTGAAATTACAATTAGAAACTACAGTATGTTAATAGTGCTGCAAGAAGAGTCACAAGTCATTACTATTTCAAGCAGCAGCTATTTTACACCACCACTAGAACATCAGGCTGGTGGTGATCTTAGACCTTTTAATGCATGCTATCCTCCAGTCTATCCCAATGATTCCTCTTTCATTCTACTGTTAACTGGCAACCAAATGAACATATTTTATCAAATTCTTTAAGCATTCATTGAATGGTATTGATAAACTGTAACAAACTCTGTCAGACAGGCACTATGATGCTAAAGGAAAATAAAACTCTTCCATATTGCACTTTTTTTTTTAAAGTCTATTGAAAAAAAGGAAAGCAAAACCAAAAATATAAAGCACCTCTGATACAAAACAAGCTCTAAAACATGCACATAGGCTGTTGATGTTGAGGCGGCAGGATTTGTCGGGATCAACAGATGGTTTTAGTGAGCCTTTTGATCACCATGCACGTGCACACACACACACACACCTGTAGGCATGCTGACAGTGCTCACGCTTGCACTTGGTCTTATGTGTTTCAAAATGGCAAGAATCAATCTGCGGTGGATTAGCCTGATCTGCATGAATATTTGATTCACTGATGTTTTTAATTTGGATTCTGGCAGCCCTGGAGATTGATGTTGCCACTGGGACTTCCAGCCAAATGTAGGCTACTTCAAAGCACAGGCTAAACTCAGGACTCATTCAGCAACAGTAGCAGCACAGGACAGGAGCAGCCACTATAACGCCTGCCTTGCTTTGTCCACACTGTGGCAGTTCTGATTCTAAATGAAAGTTAGAAGTAGACCTATTAAAAATAGGCTAATGCTCTGGGTGGGCCAGTTGGAGGAAGGTTATGACGATTTATCAGGTGTAGTTTAACTTCCCTGTAAAGCAATGTTGCATCTTTTTAAACTTTTGAGATGCATATTATTTGTATCAATGGGATTATTACGGATTATTCTTCAGGAAATACTCTTGATAGTTCAGCTGTGAAATGTGTTACTTGTACTGATTGTTCACTCATGCCTCTCATTGACAAAGATAAACAAATGCAGCTTGGAGGTGTAGGACAGACAATGTTTATAAATCAGACGCTCCCTCATTGTCCATAGAGTAAATGAAGGATATAGTAGTACATACCTCAATGATACCATGTGCAGTCCTGCTTTTCTCATTCCTTGACTGATGAGAAAGTTGTAAATGTAAACCGATTTTGATTAAATTGTCTAAAATTATAGGGATATTTAAGAATACTTGAAGTGAATGGTAATGTCTTGGTGATAAATTACATTTGATTTGCCACAGTTGTTGTATTCTATTGATTGTATTTAAATACGGTGTAATTTGACATTTATTATGTACCATTGTGTTATTTACAGAGCTGGTGCCCAAAACCGAAGTAACATGTCTATGTCCCTGTGTGGAGGGCATGCTGGTCGCTTGAGTGTTTGATGAATGTGATGCTACAGGTCAACAAAGGACCTCTGCTGTCCTATTCAGCAGGGCATTCAGGCCAGGATCAGCAGCATGTGGAGGGGCCTCTGATGCATATGTGCCTCTGGCTGCCTCATTTCTGCAAACAGGAAAGGCTCGAACCGCTGGCCTTAACTCTCTGCTGACTCCTCCATTGTATGGGGCCAGTTTGGCGGGGCAGGCTTTGTGCGATACATTTTGGCATCTGCCTCCTGGCTCGTCTGAGTATGACAGACAGGCAACACAGAGGTGCCACAGTTTTCAGCTTGAACTCATTAAAATTTGTTTATGTGAAGCATTTGGCTGCTTTACAGTCATAATGATATATTTTCAGTAAAATATTTTAAACTTAATAATTGTGTATTTTGAATGCCAGTATCATACTGTGGCTTTTGGTAAGAGTTATATGACAAGGTGATAGCTCCTTTTGTTTGGCATTACAGGGTTTGGTTGTGTGTTTGTGTGTCTACCCTATTCCCCTGGTTCACGGTGGCAGTGTGGCTGGCTAATGTGCACAGGCCTAATTCCCTGTGGGTGACTGATTGTGGGCTCTATTTCTCTGTTCCTCTCTCCCTGATTAACGGGTGCAGTGACAAACAGACCAGCTGGGCGAAGGGAAGCAGCTCTGGGAGGGGAGGAGGGATAGCGTAGAGTGAGACAGAAAGAGGTGGTGGCACTGCCTATAACATGCTGCTGGCTGTGCCCTGCTTTCTGTGTCACTCAGTCTGTGCCGGTGTCACTCTGCTGTGAGCGATAGTCTGATGTGTGTCTGCCCAGTCACAAGCTGGGGTTTTGCCTTGAGGCATTCGTCGGTGTCCCACATTCACTCTTTCCTTTCACTATTCCCTTTTCCACAATCACTATTCTTCTGAACAGTCACACTTGCAGTACATGTCCTGCTTTCCTATTTTAAGTTTAGAAAAAGCATAATTCTGTCATGTTTGAAAAGGTTAGACTACCCAGCTCGATAACCAGATCCATAACAATATGGAAGACATACTATTGTTGAGTTGCTCAACTCCACTTCAGTTTTCATTGTGTTCACAAAACCCTGCAATGTTGCCCAGCTATTGCAATAACAGGCTAATAGTAACAGCAACACTTAGTCATTTTATATTAGTTTTTGTTGGTCTTGATTGCACTAGTTTTCTGAGAGTAATTTTTCAAAGGTATATCGACATATGAAGCACCCTAAGAGATTTTAATCTTTCATTACATTACGTCTCTTCTGTCATGTAGGCTATTTGTGGATTAGAGCTTGAAGGGATTTCCTTAATAGAACCTCTTTATGTGCCACATCTGTCTGTCTGACTGCCTGCCTGTCTTTTTTTCCTGATATGAGCAGTATTCTTTGGAGGTTGCATTGCAGCAGCTTTGGGGCTAACATTTGATATCCCTAGGTTTGTGTTTGGAATACATTTTACTTAAAAGGCTACTTGCATGCATGCAAGAAGCAATGCAATGCATTTTTTTAGCTTTGCAGAGCAAGGTTACAGTTTAGGGGTTCTTTTCTGTCTCTGATTTTGTTTCTCTTTGGGAGGCAATTGTACGTCAGGTAGCAGGTGTTGATATACTGATACATACATGCTGAGTGGGTGGATTTGTACGTGTGGCTTTTAGAAGCCCTGTGGAGGTGTGTCTGTGTGAGGGTTGGTGATGGGGGTGTAGGTCAGCTCAGTGTGTGTGTGTGTGTGTGTGTGTGTGTGTGTGTGTGTGAGTACAGTAGGTTGTATCATAGTAGGTCAGGGGATTGTTTGTCTAATCCATTGAGGGGCGATTAGTGCAGTCACTGAGCAGAGCCTCCTCCTACCGACAACAAGGAGTGGATTGCCCTCGATTTGCCACTGCCAGACTCTTGTGACTTTACTGACAGATTGCCATGGACTTCATTGCTGCCAGAGTGTGTCCTCTTTGTGGCTCTTGCTTTTAATGCCGTGACGTTTTGGTTGTTTAAGCTGCATGGAAATCTTACCTTTTGTTAGCCGCACCACACCATAATAAGGTGTAGTAGTAGTACAGTAGGCCGGCCTGTGGTTTCTATTTATTTTTTATTCATTCTCTTCATAATTTGACACAGTCATGTTAAGGAGGGTGAAAAGGTTGAGTCATTAAAATATTGTTTGTGGACTGACTGTGTGAACATTGTATTAGAGAGAATATTCAACATAAATAAGGGACAAAAGAATGAACACACTGACTAGCCGAAGTGTCAATACTCTTTCGATACCACGTGTTTCAAATGATACGATCTCCGTTAATTTTATATTCAATAGTATCAAAAGTACTAAAGCTATGAAAAAACAGATCTACAATCAGATTTTCAGTTAAACAATCACATTATTACAAATGTGTTGGTATGTGTTGTGGCCTTTTCTGTAACGGGACTGGTCAGGTTGAAAATAAAAAAAGTAATCTTTTTGCTGTTGTACCAGAAGGTATACACACACACACACACACACACACACACACACACACACACACACACACACACACACACATGCACGCACTCAAGGGGGTCGAGACAATAGCCAACTCCTGGGGTGCCAGTGTGTGGGGAGGTGACAGGTCGGGGGGCAGTGTGGAGGCGTTGTTCTGTCTTCTCTAATCCCTGCATTTAGTTTCTATTCACAGGCCACTTCTTAATCTGCAACTAATAGGATTTGCCAAGCTTCTGTTTTATTTATTTTTATAGCTAGAATGTGTGTGACTTGTTTGACTTGTAAAGTGTACATTAGGGTTGGGGTGATGGACAATGCCATGGTCTGATGATTAAAAACTGAAGCCAGTGATATTTGAGAAATGTTATGCCAAAGTCTATAGATGTTAAATAGTATGAGTAGTACATTTATTTCTATGTGAAAGACAATTTTTAATGCATATTTTATTATTAGTGTTTAAGTATCTGTTGTATTGCATAGCAGAATTATCTGTGTTTGACTTCAACAAAATCTCAGCCTCTGGTTAATAAAATCCTATTTTAAAACAAAGCCAAATGCGTCCTAGTGGCCTAATGGATCTATATTGCATATCACTTAATTGCAGCATCTCTGGTTCGATTGTGGCTATGTGGACCTTTTGTTTCTTGTCTGCATTTATGTTGTACATTATCAAATAAATGCAAAATTGCCTAAACATAATCATTAAAAAACAACAACACAATAAAGCCAAATAATGTGGCTCAGTCACACATTAAGTTGTCCCTATGCTGTACAGCTGCATCTAGTTACTATGACTGAACTCTCTTCTAGAATAGCTAACACTGCGCTGAAAAAGCATGTTTGAGATTATTATTATTAAAGTTATGCTTTTGCTCTAGCACCTCATTCTTCTTCTTTTTTGCACTTAATGATGCTATATATATATATATATATATATATATATATATATATATATATATATATATATGGCCCCAACCTAGCTGTTCACTGGCAGTGTACAGTATAGGTATCGGTTCTGGCAGCTGCCTGTTATTGATTTCCAGGTTTGATTAAGAGGATGCATTGACTTTTATGACATACCTATTCCAAGATTGGTCCTAGCAGACGCATTACTGTCAGCTTTGCATTCAACCAGATAAATCTCTGTCATCAGCTGTTATTGCGTTTTTCATTCACACCTCAAGGAAGTAGTACTTGTACAGTACACTGTAGTTCAACATAATCTAACCTAGACCAAACTCATCATGACAGACATGATGGAGAGAGTTGTATGACCAAAATGTGAGGACTGCAGTTTCCATGCAATAAATGAATGAATTGAACCTTGAACCAAAGGACATCGTTAGCAGTCCTCAGTCATGCTTTGCCTAAAAAATACCTCCTCACAAACCCCTGGCTTTTTTTTTTTTTACCACCGTCCTCTTTCTCATGCATCATCTCCTTACAAGTCGGCCACAGCTGCTAGACACAACAAAAGATAAACTTACAGGTATTAGCAAACTGACCACTCAACCTTGTCTATAAATCTGTTCAATGCTCTTAAACAAATGGCCCCAGTTAGTTAATGGGTCTCTCTGGTGGGGGCTTTAATCTTAATGTAGATCCCCCATTGGGTGCTATAGTGCATAATGCTAAGGACGGGATCGTTCTGGTCATGTGCAATTAGTGTTGTACATGTTTTTAGACCATGGAAGTTAAAGTGCTTTTATTGTCAATACTTCTCCTTACCTCATGTAAAGAAAATAAAGTACTGACCTACATTTTTGAGGTGTGATGTATAGCAATCTATTCAGACTTAGTATGTTTTTATCTGAATGCATGTACACAATCTCAGATTATCTTTCCTCAGATGAATTGGGTTAACATCCCTTTTTCTGTGCGAAGTTAAGGATCCATCAATATTACCAAGCTTGTAGCGCTTTCCTTAACTTCAAGAATATGATGTTATGGGAATATGTTTTTTGACATGAAATATTTTAACGGGATATACTGATTTTTATGTAGACGCAGCCAATTTAAGCATGCACACGCATATTAGCATAAGTGTCGTACGTTTCTACTAAAATGAATAAAGAGGACAAGGTTAATTTGCTCCTGGCATAAAATGAATCTGCCAACAAAATACAGAGACTCAACCAGTTGGAGAAAGGGGTAGGACTGACCTTGTTTATGATTGTTGCCAAATGAGGGTACCCTTGTTGTCCTAACTGGATGCTGAGTTGAAACAATCAGCAGGATAGGAGGAATGTTGCATGGCTAGCAGCAAGTGCAAGGACAGGGACTGAGAAAATAAAGTGTTTTATTCTGTGGGGTTTTGACCACTAGTAGGGCTACATAGTAGGGCTGGGCAGTATATCAATATTATATCAACATCAATATGAGTTTCATATCTTCTTAAATTTTGGATATCATAGTATTGTGATATGACAAGTGTTGTCTTTTCCTGGTTTCTAAGGCTGCATTACAGTAGAGGGATGTACTTTTCTGAACTTACCAGACTGTTTTAGCTGTTCTATTATTTGCCTTTACCCACTTAGTCATTATATCCACATTATTGATGATTATTTATCAAAAATCTCATTGTGTAAATATTTCGTGAAAGCACTAATAATCAACCCTACAATATTGCCGCGATATCGACAACGATGTATTTGGTCAGAAATATTGTGATATTTGATTTTCTCCATATCGCCCAGCCCTACTACAGAGCAATGTTTTGATGAGCATGACCCCATCAAGCGGAAACTTCCAGGCCTGAAAAATGAAGCCAATGCAGAAGTGCCTTAATTCTATCTAATTTCCAGCAGGTAGCGACTCCACTGGCTCCAAAAAGAAGTCAGTTTCTATAGAAGTCAATAGAGACAGAGCACATCGTGTCATACTCTGAAAGCCACTCCCACTGGAGGTGAAAACAATCGGCGCCACAATATGCAACTAATGGCTGAAACCCTAACAAAGTGCCTGTAGCCAGCTAAAAAAAAAGTTATGGGTTCTTTACATTGTTGGTAGTGCATATCACCACACAGCAGCTTTTAGGCATTCTTCTGTTTTTTGCTAGCAGACGGCCTCAATCGCTAGTTTGAAGTCTTCTTCAGTAAAGCATGATGTTCATTTTGTTAATCAGTCATGATAGAGACTTAGCAATGCTTATCCATGGCACTGTCTACATTAAAATATCTGTGAACTTGTTTTTGGGTGTTGTACATGTTTTCATCCTAAACTTTGACCCTCTCACTGTGTGTTTTCACTTTATCAAAGTTAATTTTAACATTTTGGTCAATCAAACATGTCTTGTTCAACATCCTGCCTTTATTTGTACTATAATTGCTACTGTTCATCATACCAACTGCTATTTCTCCGTATATCTGTATCAGTGTCTCTGTGTCCCAACCGGCAGCGGCAGATGGCCGCCTACCAGGAGTCAGGGTCTGTCCGAGGTTTCTGCCTGTAAAAAGGAAGTTTTTCCTCGCCACTGTCGCACCAAATGCTTTCTCTTTGGGGGAAATTGTTGGGTTTTTGTAAATTATAGTGTGGTCTAGACCTACTCTATCTATAAGTGTCCGGAGATAACTCCTGTTGTGATTTGACACTATAAATACAATTGAATTGAAATGCTAGCGCTAGCTGGTAACTTAAGAGAAAGTCTGCCGATTTTTCTACCAGCTCTGTGTACTGCCGTATGCAGATGAACGGCGCCAGTAACCGGAGGTCCCCGTTTACAAGCCTGCAAAACTGTGCTTAATGACTCTCATCAGAAGGTTTGAAAATCGGCGACTTTCCATCTTTAGCATTTAGCTTAGCGCAGCGCCATGAAACCATACACAATACTGGCTTAGACACGTCATCCTCCCCAGCTCTGCCCTTTTTTCCAAACATGGTCACTTCTGGCTCCAAAATACCAAGATGGCAACGGCCAAAATGCAAACTTCTGGCTTCAGAACGGCAGTCAACAAACCAATGGGTGACATCGCCGATGCTACATCCATTATCTCTCTCTTTCTCTATGTCTACTGTATGCTCCCTATACTAATTTTTATCATATATTCTACCAGCATGTGCACATGCATGCCATAAGCAGTACATAATGGAAACCAAAGCACAGCTGGATGATACATTGGCATAATATTGATATTGTGACAAACCAGATATTGTCTGGGGATTTGGGTTATTGTAATGTGAAATAGTTCACTTTTTTTTCCCTCTGGTGACTCAATACCAATTAATGGATAGGCATTTCCAAGCTTAATTAACTGTTTCCAAGCTAAGTGAAATAACCAATGAATGTCACTTCCTGTTAAGTTATCATCCACATGGGTGCCTGCTTAGCTCACTTGGTAGAGCGGGTGCCCATATATAGAGGTCTACTCCTTGATGCAGTGACCGCGGGTTCGACTCTGACCTGTGGCCCTTTGCTGGATGTGATTCACCTTCTCTCTCCCCTTTCAAGTCTAAACTGTCCTAAATAAAGGCCTGAAAAAATAGTTACCATCCACATTACTAATGATTTCTGTTGCAGACTTTGTTTAGGTATCAACAGGCATCCTTACACATTGCTGCATTAATGCATTACATGTTGATATTCAGGCACTTGAATTTTTGATATTTGATTCTTTCAATAGTGTGTGTGTGTGTGTGTGTGTGTGTGTGTGCGCGCTTGTACTGCTGTACATGTGCAGTGGTTTTGCCTACTAGGTTTCTTATATCACCACTGTCATCTGTGTGTGCGGGGTTCAGCTTTATAGGTTTTGCGCATGTGCAAGTCAAGATCTAATCAGTTGAGGTTGTTTTTGCCATCAACACTCAGGCTAAAATTAGATTACTGCTTGTTGCCCTGGCTTACATGAGCAGTTATATTAAATGATGCGTTCGCTAACTGAACAACTTCATGACAGTTGCTGAACTTATCTCAAAGTTTTTATCTCCCTACACACTCCGGCAGTTGTACTGTCTAAGCTGCTATTTGCATATGACTGTCATTTGAGCACATACAACTTGAGTGTGGCTGTGAGGAGAGTGTGTGTGATCTGTGTTACAGTGCATCATCTGTCCTTGGATGAAATAGAAATAGATTTGCAGTTCCCAAACTGAATCTTCCAAACATTAGCTTGCAAACATTCCAAGGGTCAGTCTTGTGAAGCTTCTGGTATCATGCAGTGTCCTCTCCCTTCTATGCACTGACTTTGGATGCTTTTGTGTTTCTGTGTCTGAATTGTAGGTTGAATGTGTTTTCCTCCAGCCTAGGCATCATGAGCACCATCTCGCCGACGGACTTTGACAGCTTGGAGATCCAGCAGCAGTATAATGACATCAACAACCGCTGGGACCTAGCAGCAGAAACTGACTGGGATAATGAGAACAGTTCAGCACGCCTCTTCGAGCGCTCACGCATCAAGGCTCTCGCAGGTATGCTACACTTCAGGCCCCACCAACGTAGTTTGCATGGTTTCAATATGCATCTACAGTATGTGTACTGTAGGTGTGTAATGATGATTGACAAACATTGTGTTCTTTTTGAAGCATTATTTATTCTTTTGTCACAATTTGCTAAATTGTAAAACATGACACTGTGTTAGACAAATGTTGATTCAGCTCAGTGGTAATTATTGAAGCTGCAGTTAGTAGTGTTATGTTGATTTGGATTATTTTAAGGGTGTTTCTAATGTTTCAATGGTTCAGGACTCACTAGTTTGTTGGGTGCACCACTGATGAAGAGCACCTTTGTAGCCACAGAAGTAGTTTTATCACGAGTTTTTACCAGAGTCCGTATCAAGTGGTGGTCACAGCCCGTCCTGCAAATTTGACAAGAATAGTATTAGTATTGAGGATTTTACAGTTTTAGTAATACATATAATAGTATGTGTAGCAGTCTCCAACGCAATGTAACGGTAGCTACAAAATGAATTGTCAAACCATTAACTATAACTGATGAACAAATTGCACTGCATGCTCCATTAAATCCTGCTGAGCTGAACAGTATGATGTGAATGTTGTTATGACAATTCAATACATTTAATACTACAATCAAAAGATTTAATGAGCAGGAGCCGTTTAGCTCAAACTTGCTTTGTAGACCTGGTAGTTGGGTCAGGTCAAGAGCGGATCACGATCTCACCACAAGCGAAGCGTAAGCGAGTTAATTTGTAACCGGACCGTGGTCTGGTTGTTTTGGTCCGCATCGGAGGGGGATTACTGTGTTCACATCTGCTCAAACGAACCAGACCAGAAGGGGGGTAAAGCTCCGGGGTCCGATTTAACAACCTTAGGGCTGACTAACTCTCGCAAGCACTCTATAGATGGACAGGTAGAAACTTGCAAGCCCAGCAGCATTAAGGCTTGAAACAACACATAATGCAACAAAATAACATTCTCACTTCCAAATAGAGGTTTACTCCATTCAAACGGAACATCTGTGGTTGTGAACTCCCTAGTTCTTGAGTATAATGCAACACATTCCTTTTTCCAAATATAGTCATTAGAGACAACATTGTCTTATATTAAGGCAGGTATGGTAACGGTTTTTAAAGACTGTACAGGAGTTTGAGAAACGGATGACATTTAGAGACAAAATCACAGACTAATAGTAATTTGCACAAATCTAATAAGGCTCTGTAGACTTAGGAACCAACTTTATTCTTTTCTGTCCCAAAAGACAATTCTCTCTTTATAGGGCAAGACAGAAATACTTCCAAAAGGAGGACAAAGCCAGGCAGCTGTATAGTCAATTCACCTCAGAGCAATAAGCGTGATGGAATGAGGTGTTGAGACTAGACTTTAGGGCTAAGTGTGGGGAAAATCCCCCAACAATATAGCAACATTTAAAGATAAATCAATAATCTAAAATGTTTATAATGTTTTTCTGTTTTCTTAAGTCCAGTCATGTTATGGTAGTTTTCTAAAACAACCATTACATGAATATACAAAAAGTATACAGGGTTTCTAGATGACACTGATGATGTGTTTTTTTTGTGCCGGAGCTCTCTGCATCAGATTTCATGCTATGCCCAGACAGGGGCCTTAATGAATTGAATGAGGAGGCTGCATTTTTTAATATAATGTTGATCAGAACCAAGTGGCAACCTCCGGTGCTAAAAAATGAAGCCAATGCGGAAGTTCCAAAAACTGCAGTTTGAGTGGCCACTTGAGGCTGGCTCCAAAAGCGAGTCAATCCTCATAGACCCCAATGTTAAAATGGGGGTCTATGTTTTTATTACTCACCTGTTTTAATTATATTAAAGTCCGGCATAATTAAGGGCGTGCCGCTTTGAGTGACCGGTGGGCTGCTGTCACAGGAGGCGAGCATAGACTGTGGGCTATCCACGCTCCACCTCTTTGCCTATTTTTGGATAAGCCGACGTCGGGCACTGCCAAGAGGTTGACTGCCCACTTTAAGCTTCATTTTGGCTCATTTTGGCACCTAAGGGTGACGTTACAGAGACTACGTGGACTAGGTGAAAATCCTGATGGCTCTATTAGCTGTTGTAGTACATCCTGTGTGTGTGTGTGTGTGTGTGTGTGCGTTTGTGCGCACGTGTGCATGCTTATTTATCTACCCTACCTTCCTAGTTACACATTTTACAGATAGAATCTATGTTGATAATAGTCAAAACTAGTTGCAGTATCATGGAGAACCCAGCAGAGGGGAGCAACAGGCAGACAAACACACACACACACACACACACACACACACACACACACACACACACACACACACACACACACACACACACACACACACACACACACACACACACACACACACACACAGAGCTGTTCTTATGACCTTTGAGCACCGCTGTAGTCAAAGTAATTCTGAAAGATAAACCTCATTTCACTTACAAATACAACCTGACTCATTTCCTCATGCCAACAGGAAACACACTTTGGGTGTTGCCTGGTTGTGTATGCATTGTACTGTATTTAAAGATGTACTGTATCTTGATGTCATATAATTATGGTAAGCAACAGAGGGCTGTAATTGTGTGGGTGTGTGTGGAATACCTGTGATACCATCTCCGTTTGACATGTATGGGCTTCATGTGCACATTCTTTGACATGCTGTAGCAGGTATTTTCCCCTAGGCATAGCTCCTGCCTACCTTTTACAACGTATCAACAGATGTCAAGACCTTCAATATTCTGTGAGCTGCTGCTTACTTACACTTCTTTCTCTCACAGTCTCTCTCAATTCCACCGTCTCTGCGTTTCTCTCTGTAATATAATTGCCTCATTTCCTGGGGGTTCACACCTTAAACCCTTTCAGTCTGTTGGATACATTTTACTTCTGGTGTGACAGCAGCAGCTGCCACTTGTTTCACAGTAGAGAGATTCCCCTCTGTTAAAATAATTGTAATTTGCATAAATAACCACTTATCTACTGTCGTATACTTTGTGGATAGCAAGGCAAGTGGTGCAAATTTGCCTTTTTTATGCAGCGCCCACTTTCGCACTCAAACAGTTACATGTATTTACTTGTGTAAGCTTCCACAGTAGGACAGAGCGAAGCTTTTGTACTTTAAAAAGAATGGAATTTAAAAAAAAAATTTATCCACATCATTATCATAGACATGGCAAATCAGTTAAATCTGGAAACAACCAATCAAGACATAGACCATGCCTATATATTGTATGTATATATAAAGAACTAAGAAACGCATGAATAATAGACTATCATATCAATTCACTGCCTCACATTTGAGAAATATTGGGACTAAGACTTGAGTGATTGTGGAATTCTCATGAGAAATCAAACATGCTTACTTCAGAGGTATTACCCTTCCGATCAGATATTTACTTCCAGCGTTTGAGTTAGGTCCAGACTTTTGCTGTCCCTCGGGTCCCTGGAAGTGGTTGTGCTGTAGGATGTGTAAAATGTACATGCTCAGCAATAGATCTCTCCTTTCTCCCTCTGGTTGTGCTTACTCCACCGCAGCTTCTATTTTTTCGTCTTTCTCATCTGTATTTATTCACCACACCAGTCATTAATTATCGTTAATTCCTATTTGCTCAATGCAGGAGATTCTCCCACATGACCCTTTGGCAGACTTTCTTACTGTTTGTTTACATATTTCACAATATTCAGAAAATAACTGTTAATCCTAGTATCCAGTGGGTTTATTTCCAAAAGACTGGTTTTATAGGGAGGGAACTGGCCTTACATGTTAAGGCCTTATATGTTAAACACATATGCCAGACACACAAACCTGCCATCACATCTGCCTCTCATGTTAATTGGGATGGTGATGTTTGATATATGCCCAATGGGATCTTAAATGGCCATTACCAGTTTACCAGGTCTCTGCTCTTCATTTCTCACTGCATGTGACCACTGCATAGCCTCTCTTCCTCAGGAAGAAGTGTGTTCTCTTTGGATCTCATTAGTCCAGTCCCCTTCCATAAACACCCAGTCGGAGAAGGCCCGTAGCATTTGGTCCTCTAATGAGACCCATCCAGATGCTCCCCGCTCATCAGGACAAGCTCAGATAAAAAAAACAACCAGGCCTTTTTACCACTGCATCCTGACCAGACCAAAAGCCATCGTCTGATAAGAAAGGTTGTGACCTTAGTCCTCACTGTGTTTACAGTCTTGTGTAATTTTTGCACACTCACAGGCATTTAGTGCAACTTTTAGGGTTGCACTTTTTAGGGTGTTAATTAGCAGCTGCAAGAAAAAGTAAACCTTCCATTCATTAGGTTATTTAACTTTCAAAATATATTTACTTATATTAGGGCTGTCAGCATCAACGCGTTAATCGCAATGCGATTAAGGGTCGAGCATAATGCGTTAATTTTTTTTAATCGTATTAATCGCATGCCGCCATTTATTAATTTATTTTCACTTCACTCGGCTTTGCGTCGTGCCTAACAGGCTACTATTTTGCCGTACTTCCTCGTAACACATCCTGCTGCTGCAGGAATACCAACGCGGATTTCTGTGCCTCATTCTGGTGCCATTGATATGTCTGCACTTCTCTCTGATGCTCTAAAACAGACGTTACAGTCAAAAGAAACATTGCTGCACGTGACACTAGTTAACACAATACTCGACAGCAGCTAATGTTAGCCTATCGCTAGCTAGTAGCTGGATTTAACACGGTTACAATGCTGACAGCTAACGCTAAACGGTGTAAAGTTTGACTGTGTTTTACTGTAGAGGATTCCGACACCGGGATGTAACAACCTGCAGCTGCTGTTGTCGGAAAAACACAGACGGCGCATTCAATGAAACTGGTAATTACAGCCTCGTGGTGCATTCAAAGTTGTTGTTAAATTCCAATGTGTGACTAGATTAAATATATAATAAACAAATACAAATCTAAAAATGAAGTTCATAAAGTCACTTTCTTTGCATTCATTTGATTCCCAATCAAGATACACTGGTAAAAACAGTTCTGAAATGCAAAATAATAGAATTTTAATCGTGATAAAACATGCGATTAATCGCGATTAACTATAGAAATTCAACGATTAATCGCAATTAAAAAAATGTAATCGTTTCACAGCCCTAACTTTATATATATATATATATATATATATATATATACTTAATGCAGCAATGGAAGCAAATAATTTTGTAACTTTCAAATCTCAGCACAATTTAAAATACAAGTCCATTTTCCTTCATTGTTTGCATGCAAACAATCACTTAATTTGACCGTGGAAAAACAATCAACCATATTAAATATTTAACAAGTTGCGCCATACATCATTTTTATATTTGTCCCTAATCTAGTAAGAAATACAATGTGTGAATGCAGTGTAGTTCTATAATTGTTTTAGACGGGTAACGACTCACTTCCACCCACCTGGCCTGTCTAACCATCTGTCTGACAAACAAATGCACAAGTTCATAATTTAAAATCTTGTTCAGACAGGAAAGAGCTTGTTGTGTTGCTGAGACATTCTCAACAACTTCCTTCCTGTCTTAACGCCTTATCATACGGCAGAACCAGTAAACCGAAAAAGGGAGACGAATCTTGTCTTAGAGAATAAAATAAATAAGAACTATGCAGCAAGACAACAGGATAAGAAGGTGATGTACCTTCTTGGCAGGCCACACCCCGTTGCTTCCTGGAATTAAGGTGGAGTTGACTAATCCGCTTCAAGCAACGCTGAGCAGGAACTCTAATGGTTTAGTCCACCTCTACACCTCCTCCCTGCCCTCATCCTTCTACCGTGTTCTTCCTTTGTGCTCCTCCCTCAAACACACCTTATGCAAATGACACAATTTTCAGACGGCACAGCAGGCTTTGTTTACACAGCTATCCGACTGCAGCTGGTTAGCCTGCTCTGCTGTGCTCTGCAGCAGCAAATGCGTGTTCAGAGTTTGGAGGGAAGGAATAGCCAGCTGTGAACCACAAGGGAGTGCTATCAAAAGTTTTTACTTTGCACAGAGGCCACAAGTGTGGTGAAATTCTTCACTTAAAGGAGGTGAAACAAGAGAACATTTTGTTCTTGAGTTTTGTTTGAAATGATTCTTTGAAAAAACCCTTCCACCGTTGCACTGCTGTATTGCAATTGGACAAGGTGGGACATACCGTGGAAGAAGAAAAAAACCAGCGGCAACATTTTTAAGCTAGTGTTGTGCTTTACTGAGGCACAGCATTGAGGGAATCTAAAAGAGGAGGACAAACCAAAGCATTTTGGATATACAAAACTTCTATCTTCTGGAGAACCCTCTAAAGGATTTGATACAATTTAGTGGGAAAGGTTGCCTCCGCTGTGCTATGCAGGAGAACTCCCATTCACTCTGTATCTGAGAGGAATATTTAGGCGAGAGATCCAAAGAAAAAGGCCATGGAGTTGGGCCACAGGGACAGAGAGCCCTGCTTGTCCCCAGCAGCGTTTGTTAATCAGGTGCAATACTCTAACATTCTGGAGGGAAGGTTTAAACAGCTGCAAGGTAAGAGTTATATTGACCTGTTAATATAGTTGAAAGGAAAATTTCATTCTGTTTAGGAACTTGTAATATACCTTTAATCCAATGGTTTGTTTTGGTTAGCTAAGCCAATACATTTGAATTTATTTGATGTCACAGGTTAGAGCCTCAAATTCTTCGGTGTGTGGCTTATGGAAACAGTTGTTAATGTAAAACGTTGACTGTTTTGGAGTGAAAGGTGTTACCCTTTAACACACATCCTGTTGTTTGTTGAAATATTGAGTAGAATTGGACTACTTGGCTAGTGCTATAGTAGTAGTCCTACAGCAGGTGCTCTGGATTGTAAATGAGTCCCTAGCAATAGCTCAGCGTTCTTCTGTCATAAGTGATTAACTATGAGAGGTTGAAAAGACTCCTCAATTTGGTACTATTTTAGCGCTTAATGAGGAGAGAATCTAAGAGAGCCATAGTAGACACACAGTAGACTTCAGCTCAGCTCTAAAGCAGGCAGTCTGGCACCTGATCACTGGGCCACCTGTCCTTTCTCTTATCTTATTACAATGTGCAGCTCTGTCTCTGGCTAAAGCCTGTCAGGTCCTGCAAACAGAAATCACAGAGGCCAGTGGTTGTGACATAGGACTTAGAAAATGATGTGGGAGATAAAGTGCAATCCTCCCTAAACCTCTGTTTCTGAACTAACATCTGTAAATTCTTATGTTAAATGGAAATAATGTTAAACCCTCTTTTTTGCTGTGCGAAGGTTTTTGTTTGATCACCATGTGTTCCTGTTAGAATTATGTATTACCATGTGGCCTGTTCCTGTGAGCTTTAGACGCCCACAAGGTAAAGTATTTGCACTAGCTGAGTACAGGCTATAGTGTATGAAACTAGCATTGAGTCAGTGGTGTGCATGAAGAGCACATTGTTTTGCTAGTTTCCGGTCCCTCCCTGGTTGCTGTTTGGAATGGAGAGCTGTCTTTAGAATTTACTTGATGGGCATGTCTACTTTCGCATGTTTAACATTCTTGTAGTGGACCAACAATATTTCACCTCCAATATTAAGCAATATTTTCATTCCCACTGAGGAAGAGATTGGTCTGCTAAAAGAACGCGCATGTGTCTGTAAAATTAAAACTAAAAATATCTACACCTCAACAGTGACTATCAATGCTCTTGACTAGAGAAAAGACCCACAGAAGAAATAGTATTTTCTATTCTAATGCATATACAAGGTTTACAACACTGTCACATTTAGCTGTGCAACCTCACGCACAAAGAAGCTAAGGGTACAATGTTTTTTCAGCTTGTCAGGCAAGAAAACCTTTAACTCATTGTGTAATTTTGAGGGGTCAGTGATCAGTCACCAGATTTATGCTGACAGGATTTATTCACACTTCCCTACAACAAGAATATTGTGAAACGAGGTTCATTTAAACTGGAACTATATATATATATATATATATATATATATATATATATATATATATATATATATATATATATATATATAAAATATTTTTTGTGTGTAGGGGAATTAAGATGACAGGTGTTTGATACATGTTATGTTCTTTGCTGGTCATCTCTATGCATGATTATGTTCTGGATGGAGTTGCTGTAAATATACTCACGCACACACACTCTGAAACACATTTTGGCAACACCCACTTGTATTTCCAGTTTAACTACCCTTGAGGCTCATTCTTTGTTCAACTCCTGATGATGAAATGGAAGATGCGCAGATACATAGTGTGGTATCCACTTTACACAAATGGAAGCATTCAGAAAATTGTTTTGTATGCATACAAACCATACGTTATTTTTGCATTTATTTGACCTTCTTACATGCGGTTTGTGCAAGGTCAGTGGTCCCCAACTTTTATTTTTGGGCTAAAATTTGATCTCAAACCATACAGTTGATTTCCATGTTAAGATTTTAACATCTTACCGGGGGACTTGTGGAGAAATATTTGAAGAAATAAAACCTATCTTAGTCATTTTTACTACCAGTCAAAAGCACTGAACACATCTAGCATTACCTCACTCAGTGGTGAATGATAAGTAACTAAATAACTATGGCCAAGGTAGACAGGTTTAATGGAACACTGGGCCACATGGTTAAATTGAAGTGAGAGGAAAAATCTTAATCTTTGTGCCATGGAACAATCTTTATTGACAGATGGAGGGGCAGTTGCTGTTTTTTAATAGCTTTTAGTTTTTTCACCCACCCTCACATTATACATTAACCCATAAAATCATTCATGACTAATTAAGAGAATACAGCTTATTTCGAACCTCTGCATTTTCTAGTAGCCCAAATCACACTATGCACATTATATTATGCAATCTTACACGTCATGTGTGTAAAATGCAATAGAAATATTCCTTGTAATAGTTCATATTGCCTAAAACTGTATTACGGTCTGTTACGTTAGACTACAGGATCATTGTTCTGGCTACCTGCACCCTCTTAGTCAACTGCTCTGGACTTTAGTTTGTACTGTCACTCAGCAGGCATTAGCAGTGCAAATAGACAGTGCTTTGACACCGCTAGAAGTTTAAAATACACTTGCAAACACAGAAAAATTGTCCAAACGAAGTCTGCAACTCTGATGGTTTTTGTACTGAATTGACTGATTTCACACTGTAGTGTCTAGTTGTGTACTGTCAATTCTACCTCTACAGTCCTTTTTTCCTCATGTAATTTGGGTCTGACATTTCGGTCTGTAATGTCAAATTGTAACAAAGAAGAGACCAAGGCTAGTTTGTTCTCTTTTAGTGAATGCTTAGCTATCTAGATCAGAAGCATTTTTGTTCTTCTACTTTATTTCATAATCTGAATTGATATTAAAAGGGATCAATGTCAAGTTTCGAGTATAGTGGCGCACTCTGAATTGAATGTTGTAACTTAATATTTCTAACACTCCTAGTGAATGCTCTGACTCTAGTGGCCTCCAGCTGTAACTCAGAGTCACATTACCTTGGTGAGGGTTTACATATGGTAAACCCTCACCAACAGTTTTACCAATATTGACCGTTTCCTGCTTGGAAAGGTAACAAGACAGTGCTGTGTTGGAGGCTTTAGGACAATTATTGTCTTGTTGACATTTCACACCCTTTTTGTGTCCAGATGTTATGGCTGAGAGGTGCCTGTTTCTCTCTCTTTTCTCATGGGATTGGCCTTGGCCGGTCCCCTCCTCCCCTATCTTCCCCATTATCAGCTGCAGCTGCAGATGGCACAGAGGGGCATGACCTGAAGGGCATGTGCAGTGCCTTCACTGCCTTCAGAAAGTGAAAGAGGACAAAACTGTGAGAGGTCTCTATTTTATTCACCCTGTCAGTTTTTGTCATTGTAAGAATACACCTGTTAGAATTAGGCATAACACATTGTCTTTCTATACTTGTGACTGCAAACTGTTAAGTGTAAATATAACTCATACCACAGCCCTACTTTCAAAGTCTTAAAGGAAGGGCAGTTCAGCTTGTCAAGAAATGTCAAAGCATGTGCATCTGTAAGTTCCATTTTGCTCACTTTGTTTTGCACACACATGCTAACACAATTGCCCATGTTCACAGTTTGGCTCATTTATTATTATAAATAATTGGTCTGATGATATGCAGGGATGCTTACTTAAACATCTGTGGGTAACACTGAGTGTAGATTTTCAATTTCCTACGGAATAATAAGTAAAGTAGGAGTGAAATATTTGCTCTATTTTTTATTTATTTTTTCTAGGTTGTTGCAGACTTAGTAATACTGTTTTCATATAACTGGTGACTTTGAATGTATAGTAGATATTGTAACCTTTTATTTGAAACTATACACAAGGATAAACACGAGGGTTGCTCTCTAGAACTCACCGAATGTAGCTTTAAGTACCGTGTACATCATGTATGACTTTTCCCCCTGTTGCTGAAACATTATTTACAAATACCAACTCCTCCTACAACTAATCTAAGATGGTTTGTCCTCATTGTTTGCTTTGTTCATGGCATCCATTTAGCAGTACACACAGCCATAGTTGACTCTTAGCTCAAATCACCCACTGGTGTCAAGACAGAATGGTAACAATGTACCATGAAACTTTTGACTATCTGAGGGTTTTTTCTCACTACTGTATGTGAGAAATACTTCATGAAGACAAATAACAGACTAAAGTTCAGGCTGTAAGGTCATCCTCTAATAAGTGCCTTGGGTCTACTCTGTAATCTCAGACAGCAAAACAGTTCTTAAGCCTTAGTTTTTTGTTTGAGTTACATAGTAAAAGAATGTAAAGCACTTGTGCTGTACATATTAAGTTTATTATTACTAAACATATGTCAAACTTAGCAGACATAAAGTGCCAAACTACAAAGTCCATGAGTGCATACATACTGCAGACATCCGTACATACTCACATAGGTTTTTGTTCTAGCCAAGTAAGAGCAGAGCTGAAAGCGAGAGAAAAGTCAGATTCCCAGTGATGATCACCTCTCTCTGCAACCTTTGGCACCATACCATAATCTTGTCTGTGGGAATGTCCATGAGAAGGTCATTTAAAGAAGATTAAAGCAGACCAATTGATGGAAGCAGTTTGCTCATTCTTTCTGTGGACAGGGTGACCAGATGCACTCATTACACAAGCTCTGTGTGGGTGAGAGGCCGGATGTCAAGAGTTTAAAGTGCCCATATTATGAAAAAAACACTTTTTCTGGGATTTGGGGTGTTCTTTTGTGTCTCTGGTGCTTCCACATGCATACAAAGTTTGAAAAAAATCCATCCATGCTGTTCTGAGTGAGATACGGTTTCTGAATGTGTCCTGCCTTCAGTCTCCGGGTGAGCTGTTCAAAATCGGCACGGCTTGTGACGTCACAAGCCGAAACAAACTGGCTAACCGCAACCATTAGCTCTTAGCGTTAGCATGCTAACGCTAACGCTAGCATGCTACCTCGTTCTCAATAGCAAAGCACTGCTACAACACACACAAGTTCACCATAATCTACGAAAGAACTACTTCCATGTGCGCCCTCATTTAGAAGTCTCCCAGCTAATCCTGCCTTGTAACTGACTGAAGGTGGAGAAACAGCCTCTCTTTTACTGTCTATGGAGCTAGCTAGCTGACATGATCTACATCTGAGCTACTGAGCATGTGCGAGTGCAATCAAAGATAGTACAGAAGAAGAAGAAAAGAGGTCTCACTCTGTAGCTAAAACAGAGACCAGCTGAAAAGAGGATCTGCAGCAGTGAGAGAGAGCTGTGCAGTACAACAAAAATATGGTGTTTTTGGAAAATTAAACCATGTAAACCTATTCTGGTACAACCTTAAAATACAATATGAACCTGAAAATGAGCATAATATGGGCTCTTTAAGAAGTCAAGGGCATTTCAACCCAGCTAGAAACCAGGAATGGCTCGGGAGGAAAGCATGACCTGGGCAGGACATAAACAAGGTGAAATTGTTGGCAGCACTTAAGGATTATTAGTCTGTGCTGAGTCCAAAACTATTGCATTTTCTTAAGCTCTTCCGAAAGCTTCCTATATGTTTGGGAGTCAAGAAATAATCGTACAGTAGTCCAGTGTGTTTGACAGTGAATGGTTAGGTAAATGAAAACTGGACAAAATCTGCTGTATGCATTTGTTATTGTTTGAAGTGCTTACTATGGTAAGCTATTTTCCAAGCAGTTCCAGGAAAGTGGCTGCATGTGCATTTGTAGTTTTTCCTTTATAGATGTGCGTAAGTGTTAGCCCAGCGATTTATTGTTAGTGTTGTGTCGGTCTCCATTTTATCACCAAATATAATCTTAGCCTCTATGAGCCACACAGACAGGATTATGTCTGGCGGCATATTTGCTCAGATTACCTGAAGATAATCATCGTTATCAACTGCCAAAGTTTGTTTGGGGGTTAAATAGGAAAGCGGCAGCAAGCTAAACCCCAGTACCTTCAACAGTAAAGAGGACATTGGGCCCCACTCTACTCCCCCGCCTTGACATTTACTTAAAGCTTACTACCAGAAACAAACATGTTCAAAGGGACTGGACATGCCCAAATATGCTTTTGAAACATTCAATGATGCCTCTAAACACTAGTTCTAATCTGCCATTAGTAAACAATGGCGAAAACATGCCACAGAAAATTCTAATCGCTTGTTTTTCTATATTGCACAAAAACCGGCTCAAGAAAGACCGACAGGTAGAGAGCTCCAGGATAGAAATTCAAATAAGAATATATTTATTTCTAGTCCCAGGATGCTTTTTACAGTGTTTCCGCGGGGTCTTAAAAAATCTAAAATTTCAAAATCTAAATTTTAGGCCTTTAAAAAGTCTTAAATTCGCTGTAACATTTTGTTTAAAATTATTAAACAGGTCTAAATGTTTTCATTGAGCTTTACAACGTTTTTATTTATTTATTCGGTGGTGTTGTAGTTCTTTCTTTCCCTACTCCAATTATAATTCGCTGCATTACGACAACAAATGAGACCAACATGCAACTTATATTGCAGCCAAGTGCAAGGCTGCAATCTCTGCGAGTCTCTTTCAGAACAAATTTCATTCTTTAGCTATGGGGGAGTGCAAGTTTAGCGATATCTCTGGACTCTGATATAGACTTTTTATTTATTTATTAAATTTTTTTAAATGTATGTCGTGATATACTGTAGCTCTTAAATTTAATTTATAATTGTCTTAAAAAGGACTTTAAAAGTCTTAAATTTGACTTGGGGAAACCTACAGAAACCCTGTTTTTAGGCACATACTGTACAATAATTTAGTGGTAGAGTCCAGTTTTAACATTTTAACATTTTTTTTATTGTAGAAGAAGACTGTATACTTGCTAGGGATTTATATAATATTCAGAGCAGCAACCAATGTTTAGGATTCAGCTTAGGTCAGGTTGCATTTTTCGTGTGGGCGAACTATTACTTTAAAATGTTTCAAGGCTGGTGTGGAAAGTCATTATTGTGGAAAGTTTTTGTCAAAAAAAGCTAAGATTAAGACTTAGTTAAATTAAGTAATTACTTGGCTTGCTTTTCGAAGCTCATATTTTCCCACTCGTCTCTCTTGTCCTTTTTATTGTGTAACAGTGTAGGCAGGTTCTGCAGGTATTTTGCATGACGTAAAACATCTGACAACCTACAGGAGGCCTAGTCTTGGTTTCTTTTTTCACCCTCAGCCATCAGGGTACTCTGTTTAAAATAATTAAGCTTTCTGTTGCTGAGCATTCTTACAGGTTAGTAAAAAATAATAAACCATTTAGACGTGGATGTACACAGATCATTACAGTTGACAGTTGACATATCCTCCCATGCACTAACAACACAATCCACAAACGTCATTGTTGGAGAAAACAGCTGCACCAGTTTTGCCCTTATCCACCATAGCCACAACTGATGACAAGTTTGTGTTTGCTTGCTATAATGAGCAAACATGCCAGGCCCTGATGTCTGTGTTTGTCTGTCTTGTGTTCTTGTTCAGTAGCCTTGTTATTAGCAGCTCAGCACCAGCAGGGTTTCTTCTTTAGGACCCCTGTCCACTGCCGCCTCCTCAGTGCTGGGTGCTGTTACAACATGACCAAGCTTTGGGAGGAATGTAGGCTCCTCCTCTGCACCTCACCTGCCACAGTAATCCACCTCTACTGGCTCATTGAACATCTTCATATTGCTTAGTGGTCCTTTTAAAAATGGAATAATCTGTTAGTGTGGTGCATGGGATAGATACGAAGAGAAACAAAGCAGGTTTAGTGAGAGTCTTGGGTTTGAAAGTTAAAATGAGAATAGGATAAAGTTGGTAAGACCCAAAAACTCCAACCAGCACACCCTTTTACAGTATGCAGAGGACCAACCAGGGCTAAACTAAAGCAGGGCTGTTTGACCGATACTCGCCGTTTGAGTGTGATGCCATAGCACTCTCTTGTTTGTATGATATCTTTTGAGTTTAGGTGAACCAAAAAAAAACACACACATGTCCAGGAGACAAGAGGGCTGATAGCTGCGATGGCAGAGAAAAAAACCTGTTTTGGCCACAGCTCCAGCCCTCCAAATATGCCTGTGGGCCATGACTTTAGTTACCTGCTTTGAATTAACATACCAACGTTGTCTTTAAATGTTATATTTCTATAACAAAAACTGGAATTACATATATTTGTGCTGAATCTGGAGATTTGAAAAGGCAATGCATTGTTGAGGGCTTTTTCGTAAAACGTGTTGATTCACGTGTATGGGTTTATCTGGTGAGACATAATCAGTAAATGTTACTCTATGTAAAGTAACATTTCTCAGTTAAAGTAACAGTTCTCATGCTTCTGCAGTTTTGTGTGAGATAGACACAAAAACAAGGTATTATTGTGAGATAGACCAAAGAACAAGGTATTATTTTAAAATTTTGATTTTATCTTGCTACTGTACTCTGCAAGAAAACTCCCAACATAGACAGTCCTGGGTATTCATACTACAAGCAGCAGGTATGTGTGACTTACTAGTCGAGGAAAACCAATGACACACATTTTCACTCTGTATTTTTGCTTTCTCAGTCTGATGCCTTTGCTTTGTTCTCCTACCACTTCCATGTGTTGTTCTGTTGCCCTCCGCTCTGGTGCAAAGCATGGACAGCCAAACCTTAAACTGATGCTTTCTTCTCCTACCACTTCCATGTATCATTCTGCTGCCACTGACTAATGGGTTATATTCCACTATCATTTCTTCTATTGCTGGTCAGTGCTCTTTGGCAGACGTTGCTGTCAGGAGAACAGCAACTGAAGCAAGGAAGGGCACAGTGCTTTGGCAAAAAAACTCTACAGGTTACCTTTTTATACCTGAATTACAGTGAGCTCAAATACGGAGGTCACAGCTGTAGGGGATTGAATATTTTAATGTTAAAAACATTACCTGTGACAGTCTTTTAACTTTTGTTTCAGAAAATTAATAGCAGATTGCTTTCAATTTGCTGTTCAAGCACACCATTACAAGAAGCTATCTGTATTATTTATTTCAAAAGAGGGCCTCTCTAGTAGAGTATAAATAACAGGGAAGCACCTTCAGCTCGCAACAGTTCAAGCGTTACGTTCTGTGGTATTACTCCATCCTAGAAAGCTAGTGTGAAATTTCAAAATCTGTTCTTTTTTTAGCTGGCAGTTGGTAGAGTGGTTATTTGCGCAAAACATGCTGTTTTGGTCACCTCCCATTGCTCACTCTTTTTGGAGTGGCTTAGAATTAATGTATCAAACAAGACGGTGATAACTCAATAATACTTCACGAGCCACTAATGGCTCACTTTTTGTCATACTTCAATCAATTTAAATCACTTTTCAATCACATCTTAATAAAACAAATTAATTCTAAGAACTGTCATTAATTTACTTACCTTTTGATTCAATCTCATGTATCTCTTTTGATTTGACTACATTCAACTTGCTTACTTTCACAATTTCCCACTGTAACATGAACTGCCTACATATTTCGGAGCTTGCCTTTGGGTTCAGAAGTCTCAGCTTTGAATAGTGTTGCATTTGAATGTTACAGTAGTTTGCAGTTGCAAGCCTGACCTACAATACAATGTGTATTTGGTGCATTCTTTGATTAGATTCTTTCCATCAAACCATGCTGTTTTGGCTTACTTAAAATCTTGACCTGGTACCTGACCCCTTAAGGCTACTGTCTGTCACATAAATTACATTTCTACCTTTGTTTTTTCTATGCAACATATGAAGCACATACGATGTAGCTTTTGGGTTCCTGTTGTTACACCAAGTGTATTGTGGAAAGAAGGTGTGGTGTATTGCACCATCAAAGATGATTTTATCATATGGAGCTATGTGCGACGAACACTTTGAGCTTCACTATTTATGGTTTGGTTTGTTAAATGATGACTATGAAAATATGAAGGCTTTGCTGTTTTGCATTGTTTTAAGAGAGCCATCCATCTTCACCACCATTATATTTCATTTCATGCTGCTGAAAGTAGGCTTTGTTTTCTTTTTACTCATTATTACAGTGCTGATCCTCTGATCTATTTTCTGTCTGCTTCAGGTTTTTTTTGTGTGGGCTTGAATTGGGCGCAGTGCATTAAGTACAATGCTAGAATAGTGTTTTCTAAAGGCAGAAAGACCTTGTGTCCTAGAAATGAGGTCACCTTGTTAGGTGGCAGAGCAGGATTAGCTCCTTACTCCCTTGGTCCATATGTCTGAGCTGCTCCCACAGCTTAATTTATTGTGATTCTTTTTAGTCCTGCCCAGATAAAAGAAAACTGCAAATGTCATTGCCTTCATGTGCAATTTTGCATTGTCACTTTACTCTTCTAAACTCGCATCATTCGAGTAATTAGCAATGCACACGTGAACAGAGCCATTGGTAAACTTTGGTATTTGGAGTGAAAACCTCTCACTAAGCTGTCAATACAGTGATCCTAGAGACTTAATGGCATAGCTTATCTGTGAAATGAACTGCTCAAGACAAGGGCTTACGTCCTTATGATTTACTGTCACCTGTCTGCTCTAGGGAGTGATGATCAAAGTTGTTGACTATGTTGGTGTTTGTTTAGAGCAAAATGGAGTCCTTGTAAATATTTATTTCTCTGACAGTAAAGATATTGATGCTAGTGGCATCTCAGTCAGCGGCGTCTATTGTAATCTTGGTGTATTCCAACTACAGCCCCCTCTCTCCCTGTTGTTTCCTTTGCAGATGAGCGTGAAGCAGTACAGAAGAAGACCTTCACCAAATGGGTAAACTCTCACTTAGGCCGAGTGACCTGTCGCATTGGTGACTTGTACACCGACCTGCGCGATGGCCGCATGCTCATCCGCCTTCTGGAAGTGCTCTCAGGAGAACAGCTGGTCAGTATCACACAAAAGAAACCACCGCTCTCTGTCCTTGCCCTGACACAGCCCTCAGCATGACCCTTACCCTGCGCCACAAGTCAGGAGGAAAGAGAAATCATGCGCTCCGTTTCTTCTTTCTTTTAGTGTGATTTACTTCTCCTCCTGCTTCTACTTGTTTTGCTCTTTTTGAAATCCTACCATCCTGTCCCCCTCATATGTTGTGATCACTTTTATTCAATAATTTCAACTTAGGTTTACTGTCTTTTTCTTCTGCTCCCAACAGCCAAAGCCCACTAAGGGCCGCATGCGTATCCACTGCCTGGAAAATGTTGATAAAGCCCTGCAGTTTCTCAAGGAGCAAAAGGTCCATCTAGAAAACATGGGCTCACATGACATTGTGGATGGGAATCACCGTCTTACCCTGGGTCTCATCTGGACCATCATCCTTCGCTTCCAGGTAACGTGTAGAGTAGTTTGTGAAGCTCTGCCCATTCCCTTAGTGCATTTGTCACATTGCTTAACCTCTTTCAAAGAGCGAGTTTAGCTGTGGGACATCAGGGCTCTGCATGTAGCTTAGCCATTCCTCAGGCAAACTCACAAAAATGATAATGCTGCTGCGATGAGATTTACGATTTCTTTATCATGAACTTAATGTCATTACTTGTAAAATTTGAGCCTTTCTTGAAATTTGGTACTATGTAAGAACAGTTAATAGATCAGGCTAATAATATTGCGAGGTCTAATAATCTAGGCATTTTGTGAAGTGTGAAATGTGGGCACAGTCATAACTAAATGAATGCTGCTGACAGATCCAGGACATCAGTGTGGAGACGGCGGACAACAAGGAGAAGAAATCAGCCAAAGATGCCCTACTGCTTTGGTGCCAAATGAAAACTGCTGGGTAAGTGGGAGAGGCATACCTGTAAACTAGCCGTTTTGAATGGGAAAATGTCATCCACGTGAATCGTGTAGATCCGAAGAGTTTTTATTTGGGGGGGGGTCCGAGACCCGGTGCCTTAACGACCGTTATCTACCGGACCGAATAGCAACGCGGATTTCGGTGCCTTATTTAGGTGCTACTTAAATGCCTGCGCTTCTCTCTGATGCTCCGAAAACGGACGTTAGAGGGGACTGAAACATTGCCGCACAGGACGCTAGTTGACACTACACTCGACAGCAGGTAACGTTAGCCTACCGTTAGCTAGCAGCTGGAGTAAACACAGTAAAAAAGCTGACAGCTAAACGGTGTGAAGTGTGTCTGTATTTCACTGGAGAGGATTGTAACACCAGACTGTAGCTGCTGTTGTCTGAAAAACAACACAGACTCAGGACACACAGGATAAATACTCTTAATGTTGAAGATATATTTCATTCATATTATATTTTATTTTATATATAGAGTATTTGTGCTATTAGTGGTTTTACTGACTTGGTTACTGATGAATCATGCTGTGTTGAGTTAATGATTAATGGCTTCTGATCTGGCCTCTGCAGATACCCCAATGTCAACATCCACAACTTCACTACGAGCTGGAGAGATGGTCTCGCGTTCAGTGCCATCGTGCACAAACACAGGTCATTGACTTCTTCCTGTACTACAATAAAACTGGTCCCTGTTGGGCATACTTTTTCGAAGTGTGGATTTCAGATCATTCAGTCATCATGCAAATAAAAAATGTGTCCAGTATCTTTACCCCCTCTTTTATCTTTCTTTGCTTAATGAGGAGCACCTGTCACAGTGCCATCACACTTCTCAGGGGTGTTTTTATCCCCTTTTCTATTTAGGTCTCTTATACTCCTCCCATCCTTCAAACAGTCTCAAGTATGGCTAAAAGGATGAAAATAAAATAGGGTGTAAGATGACCTAGATCACAGAAATAATAACCCACTTATTTTCTATAAAGAGCTATGCTTAATAACTCACTTGCACACCCTGCTGTTCATTACAGTGAATACTTCATTACGGTGATACTTGATACATGAATGCAAACATTGCTTTCATTAGAGTTACTGAACCATGGGATATTGACGTAAACCATGACGCTGACATTTACATGATCAGGGCCATTTTCAAACTAAAGGGACACCAAAGCAGGCAATTATTATATGCAAATAATTTGTTCCCTTTCCATTGTTAAAGTACCTGCAACGTTGAACATTTTATGTGTTTTATAAATTAAGAACAAGCTGGAGTAAAAGGTTTCATGTTCAAGGTTTTCAATTCTAACCTCTGGGCAGGGTCAGTGAACCTCAATGAGAAAATAGCCAGTTTTGTCCTCATTTCCCATATTTTTGGAATGCCAATACATGCTTATTGGTCATTAAAGTTTTAAGATATATAGGCCCCCCAAACAGTTTTTACACCCCTCTAATGCCTAAGTAAGCTCATAATGAAAACATGGTTCAGGCAAAAATAAGCAATAATTGGAAGGAGCAGTTTGCCTAATCTACAGATGAAAGCCTTTTTGCATGCAGATGACTGTACCTAAAAGGTCTGTAAACAAATGTACTGGACTATGCTATTGATTGTAGTGGACTGCAAATGTTTTTCTCTATACCACAAGAAGGAGATTTTATGTCAGCTTGAATGATATTGCCATTGTCTTGCACTCTGCAATCTGTACGTATTAAATCCATATTTGTTCCCTGGCCATTGCAGACCTGACGTGATTGAGTTTGACAACCTGAAGAGGTCCAATGCTCACTACAATCTCCAGAATGCTTTCAATGTGGCTGAGAAGGAACTGGGGCTTACCAAGCTGCTGGACCCAGAAGGTGAGTGGGTAAAGCCTCCACAAAAACATGAAGCATTCCTGTCACAAGTCACGCTGAAGGCCTGACACTGTCAACTGAGGCACTAAACTGGTGCCTGTTGTCTGAAACAGATTGATGGCTGTTGACTATGGAGGATTACTAGAATTAGTTACAGCTTAGACAACATCACATCACATGTCAGCTACACTGACCTCACAAAAAGCATGTACAAAGATAGTAACGGTTTGACACCTATTAAAACTCCTCATTCAGGCTGTTTTAGGAGCCAAACCTAACCGTTTTGTTTGTGCATGATGAAGTTTATGGTCAGTTAATTAAAAAAGGGGGAAGAGTTCAATTGCAAATGGATCATACTGCCTTTTTTTCAGATGTTAATGTTGATCAGCCTGATGAAAAGTCCATCATTACCTATGTGGCGACCTACTACCATTACTTCTCCAAGATGAAAGCCCTGGCAGTGGAGGGCAAACGAATTGGCAAGGTTAGCTGTGTGTGTATTTATATATTTATGTGCAAAAAGTAAAACCTTTTGATTACAGGTGCCTTGATTCACAGATCCCTCTTGGTTGCAGGTACTGGACTATGCTATTGAGGCTGATGAGCTGATAGAGAAGTATGAGACCCTTGCCTCAGAGCTGCTGCAGTGGATTGAGCAGACCATAGGGACGCTCAATGACCGGCAGCTAGCTAACTCACTGAATGCTGTGCAGAACCAGCTCCAGGCTTTCAACTCTTACCGGACTGTGGAGAAACCCCCCAAGTGAGCAACAAAAAGCTGGTTTAATATAACCCAGTGAATGGCACAATGCTTGTTATCCATTACGATTCAAGTGTAAAGCTGTACAGTATGTTAAACAGAGGTGGTGACTGTCTCCACAGATTTACAGAGAAAGGAAACTTGGAAGTTCTTCTCTTTACTATCCAGAGCAAGATGAGGGCAAACAATCAGAAAGTCTACATGCCAAGAGAGGGCAAACTCATCTCAGACATCAATAAGGTTTGGGTTGCTCTAGAAAGGGCTCAAAATGGTTTTCCATCTAGAAACGTAATGTAATGAATTTGTTAAGTAAGCGACTTATTGCATGCCTACAAAAAAATATTCATGTTGACTAAGTTAACTTAATGGAGTTTCACAAAATTGGCTTTAGCATGTATGCGGTATTGGTATCCTAGTTGCAGGATGTTACGAACTTCCTGTGTTTCATGTGGCAGGCATGGGAGCGACTGGAAAAGGCAGAGCATGAACGAGAGCTGGCACTGAGAAATGAGTTGATTCGCCAGGAGAAGCTGGAGATGCTCGCTGCCCGTTTTGACCGCAAAGCAGCTATGCGGGAAACGTGGCTAAGTGAGAACCAGAGGCTAGTGTCTCAGGTAGTAAAATAAAATGTATTTTAATCAACCACAGACACGTGTGTGTGTGTGTGTGGCTACATGTATTCTTATTTCTACATTGAATAGTTTTACTGTGATAAGCTCACTTTCCTCTGTTATTAGGACAACTTTGGAACTGACTTGGGAGCCGTGGAAGCTGCCACCCGTAAACACGAAGCAATTGAGACAGACATTGGGGCATATTGGGAACGTGTGGCTGCTGTGGAGGCTGTTGCCAAAGAGCTGGAAGCAGAGAGGTACCATGATGTGCGGCGTGTTATTGCGCGAAGGGATAATGTGCTTCGACTCTGGGAATACCTGAAAGAGCTTCTGGCTGCACGCAGAGAGCGGCTGAACGCCCATCGTGACCTACAGAGACTGTTTGAGGAGATGCGCTACATCATGGACTGGATGGCAGAGATGAAGGTAGTGACCCACTCAATACAATGCATGCTTACACTATGTTAACAGTGCTCCCATTGTTATAACTTGTTTTGAACTAGTGCTTTGCATTCCTACATTCTGTTGGCTTTGTTTTGACCCGTTTCAAAGTTAGCATTTAAGGTCTTGAGTATAAACGGGTGTTTTAACTTATATATATATATATAATTATTATTTTTATTTTTCATAGATGAAATAACCAAATATTCTACTGGACTGTGTTCTGTTTCAGAGCCGTCTGCAGTCCCAGGACAGTGGCAAACATTTGCATGATGTGTTAGACCTACTGCAGAAACACACTCTGGTAGAGGCTGACATTTCAGCTCAGGCAGAGAGGATCAAGGCAGTGCAGGGAGCCGCACAGCGCTTCACTTCCTATGAACAGGGTAAGTCTTACATATTCTCTGTACAGACCACGCAGCTTTAGTCTCACCTATTTGTGCACAATATCTTAAGTGCCATGTATTCCTGCCTTTTCTAATTGCCAGCCTACAAACCATGTGAGCCAGGACTAGTAAGTGAGAAGGTTGACCTGCTTGGTCAAGCCTATGAGGAGCTTGGTCAGCTTGCTGGGAAACGCAGATTGCGCCTCGAGGACTCGCACCGCCTGTGGCAGTTTCTGTGGGATGTGGGAGAGGAGGCAGCCTGGATCAGGGAGCAGGAGCAGATCCTGGCCAGTGGAGACTGTGGACGTGACCTCACTTCTGCCCTTCACCTGCTTAGCAAACATGAGGCCTTCAGGGATGAGATGGCAGCCCGTTATGGCCCCCTGAGTAACAGCATTGCTGCTGGAGAAGCTTTGGTTCAGGAGGGTCACTTTGGAGCCCCAGAGGTCACTGAGAGGATTGAAGACATCCGTGCACAGTGGACACATCTGGAGGAGGTGGGTGGAGATCATGATTCTTTGTATTTGTATTTGTACAGTATAAAGCTTTTCCAAATATTGTTTTTTGTTTGTCATTTTCTTGTTCTCCATGCTCCCCAGACAACTAAGCTCAGAGAGCAGAGTCTTAAGGAAGCGGTGGCCCTGCACCAGTTTCAAACGGATGCCAATGACATGGAGGCATGGATCATGGAGACACTTAGACAGGTTTCCAGTCAGGAGGTGGGCCACGATGAGTTCTCCACCCAAACACTCGCTCGCAAGCAGAGGGAGATAGAAGAGGAGATCCAGAGTCACCGCCCTGGCATCGACTCACTGCATGAGCAGGTCCAAGCACTGCCACAGGCCTATATACATTTCCCTGAGGTATGTGTGTTTTGTTTTTAATACTTCTTCAGTCATGACGTTATATTTGTAGTACTAAATTATTGTTTATGGCTGACTGTAGGTGGATGGTCGCCTACCTGCTATTGAGCAGCGCTTTGAAGAACTGGAGTCTCTGTCAGCAGCTCGGCGCCAGGCTCTGGAAGGTGCCCTGGCCCTCTACCGCATGTTCAGTGAAGCTGGTGCCTGCCAGCTCTGGGTGGAGGAAAAGGAGCAGTGGTTACATGGCATGGAGATCCCTACCAAACTGGAGGACTTAGAGGTGGTGCAGCAGAGGTCAGTCTTGGCGTTAGAGAAGGGGAGAATGTTAAAACAGAAGATTTGAGTTGTTGATGATGGCTAAATACTTCTAAGAATAATAACTAAGAATCCATTCAAATAATTAGATTTGTAAAATCAAACACATGAGGTAGTGTTGATGAAATACCCCAGATAAATAAAATTGTAAGAAAATTCAACAATCAGTATTTAGTAGCTCTAATCTTGTTCTTAAAAGTATAGAAAATGTCAGTGCATTCTCTCACAAATACTTTAATTATCTACGGAAATATCCAGTCTAAATTACATAAGACTTTTCTGAATGAGTGAACTGATGTTGGTCTATTATTTATGGCTGCAGATTCGAGACACTGGAACCTGAGATGAACAACCTAGGCATTCGTGTCACTGATGTGAACCAGGTCGCCGAGCAGCTGCTGAGCTCCGACAACTGTAGCAAAGCCCAAATCCACCAGACACGAGACCAACTGCACAACAGGTCAGAGCTAACATATGAGCCCTATTAAAGCCCACTACTTTACACAAAAAAAAAATATTTGTACTCAACAGCTTAAAGCTGTTTTAGCATAAATATTACATTTGTTGTGGTCTCTAGATGGAAGGAGTTCGAACAACTGGCTGGCCAAAAGAAAGTAGCTCTAGAGTCGGCCCTTAACATCCAGAACTACCACTTGGAGTGTAATGAGATCCAAACTTGGATGAAGGAAAAGACCAAAGTGATTGAATCCACCCAGAGCCTGGGCAATGACCTGGCTGGAGTGATGGCACTGCAACGCAAACTCACTGGCATGGAGAGGGACCTGGAGGCCATTCAGGTATGGAGAGGTCACATGCAGAGACTTATTGCTAAGGGATGGGAACTGAACAGACTGTGTAAGACAATGTAAAAACCAGGGAATTAATAGCAGGGTTATTTTGGGCTTTATGTTGAGGTATCTTGTCATCATATCTGCATTAAAATAATTTTTCATATCCTTTCAGGGCAAACTGGATGACCTGAGAAACGAGGCTGAAAAGCTGGCCACGGAACATCCACATCAGGCTGAAGAGATCCAAGGACACCTGGCAGGGATTCAAGAGGTGTGGGAGGAGTTGAACGCCACCATGAAGCGGCGTGAGGAGTCATTGGGCGAAGCCAGCAAGCTGCAGGGCTTCCTTAGGGATCTGGATGACTTCCAGTCCTGGCTGTCCCGCACCCAGACAGCCGTGGCCTCTGAGGACATTCCCACCTCTCTGCCAGAGGCTGAGAGTTTGCTAGCCCAACATGAGAGTATCAAGAATGAGGTGGATAACTATAAGGAGGACTATGAGAAGATGCGGGCGGTTGGTGAGGAGGTGACCCAAGGTCAGACCGACGCCCAGCACATGTTCTTGGCCCAAAGGCTCCAGGCACTTGACACTGGCTGGCATGAGTTGCGTCGCATGTGGGAGAACCGCCACAGTCTTTTGGCCCAAGCCTTTGACTACCAGACTTTCTTGAGAGACGCAAAGCAGGCAGAGGCTTTCCTCAACAGTCAGGTTAGGAAAATACACTATAGATAGAGAGCTATGGCCTCATTGAAACAAAAAAACATGCATCAACATACAGCCTTATTGGCACAGTCTACAGTCCAGCAGTTAGTGCCAAAATCAAAGCCAAATACTTGTGTGTACCTGAAATACTGCATGATTTAAGTAAATGATTAAGTCTTTAATCAGGGCATTGGTTAAAGTAACTAGGAGTTGGAAATAGAAATCTGAATCTAATTCAAATTTTTCACCAGACCCAACATTACCCTCATGTTTAAGCTCAGCGTTATATTAATAATCTTTATTATGGTTGTGTGGGTGTTTGTGGTTTGTTTACATTGGTGCCCAGTTATGTGTTTTCACGCACTCTTACATCAGAGCAACTAGGATGAGAAAAGTAAGCTGTACTGTAGGTGGGCCATAGGCCTAGATTTGTATGGTGTAGGTCGCTATACTACAGTATGTGTATTTTGATGTCATAAAATCCAGAGACCTGCTAACATAATTCTGTGGAACAAAAAAATGAAATTAGGGTAAATTAAAATTCATTAACATGTAAGGACTGGAAAACCTAAAAAGTATGGATTTGAAGGTAGCTGCAGCCACATTTATATTTGTAGCTCATTCTAGTTTGAATCATTCAATCTATCACCAGTTTGTACTTGTTTTAAATGTTTTAATCTCAATACATCAATTACAGTAAGCAAACAGGCTGCAAAAATCAAGAAAACTCACATTCCTTTCCTCTCTGTGTAGGAGTATGTGCTGTCCCACACAGAGATGCCCACCAGTCTTCAGGGAGCAGAGGAGGCCATTAAAAAGCATGAGGATTTTCTCACCACCACAGAGGCCAGTGAGGAGAAGATTACTGGTGTGGTTGAGGCTGGACGGCGCCTCATTAATGACTGTAATGCAAACTCTGATAAGATCCAGGAAAAAGTTGATTCCATCCAGGAAAGGTTAGAGCAAGCCCCTATTCATGTTTTTTTTTTATATTTGATGTTTTGAAAAATACAAGTTAATTTAGCTTTCTCCTTTCTCCAGGCATGTTAAGAATAAGGAGGCTGCAAATGAATTGCTGACAAAGCTTAAGGATAACCGTGAACTGCAGCACTTCCTCCAAGATGGACAGGAGGTAAAAACAGTGTTTTTAATAATAATGTAATGAATAAATAAGTAAAGATGCTTAAGGGATACATTTGTGAAAATTACCTAGTATTGTGAATAGAAACGTCTTCTTTAATCATAAGAAACAAACTATAGAATTTGTGTTAATCACTTGTATTTCTTTATATATTAGAATATACTGTATTAAAATAATGCTTCATCCATAACGCTATTCTCTTTTCTGTAGCTCACATTGTGGATCAATGAGAAGATGCTGACAGCACAGGACATGTCTTATGATGAGGCCAGAAATCTTCACAGCAAGTGGCAGAAACATCAGGCCTTCATGGCAGAGCTGGCCTCCAACAAAGACTGGCTAGACAAAATTGATAAGGTGTGGCCATTTTTCAAATGTAATGTTATTAAACAGTACTTGAACATTCATTCATTCTGTCGATGGGATCGTTAATGGCTGATCAATAAGGCTAGATAGCATTTTATCTATATATATTTTTTCTGGGGACAATCTGTTAGGACTGACATTACCAAAGCAAAATTTAAAGTAAATTCAAACTTGTCCTTGTTTCCTGTCTCCAACAGGAGGGTCAGGCACTGGTGGCGGAGAAGCCGGAGCTGAAACCTGTTGTTCAGCAGACCCTGGAGGACCTACAGCGTCAGTGGGAGGAGCTGGAGGGCACCACCCGCACCAAGGCCCAGTGCTTGTTTGATGCTAACCGGGCAGAGCTCTTTACACAGAGCTGCTCTGCTCTCGATGTCTGGCTGAAAAACCTTGAGGGTCAGCTGTATAGCGACGACTTTGGGAAAGATTTAACTAGTGTCAACATCCTGCTCAAAAAGCACCAGGTATCCCACACTGTGCAAGCAAAGCACAATCTATGCCATTGTTGCTGTCAAGAAATACTGTTAATTTTATACAAAACATGTCTGATTTTAAATGTGCTGAAAAAGCAACAGAATGTATTATATAAATCCTGAACTTACTGAGTGCAAGTTGTGAAACTGGCCAAATCTGTTAAGGAGAGATTGCCAAATGTCATATCGTCTTGTCTAACATTGTTGTATTGTCCCTGTATAGATGCTTGAGCACCAGATGGAGGTCAGAGAGAAGGAGGTGCAGTCCCTCCAGTCTCAGGCTCTGGCCCTGTCTCAGGAGGACGCTGGACTCACGGAGGTAGATGGTCAGCAAAGGCGAGTCACTGATAACTTCTCCAATCTTCAGGATCCTCTCGAATTGAGGAGACAGCGACTACTCGCCTCCAAAGAAGCACATCAATTCAACAGAGATCTGGAGGATGAAATTGTGAGTCGGATTACCTGACTGATAGCAGAAATTAGATATAGAAGTTTGGAGTAAGTAAGTGTTTCTATTGCCTCCAGTTTTACCCGATACTCATCTTTTATTCATTCGTCTGATTTTCTCTCAGCTATGGGTGAAAGAGAGGATGCCCCTGGCGGACTCCACAGACCATGGAAAAGACCTGCCCACCGTACAGCTGCTAATCAAGAAGAACCAGGTACAATGATATATTTCTTTTTACATTTTAAAAACAATTACTTTTATAAAATGTTGCAATGCAGGGTAATTAAAAGGAAGATAAAGGTGACTTGGACTCATTGGCATCTCTACATTGTTTAACACCTTCACTGAGTATACACCTAATGCAAGCGTGAGGTGAAGAAAATGCCAACCCACCTTCTCTGTTTCTAAATCAGACATTGCAGAAGGAGATCCAGGGCCACCAGCCACGCATCGATGACATCCATAGACGAGGCAAGACTCAGAGCCAGGTAGATGGTGAGAGACAGTCCGTCCTAGAGGAGCGCCTTGTTGAGCTGCAGGACCTCTGGGACCAGCTGATAGCCGAGACAGACAAGCGCCATGCCCGCCTAATGGAGGCCAATCGCGCCCAGCAGTTCTATACTGATGCAGCGGAGGCGGAGGCGTGGATGGGAGAACAAGAGTTACACATGATGTCAGAGGAAAAAGCCAAGGTTAGACGAGACAAAATAAAAACATAGCAGTAGTGCCCCTCTTTCACAATCTTCTGTCTTGAGAAAAAGTGATCATTTCCCATTTGTCTCCCAGGATGAGCAAAGTGCACTAGTGATGGTCAAGAAGCACCAGACCCTGGAACAGGCACTTGAAGACTATGCCCAAACCATTCACCAACTCGCCAACAGCAGCCGTCTCATGGTCACCAGTGAACACCCAGAGAGGTGAGAGAGCACAAATAGATTTAAATGTTGAAGTGTCAACTGTGACAAGCCTTCTTATGAAGAAAGTTGTACACCCACAACCACTGATCTGTCTTGCTCCCTTTGTCTTTTACACAGCGAGAGAATCACCTTACGGCAAGCTCAAGTTGACAAACTGTATGCAGGGTTGAAAGACCTCGCTGAGGAGCGTCGTGGGCGGCTTCAGGAGAGACTGCGGCTGACCCAGCTGAAGCGGGAGGTGGATGACCTGGAACAGTGGATTGCTGAGAGAGAGGTGGTTGCTGGCTCCCATGAACTAGGACAGGACTATGAACATGTCACAGTGAGTATTTTTTCACCATCACATACTTTGGAGACACTGAAGCTCAGGGAAATATGGCTGAATTAATTATGTTTTCTGCTTTTGCCCTGATTTTTCTTCTTCTAGATGCTGAGAGACAAGTTCCGGGAGTTTGCTCGTGACACCAGCACCATCGGCCAAGAGCGTGTAGATGGTGTTAATGGGCTGGCAGATGACCTGATTGAGTCAGGTCATCCTGAGAACGCCAGTGTGGCTGAGTGGAAGGACGGGTTAAATGAGGCTTGGGCCGATCTGCTGGAGCTGATCGACACACGCACACAAATGTTAGCAGCCTCCTATGAGTTGCACCGCTTCCATCAGGATGCCATGGAGGTGCTTGGACGTGTTAAGGAGAAGAGGGAGGGCCTGCCTTCTGACCTTGGCCGTGATCTGAACACTGTTCAGCATCTACACAGACAGCACAACACTTTTGAAAATGACATCCAGGCCCTTAGTGGACAGGTCAGCTATCTGTTAAATAATAATAATTCCAAGAGAGCCATGTGAATAGGAAACTGACCCCTCTTTGACCTTATAGGTGAACCAGGTGCAAGATGACGCAGCACGGCTGCAGAAGGCTTATGCTGGGGAGAAAGCTGATGACATTAACAGGAGTGAACATGCTGTGACTTCTGCCTGGGAGGGCCTGATTGAGGCCGGTCAGGCCCGCAGGCTCCTCCTGCTGGACACTGTGGAGAAGTTCCGTTTCTTCAACATGGTGCGGGACCTCATGCTCTGGATGGACGGTGTCAACCTGCAGATAGATGCACATGACAGCCCCAGGTGAATGTCATTTTATGCTTAGCTTTCCGATGACTGTATGCTGTACTGAAATGCTGGTATAAACAGTGTTAACACGTTATAAATTTAAATCTCACTCACACAATCTTCTTTCTGTTGTCCCAGGGATGTGTCTTCTGCAGGGCTGGTCATTGCCAATCATCAGGACATCAAGTCAGAGATTGAGACCAGAGCAGACAGCTTTACTGCCTGTATTGAGATGGGAAATACTCTTATCAACAATAATCACTATGCAGCTGATGAGGTATTACATAGTGGATCACTTTTACTGTTGTCTGCAGTTATAGTTAATGCATATTTACAAGAAAGTAAAAAGAGAACACACCTGATGGCTCATTGTGGGTTATTACTTAATGTCAGTCTTTTCATGTGTCCTCCCGTTACTGAATGTTCCTTGATTCACAGATCCGAGAGAAACTGGCTCAACTTCAGGAAAAGAGAGAGAAGATCAACAAAAAGTGGCAAGACAAGATGGACCATTTACAAATTGGTATGCATGCTGAACACGTTTTACACTCTGTATAAGAGCACATGTAATAGTTCCATGGCAAAAGAAATGTGAGGGATACTTTGGTGTGGTAGCAGACAAGATACAAACAGGTATGTTCAGTTTGAAGGTTGACATGGCAGCCATCATTTTTTCCCTGTCAAGACTTGTGAGGTAAACAGCACAATGCTACAAGGTATACACTACATGCTATTCTATAAGGCATGTGAGCTTACACCTACTTGAATGGTGTTGATTGCACTATGGCAAAAGTAGAGCCAGGACTAACATTTTGGTTCGTCTGCATTCATTTTTTTATTTTGTGGCCCTCTTTGCCTGGGCAACGCTGTCTGCACCAACCGGCAATGAAACCTGTGTTTTTTGCTATTAAGCCATTGAGCTTTTGGTCTGAAAGGGCCAAAATGTGTACCTGACTCACTACTAATAGTTTCTGATGCTGTTTATACTGCATTTTTTAAGTTCTCATAATTTCTTGACTCTCTTTTTTTCTCTGTCTTCTGCTTCCCTTATCTCTGCATCTCAGTGCTGGAGGTGTTGCAGTTCGGACGCGATGCTTATGTGGCAGAGTCTTGGTTGGCAGGGCAAGAACCTCTGGTGCGAGCAGCAGAGCTGGGCTCAAATGTGGATGAGGTAGAGAGCCTAATTAAGCGCCATGAGGCCTTTGAGAAACTTGCTGCAGCCTGGGAAGACCGCTTTGTGCTGCTGGAGAAACTCACTACAGTAAGCAGAGAGATAACTAAACATTACAAAGATTCATATAGCAAAGATTGTACGTGTATTTGAGAATGGTTTGGATTTGTTACGAGTGGCCTGGTAGATACAGGATGTCCGCCACTCATCTAGGAATGTAGGCATTGAGTCTCCCTCACTCATTACATTTTTAGTTTAGATAGCACTACTGACTTTATATTTTTCAGCTTGAGGAGCATGAGATGCAGAGGAGGAGAGAGGAAGAAGAGAGAGCACGGCGACCCCCTACACCACCCCCAGCAGAAGTAGCACAATCTGAAGCAGAAAGTCATGCACATGATTCTGCAGCCAGGTAAACCAAAAGAGAGTACTGCAGAGAGTTCTGGTAGAACAGAACGGTGTTGGTGTTTAGAATAAACAGACAGAACAGTTTTTTTATTAAAATGCTTTCCCTCGCTCTCAAACGCAGAACCAGTCTGGACCAGACCACACTCAATCAGTCGGTGTCAGTGAATGGAGTTCACAGCGACAACGACACATCACAGGTGAGTGTTTCGTAGATCTAAATGTTTTGAGTGCTACAGGAGTTTTTCACCTTAGGCCTCTGACATGTAATGTCCTGTCTTTTGTAATGTAATGTCTTTTTTTTTTTTTCTATGTTCCACACCTCATCTACTACATTATGACATGGATTTGTAAGAATCATAATCACTCAATCTGTGTTAAAAAGTTTATGAGAAATGTATTTAATGTTGCCATGAGATGTCCACATCTAATAATGTTACATGACAGAAACATGGCAACAATTTGTTGCAAATCATGAATTTCATGAAAATATACGAGTTGTAAAAGAAACTTGTGAGTATCTCATACATATAATACATGGTGTAACTGCATGTAAATGTGTGTCTGTCTGTTCTACTATCAACAGTGTTATATACATATTCCCTTGTCATATGACAATAATTGCTATTATTCAATTGAAAGAAACATGTTTTATTTGTTTTGCCAGAGTGGCCATTAAGTCTAATTTATGAAATGTTAATTTAAGCAAAATACCTAGAAACAATATATATATGTAGCAATATTTTATAATATGGATAAGAAGCCAAGTTTAGCTGATGGGTATTGTTGATGCCAAATATGTGGGAAGCACTTTTTCTGAAAAGAATCAGTGCCACTCGGGGTTTGCAGAGAAAGGAACTCACCCACCACCTCAGGAACCCTGATTCAAATTCACAGGGCACCTGTGAGGAGGAGGTTGGGCTCTTGGTAGGATACAGTAAACTACTATGCATGTTACACGATCCTAGTGAAAGATCCTCACTGGCAGATGAAAATAAGCACCTTGTGGAAAGCGGAAGTAAACTAATGTTTTGGTTTGCAGCTGACACTACAGAGAAGACTCCGTCAAAGAAAGGGAGCCATTTCTGTAATAATTTGACCTTTTATTGTTTTTAAGGTTAATCCACAAAGTTGTTGACAGATGTTATTTAAGCCAATCATAATGGTGATGTCTCTGAAAAAAAGTTCTCGAAGTGTATCCCAGTTTTTAACTTTCAAGTTTCTGCCACAGACAGACTTCTTAACAATTTCTTATTGCGTTTTTATCAGCAGTTATTGTCGCTATCGTTGTCAGTGGGAAAGAAATCAGAGCCTAAACGTGTGTGTAAGCCAAAGCAGCCGGAGTGTGTGAGTACCAAGCCGTGGTCAGCTGTATAGCTTCCCCTCGCCCCCGTCACAGCCTCTGCTCAGCTCCTGGTCAACTGCAGTGCCTTTTTTCTTCTGTTGAGAAGCCATCGCTCTCTGTCACAGATGCAAACCATTGCTTTATTTATTCATGTTTCATTAATGAGTCCCATTGCTGTTTTAAAGGCATGATGCTGATTCATGAACAAATTGTCTCATGGATCAGTCTGCTGTTGTAAATGTGCTCATATTGACCAGGACAGGAGTGACTGTACATGTGAAATCCAGAGTTGTAAATGTGGTGATATTTGTAGTCGTTCAAAGTTGATTTATATGTAGCTTGTTAGTCTTTTCCTATATGTGTACACTCCTTGTGATGAGTGGAAGTCATTTAAAATCTCTTTGTAGAAAAAGATCTACAATGATGAACAGAAACATCTCCTTAGCTGATAATATCTTCTACTACTGTCACAATTGAGTACATGAAAAGGCATCCTATTGTCTGTGGGTTTTGGATTAAAGATTCATATGGTAAATAAAAGCCAGAATACTTTATGAGAGAGATGTGGAGGATTTTAGGCTTTAGAGAGTTGCGCTGTAATTGAGATTATGTTCATGTATGTTTTTGTCTGTGTTTGTGTGTTGCAGTTAAGAGTTATTTATTAATTTGAAGTTGATCAATAAATTACTGGGACTTGACTGAAGAGGCAAAGATTATCTTAAGAACAGTAATATTTGCATTACAAATTTGTATCTCCCTCTGTTTCAAACTAATATCAGGTTCCTTCAGTACATTTTTAATGTTTAACATTTTAACTATCCATGTTCAGGTTAGCATGCATGCATGTGTGGTTATTTTAATTGTATGTCTTACCCACACAAGTGACTGTAATTGTCCTTTTATAATATCAGTGTACTGTGATTATGTGGAACCACACTATGCTGTTACCTCAGGTAATCATACAGTGCCGTAAAAGCAAGCATCATCATGGCTTTTCATGTATGGCTGCTCACTGCTTCCATCCAGTCATGTGTTTTTCTACCTCCTCACAACCATTCATGTTCTGGTTTGAACCACAGGGCTCAGAGACTGAGTCTGTGAACGGACCAGGTAGAGACAGCGGGCTGGCATCCTCTCGCCTAGATCCTTCTGCCACGTTACCGAGCAGGGGTGGAGCGGAGTCTGAGCCAGATACCATGGAGGGGATGCTCTGTCGAAAACAGGAGATGGAGTCCCACAGCAAAAAGTCAGCTAGCAGGTGAGTGTTGTTATTGGGGGAGTTGGTCAAGGGCATTAAAATAGACTTCAGAGAGGCTAGACAATGAAGTATTGATTTCAGTTAAACAATATTGAAAAAGTTCATTTCGGAAACCTAAATTGGTGGTGTCTTAATCTGCCATAACGTGTTTTAACTGCCTGCCTGTCAGATATGCTGTATAACTCTGTACCTTCAAGCTCATGTACTTAATTGTATCTGATTTTGTTTAATCTGTAATATCTTTTAAAAATTGTGTTTTGCAGTGTCACTACCTTTCTAAGACAGTCAAAGGCATATTGTACCAAATATCCTAATCCCATTTCTTTGCTCCCCGTAGGTCCTGGCAGAACGTGTACTGTGTCCTAAGAAAAGGAAGTCTCGGTTTCTATAAAGACGGCAAGAGCGCTAGCAACGGCATTCCATACCACGGAGAGGTACCCATCAGCCTCGGCGAGGCTGTGTGTGAGGTTGCGAACGACTATAAGAAGAGGAAATTTGTATTCAAGCTCAGGTGAGAATAGATTTGGCAACTAAAAACCTCAGAACACGGATTCTTGATACAGTTTTCACCCTGTTAGATTTTAGAAATAAAATGAGAGGCTGTGACGAAATGCCAATAGGATTGCGAAATAAGGAGATTTATTGGACTTTATAGTTTATATCTGACTAATGGTTCACCTCTTCAACACTCTGTCTGCAGGCTAGGGGATGGAAAAGAGTATCTGTTCCAAGCAAAGGATGAGGTGAGATGTATAGAACAGAATTGATCTACTAAAATGAATAATGAAATACAAATTGTGTTTGTGTGCTGTGACTCTTCTTGATGATGGTAAAGTATAATAACTGTTTTTGGCTTTTGTTTAAAGGCGGAGATGAGCTCCTGGATCCGTTCCATCATCAGCTCCATTCCAACAGGATCAGGGGACTCGCCCGTAGGTCCAAGGGCCCTCAGCCGTGCCATGACGATGCCTCCCATCTCCCCCAGCTCAGGTGATGCTGGAGGTGTAACAATGCGCAACAAAGACGGGAAAGAGAAGGATCGTGAGAAGAGGTTTAGCTTCTTTGGCAAGAAAAAATAGAACACTTGTAAAATTGATGAAAACTACTATTTGTCAAAATGTCAACAACCTGAAGCAGGCTGAAAGCAAAGTACAAACAGGTCACACAAACACACTGCTCTCAGTTCAGGCCCCAAGGAATTTGTGGACAGCTACTATATGTGGCTAACGGAGAACTTTTTTTCTTTTTTATCTGATTCTCTCCCTCGCCAGTTTTATCTGTCATTTCCTTTTCACCCAATCCATATTTCACATTTAGCTGCACCCAACAATGAAATCCCTCATCCAATTCCAGCCAACTGGCTGAGCTTATTAATCAGTAACAGGTGTGATTGGCATTAGCAGGGATTCAGACCCAGTTCAGTTCCAATCCACCAAAACAGCCATCCCTCAGCATGAATATGTTCTCTTCAGTAAGTCTTGACTAGCTGAGCCGTGTTGATGCCGTGCCACTAATAAAACAATGGCTGGTGGCTTTCCACCGTTGTGCACATTGTTTTTATTACCCCACTTTAAAGCGCTCTCTCTTTGGGAAGGATCACATCAGTCTCTTTTTCTGTTCTTGGTATTGATGTTATTAACCTGACCGATATTATTGCTGTTATTATTATTTATCTTTTGCTATCACTGGTTTGAGAAAACAAACTAATTAATTTGCCAGTAGATGATCTTGATTCATGTTGTGGAGAGAAACACATTTGGTTAAACTAGTGGAGAATGTTGGGCTTGCCCTTGTATGTATTATTTTGTTTTTTTTAGGAATGACAGTTGATGAGGTGTTTTGAGAAAAAAATAAAGCTCATTCAATTTTAGCAGTGTGCAGTAAGTGATCACAAGTTTCATAGGAAAAATGATATAAATATATTTAATAAGTGGTTTTATTTTGTCTCTAATTTTGCCTGTATTGATTATTATTTTTGAGTGATCTTTTCTGCTTGATTTTTGACTTTTTTTCTGTACAAAGCAGAGAAGATTAGTTTTCTAGTGTGTGTGTGTGTGTGTGTGTGTGTGTGTGTGTGTGTGTGTGTGTGTGTGTGTCTGAGTTGTGGTGCTGTGGATTTTGCACGTTTGTTAAAACGTGGCCAAATGAATGCTGCTTTTTGACCCGCAGACAAAAAACAGACACAAAATAATATTACTGGAATGATTTCATAAAATTAGCTTTCTTTGCTTCTGGTTTTTACTATATGTTAGCTTACATTACCATTATTTCTGTTTTAGTCTTCTAATATCTATTTCCGTTCTCTCTTTCTCTCTCTATCTACTGGTATGAAGGTATGGGGGCAGTTTGTAGATAAAAAGCTGAAGCACATTTTCTGTGGCAGACCGCAGGGATGCGAGCAGGACAGATGGACAGCTGACAGGTCTTATTAGGTGAAGTGAGGGGTGTGGAAGTGATATTGGATAGGCTGTGAAGAATGCGCTTTATGTGCTACCTGACCGAAAGAGGTGTACTGAGCCTTACTGTACTTGAACCCAACCTACAGATACACTGAATCCCTTTTTACAAATCCACCCTCCATTCGAACAGTCTTAAAGGAAGCTTTCGTAGTACAAAGATAAGAATGTTTAAAATGTGCCCTGTGACAATGATCTAATGTATGTCAGGATATTATATATGCTGGTACAATATGAATTACAGTTACCATGGGACACTCTGCTCACTAGCAGTAGAGAGGGAAAAATCCTAAATTGTCTCAAGCTTTGTGCTCTTGCATATGTGGCATGAATTCATGTAGGTTTATACTTGTATGTGTGTCATCATTGCCATCTATTCTCCTGTGTTGATGTACTCTGGAAAAACATGAGATCACTTCATTATCAGGGTTGAAGAGCAACTCATTTATATGTAATTGGCATTTGCAGTAATCCAAAACAAGAATGGCAATCAAATATAGTTAATGTAAAAAGTGTTATTGGTTTCCTCAAATATGGTACATGTTTGAAATAAGGGCATTTACAGTAATTGTGAGACTGTAGGCAGTAGTGCAATTGTATTCAAATGGTTTGTTAACTGTTATTATAATCAGTCCAAGTTTTAATTTGCCTTTTCTAACTGCCAAAATGCAACAGGAAGTTATTGGATAACAAATTTGAATTTAAGGGTTTCATGGATTATTTTAAGTAGGTTGCAAGTAATCAAATATTTGTAATGTATTACACCTTGAAAGCAACTCTTTGAAGCTGGTAATTGCCTGGATGTGTATACCATGCCTTGGAGGGCTGATTAGTCCACAGGAATGTCACACCAAACTATTGTGATATAAACAGCTGGAAGTAAACTGGCTGCAGTTTAAACAGGTTGGCCTTATTTTCCAGTCCCAAATGAATGTGGAACCAGTGATCTATCGCTCAAATCAAATACCCTCCAAGCCAGAGAAAAGAAATATTTAAACATCCACTTTTAGACATTGAACAGTTGACAGTACCTGGTCCAAACTTTATCAAACTGACTGCCTTGTCTCTGTCAGTGGGATTTTGTATCGTGTGTGTGTGTGTGTGTGTGTGTGTGTGTGTGTGATGCAGCTCCTAGTTTAAGTAGTTTTAAACTAAGCTACGATCTGGGAACCAAGTCAATAACGTCATTGCATACGTAAGTGAGCCAACGCAGTTAGCGTACATTGTGCACAATTTCGAATGGAGGAGTCATTCTTCCCCAGCGGATGAGCTGTTTTTAGTGACTATTGCTACTTTTTCCTCTGCTCTGGACATCAGACACAGCATCCAGTTGATGTTAGGGACTTCAAGTTTAAAGGTTACAGTGTATTTTCTCAGCAATCAGCTCATTTGAATGTGAATGACTCAAATTAGTTTGGCCAAATTGGTCATGTGAAGCAAAAATATTTCTCCTACTTGACATAGTGAACACAAGCTCGCTCTTTCACACACGCTCACACATTAATGCTGTACTGTATATTTAATGCAGAATGACCCTGGCAATCCAGTTTTGTGGAAATGTCCTCAGCTGGCTGTGATTCGATGTTGCATAATATGGCATCTCTGAAATATAGCATAGTGCTACTGGTGAGCTTTGACCAGAACATGGGAAGTAATGTATTGATGATGTCAAAGAGATGGGTTTTTGGTTATGAGAGTACTTGTAACAATGGAGTACTTAATGAAGAAAAACAACAACTTGTACTTGTTACGTATTAGATATGGTTGAAAACAGACTGGTGGCAATTCAAGCTTCCTTAGAAGAAGAAGAAGGCAGCATATTTGCTGTCTAGTGGGAGTTTGTATTTTTTTCATCCAGTGGTCTGTCTTGCAGCATTTGATAAGCCTGTCCTCCTACCTTCATTTATCGTTACTTTTGACGAATGTCTGTTCCTTCCTCTGTAATTCAGAGTTGTTAATACCACTACTATTATTAATTGCTATTATTATCATTATTGCTACTGTTGTTACTATTACTACTGCTGTTACTAATGCAACTTATTGCAAAAGTTATAACTGCTGTCCATTTTCAGGTACGTGTCTGTAATACCAGACCCTTCCACACGATGTCAGTGTGCTGTGGAGCATTTTCATTACAAATCGAAAATAATGTTTGTTGACTTGTGTATCTACATCTAATATTAGGAATAATAAAACATGGTTTAATCAAAATCATGATATTGTTTGGGGGTTTTTTATGATAAAAAAAAATAAAAATTACCCATTGCTCCAGCTTTTATTTTATTACTGTAGGTGCACAAGAGAATAAATTGGATATCTAAATTATTGTCGGTTAACAAATTACTTAAACGGTTTAATTATGTATCTCGATATACATCAATTAAATGTAGTCAAAAACATTAGCTATTGGGATTTCACAGTAAAGAGTATTGTTTTTTCTTCTTACAGAAATCCTTGTCTGTGGTGCCTATATGGTCGACTCATTTTGGGGTGGCATGCCATACTGAAATTACGCTGAGGCACTGCAGCAATTTAGTATTGGGCTTCCATAAAGTTGGGGGACTTGTGAGAGCTAGATTAAAATAATAACGGTCAGAGAGATCCAGATTTTTAGTCCCTTGTGTGGGTCAAGAGCCAAAAATGATGGATCGCACATTTCCCATAATGCAACTCAATAGCATCTTTCATTGGACTCTTGCCACTTATTTCAAACCCCACATCCTCAGTTTGTTAGGCAGGCTTTCTGTTCTCAAATTTTTTTGAGGTTATTTTTTTCATACATTGGAAGCTTTCCAAAGTATGAGTCACAGAAGACTAAAAACCGGTGGAGTTCCCCTTCAAAAATGCAAGCAAGTCAAGACCAAATAAGCAAAATTAGGATCATCAGGTAGTTGTTTTTAGACCAAACAGAATAATAAACAAAGGTTTAAACTTCCAAAAATAATTTATATAAAACTATAGTTGTTCCACATAAAAAACAATGACATCATGTAGCATCATGAAAATGTACCATTCTGCATGCTATTTAGATTAAGTAACTGTACTCTACTACTCCTATGGCATTACTCATTAAAACAATAAAGCAGTTCATTGAGCACACTATACAGAAAGATGACAAGTTAAAGAAAACACTTCATTCCCATACATACATCTGTTGGTGCAAGTAAATTAATAAAACAATTTATGTCAGCTACAGTACGAGAGAGCAGATTGGATTTTATTTGAAAATAAAATTATTCAGTTCTGTGTTCACATTTTTAGTCTACATGTGAAATATAGTTCTTGCTGTCTGGGTGTAGGCGATGTGGATAGCTGCTGCATTGCTGTCATTAAGAATGAATTACTGATGCAAATGAGGTCAAGGATGATTGAATAAAGACTAAGAGTGTAGGTTTATGATGAATTAGTTAATCTGCACTTGTGCAGTTTAAATGATTGGTTTCCTTGGACTTGAATTCATAAGCCAAGTGATGACGAGACGAGAAAATTCAACAAATTAAAAGTATTTTGGTGTGAATAACAAAGCATTGAATTTGTGAATCTTGAATGTGATGTCACAACTGGTAAATCCAATTGTTCAAATTCACAGTGAAACCTTTCAGAAAAACCATGACTAGGAATTTGGTGGCATTTGAAAACAACATAGACAAATGAACACAAAGTTTCTATAATGTGCAGCCTTTTCATGTTCAGATTGATTATAATCTGTAGATGTAATTTGGTAACAGTTTGAGTTTTATTAAAAACATTAACAACTACTCTGTTTTATTCAAGTGTCCCAGTTAACTGACTGTAAACCAGAATGCAGGACCCTGAAACTGAAACAGCCATCACTTATTTTATTATTTACACCTGTGATTTTCACACTGTGACATGTTAAAATGTCTCTCATGAAAAATGTCCATGGTTTAGGTTGTCCTGCCCTAACAGGAGCAACAAAACAAACAAAGGGTGAGGGAGATGACAATAATGTACCCGCATAGTCTGGAGAAGAGGTCTAATCAGTCAGCATAAGTGAAAAGAAAAGAAGTGGTGTTTAGGGTCTACTTTTTTTTCTTTTCTTTTTGGTTGTTGTGGTAAAGCATTTTGTGTATTAAAGGTGTTATATGTAGCCTACTTGGTGACCGTGCCTTTGAAGTGGTAGCTCAGACACTGTGAAACGTCCTTCCTAATGTCATACGTTCTGTGGTCTCTGTTGACATTTTTAAAAAGCAGCCGAAAACTTATCTATTTAAACTGGCCTTTTCGTCTCATGCTTGTCGTTTTGTGTGTTTTTATTTTTATTTTATTGCTTGTTCTTTTTACTGTGTTTTTTGTCTTATTTTTTTTAACAATTTTACTCGTGGAGCACTGTGATGTTTTCTGTAAAAGGTGCTATATTAAATAAATGTATTATTATTATAGAACTAAAGTGTACTTTTATTAAGAGTATAACGTTATGGGATAATTTATCCTCCATGTATATGAGCTGCTGACAATAACATTTAATGGGAATAAATCAAATGTGCAGTTTTGCATTTGTATAATATAATATAATATCCTACAATACCACAACGCCACCACTAGGGGCCTCTGTGTGTCACGTCCCTGCCATCTGCCTACAAGTCCGGACGGAGGGAACACATTACCCATGCCACTTTCCCCGTGTATCAAAGCAAGATGGCAGCTGTTGTTGAGAATGTTGTCAAACTGTAAGTGCTGGACTTTTCTACACACCTTACACTTGGCTCGTTGACAAACGCCGCGGTCATATCAGAACGTCTGTATGTTCATACAGTCACTGACCGTGTCGCTAGCTAGCTTAGCAACATTTCTACTGACTTGAGGTTAGCCAGCGCTGGCGGACCGTCGTGTATGTTCATATCCTGGAATGGAAGTGGAACGTTAAGTTAGCAGACGCAGATGAGGAGTCTGTGTAATAGAACATGCGTCAATTTGATCATGAATGTAGCTATGTATAGAGATAGTATGGTTACTTGTTGTGTCTTTTTAGCCAAACCGCTACGGCGGTGCTAATGTCAGTGAAGTACAGCAGCTAACGTTAGGTGGCTCTCACGCTAACAAGCTGTGGCCAACGTTGTTAGCGCAGGCTGAGGTGCTGCTGTGGCGGCTTGACAACTAGCTACTTTAGAAGGAATAAAGCCTTGAAGATCAATAATTTCATCTTGAGGACAAAGGGTTTATTGATACACATTTATATTTCGCGCATAGTAAGTCTTTGGAGATGTAGCTACGTTCAAGTGTTCAGTGATCCGTCCCGCACCCAGTTGTACTTAAACGTACTTCCATTTCCGTTAACTTTGCGTAGGTGCACAGGTGGTTGATTTTAGACGATTTACGGTAATTACAAGCTTTTGGCTAAGTCCTTGGTAACCATGGCAACGCATGAAAACATGAAACTTACCTGACATCTAATAAGTTTCTTCTGAACTTTGCTTTGAGACTTTACTTTATGAACTCCAATGGTTATTTATATGGCTTTGTGCCAACTCATTAGCTAATTCAATTCTACTGATAGTCCTGATAAGTAGCTCTTGCAGCTAGGTTACGACAAGTAGTACACTAAAAATAATGTAGAAAATATTCATGGTGCCGAAATGAGAAATATTCACATACATGTAAAACATTTTTTTAATTATTATTATAATAGTTTTATTATTAGAAACGGTCACTGTTTGGAGCTATTTTCCATGTAAAATGCCTCCGGTTTCCAGTTTAGTGTTGATCAACTTGCAGATAGGCAACAGATTTACAACATTATGCTGAAATTTTACATCTTTACAATAAATGAAATGATGAGATCTGGCATTGAAGTTTGACATGAGCCTGTTTGTCTCACTTGGAAGAGAAGCAGCCCTTGGCTTTCCTAAAAGGGAATAAGCTCACAGCACTATGTGAGTATATTTATGTTGAAAACACAGAACACTTGAGACTGTGCTGACTACTGAGCTCTGTTGTTGATGTACCAACCAAAGAGCACCTGCTGTTGCACTCTCACTAATGATTTAGTCACAAGTACAAAGATTGTCTAGTGAGTGAGCAGCACAACAGAGAATGACAACTGACACAGAGGGTTAAAAGTTTGAAGTAAGACTGCACTGGTTTTCGAAATACCCACACCTGCTGGTTTTTGTTTTTTAACCATAAGTTATGGTTAAAACACAAAAAATGGTCATGATAACAGACCAAATAACAAGCACCAGGCTCTGGTTTGTGTGGTCAGGTTGGGAGAGCAGTACTACAGAGATGCCATGGAACAATGTCACAACTACAATGCCAGGCTCTGTGCTGAGAGGAGCATCCGGATGCCATTCCTTGACTCTCAGACCGGTGTGGCTCAAAGCAACTGCTACATTTGGATGGAAAAGAGACACAGGGGACCAGGTGAGACCCACAACATGTAGTGTGCCACAAAATGCACTGCACGCCTCCCTACAGGATTTTAATTTTAGTTTATTCAATTGGATTCTGTTATAATATCATGGGTGAAGGACTTGTTCAGGAACATCTGTTTTACATTTGAAAACTATCAGATTTTAAAGTGCTTTTCAGGGATTTACTCAATGGATGAAAGGGCAATGATTGGTACAAAATTGCAAAAGATGGTGTTTTAGCTTGACTTTAGATGAAAATGGCTTGTTAGCATCTTTTTGTCACCATCCTCTCTGTCTTTCATGTTTTTTTGTTGAACTCTTTGAAGTAGCTAAAAACAGTAGGAAGAAAAATTGCCTTGTTTTTCAATAAACCAAGTGTAATGTAATCAAGCTTGCAGCTAAATGTGCCCTCTTGGTTTTAAATGGGAATGCTAATTATGCTAACAAGCTTTGTCAGTTTTTCAAAAAAGCTGCCAAGTTCTGCATTAAAATAAGTTCAGTGTTATTCTAGATGGCTCTTTTCTGATGTCCCATAGGCATGGCTCCAGGGCAGCTCTACACCTACCCATCCAGGAGGTGGAGGAAGAAACGGCTATCTCATCCTCAGGAGGACCCCCGGCTTATCATCCCTCCTGTCAAGTCAGGTACCACATCGTTCAGTTTAGCTCATCCTTGGGGGGGAAAAAAAGCAATAAAAGGCTATGCTTTCTAGACGTTAAAGAAAAACGGCACTCTGCTGTAACGAAAAAAAAAATGAACATATGTTTTATTGTCTTTTGTGATTTATTAAAGAGAGCTTTTGCCTTTTTTAATCAAATTCAATTTGACTTAATACAATTTTATTTAGGGCAATTGTATGCATCAGGATGTGCCTCAGTCAGAAATGAGAAGCACCACTATATTTTCTTTCTGTCCGGTAAAACATACTTCTAAGTGTTTTGCTTTGTGCTCATGTCTTTACTCACTTGTGTTTTATTCATAGAGGTAGATGTAGGACTAAAGAAGGATGCTCTGTTGTCAGCGGATGGCAGCAGCCTGGAGGCCCTGCTGAAGGGGGAGTGCGTGGAAAAACGGACGACCACAGAGCTCCGAGGCTCTGAGGAGGATTCAAACCAGAGTGACTACACCGGAGGCCTGAACGCTGCTGCTCGGATTAGAAAGGTTCTTGTTTTTAACATTAGGCATATAAGATATGTTTGGAGTCAAGAAAATGATTTTACTTTTCTCATTTTCTTATTGCCTTAACGTAGAGAGTCCTTGAGCCAGATGACTTCCTGGATGACCTGGATGATGAAGACTATGAGGAAGACACGCCTAAAAGAAGAGGCAAGGGAAAGGGGAAGGTAAAAAAATAAATAAAAAACTGCCATGTGTGCATGAACACACTTTCTTAAAAGTTCGTCTCAGCTCTTTGTGTGTGCCACAGCCTGTAAGTCAACTGTAATAATGTGTGTCCTCAGGGCCGAGGAGCAGGCAGTAATAGGAAGAAGCTGGATACAGCAGCCCTGGATGACCGAGACAAGCCGTACGCCTGTGACAGTGAGTCCTGATGGGGGAGAGTAGAGCATGTGAACTCTGGGCAAAGTGGAGGCTCACTGCAAATGTTAATAACTGTAATGCTTGTAATCTTATCAAGCAAGACTTTGCTCATTCTTTATTGTATTCATTTTCATCCTCTTCCCTTTATCTCCATGTTCTCCTCCGTGTTCTTTCTGCTCTTTGTTTCATCTTGTATTTATAAAGCCAGGCCAGGCTCAGCTGAATTTCTTTTTGTTTGTCATTATAATATCATACATTTCTTTAACTTACATTTCAAATATTTTTTCACAGGCAGAGGGGGGCATGTTTCTTCCACTTCTTTGATGTTGTCAGACTATGTATCTGTACTGCTTGATGTGTTTTTTTTTCCTTTTTTGTGAAGCATTTTCACTTTCAGCTGCAGTTCTCAGCAGCGACTGACTGACTGATCCTCCATCGTTCTATGAGCCTATTCCTCTGAGTCTCTGTCTGTGCTCTCTCTTCTTCTCTTCTCTCTTTCAGACACTATCAAACAAAAGCATATTTCAAAACCTTCTGAAAGAGGTATATTTTCTCTCATTCCTTTTTACTCCTGTCTGCCTTGTCTTTACTGTCTGTTTTTATTTTCTGTCCATGTTACCAAGTAGATTTGCTCTCTGTGTAGTTCAGTTCATAGGGTTAATGTTTTGTTCTAGCACAATTAACTTAAATGTGATTAACTAGATTTAGAAAAGGTCACGACTGTGTTATTTTATGCCCCAGTTAAACTGTAGGTTGTAATCGGCCAAAAAATATGAGCCATCTCATCTTACAAAAGATAAGCCGTGGCCCATGGAAGTCATTTTTTCACCTTAATCTGGCCCTGAACATCCCACAGATTTAGATAAGCTAGAAACTGGATCCTGCTGCTGTTTTTTTTCTTTCCCTTTTGTCTCGCATCTTGGTGTGTGCAATTTGACTGCATTACAGTTTTTTTTTCCTGTGCTTTTTTCCCCCCCTCTTCACCACCTTTGCACCCTGTAAAGTTTCATTTCACGTACCATGTTTTAAAGTGAACTGCTGCTTTTGTTTTCAGTCAGTTGGATGCCTGTTTGATTTTGGGGAGTGTTTTTTCTTTTTCAAATCTTTCCGCCACTGCACACAATCACTTGGCATGTGACCAGCTTCGTCTTTAGCAACTTTGCTAAGATGCTCTGGTGAAACAGACTAATCACTCCTGTAGACGACAGTTGGAGAAATATAACCTTCATTTGAGGAAATGAAAATGAGAGAAAGTTGGAAGTGAAAGTTTGTCTTTGGTTGTTATCTTATGACAAACCTGACTAACCCTGTGACGACAGCTGCACACAGTGGCATCTTTGTCCTTCCTAAAGTTAGTAAATCCTCCTTACACAATCCCACTGGCTTCTCTTACCCCACTGATCATTACAATATTAATTCAGATCAGAAACATTCAGATGAATATGGAGCTGTTGTGAAAATATTTTTTAATGTCAACCTACTGAGGTCATATACACTCAAATGTAATTTTGAGAGAGATGGATGCATGAAGTAAAATTAGTTAGTCAAATGCTGCAGAGGAAGTGCTCGTAAAAACCAATGTTGTGAAGATCAGTAGTGTGGTGCTTACAGTGGCTGGGATGTTATCTTACAGTAATGCTGTGCTTAAATATATGGCTACCTCAGAGCTCCAGCTAATAGGATGTGATGACGCATGCCATTGTATCAGAGCATGTTCTTCATATTCCTAAACGGCTTCATCATTCTTTATCTTTCCCTCTAATTTCATTGCTAATATGTCATGTCGTGCGATCCAGATGTTTAACAAAAAGCAGGATATCACAGAAACGTGTTGATTGTCAGGTTTTTAAGTGACTTTTCTGCTGTCCCCAACACATCATCACTTAACCACATCAAAGCCAATAAGCTTTCTTAAATCATACCACCGTATATCTAAAAAGGGTACTCCACTGAATTAGTGTTGCACTTCTGTAACATGTTCGGGCTCACAATGGACCGTTAGAAAAGAAAAGGAAATGCAGCAAAATGCTGCAGTATCAAACATATTGTCTTTTATTCCACGCATTTTTCTTCCTTATCAAAAGCTACATTACCCACATTGCAACTCTGCTGACAGTTCAGTCGGAGTGTGTTATGCTATGGCGGCTAATGTAGCCTTGAACCGCTAGCCTAAAGCAGAGATGAGGAGTGGGCTACAGAGGCCTGGTAAGCTTTTTTCATTTTCAAACTTGTAGTTTTCAGCTTCAACCATCGCTGACTCAAGTGACATCGCTTGAGGCAATTTATCGGACTTTACGCAACTCCCTCTGGAGCCGCAAAAGACTTAACTTTATTTTTATTTATTTTTTAAACTAGACCTGTGAGTTGGCCTGTGTGTTGTGTAAAACTGGTGGAGTTTCCCTTTAAGAGAACAGAATAGGTTTTGCACAGATCTAATTATCTGAACATATAAAGTCAATTATCTTTGACTTTTTAACAATCTGTAGATGCATTATTTTAGATTATGGTTATGGACATCATGGTCGCTGCTGCGAATAGACCATGCTCATGTACAGTTACCATTGGACTGAAAATGTCCCCCAAAGACCCAATAAGTCCAGTATAGCAATCTGGAAAATAGAAATTATACAATGATAGAAAGTATTTCTGTTACTCTCAGCTGTACTATTAATACCTTTCTTTTTAATTTTCTACCTTTGGTCAGAAGTAAAAAAAAAAAAATTTAAAAAAAAAACACTTTTATATTACATGGACTTTACTCATGTATTCTTTTTTTATACACGTATTTTCTGATTTTGGTGGCAGTCTGTGGGAAGCGTTACAAGAACCGTCCCGGCCTGAGCTACCACTACGCCCACTCCCACCTGGCTGAGGAGGAGGGTGAGGAGAAAGAAGAGATGGAGAACAATGAGCCCGCCCTGCCGCTGCCCGATGAGCCTAAAAGTAAGTGATCACTAACTGTCCTCAGAGATTTCACCGTTAGAATGCTGGGTTCAATGTAGAGCTGGACTTTTGAGAAACTGAACACTGATGCTCTGTGGGTGTTTTCATCTTGTTTCTCAGCTCCCAAGAAAGGCCCAGATGGTCTCGCGTTGCCTAATAATTACTGTGATTTCTGCCTGGGAGACTCTAAAACCAATCACAAGACAGGCCAGTCAGAAGAGCTGGTGTCCTGCTCGGACTGCGGACGCTCAGGTACGTTAAACACAATTGGCTGCTGGAACAGACTAGCAACAGGAAAACAGTGTTAATGTATGCAGCTGAAAGAGTAGGAATCTTTGCAGTAAAGTGATAAACACGATTGTACACGTAGGCCACCCCTCCTGCCTGCAGTTCACTCCTGTAATGATGGCCGCTGTGAAGACGTACCGCTGGCAGTGCATAGAGTGCAAGTGCTGCAACATATGCGGCACCTCAGAGAATGACGTGAGTTTACCTACATTCAGATATTGTAGGTATTGCGGAGTGCTGTAGTCTGATGTGCAAAGTGTTCTTGTTGTCCCATTTCGTTCAGGATCAGCTTCTGTTCTGTGACGACTGTGATAGAGGCTATCACATGTATTGTCTCAACCCACCCATGGCTGAACCTCCAGAGGGTAAGTTTACCACGTGCACGGAAGAGGATTATGGTCACGAGAGAAACGTTTAAAGTCAGAACTCGATACATATTTTCGCATGTGGCCCTAATCCTCTTTCGTATTTTTCAATACCAATTTTAAAAAACTAAAAGAAATGACAACATAACGGCACAAATCTTTGAATTTTTTTTAGCTCCTACTACGTGACCCCAGTCTCTGTGCTTAACGTAGAGTTTTTCTTGACTACCTCTACGACGTGTAACACTAAACAGCCAATAACATTGGCTCAATGACGCTGATGAGATTTACTCCTCAGGTATTGAATGACGAGGCATTTTTGGACACTCGATACTTCAGAGGCAATTCAGTCAGTGCCTAAAAAGTATTGAATTCGGTAACGAGCACTAGTCACACCTAGGACCTTAGTGACAGAGATGTAGAAATAGGATCATGTAGTTTAAAAAGCCAAAAATATGTGGGACATTTTTGGCTGCCAGACGTTTTAAGACTCAGTAACAGAGAGACTACCTGCACCATAAGACTTGCACAAAGTAAACCAAGCTTGTAAAACACTGTATTGAAAGCCGGCTACAAGGCTTCAGTCAGAAAACACTGAAACTTGTCCATTTGTGAAGGTATCGATATTTGATTTTTGTGTTGATTCTACATCGTAGCTTCTGAAAATGTATTGGCTTCTTGTAGGAAACGCTGGGAATCAAATCTTTTGATGCTGGTCCCGATATTATACCCAAGTATCGTTAACAATACCTTAATTTGAGAAATAGAAACATGTTTTTCTAAAAAAAACTATATTTTCATTTAAGAAAAGATGTTAATAGTTCTCAAATGTTAAAGTGTGTCTAAATTGTAATTTCCCCACTGGGGATCAATAAAAAAAATAAAATAAGATAAAAGTCTAAAAGTGGCAAACATTTTCTATGTAAATCGGGTATTACCTTATTTGATCAAAGAATAACTAAACAAGATTACAAATCTGACTAGTAATTTGATGCCAACTTTCTTTTTCTTTTTTTTTTTTTTTTTTTTTTTTAATGTTTGGGGTATTTCTGCCTTTTATTGGATAGGAAAGCAGAGAGATATGAAAGGGGAGAGAGGGGGGAAGACATGCAGGAAAACTGTCACAGGTCGGATTTGAACCCTGGAATAAACCTCTGCACATGTGCGCCCACTCTATCAACTGAGCTAACCGGCCACTGAAGCCAACTTTTCTACTTTCTTTGATGCTCGGTGTTAGAACCACTTTTCATTCAGTACCAAAAAAGTATTGTGGTTCGATATCCAGCCTTACGTGTAGGATGGCTGTCCTTCACTAATCAGTAAGAGGCCTGCAGCGTCTACTTTAGGCTCATGCACATACAGCTTCAAATGTCTCTGGCATTAATAGAGTTTCTCTGTTATTTTTGCACTCAGGGAGCTGGAGCTGTCATCTATGTCTGGACCTTCTGAAAGACAAGGCATCAATATACCAGAACGCCCCACCATCATGATGGCTGCCTCCCCCCCTTCACACAATCATCACTCAACCGTCCCGCAGCAGTATGGTTTACCCTTCAAGACCGATGAAAAACTCCCCTGATGAGCTGACCTCAGAGGGAGTGTGTTCAGAACAGACAATAAATTGTGAAAAAACGGCCTTATTTAGCTTCAGATATGACTGTTACACAGTTCTAAGCTCAGATTCAGCCCAGTCAATTTTGATTTTCACCTCTTTGTCACATAGCCAATTTGAGCAGTATGGAATTTCAACAAGATACACAGTATAAATAGCCAAAAACTTCCAGGTTGTTTTTTGTTTTGGTTTTTTTTACACATACACCTACACAAAGTTGATAGAACCATCTCTATCCTGCAATGTACTGATTTTATGACTAGAGCAGAAATAGAGCTTGTTGGAATCAAGTAGCATGCCAGTACTTGCTCGTGGTTAAAAAAAATATATATATATTTTATAATATTTATATATTTCTATGGTATATAATAGTGTTAAGTATGTACAAATTGGAGAGAAAAAAGTGGTCATGTAATAGTCTTTTTATTAGTGCTCATCTCATCATGGAAATGTTCACAACAACATGTTCTTTCAGGCACTGCTTATTATTATTTGGTGATTCTCTTGATAGAGTCAAAGGGATCTTCTGAGACTGTAAATTACTTTCCATCTCATCTACTTCCGCTGGCCACACAGAAACTTCAAACAAATCAGGAACTATAAATAGAAACCCTGACGTGCCCTTCAAAGTGGCTCCAAAGGCTGGGGGACTTCAGGCATGGCAGGTTAGACTTTAGTGTGGTTGTTGACTCTTGTGCACTAGAGGCTGAGTGAGCTGCACAGAGCTTGAGAGGATGCATGACGACACAATGTGCATGTTTTATTGAGGCTTTGGGGCCTTTTTGACAAAACTGTTGGTTGTCTGATATTTGACTGAAAAACTGTCTTTGATCTGCACACCTGGCCCTTGACAGATGTGATAATAATCAGCCCGGTAAAGGGAAAAAAAAAAAAAAAAAAAGCCTTTGTCACTGTGTTTTAGCAGTTTGCTCATCGTGCACCATATCCAATATCTGTTGATGATGTGACACCACTAGATTATTTTAATGTAATAGAGGACTACGCAACCTTGTAGATGGCCACTTGCTGACAATGTTAAAGCAATATAAGAGCTCCTGTAGGATGCTAGGATGACAGGGACTCAGGACAGAGTCAGTTTAGGCTTATCTGTTGGCAGATAATATATGATACTGTACATTTTCTTTCTCAGAAAATGCTATTACAGATAGTGGACTTTGGCAGCAAATAAGGATGGTTCCATTCTGTAAAAAAAGAGATTATAATGTGTATATGTTTAGTCCTATGGAGAAATTGCTCATTTTATTACTTTTTTCATGGTTTTATTATGCAAATCCTTTTGTGGCAAGGCTAAAAGAAAAGGTCTGGTTACTTTACCTCAAACAGTATTTAAAGGGTTGAAACATGCTGTTGATAGATGGGACAAAGGCAGAGGGATACATAGTAATGACAGCTGCAGTGTCTGCTTCAATAACTGCATATTCTACAGGTAAACAAGTGCTTGCTCAGTAATAGTCTGTACTCTCATATGCTACATAGTCGTCTCAGCATTAGGTCGGCAAAGGTGTTGGGAAGTAATATAAGTTAACCATGCTATCATGTGTTTTTAATTGCCAACTAACAATTACTAAAGCATTACACGAGTATAACTTGGTTTATTTTCTCATCACATTTAAACTTAGTTACTTAGAGACAGTGGCTACTAGAATATTTTGCTGGTTGTTTTTGTATTCATGGATGATGTTTGCATACCTGATGTGTGGGACATTTTGGGACTTAAGTGGATGTTGCTTTCTAGTTAATCCTGTGATCCAGGTCTTAACTGAGCCACTCTCCTTCAAAGCTCCAAAACAAGAAGCAAAGTCCATAATGTGATTAAGAGACAAATTCTGGAGCTGCATTTTTAACACTGAACAGTTAAGTAATGATGGACCCAGTATTTACCTTCTAGGCTGCACTCAGAGGAAAGCCATAAACAAGAAGGAAGCCCAACTGTTATAATTAAATATTCTTTTTTTTAATAATTATGGTTTTCTGGTCTCAAGCTTTGAGAGAGAATTGTTCATGACAACAATGTTTAAACCCAGATCACAGTAGACAGTATATTTACATAGTAGGTGAATTCTCTTAGCGTGGACTTTCATTTGGATTGTGATGGAATGTTTTACTGTACGAACTTTGTCTTCAGGAAATAAAATACTAGGCACTATAACTGCTGATATTTTTTTCTGTCTTCCCCAATTAGCATTTGAAAAAGTTAATAGAAATTAAAGGGATATTTTTGGAATGGGGTATGAGGTACTTATTTCCTTCAGTAGATGACAGTCAGTCACTAGTTGGGAGAAATTGACCTACATTTTTATTTTATTTCTATGGTTCCAACCAAGTAATTTGATTGGACAAGATCACTGGGACTTTTTAACTACATGTATCGATCTGCTTTACAAGTGTTCAATAAGTCACAATCTAGCTTAGATTTTAATAAACCTTGCACCGCAAAGATGAGCATCTTTCCACAAATAACATTTGAGTTAAAATATGAATGGCCGTCAGAAGAGGATGAAGGGAAGATAAGGAGCTTGGATGCTTCAGTGTAAACCTCCAGGTTTGGTCATATCTCATTACGACATTCGCTGACCTTGACAAATCAGAGAAAACTGCCTTTTTTATCACTTTTTTCAACATGCTATACTATGACTTTATCTCTTTTTTTGACATTGTATACTATGAGTTTTTTATTACTTTTTTTTTTATTTACTATTACTGTTTAATGACTTTTTTCAACATACTATACTATGACTTTTGTATCACTTTTTTCCACATACTATACTTTGATCTTTTTTCGACAAACTATACGATGACTTTTTCACTTTTTTCGACTTACTATACTTTGACTTTTTTCTACATACCATACCATGACTTTTTATGACTTTTTTCGACATACTATGATTTTTTTTGACAATCTATACCATAACTTTTTTTCAACATACTATATTTTTTACTTTTTTCTACATACCATACCATGACTTTTTATGACTTTTTTCGACATACTATACTATGACTTTATAATTGCTTGATTCGACATTCTATTTTATCATTTTTTTTTTTTTTACATACTATACTATGACTATTTTATCTTTTTTTTTGACATGCTATACTATGACATACTATACTCTACCATGACTTTTTTCGACACTATTTTATAATTTTTTTTCGACATACTATACTATGACCTTTTTAATACACACTATGACTTTTTGTGACTTTTTTCGACATACTGTACCATGACTTTTTTGATATACTATGACTTTTTTTTATCACATTTTTCAACATAAAATACTATGACTGTTAATATACTTTTCGACATGCTATACTATGACTTTTTAATCACTTTTTTTTGACATAATATACTATGACTTTTTCATCAATGTTTTGACATACTATGCTTAGACAATGATGGTGGACTTCTACACCATCATCAAGTCCATCCTCACCTGCTTCATCACCATCTGGTACCCTGCTGCCACTGCTAAGAACAAGGGCAGACTGCAGCTTATCATCTGCTCTGCTGACAAGGTTATTGGCTGCAATCTGCCGTTTCTCCAGGACTTGTACGCCTCCAGGATGTTGAGGCGGGAAGGAAAGATTGTAGCTGATCCCTCTCACCCCAGACACAAACACTTTGAACCCCTCCCCTCTGGCAGGAGACTGTAGTCTTTAAGGACCAAAACCTCACGCCATAAAAACAGTTTTTTCCCCTCAGCAGTAAGGCTCCAGATCCCCACTCACACTGACTCTTAACAATGTTAAATATGTGTTTTGTTTGTTAATGTATTCACCTTTCACCAAGGCAAACCCCACATAAGTGTTCTTATTGTGGCAATAAAACCTTTTCTGATTCTGATTATGACTTTGTTGTGATTTTTTTCACCATTCGATACTATGACTTTTTAATTGCTTTATTCTACATACTATACTATGACTATTTAATTACTTTTTTTGACATACTATACTAGGACTATTTAATAATTTTATTTCCTGACATACTACACCATGACTTTTTCAACATACTATACTATGACTTTTTATAAATTTTTTGGACATACTATACCATGGGTTTTCGACATACTATACTGTGACTTTTTTATCACTTTTTTCGACATGCTATACTATGACTTTTATATGACTTTTTTTTCAAAATATTATACCGTGAATTTTTTGACATACTATACTATGACTTGTTTCGACATGCTAAACTATGACTTTTTAATGACTTTTTTTGACATACTATACTATGACTTTTATATCACTTTTTTTGACATACTATACTATGACTTTTATATCACTTTTTTCGACATGCTATACTATGACTTTTATATGACTTTTTTTGACATACTAAACAATGACTTTTATATCACTTTTTTTGACATGCTATACTATGACTGTTTTATGACTTTTTGGACATACTATACCATGACATGTTTCGACATGCTATACTATGACTTTTTTGACATACTATACTATCACTTTTTTATCACTTTTTTCCAACATACTACAGTTGTGCTCATAAGTTTACATACCCATGCTAAAGTTGACTAAAAAGAGGAAAATGGCATGGTTTTATTTCAGTTAGCCTAATAGCTGGTTTGATTTGCTGAGAGATGATCTTATGGAAAGTATCCTATGCCAATCTCTAGGTATGGTGAAGGGTATGTGATGATGTGGGGCTATTTTAAATCCAGAGGCCAAGGGAACTTTATCAGGATGCATAGTATCCTGGATCCATGAAATAACTGGCCTTTAAAAATAAAAATCTGCCTGCCTCTATGGGAATTTAACATAGGGGTATGTATACTTATGACCCCTGTATTTTAAGGAAGAACATTTATTTATATATGATACATTATTCATTCACAAAGAAAATTTTTGTCCTTAAAGTTTGGATTTTTCCTATTTTTTTTAATTAAGGCATTAAGATCAATTTCCAGAAGATGGTTTTTTTATTCCTCTTTTTATTCAACTTTAGCATGGGTATGTAAACTTATAAGCACAACTGTATATTATGACTTTTTATGAATTTTCTTGACGTATGATACTATGACTTTTAATGACTTTTTTCAACATACTATCCTATGACTTTCTTATCACTTTTTTCAACATGCTATACTATGACTTTTTTCGACATACTATACTACAAAATTTTTGATATACTATACTATGACTGTATAATGACTTTTTTTACTTACTATACCCTGACTTTTTGGACATACTATACTGTGACATTTGAATGACCTTTTGGACATAGTATACCATGACTTGTGTCGACATACTAAACTATGACTTCTTTATGACTTTTTTCAACATACTCTTGTAATGGCAAAATTTTATTTTAACATAATAGTTTAATATCCTACAAGACTCTCTTATATTATATGTATTATATTCTTATATTCTTTAATTTTGTGTAAACTCTATGACTTCAAGGAGAAGCAACTAGCGTCATAAAACCTTGAGCCTAGTTGAAACTATACTTTGTTGTCAGAACACAGTCTCTCCTTTTTAGCAGATAAGGGTGAAGAGGGCCATAACATTTGAACTGTGTCTCATTTTCTGTCTCCTAAGCTACACTGGTGTTTAGGCTAAGTTGGGAACCAGGAGCAGAGGGGAAGGTTGTAAAGTCATTATGACTGTTTATGGTGTCTTTTCATCTGTGAAGCTGCTAAAGATATCCTGAATGGGGGTGGTTCAAGTGAGTTTCTACTATATAGATGTATTGATTTGTTGGCTTGGTCAGAAGACCCTTTCAGATGTGCTTTGATGCTATGTGAAACTGTTTTCTCTGCATTTGCAAATGTAAATAAATACTCAAAGACCAAACTTTGGTTTTATTCTCAGTAAGTCTTTATTAGTTTCAATTATTGTGTTTTTAAATCCACACTCCTGCTGCTAACAAGAAAACTTCCACTACAATTTGGCGTTGGCAGGATCGGTTGAGGTTATGGAAGGAGACCTCTGTGGGCCTGAGGTCTTGCAAACCAGGGGATCATCGAATCAGCCTGCCTCTAATACCTTGATTATAAAACATTTTCAGAGTGACAGAGAATCAGGACCACGGAGGACTCTTGGCTGTTTTTCCACTCCGATCAAACGAACAGGAAGAAATTTCGAACAGCACGGGTAAGATCTAAAATCAAATAATTTCAATTGGATTGTGAATTCAAGATTTTGAACAAACATTCTAAATGAATTGTGCAATGAAAGACTGCAAAACAATCATTATCATTTGGTTAGAATTAATGAAACTAATTCTGACATTTGGGAATTGAGTACCATTATATTTTTGGTATTTTTTAAAAACAAAAGAGAAAAAAAAATATATATATATATATATATATATATATATATAGTTATATATATATATACATATATATATATAGTTATATATATATATATATATATATATAGTTATATATATATATATATATAAAAATAAATATAACTGGGTACGAGTGACATTCTCTTGCAGAAACGGACATATCTCTGATTATTTCTCTGATGCAGGCATGGCAATAGAGTGACAGAAGAGACAGATGCTGGGCTAGTTAAAAAGTTAGTCGAAGTAACTAACTAATTTAGGCAGAAGGCCTAAAAAGAATATCAAAACTGAGCGAGTTCTTGATTATTTAGAGACAGACTGCAGAAGAAATAAAATAGTTTAAAAATACGTTCTTGGCTATTAAAAGATTTTTGTCTGCAGGGCTGTACTGGGTTTTACAAGGTTTGCCGAAGAAAAGAACTAAGCTTTGTGGTGACGACCACATCGAAAAAGATAAGAGTATACTCAAGAAAAGCTTCTGTAAAGATGGGGAATGAAACCTCAAAGCCCTGCAACGCATCTGGACCCATTGTGGGCGAGATGGTTGGAAAATATGGACCGGACTACACGAGATGTCTGTTATATTGGTCAAAAAGATTTGGCTTTCCACCAAATGGGACTCTTAGTACAAATAAGTTAAGAATGCTGAAACTAGATTTAGAAGAAGAAGAGAAAAAGCTAAGGGGAACGAAAACTTTCACTACACTATAGACTAGACTTTCTTATGGATTTTTTTGACACACTGTACTTTAACCTTTTATGACTTTTTTCGACATACTATGTTATGACTTTTTTCAACATACTATACTATGGCTTTTTTCGACATACTATACTATGACTTTTTCAATACTTTTTTCGACATAATACTATGACTTTTTTTGACATACTTTACTATGACTTTTTTCGACATACTATACTATGTCTTTTTTATAAAATTATTTAACATACTGTACTGTGACTTTTTAATAATTTTTTTCCAACGCCCTGCCACGCCCTGTTACGCCCTGCTGTGCTCTACGACACCATGAACTATTATAACTATTACAATATATTTATTGTGACTATTATTGCCATTGTTCATCATACCCCCAACCGGCACCGTCAGACACCGCCTACCAAGAGTCTGGATCTGTCCGAGGTTTCTTCCTAAAAGGGAGTTTTTCCTTGCCACTGTCGCACTTACGCATTCATGCATGCTCTTGGGGGAATCACTGGAATTGTTGGGTCCTTGTAAATTATAGAGTGTGGTCTAGACCTACTCTATCTGTAAAGTGTCCTGAGATAATTCCTGTTATGATTTGACACTATAAATAAAATTGAATTGAATTGAATTGAAATTATCCTATGACTTTTGTTCGACATACTATACTATGACTTTTTCATAATTTTTTTTGACATACTATACTATGACTTTTTCGACATACTATACATATGACTTCTCATGACTTTTTCGACATACTTTACCATTACTTTTTTTTTGCCTCTATATCACATACTATACTATGCCCTTTTATCACTTTTTACGACATACAATACTGTGACCTTTTTTGACATACTTTACTATGGTGCACTTCTACACCATCATCGAGTCCATCCTCACCTGCTTCATCACCAGCAGTGGTACCATACTGCCACTGCTAAGAACAAGGGCACTCTGCAGCTTATCATCTGCTCTGCTGACAAGGTTATTGGCTGCAATCTGCCGTTTCTCCAGGACTTGTACGCCTCCAGGACGTTGAGGCGGGCAGGAAAGATTGTAGCCGATCCCTCTCACCTCAGACAGAAATAGTTAGAACTCCTCCCCTCTGGCAGGAGACTGTAGTCTTTAAGGACCAAAACCTCACGCCATGAAAAAGGTTTTTATCCCCTCAGCAGTAAGCCTCACCAACAAGGCTCCAGACCCCCACTCACACTGACTCTTAACAATGTTTAATATGTTTTGTTTGTTTATGTATGCATCTTTCACCAAGGCAAATTCCACATAAGTGTTCTTATTGTAGCAATAAAACCTTTTCTGATTCTGATTTACTTTTTTATGATTTTTTTCGCCATTCTATACTATGACTTTTTAATTGCTTTATCACACATTCTATACTATGACTGTTTAATTAACTTTATTTATCACTGTTTTCGACACACTATACTATGTATTTTTTTTATCATTTTTTACGACATACTATACATTGACTTTTTTCGACATACGATAATTTGACTTTATCATTTTTTTTACATACTATACTATGACTTTTTTATGACCTTTTTCGACATGCTATACCATGACCTTTTACGACATACTATACTATTACTTTTTTCGACATACTATACTATGACTTTTTTTATGACTTTTTTCGACATACTATACTATGACTTTTTCAACATACTCTATGAATTTTTTTTGCCATTCTATATTATGACTTCTTATGACTTTTTTACACATACTATTACTATGAATTTTTTGACATATAATACAATGCCTTTTTCAACATACTTTACTATGACTTTTTATGACGTTTTTTTCGACATACTATACTATGACCTCTTATGACTTTTTTCGACATACTTTACTATGACTTTTTATGACGTTAAGACGAGAATTGTGTGTAGTGTTTTGAAAAAAAGTGTTGTGTGTTATCCAAAAACTGAGTGAAAGGCTGAGAAATATCTTATGGTTTTGGAGATTTGCTGTGTAATTTTGCACTTTGAGTGAAAGGTTTCAAAAATCGTGTGACATGAAAAGATTTTGTGTGTAAGCAGTTGAAAAAAACTGTAATATGTGTTTTGTTTGTTTATGTATGCACCTTTCACCAAGGCAAATTCCACATAAGTGTACTTATTGTAGCAATAAAACCTTTTCTGATTCTGATTGACTTATTTATGATTTTTTTGCCATTCAATACTATGACTTTTTAATTGCTTTATTACACATTCTATTGTCATGCGACAGGGAATTTGAGGACCCAAACGCAGAGAGCAGGCAAGGGTGTAATGAGCTTGAGGATATATTAAACACAAAAACAGGGAGCAAACCAAATGTGAAACAACACAGGGGAGTCCAAAGGGAGCAGGCAAAAAACTAATGTCCAAAATTATGAAAAACACGAGGAACAGGGCGTTAACAAAAACAGAGACCGGAACAAACTTACAGCGAAAAACTCACAAGAACAAAAGACCACAGGGAAGAGTCTAAATGCAGGAACATGAGTGAAACACACTGACAGGAATAAACTGACAATGCAAAATGATCTGACATGAGACAAAGAGCACACAGAGGCTAAATACAAGAGGTAATGAGCAAACAAGGAACAGGTGATACAACAGGTGAAACACATCAGGCCGGGGCAGAACAATCAGACAGGCGGAAAAACACAGGCAAAACTAGACAAGACAAGACAGAAAACAAGACTACCAAAATAAAACAGGAAACATAACCTACACAATCATCCTAGAAACACACAATCCACAGGAAACAAACCCACAGTACAGAAACACAAACAAGCCATAGGGAAATACAGGAAGCAGAAACAGAAATATACAAACAGGAAACAGAAATATAAACAACCCCAACAGAAATATACACAACCACAACATCTATACTATGACTTTTTTATTACTTTTTTTTTGACATACTATACCATGACTTTTTTTTTGACATACTATGTCTTTTTTATCACTTTTTTCGACATACTGTACTATGACTTTTTTCGACAAGCGGTACTATGCCTTTTTTCAACATACTATACTATGTCTTTTTTTATCACTTTTTACGACATACTATACTATGACTTTTTATCGACATACTACACTATGACTTTTTATGGTTTTTTTCGACATACTGTACTATGACCTTTCATGACTTTTTTCAGTGTACTATACTATGACTTTTTTCGACATACTATACTATGACTTCTTCGACATACTATACTATGAATTTTTTAGACATACTATACATATGACTTCTTATGACTTTTTTAGACATACTATACTATGACTTTTTCGCCATACTTTACCATGACTTTTTCATGCCTTTATACTATGACTTTTTTCGACATACTATAATATGACTTTGTTCGACATACTATTCTCAGACTTTTTTCTACATACTATGCTGTCTTTTTTATCACTTTCTTCGACATACTATACTATGTATTTTTTTATCACTTTTTACGACATACATTGACTTTTTTTGACATACGATACTATGACTTTTTTGGACATACTACACTATGATTTTTTCATCACTTTTTTCAACATACTATACTATGACTTTTTCGACATACTATAAATTTTGTCGACATACTATACATATGACGTTTTTATGACTTTTTTCGACATACTATACTATCACTTTTTTCGACATACTATACTATTACTTTTTCATCACTTTTTTCGACATATATGACTTTTTCGACATACTATACATATGACTTATGACTTTTATAGACATACTATACTATGACTTTTTCAACATACTTTAACATGACTTTTTTAAGCCTTTGTTCAACATACTATACTATGACATTTTTCGACATACTATACTTTCTTTTTTATCACTTTTTAGGACATACTATACTATGACTTTTTTCAACATACTATACTATGACTCTTTTCGACATACTATATACTATGACTTTTTTATGACATTTTTCGACATACTATGTCTTTTTTATCAGTTTTTTCGACATACTAGACTGTCTTTTTTTATCACTTTTTACGACATATTATACTATGACTTTTTTGACATACGTACTATAACAAGTGTGGATCGGGCCGCATTTTTCTGTCCGAGCCCGGCCCGCGCCCGACATAGTTAAAATCTCGTTTTTTTCTCATACTAATGACACATACGTTTGTCTGTGTGGAAAGCCCGCTTTTATTAAGCAACTGTAGGAAGGCATTCGGAAATGATGAGCTCATCAGCGCACACGGGGCAACAAGCGCACGTTAACATAGGCGCGCACCTACATAATAAGTTTTTTTAAATTAAAAATGTTCAATGCCTTATTGCGCTGATGTGACCGAGCCCAACCCGAACCCGAACATAATTTCTAAATATCTGTCGGTACCATTGGGTATCCTCTAGTACTAGCCTATATACATTACTTTTTTCACGACTTTTTTCGACATACTATAATTTGACTTTTTTTCTACATACCATACTTAGACAATGATGGTGCACTTCTACACCATCATCGAGTCCATCCTCACCTGCTTCATCACCAGCAGTGGTACCATACTGCCACTGCTAAGAACAAGGGCACTCTGCAGCTTATCATCTGCTCTGCTGACAAGGTTAATGGCTGCAATCTGCCGTTTCTCCAGGACTTGTACGCCTCCAGGACGTTGATGCGGGCAGGAAAGATTGTAGCCGATCCCTCTCACCTCAGACAGAAATAGTTAGAACTCCTCCCCTCTGGCAGGAGACTGTAGTCTTTAAGGACCAAAACCTCATGCCATGAAAAAGGTTTTTATCCCCTCAGCAGTAAGCCTCACCAACAAGGCTCCAGACCCCCACTCACACTGACTCTTAACAATGTTTAATATGTGTTTTGTTTGTTTATGTATGCACCTTTCACCAAGGGTACTTATTGTAGCAATAAAACCTTTTCTGATTTTGATTGACTTTTTTATGATTTTTTTCGCCATTCTATACTATGACTTTTTAATTGCTTTATCACACATTCTATACTATGACTGTTTAATTAACTTTTTTAATCACTGTTTTCGACACACTATACTATGTATTTTTTTAAATAATTTTTTACGACATACTATACATTGACATTTTTCGACATACGATACTATGACTTTTTATGACTTTTCAATATACTATACTATGAATTTTTTCGACATACTATACTATGACCTCTTATGACTTTTTTCGACATACTATACTATGATTTATTTCGACATACTCTACTATGACTTTTTTCAACATACTGTACTATGACTTTTTCGACATACTATAAATTTTGTCGACATACTATACATATGACGTTTTTATGACTTTTTTCGACATACTATACTATCACTTTTTTCGACATACTATACTATTACTTTTTCATCACTTTTTTCGACATATATGACTTTTTCGACATACTATACATATGACTTATGACTTTTATAGACATACTATACTATGACTTTTTTCAACATACTTTAACATGACTTTTTTAAGCCTTTGTTCAACATACTATACTATGACATTTTTCGACATACTATACTTTCTTTTTTATCACTTTTTAGGACATACTATACTATGACTTTTTTCAACATACTATACTATGACTCTTTTCGACATACTATATACTATGACTTTTTTATGACATTTTTCGACATACTATGTCTTTTTTATCAGTTTTTTCGACATACTAGACTGTCTTTTTTTATCACTTTTTACGACATATTATACTATGACTTTTTTGACATACGTACTATAACAAGTGTGGATCGGGCCGCATTTTTCTGTCCGAGCCCGGCCCGCGCCCGACATAGTTAAAATCTCGTTTTTTTCTCATACTAATGACACATACGTTTGTCTGTGTGGAAAGCCCGCTTTTATTAAGCAACTGTAGGAAGGCATTCGGAAATGATGAGCTCATCAGCGCACACGGGGCAACAAGCGCACGTTAACATAGGCGCGCACCTACATAAGTTTTTTTTAAATTAAAAATGTTCAATGCCTTATTGCGCTGATGTGACCGAGCCCAACCCGAACCCGAACATAATTTCTAAATATCTGTCGGTACCATTGGGTATCCTCTAGTACTAGCCTATATACATGACTTTTTCACGACTTTTTTCGACATACTATAATTTGACTTTTTTCTACATACCATACTTAGACAATGATGGTGCACTTCTACACCATCATCGAGTCCATCCTCACCTGCTTCATCACCAGCAGTGGTACCATAGTGCCACTGCTAAGAACAAGGGCACTCTGCAGCTTATCATCTGCTCTGCTGACAAGGTTAATGGCTGCAATCTGCCGTTTCTCCAGGACTTGTACGCCTCCAGGACGTTGATGCGGGCAGGAAAGATTGTAGCCGATCCCTCTCACCTCAGACAGAAATAGTTAGAACTCCTCCCCTCTGGCAGGAGACTGTAGTCTTTAAGGACCAAAACCTCATGCCATGAAAAAGGTTTTTATCCCCTCAGCAGTAAGCCTCACCAACAAGGCTCCAGACCCCCACTCACACTGACTCTTAACAATGTTTAATATGTGTTTTGTTTGTTTATGTATGCACCTTTCACCAAGGGTACTTATTGTAGCAATAAAACCTTTTCTGATTTTGATTGACTTTTTTATGATTTTTTTCGCCATTCTATACTATGACTTTTTAATTGCTTTATCACACATTCTATACTATGACTGTTTAATTAACTTTTTTAATCACTGTTTTCGACACACTATACTATGTATTTTTTTAAATAATTTTTTACGACATACTATACATTGACATTTTTCGACATACGATACTATGACTTTTTATGACTTTTCAATATACTATACTATGAATTTTTTCAACATACTGTACTATGACCTCTAATGACTTTTTTGGACATACTATACTATGATTTATTTCGACATACTCTACTATGACTTTTTCGACATGTTTTTATCACCTTTTTTCAACATGACTGTTTAATGACTTTTTTCAACATATAGACATGGATTGTTATTGCACATTTTTTATTGGCCTCAAGATACAAGTTTTCTATGATCCAATACAACCTCTAAGAAACATCATCTACCTCCAACATCACAGCAGAATAAAGAGAACATTCTTTGAGTGCTGTGAAAACACAATAAGTACTGGAGGTCAACGGTTTGCTTTGGTGCTGTTGTGTCTCTCAGTAGCCACGATGAGCGTATTGAGATTATTACTAGATTTAAATACAAGACTTTACAGAGGAGACTCCAACAGCTGTAAGAAAGATTTAACACATTAGCATCAGAAACTACTGTATATCATATTCTGGCAAAACACAGTTAGTTACTGATGGTTGAGGATGTTTAACAAGGATGAAGATAGTGAGGATATGCATGCACAGACATACATCAGAGAATGCAATAAACACAAAAAATATTAAATTATTCGATAAACATCGATTCATCTGTTGATTACTTTTCCAATTGATTCGTTAGTCAGCCGCTCCAAAGAGAAAAGCAGCAAATCCTCACATTTCAGAAGCTGCAACTAGTGTTTGACATTTTTGCACGATCAAAGATTCAAACAATTAATTGATAACAGAAGAGTTGTTGTTACATTTTCTTTTGACCAACTAAACGATTAATGAACTAATTGTTTCAGCACCATTTTTTCTGGACAGTACGCATTGTAACAAGTTACCTACACGTGTTAAAGTGTAGCTTTTATGTTTAGGACATGGGCATTTATAGCATATTCATCACAACTGACTTTTTAACAGCACATCCCTCGCCCTGCATTGATGGGATCTGGTACAAAAATTCCTGGCATGACTTTTGAATATTATAAAATATGTTTAAATGTAACTACACTTTTAAACTGTAGCTAAAAGAGAAAGTATAAATAAAATATGAAAAAAATAGTTTTAAGACAATTTTGCGGGAAAAGGGATGAATACTTATTAAATAAAGTGGTATTTCTTCTATTCTAGCCATTCTTTAAACATTTTTTTTAAATTGAATTTAAACCTGTAAACGAGGGATTTCATTTTTTGTATGTTCCCTTGCATGAAATAAGGTTGTGTGTGTCGATGAATCAATACTGAAAGAAAATATTAGTGGTGAAAAGATTTTAAGACACGACTGCAATTGAATTCATAACAGAGTGCTAGTCTGACATTACAGCCTTAATATTCCACTGAACAAACTGACAACTGACAAATCCTGTTCAATAATACTACAATAATTCATAAGTAGGCTTACATTATGCATTTATTTTAAATATCAAAAACACCACAAAACTAGTCTCTTTCAGACATTCATTATTGTAAAACTATGTCAATTATTTAACATTTACAAACGGTAAAAAGTATTGTCAAGTAGACAATAATAATAATTATACAGCCATTTGAAAAAAAAGACAAAAAAATTGCCCAGATCCCTTTGGTGGAACATTTAGTCTTGAATTTGTTGTATTATCTGAATGTGTCCAAATTGTTGTTTTCTTTATTTTTTAATATAAAAGACAGAGGAGCAGCAGGTTAATACGAATATAGAATATGCAGCATCGTTTGCCATACCACACACACAAATACAGTTTGTGTGAGTATATAATGTGCTGCTTCTGTCCTGATCCAAGTGAAAATGTTCCACCAAAAGGAAATAATCTCATAAAATGTACAAGAAACGATACAAACATCAATTGTCGTACCTAAAAGTGAAGTTATTACAACTAACCTGCACTCAAAGTCATCAGAGTTTGTGACACTCAAAGAAGTACATTATATATTAAATTTCATAGTAATAATACCTCTAAAAATACTATAACACTAGGTTAATCTCTTTACGTATATTAAGCTGTACCAATACTTGCTTATAAGTAGTTAGACAAAATCGTCAAAATATTGTCACAATTATGTGCATTTTCATATCGATGTTTATATTCTAAAAGTCTACTGACACATACATGGTGTCCTTTATCGCAGGACTAAAGTACGTCACTGTCTGTTCAGAGGTTTTGCTGTAATTCAGTGCCACCTGCTACATTTGAAAGCATGTAAATATTTACACACTAATGATAAAGTCAGCTAGGTTGTACATTCAAAACATACAACGATGTTCAAACTTAAGGTCAACAGAATTAATCTGGTAAGATTTTTTTATCTTAAACAATAGGTCCAAGCATGACATGGCAAATTAAAGTACCATTTGTTAACGTCTGTGAAATCTGCTGAGAAAATATGATTCAACCTTTTAACCTAAAGCTGTTTACATAGTTGAAATAGCCACTAAAACCATGTCATACATACATCTATATATATATTAGGGCTGTCAATCGATTAAAAATAATTTAATCTAATTAATTACATACTCTGTGATTAATTAATCGAAATTAATCGCATACATAATTAACGGTGTCTGAACCGATACTCTTTAATAAAGTAAAAAAAGAAAAGAAAAAAAGGGTACTAAACAACAGTTGGTGACATTAAAGAACGGCTTGTTTATTGCTAAGGCCATATGGTCAAAATTAAATGATTTAATGATAATGTATAACAATAACAATAACTTATTTCACTAGTAAATTGCTGTTGAACGACAAAAACAACCACCAGATGGGAAAAGGACATTTACAATAACTTCAAATGCACCACGAGGCTGTAGTTTACCAGCTTTATTGAACGCACCGTCTGTGTTGTTTTTCCGATGGCAGCTACAGACTGTTACATACCGATGTTGAATCCTCTACAGTAAAACACAGTCAAACTTTACACCGTTTAGCGTTAGCTGTCAGCATTTTAACCGTGTTTAATCCAGCTACTAGCTAGCGGTAGGCTAACGTTAGCTGCTGTCGAGTACAGTGTTAACTAGCGTCACGTGCAGCGGTGTTTGTGTTGTCTGTATCGTCTGTTTCAGAGCATCAGAGAGAAGCGCAGACATATCAGTGGCACCAGATTTCGGTAGCCAGGGTTGGCAGGAAGAAGATTTTTACAAGTAAATGTTCCAATTAATGATCCAGGCAGAACATTCTCGTCTCCCTCCTTCATTTTACAGTGGAATGGTGGCTAGAACGGCAACGGGTCAAACGTCAATATGGAATGCATTAATCTGCGTTATTTTTTTTTTACGCGTTATTTTTTCTCAGATTAATTAATCGAAATTAACACGTTAATCGCAATGCGATTAAGGGTCGAGCATAATGCGTTAATTTTTTTAAATCGTATTAATCGCGTGCCACCATTTATTAATTTATTTTCACTTCACTCGGCTTTGCCTCGTGCCTAACAGGCTACTATTTTCCCGTACTTCCTCGTAACACATCCTGCTACTGTAGGAATAGCAACGCAGATTTCTGTGCCTCATTCTGGTGCCACTGATATGTCTGCACTTCTCTCTGATGCTCTGAAACAGACGTTACAGGCAACAGAAACATCGCTGCACTTGACGCTAGTTAACACTATACTCGACAGCAGCTAACGTTAGCCTACCGCTAGCTAGTAGCTGGATTAAATACGGTTAAAACGCTGACAGCTAACGCTAAACGGTGTAAAGTGTAACTGTATTTCACTGTAGAGGATTCCGACACCGGGATTGAACAATCTGCAGCTGCTGTTGTCGGAAAAACACAGACAGTGCGTTCAATGAAACTGGTAATTTACAGCCTCGTGGTGCATTCAAAGTTGTTGTTAAATGCCCTTTTCCCATCTGGTGGTTGTTTTTGTCATTCAACAGCTATTTACTAGGGAAATAAATTATTGTTATAGTGATTACATTATTATTAAACATTTAATTTTGACGATATGGCCTTAGCAATAAACAAGCCATTCTTCAACGTCGCCAACTGTTTAGTACCCTTCTTTTTTCTTTCTTAAAAAGTATCAGTTCAGGCACCGTTAAGGCACCGGTACCGTTTTAAAAGTACCGCTTTAGCACCGGTATCCAAACCAAACACTACCCAACCCTAATATTGACTCTAGATTCAAATGTGTGACTAGATTAAATAAATAATAAACAATTATAAATCTTAAAATCAAGTTCATAAAGTCACTTTCTTTGAATTCCTTTGATTCCAAATCAAGATCCACTGGTAATAATGGCTTTCCATTGTTAATATGTACTTAAAAACAGTTCTGAAATGCAAAATAATATAATTTTAATCATGTGATACAACATGCGATTAATCGCGATTAACTATAGAAATTCAACGATTAATCGCGATTAAGAAAATGTAATCGTTTGACAGCCCTAATATATATATATATATATATATATATATATACACACACACACACACACACACACACACACACACACACAGATACATACATACATACATATATATAAAACAATTCCTTAATCCTACAGGTAACTTTTAGTTTCTTCAATGAACAGAATATCCATTTTCATACAGCCAACTATGGATTTCAGCATCTTATTTCTAAAGACAGTTTATTCTGTACTGTAGCCCAGAAGAATCTTATTTGGGTAGTCTCATTTCCCTTACTGTAAATCACAACTGCAGCTAACTGCTACCTGTGTAGGCTACATCAGACTCAAACTGTGTGATTAGTGTTGTCAGAGACACCTGAATACTGAATACTCCTCACCAACAGAAAATGATGCGGAGACAATGTGTGGATATACTCTCTATTATAAATAACTTGTGATTGCTGTGATGTTGATGACATTAACTAACTAATGATTCTGTGATTAATTTGCTGGGTTGCAGCTTTCAGAACACGACCATCAAAATATAAATAAAGAATGATGAAAATAGCTGCAGTGATAGGAAGCAGTCTTATTCAAATTACTGTAAAGCTAAACTTTTAATGGCTTATTGATTTAATGAAATAGTGATGACATAATTTATTAAAAAAATGTATTACCAAGCAGAAGCAGTTAAGGTTTTTAATGCGTTAGCTTGTTGGCTGGTAGGCTAACTTGGCTGAGTTTTAGCAGGAATGATCTCTCTCAAAACTGAAGCTTTTGGCAAAGAATCTTAGTTGAACAGGCCATGAGATTAACTGTTGTATATTCAAATATAAAACAGGAATAACATATAATAGTTATTATGGGGTGAAAACTGAAATTTTAGCTCAGTATGGTATCTAGTTATCATCAAAATACTATTGAGCATTACTCTTACTCTTTGGGAAACAACAAACTTTGAGATAGTAAGCTACAGGTTGAAAATGACAAGTTTGACAAATTTGGATCGTACAACAGGGCAAGCTTGCTTGGTTCTTTCACGGAATCATTGTACAGGTTTACAAAGAATATGTTTACGGCATTTACTATCTAACTGGGATGTTTTGGGACCGATTGGCGGGGATTTGCTATGGATGAAGTAGAAGCGCGAAGAAGAGCAAATTACGTTTAACCATGTATCCAGCTAATTTAAATAAACTTAGCACAAAATGTAAGGAAATTTGTGTTTGGTAGATTATTTCTCTGTGGTAACAATGCTTTTTGGCAATAAATCTTATACTGTTGGAAAGCCTGTTTAGTTCCCTTTCAAATGGTGCCCTATTTGTAAGGAACATGCATTTGTGGGATAGGAGCAGCGCTGAGTATGTGGGTTGTGCCCATGAAAAAATTGCCAAATCTTCTCTGCCAATGCCAAACAGCTTATTCTGCCATTGACTCGTTTGGTGTTTGGTGGATTGGATGATTGAAGTTTGAAGAAACAAGACATATTAGCAATTTAACAATTTATTCATTTCACAAACAGGAGCCTCAGTAGTGTGTGGAAGAACCATACACAGCCACAACAGCGTGGCACCTCCTCCTCATGCTGGTCATCAGCCAACGTGGTTGTGTTGGTCACTCTGGCACGAACAGCATGCCCAAGCTGAACCCACAAGCGTTCAATGGGGTTAAGGTCAGGACTACTGGTTGAAGAATGGGATCCCACAGCAGTGTGTGACCAGGCTGGTGACCAGCATGAGGAGGAGGTGCCACGCTGTTGTGGCTGTGTATGGTTCTTCCACACGCTACTGAGACTCCTGTTTGTGAAATGAATAAATTGTTCAATTGCCAATATGTCTTGTTTCTTCAAACTTCAATCATCCAATCCACCAAACGAGTCAATGGCAGAATAAGCTGTTTGGCATTGGCAGAGAAGATTTGGCAAATTTTTCATGGGTGCAACCCACATACTCAGCGCTGCTGCTCATCCCACAAATGCATGTTCCTTACAAATGGGGCACCATTTGAAAGGGAACTAAACAGGTTTTCCAACGGTATAAGATTTATTGCCAAAAAGCATTGTTACCACAGAGAAATAATCTACCAAACACAAATCTCCTTACTTTTTGTGCTAAGTTTAGCTCATGTTACTGTATTGTGTGAACAGTTAACTTCATTTAATATTGTATGTGGCGTTTTCTTTTGCAGGGTGCAAATGTTTCACCAAGTTCCTTCCCAAGACCATTTTGCAGAGCCACCGTCTCTCCGACCTGAGCTTAGCGCCACCCAAAACGATTGTGACTGGTTCAAAGAAATGCAAACAACCCAGAGCATTTATTTCTCCTATCCTGGAATGTATGAGTGGAGGAGCCAGACCTTACTCTGCATTGCTGTGAAGTAAGGTTTGGCAATGCAAGACAATGTAAGACCCAACAAGCCTGTTGCTTCCATTTGTCATGTTATTAATTATTTTGCTAAGTCAGCCAATTTGATAATTTAAAGACTGTTTTCATACACTGCACTGTTCAGAAAGGAGAAGAAATTGTACTTTCGATAAAAGACTTCAGTGTGTCTTTGTGTAGTTGCATTTGTACAGTTTCACCCTAGCGAGTCCAACAGGAGGCGCACAGAAATTCTCACAAGGAACACAACCAAACGCTGTCACTCTTTTTTGGCTTCAGTTAAGAGGACATGTAGTAGAAAGGTAGGTACTCATGTTGTCTGACAGGGTTCACCTTTGGCCTTACATCTGCCCAAAGAGGATGGAGAAGAGCAGGAAGATGGCATAGAGAAACAACAGGCCCAGACCCAACCGGCGATCTAGCTTCCAGTGGTTCAGATGAACACTTGTCACCTGAAAACAGAGACAGTGCTGAGCAAGAGCCAAAAAGATTCACCTGTATTACAGTTTTTGGATAAATCTAAGAGTGAATGTAATAGATCTGGACTGATACTGGATTTTTGAGGCCAATGTCAATATTTGAGGGTTCAAAAATCCAGTAACTATATATCACACATGCATTTATTTATTTTTTGGCCACCTGCTTGTGCAACAATCTGCAAACAGCTCAGCATGTACAGTAGTACAACTGCATAGTGAAATTCTTAAACTTCTAAAAACAGGATTCAAATGATTTTAATTTCATTAAAGGCCTTAAATATTAGACTAGTTTTTGCCTTTTCACACTGAACTAGTGACCTAGGAGACATGCAGATCAATAGGAAGTGTTTAATGAAGGTAAATTCTTGTGAAAGTGACAGTGACATTTCCCCCCCCCCCCCCGTTCACGATGTCTTGAACTGAATTAAAATCCATTTTTAATTATTTTGCATACTGACAACAGATATTAAAACTTGTTTCCTCACCGTCAGAAACACAGATGCCAACAGAAGGACGACAGAATACACCAGTCCTTTATTATTTATGGAGACCTATGGGGTGGAAAAGAAGGTGTCACAATTTTATGAACATGTAACAGAAGTGAGAACTTAAAATATCAGTTTCTCACACACATGCAGACATCAGTAAATCACAGACAGAAGGAAAAGAAGATTGGTATTGGTAAAGGGAGATAAAGTGTATGCATACTGATGATCCGTAGTCCACCACAAGGGTACGCAAAGCCCAGGGGAAACCCAAACCCAGAAGGATGTCAAAGATATTGCTGCCTATGGAGTTAGATACTGCCATGTCCCCCATGCCTGAAAAGAGACAGGAAAAGTGACAGAGAAATGCTAAATTGAAGCCCTTGCACCACAAAGAGAGGATAGACAAAAAGACTTGGGAATTCAGAATGAGGTTTGCGCTTTTTACCTTGTCGAGCTACAATCAGACTTGCCATGCAGTCCGGCACGCTGGTCCCTGCTGCCAGGAAGGTTATGCCCATGATGTAGTCTGGGATGGCTAGTGTGAAGCTGATGATGGTGACCTGACAGAAACATTAGGACACATCAGTGTCAAGAATGAACAGAGGGAGCATTTTAAGGTGGTATATCCTCAAATAACAACAACTCTCTGTCCTGTTAAAGCTTTCAACTGGCCTCTGTTTATCTATGCATACCAATGTATGGATGTACATTACATCTACATTTAGCAGATGTAAAGAGTACAAGGCATGCTGTAGATTATAACTGTATTGTTGTATTAGACCAACAGCAACCTGAAGCATCTGTGATCAGTTTTTTTGTCATTTTTATCATTTCAGAATTTAAGCTGTCTTCAATGCATTAAGTCATGCCTCCTTACCATCCACACCATGAGGTAGGAGAAGATGGCGATCCACAGGGTGGAGGCCACAAAGGTGACCATGAACCAGCGGTGCCATCGTGGCTGAATACAGTTAGGCACAGTGCAGTAGAGCAGGAGGCCCAGAGGCCACTTGATCAGCCACTTCACCCGCGCACAGCAGCTACCTGTGAGGAGCGGGAAGCCGGTCAGAAGTGCACATGGTAGTCAAGACAATCAAGTATTTCAAGGACTTTTTTCAACTAGGGATAAACTACCACATCAAAAAGAAAACATAAAAAAGAAAAACCACACACACACACACACACACACACACACACACACACACACACACACACACACACACACACACACACACACAAAAACCCAAATCATTGCAGGTTAAATCTTCCTCACCTGGTATGCGCACGGGATTGAAAATCCCATCGTCATCCTTCTCCTCCTCTGTCTGGCACATTCCGGCCCCTGGCTTGTCTCCTGACTCCGTTTCTCCTATCCCGGGTGTCCTGCCTCCGTTCTCCAGACTGCAGGACCCCATCCTCTTCAGGCTGTTGCTGGTTGATCCCCTTCGTGACCCGGGGCCAGCCTCACCGTCCTGCTGGTCCTTCGAAATCTGAATCAGCCTCTGTCTCTGTGAGAGGAGAGCGGGACGTTTTTTTGTTGTAGAGCTCAGAGAAGATTGTGTTATAATGTGCATTCCATGTGTGTCAAATACCTCACTGATGAGCATGCGTCCTGCCATGGAGAGCCTGGTGCGGGGGGAGAAGTGTGGGGTGATCATAATACGCAGGCCAGCATCAGAGAAGGACAGTTTGTGGGGGTTGAGGATGAGAAGCTCATCCACCATGATGACTGGAGAAGCCTCCTCATGATGGGCTTGGCCTGTGAAAAGGTTGTTGTAGATTAAACATGACAAATAGCATTCCTTTTATTCATATACAACAGTTTTTGAGAGAACAGACACACAGCAGCAAAGAAGAGAAGATTATTCATTTTTCAAACATCTTCTGACCTTTATTGAGAAGCACCAGGGAGGTGTTGCAAGCAGAGGCATCCTCTCCCATCTTGTCGTTTTCTGATCCGAGGCAGCATGACCCGGTGCTTCTGAGCCGACGCGTCACAAACGCCAGAAGCTGGGAGTTGAACCTGCAAACAAACCGATACCGTTTGCTTACATCCATATGACATAGAGGCATGATATGCGTTTGGTCTTCTGGTAAACTTACTTCATGATTATAATGTAGATTCCATACATGGTCATGAGGAGCAGGGACTCCCACCTGCACAGCAAGTAATACATTTGTGTTAGTCCGGTCTCAAATACCACAAAGTCACACAGTCGGTGTGTGCAGTGTAAGTGAACCTCTTTTCAAAATGTCACATTAAATATAACAACTTAATCTTCCGTCTTATTTTAATCATGCTCTAATGGCAGTGGTGTCTGTAATGCCTTACATCAATATAAATGTGTTAAATACAATTATTTTGTAAATATTTATGATTTATAGAGCATCTTTTTTTATAGTAGTTATATAAGAATCAAAGATACCTTAATGCATTGTTAAAATTGATACAGCATCTCTCCACTTCTATAAACTAGATTTTTAAAAGTTGGGAATAATAGTACAACAAACAGAATTTAAGCAGATCAGTCGAGTTGTTGAATGTGTAACTTTTATGAGAAATGACTAAGAACGTTTTCTTCTGAACTGTAACTTAAAGATTTTTGCTAATTTAGTCAAGAAAATGAAATGTTATAAAGAGTTGAAACCATGTTTTAAGAGGCTTTAAGCTGGAGTCCTGTTTATATACTTCCTTTAGGAGAGCTGGATCATACAGTATTTATCCCCATAAAATACAAATACAGCACTACGTGCACTGTAAAAGATAACAGCACTAGTGAATAACACTGTTGTTTACTCCTAAAAAACTTCATCAACCTCACCCACAAACTGAACTTGTGCAAAGAGCTGTTGGCAAAGTGAGCTGAGACACAAATCTGACAAAGTGTATTCAGAAGAACAGTGGTGAGGTGAAATACAGCGGGATAGCCTTGGCTTGGCACACTACGATTCAATAAACAGCCTGCCATATATCACTGATAAATCCACAGCTACAACACACATTAAAGACATGAATAAATCTACTTTCATTAAAACCAGTGCCGCATACAACAATGGAGAGCCATTATTTTTTTACAAAAGGCCTCAGGTGGCTAGAACAGAAAACATCCAGGACAGGCAGCTAAGAAGCTATCAAGAGCACTAAAGGAACATGTTGAGAAGGAAAAGCTACACAAAAGAAATCAATTTAACAGCTAAGCTCCAAATCAATGATCATGTGTGTGAGGACAGACACGTCCTCCAGCCATATTAAACAATTAAAAGTAATTAAACCACCGATTTTAAATTGTGCTTGTTCCTCATCACCTCTACTGACTCTGAAATGAGCCGCAGGAAATACATATTTAGATCTTTTGTTATTGTCGAGTACGAATCAGAGATCAAATCAATTTAACATGTTGCAAAATCCCTGATGTTGAACTGGACACCCTCATCTTCCCAATTGCAATAACAGTCACTTGAGGGAGAGGGTGTTGACACCAATCAGAGCGTGAGGGGACAGAGATGAATTTGCAGATCTGTGTCGGTATAAACACAAATACTAATGTGGGAGTGCTCCTATGGAAATGTCATTATATGAAAAGTAAAAACAGAACTCAAGGTAGGTGGACTCACCAGACAACTGTGGCATCATAGATAACCTAAAGAAGGGATAAAATAGATTCTTCAAAACCCAATGTGGAGGTGTAAATGTTGAACAAACAATCATTGATTATTTTGACAAAATACACATCTCACCATGATGAGAGTCAGTACAGCAAGGATGTAGTAGGAAGAATCTCTAAAAAGGGGCCACCACGTCAGAACCACTGTCTGTGGAGAAAAGCTATAAAAGGTCAGTGATTGTTCACTCAAGAACAACTGCATGCATTTTGGTTAAAGTTGTTCCCACCTGGCCCGCAAAGATCCCACTCAGGCCAATGATGACCAGGATGTTGAAGACGGCAGAGCCGACAATCGTGCCAACTCCAACGTCTCCTTTGGTGATGAAAACACCTGGGGGTGGGTGACAGAGGGGAGGAGAGGAAGTCAAATGTGTGCATTTGGTATTTGACTTTGTTTGGTTTCAGATTAGATGAAATCTAAGATCTAAGAAAATCTAAGAAGTTTCTGTGGACTCTTATTTCAACAGTTTACAGAGAGAAACACACACCATCCAGCTTTGTATTTGGAGTTCACTAGTCACTAATCTCCATGAAAACACCTACAGATATGGAAAATCCCTTTTGAGGTTTAATATTTGACTCTGCTGACATCTGCTGGATAATTGTAGGACTGCAGAGGTTGTGAAGGCCATTTCAAATCCCAGCATTTCTCTGCTAAAATGTTGAGAATAAGTGAAATCTAATTTTGGCATGCTTTCTCAAAACTGCCACAGCTGTTACTTGGTCGTGATTGGCTGAGCTACTAACCAATGAGAGAGGTGAAAAGCTCTGGAGCAGAGCTTCCTGCAGCCATAAATGTCGCCCCGGCCACATCTTCACTGAGCTGCAGGTTCTGAAAATTATATTTTAAAAAAAACAGCTTGGAATGAGAATAATCAGATTTGGATCTGTTAAACTAAGATATGATATCTGAAGGCAGGTTGGTGCAGTCTGCTCACCTCAGATATTTTCTCAAGGGAGGGGACAAAGTAGTCGTCACAGACGATGGCCAGAGCATAGAACATGTAGATGGCCTGGATAGTACAGGTGAGCACAGATAAGAGAGTGGAGGGACACACAATTTGTTATGTAGGTCTTGGTTTGCAATGTTGGCTTCTGCAGATTTCAGGCAATATGTGAAATACTCACACAGAGTGCATGCAGACACACAGCCCCCTTCTTCCTCTGCTCCTTGGTAAAGATGTCCTGTGGAAACTCATGGATGGCTGCGGGGGGATAGGCATGATGATAGATATGATCTTATAGTATATATACATTACATACATTCATTTATTTTTCCACTCAAAAACAGCCATATTCTGCAATCTGCAAACAAAATGAGAACAGTCTAATGCTGTTTGACATCAATTTACTGAAAGAAAAAATACATCAGGTACAAACAGTACATGAGATAATGATGTAAAAGTCTTTTAACCTGCAAGGCATTCGTTCATATTTGACGTTTGATGTAGGAATACAAAATGTTTCCCTTAAATTTGGAGAATAAATTACATAATTTACTTATTACCCTATTGCTTATATACAGTATTTTACCAAATGAAATGATGTGCTTTGATTTCTTCTGATTTCTGATGTACACTTATAAAGCTTCACTTTTTAAGCATTTCCATTTTTAAGTGCATTCCAAAATAAACTCAGATATGAAAAAGAGAAGTTATCATTTAAATTGTGTAATCAGCCTTTGTGTCTGCACCACACAAAAACCCACAACATCATCTGTCTTGCGCTGAAGAGTGAGACAGGAAGTGAGGTGAAAGTGAAACTGGCAGCTGCTTCCTGCCCTTCCTCAAGTGTAAAAGAAAAAAAAAAACTGTTAATGACAGCCTAGCTTCCCTTGACGTTACAAAAGAGAGCCTCGAGAGTGTGGTGCAGCTCCAATTTGCAACTCGGAGCCGAGCTGGATGAATTTAAACTACCGGGGAGCATGGAGCTATTAATAGCTCTTCTGCTGTGTGAGACAACAGTGGGCCGACAAGCTCACAATAAGCACAGTGCAGCCGTCATGATGCAGCGCGCCTGCATGGAAACTGAACAACAGACTGCATGGATTAAAAGGGTCCCTTGTGATCGGGGATATGAGATTTGATCTTCGACACTGTAGTGTCAGAGAGTGAGAGGAGGAGACCATATAGTCTCTAGTAGGGGGCAGTAATTTGGCTATGTTCAGTTAGAAAATGTAAATGTTAGTGCAGTAATGTTTACACATTTGTGTCTGTGCCAGAGTGCAACACCGCCTGCTTGGATGCTTATTATGCCATAAACTTCTTTAAGTGCATAATTTTCAAAGCCCAGAGTTGAAGTGAGTTTCTGAAGGTTGGTAATGTTTCTGTTTTCTGCTCTCTTAGGGGAAAAGAACTATTTTCTGTGTGCCAGCTGTTATTGCAGGGCAGGGCTCGTCCACTAAATCATCGAGGCTTAGCACGTAAACTTTCTGTCATCTTATCGCACAAAAGAGGCAGCCTAAATATGTATGCATCTTCTCCAGAGGCCTCTCAAGTTGATCAGCTGTTGGACATCTGTGCTCTCTCTGTGGCTTTATTTCTTTCACCTTCTTCTTTGCTCACTGCGTCTCGTCTAACAGCCCTGGAAGCCTTCCAGTCTCCTTTCTGCCCCAAAACATAAACTCTCAGGTTATTCTGTCGGTGAAAACCGAGGCCTGCCTGCAGCATGTACCTCAGATGGATGCTTTTCAGGAGTTGCTCTGGTGAAGGCAGTTGCTATGCCGACACTCTCCCTGGGGGCAGTTTTTTTTTTTTTGTTTTTTTTTTTGATCGGTGGCAGTAGAAAGCCAAAGGCAAGGCGATTGCCTGAACAGTGAGAAAGGGGGAGGTGAATATGTGTTTCCCATGGTTAGGGTTTATGAAAAATGAAAAAAAGAGAAGTGACAGCAGCTTTGGACTGTAATGTCTAAAAATATTTATTTTTCCTTACAAACCCTCAGGAGAGGTCTGAGAGAGCGAGGGGGGAGAACGGCATAGAGATACACAGCGTATTTCAGCATACTAGTTAACTGAAGGCTACTGGACAGGAATGTGCTTTGCCGAGACTCTTATGTTGTGATTTCACAACACCACAAACTGAAACACATAGGTTCAAGATAATCGCCGTCTGCAACTTCCCAAATCAGGGATTTAAGCCAGATGTGCCTTCATCTTGATAAAGTCAGTCGTTTTGTAATCAGAGGTCGAGCTGCGATGTTGATGTGCTGTTGCTCTGACAGTACAAGTGCATCTGTACTCAGACCTCTAACATCACTTCTCTCTGTGCGGTGTCTTTTTAATGCCAGAATCATGAAATTCTCCCATACTGTAACTCTTTCACCTTTGATCCAGTTGTGTCTCCCCAGCAGCTCTTTGTTTCATTCCTACACAAGCTAAAGGGCTATTTAAAAAAAAAGATCCACGAGTGTAAATAGCTCCTTACATTTCCTCAACCTCCTCACATTTAATGCACATAAACCGATGTTATAAAACATGAAGGACATAACAGACGGAGGGCAAATGTGAAGCTTTAATAAACTGGTTAAAACACTGATCTATGTTATCAATTACAAATACAATTAACGCCAAAATCAAAAACGTATTTAAAAGATGTGTAGAATGCTAGATCACTGATCTACTCTTAAAAGACAAAGATCTGAATTTATCATTTGGAAAAACGCTAGGAAGCGTTTTAGGTCCATTAGCAATATATTGTTTTAATTCAAAGTATTAAAAAGACTTTCCTTTATCCCCACAAACATGAACTAAATAAAATGGCTTTCCACTAAGAAGTGCATGAAATGCAAAATTCAAAAAGGCACACTGATGCATACAGTATGCTGTAGAAGTGTAGTGGCATCAGAACGTTCTGGGGAGAGTCCTTTCTGAGAATTACAGACAATTTGAATATCAAGAGTTTTCTTTTGTCCTGAATTGTGTATATTAAGTGTGACCACCATCTATTTATTCTATCCCTGTTAACTAAAAAAAGTGATATTAGAATATCTTGAAAGCGATTTTAAGAATTAAACTTGAACTTGCACATAGTGGTGCGTTTGATGTGTTTAACGCAAAGTGGATTACAGTTTAATGTAATTTACTTGATATGCTGCCCAACAGTTGTTGTTATTCTTAGTCTGGAAGAACAATGAATATAATATAATTAACAGTCTGGGTCTAGGGTAGGGCTGGGAATTATTTGTTTTTCACTCCGTTTCTCTTGTGCGTCATTAATTTACTAAAAATGTTGTTGTGATATCTAAGACATCATGCTGGCTTAACTTAATGTCTACCTGCTAACTAGCAGATATGGTAAATTATACTGTACAGCAATGAAAAGACAGTGATACATTATAACAGAAAATAACACTGAACAACAAGCTTATTTAATAACTTCACAGCATTATAAAATCCAGGAGGCACATAGTGAAATTAGACACTGTTTGTCAAGAAGCAAAGTGTAAATTTTCCCCTACTGCATCTGCACTTAGTGTCTGCCATATAAAAGGGTATAAGTTCTTAGTTGAATCCACTACATTTTCAAAAATAACAAAACACTGTGGCCTATTTTAAACTGCAGCAATGCACGTAGAGCTGGGTTAAAATAACCGATCTTTGATTGAGTGATACGATTTGATAAATAAAATCCTGAAATCTGTCTTTTTTTCATCGTTTACCATGGTATAGTTGTTTTACTAGAATGTTCTTCAACATAGTCACTCTACTCACTGGCTGTAGTCTACAGTTGCACTACATTGTGTTGACGACTGCTGTAATTTGTTAATGAAAGAACTTTAAACAAACTTTTTTGGGGTCATTTCTTAATGCTAACATTAACCTGATGCATTATAAAAAAAATATTTGAGGGTTGCTTCTTGCTTGTACAATTTACAGCATAAGTTCTGTGAGAATCTTTTTTATATCCAAGCAAAATTGGTATTGTAACTGTGTAATTGTAACTTTTCCCTAACCTAATTGATATTTAACTGAAATGTAATCGAATCAAATCATTGGTGATTCCAAGCCCTAAATGCATCAACCAGTTACTAGTTTATTTTTTTTCATTTTGATCACATATTAATGTCAGCAAACCTTAGCAAATGCAGCATGATTTTTGCTAAATCCAAAAGGGTTCTGTCTTTTTTTAAATGAAATCTGGTTATGTTGCACTGTTATGGTTGTTGAGTACAGATGACAATATTTTATTCAAGTTTATAAGTTCAATGCCGAGAAAATTCACAGGAAGTGAAAGCAGTGCTGATGTGAGGAACAGAGCTCTCTCTGAGTCACCCCGCTGCAGGGGGCTTCAGTGTAGCTGAATGAAGGGGCAGTGGGTGGTGCAGAGTAATGTTAACGATCTCAGAGTCTGCAGGGCGTTCTGGAGTTAAGCTAAGGTATCGACGTATCATGGATCAACCAAACTGGCATTGGAGTATCGAGCGCACGCACACACACACACACACACACACACACACACACACACACACACACACACACACACACACACACACACACACACACACACACACACACACCTCTGCAACAAGCCTGCATTTCATTCTTTAATGTAAATTCAATTATGAATTTGTTCTTTGATTTGCTTTCCTTTGAGGCAGTTTAAATGACATAAGGTTTTCAAACCGCACCAACCACCTCGCCTATCAATAAAAACACTAAACATTATGTGTGACAAAAGTGCTCATACAACACCATCCATTATCATAGCTAAATATATTATAGTAAAGTCTAAAGTCAAAGGAAATTACCTCTCTTTAATGACAATCAAGACTTATGATCAGCCTTAACCTCTGCCCTTTATTCCTTAAACGTTGAGTCATTTTTGTGGACAGAAAGTAAAGACACAAAATGATCCAACAGTATTCAGCTTCAACATTTCCAAAACTTCACTGCTGTTTGCTTTGTGTGGCATCCATAATCTGACTGCCCTGATAAAAGTCCAAGATCATTTGAAGACAGTTTCTGTTAGTTTATCTGCCAGCTTCTCTTTCTCAACTCTTTCCTAAAAACCCTCAAATATGGCTGTGGAAAAATACTATTCTCAGCCGAATAGCAACACAACAAGCTTGCCAAAATAAACAACATAACAAGCCTCAACGACACACACAGTATGAGCCATTTACATCATTTAGATTCACCACCACCCCCTCTCCTCATGGTCTATTTTTAGTTCTTTAGGACTTCCAGGGCTTGAAAGACAGAATTGTCTGGGTTTCAAAATGTAGCATTCAGTTGCCTAGCAACAACAGCCTCAGAGGCTTGTCAGCTGAAGGCGGGTCACACCGTCTCCATCTTGTTAAGCAGCGGAGGGATGAAAAGAGAGAAAGAGTCTGGGGCTAGATGTTACTGTGCAATCCCCAAGATAATATCCCCCAAGGTCCAGGGCAGGCTTTTTAATCATACTACAGATTATGCAATCACTGTCAGACAGCCGAGGAAGAGGGCGGCAACCTGAGCCTGGAGCCGTGGTCACTAGTGTGTCTTATACTACTTGTCCAGCCCTTTGTTTGCCTGCTCGTCTCCAGCGTATTACCACAGTGAAGTATCTGCCCGCAGTTCACTTGTGTCTTTGTAAAAGATAATGAGGGAGATCTGTTTGCAGCCAGGAACTCAATAAAGGTTAAGTGTGTTATCGGGTAGCAAAACACGAACTGCTGAATAGAGCAAATGGAGCACTGGTAGAAAGAGACACTGGGTCTCATTTTCTCTCTCAAGGATGTACAAAAAACAGCTCTAATGTAATGTAATGTCACAGAAGAAGACGTGCAGGGACAATGAGGTGCTTGTAATGTGTGAATTTACTTCAAGTGCCAGATCAATTGTCCCTGATGACTCAGTGTTTGTGCACTTCTCAAATGCAAGCTCTCAAAATATATAACCAATAAATTACTTGTAATGTCACTGAGCTGTGGAATTATTCTTCCCGATAAGATTATCAGGAGCTAGAACCGCTATATACCTATTTAGGATAAAAAATGGCTTAGAGGTTTGGTGATAAAATGTTGCTTGAATTCAAGGCTACACCTCTCAAATAAATGCATTATTTAGTCAAATCATTTTAAGTTAAACCTTTCATACAGAAGAATAGCCAGCGTCAGATGCACATCAATTATTTTGCAAATAATTTAGGATGTTCTGACATGATAACATGACAACTGCTGTGACAAACAAAATATATTTGAAAAGTTCTGGAAAGTCTCTAAGACACATCCTTGCATGCAGGAGATGTCATGAAAGCGTGTTTCACTCAAATTTATTTTTAATAAGGTTAAAATTATTCATTGTGTGCAGGTTTATTTTTAGGTTGCACCCCTTCAGCAGGCAGAGTACATTTAAGGTGGTATTTTGAAGTGTGGTATGAAAAGGCCATTTGCATGCTATATGATTAGCATAACTTGATTTGCATAAATTTCTGTGAGATTACAATAATCATGCAGTTTGCACACAATACATATTTTGTGACTGACAGCCTATTATTAGCACCGCCAGAGAGTAAATGCAAATGATGTGAAGATACAGAATTGTATTCTTTCAGTAAGGCAAAAGATTTTTCATTGTGCGGCAGTGTTATTTTATCTACTCTGTGCTATTCGCTAAAGAGATTTCCTCTTCAATCTGAATTTTTATCATAAAACTGTCAGCTGTGATGAATGTGGCTCATGTCAGCCAGCCATCTAATCAGCCTGGGAACCAGAGAAACGACGAGAAAAGTGCAATTATTCCTGTCGATTGGCTGCAATGGTCTCAGTGATAATAAGGAGCAGTTTGAATCTGTCCAAACTATTTAGGGTGCAGCCAAACTCAGGAAGCAATGGAAGGTAACTTGGTGCCTGCTAAAGACAGAATACCTTAGAAAATCTAAACTGACTTTCACTCTGGCAGCTTCCTCTTGTGTGCTCTGTCTGTCTCCCTGAGTCCGTCGGTGCGCAAGCTTGACACTGACTACACACTCCTGACAACTGACACAATGCCGCATGACCTTTCAGTTCCCCTGCAGGGGAGAGGCAGAAATCTCTGGTACACTCTGCCTTTACCTGCATACACCACACACACACACACACACACATGCACGTATAAACATCACTAAACCACTTTGAACTCCCTACATTTTCAAAACACGAAGCCCATCATCAACAATGTTTTCTCGGTCTTAATAATTCAAACAATGATTAAAACACTATAAAGTAACAACAATTAGCCGGTGCAACACAGATGTCTTCTTACTTGATAGTTTTATCAGAAGCGCAGAGAACTTTCTCTTTTTTAAATGATTAAAACACGTTTTCTTCATAGCTGTAGAGAACATAGTCATAAATTCGGTGATGTAAGAACTTGCGAACATCAGAACTTTCACAGGATTTTCCTTTTTTTCTGTCAATGGGTTTCCTTAAAAGCTACCAAGCGGATCAGTCTAGGTCGTATAATGCACCTTAACGCTGGTTTCCAACCACCATAAAGCAACCTCAGGGCACTCAGTCAGTCAGACAGCACAGATGGCAGGAAGTGAGAGGTGGATGGCAAGATAGGGAGAAAAATAGGTCAGAAACTGACAGGTTTAAAAACCGAAAGCAAATTGCTTTGATATTCTGCTCAAGCAATGTTTCGCTTTTACAAAATGATACTTTAACTTTAACCTAAGATAGTTTGTGGCAGGTTGCCCCAAATCTTTGGTAGCTAGTAACCCTGAAACCACAGAGCCCCCCACATAGCAAATCCCAATTTAATCCCTGGATACATACACTGTGATAGAAGATGTTATCCATATCACCCACCCCTACACTGAACAATAAGGAAGTGTTGCAGACAGTCTGGGAGAGTTTGCTGGTTTGACCTAGAGGAACAGACGACATCTATCCAGGTAATGACTCACCTGCTCGGGGTTGATCTATGCTCTGGTTGTCTGACTCCTGCATCAGCCGGCGAGTCCATCGCAGCTCCCCACCGTTCAAACCTGGCCGAAACCCAGAAGACTCTGTCTCTGTTACAAAACAACACCAGAGTAATTTTAAACACTTGAAAGACCTCACACACTCCAAGAACTAAGCCTATGTGCTGTGATTTAGGGATGGACTAACTATGGTTTTCATTACTGGTTAATATGTGGATAATTCTTCGGTTTGATTGTTTAGTCAATGAAATGTAGAGCTGAAACAATCAGTCAATAAAACAGAAAATAATGCAACTATTTTGATAATTGCTTGATGGTTTTTAGATGGGAGGATTAGCTACTTTTCTTTGACTATATGAAAGTAAATCTTCGGGCTTTGGACTGTTTTTCTAACAAAACTAGGCATTTGAAGACGTCTGATTGGGCTTTAGTAAATTGTGATCGTTTCACTTTTTTCTAAATGATTAATCAATTATTTAAGAAAATAGGTTGCAGTCCAAATAAAAAATGAAAAAGTCTATCACAGTTTCCAAGAGCCCATGGTTATGTCTTACAACTGCTTTGCCCAACCAACCGTGTAAAACCTCAAAAGCAGAAAGTCCTCAAATGTGAGAAAATGGAACCAGTGATTTCATTGGCCTTTTTGTTTAATAAATTACTTAAAACAATTTCATCAAAATAGTTTTTTTTCAGCTCTACTTTGTTTTTTTCAAAGAACCTCCAACTTAACTATAATAACCAAATAATATTTTTTCTTATTTCGATTAAATAAAAGAAAATGTGGACTTGTCCAAAGTATTGTTACTGCCGCTTTCTTTGTCCATGGAGTAATTGTCTCCAGTTATTCTTCTGTTACGTGCCAACTCAACAGACTGTAGTTTCATGTTTCTGGCTCTGGGAGAAAGCTGCATGTTCAGTAATTCAGTGATGCTGTCCTGAGCTATCAGCACTGAAATGTGTATGCTGTGTATTACAGCTCTGTATTTCATTCCTCGATAGCTAATCTCTGTGTGGCTTTGAGTTATTATGACTTTACTACAGCGACAGGCAAAGAATTCCCCACAGATACATCTGCCTCATCATCTCTCCTATGGGGGAAAGAAATACAGACTTGCCTCACCACAGAGATTTTTCCACTTTTGCAGAAAAGATAGTGAGGCCGTTATCATTATGCTTTGTACTACACAGTCTTTTTATTTACAAGGCAGCTTGTTGTCTGTCTGATGCATTTGGTGATTGCCAGGCGCTGTAGTGTCTCTTTGTACCTTTCAGCTCAATGAGCCCATTTCACGAGTTGCGGCTGAGAGGAGACGTGAATGCTTTCATGTTAAGGCATCAAGGAGGAGCTTGACTCGTATGAAATTCAAATGGGTTTCTGCCACAGATGGCTCGGCACCATTTTCACACTTAGAGTATACCATCAAGTCTCTAACAACTAAACCACATCTTGTCTCATTCGAAAAAGGAGAGATAAAAATGGGATGCTTATTATATTTGTTTTCCAGATTCAGATTTTATTAACTCAACAATCTTAGCACATATAAACAACATATGAATTGCAACACTGAATAGTGCTTAAATGGTCAGTTGATTAATTAATTAGGCAATTAACAGAAAATGAATCCAAAAATGACAAAAATTCTCCAGTTCCAAGTTCTCATAAATAAGTTTTGGATCGTTTGTGGACAAAACAAGCAAATTGAAGACATCACATTGGGTCCTGGGAACTTGTGACAGACTTTTTAAAATATATTAATCTAAGAAATTAACAGATTAATTTTATGCAAGCCCTAATTGTGGAAAAGCATTGGCTGTCAGCAGGAATAACGTGCAACATACATAAGGACTTATACAAAAGGTAAAACATTCTTCAAGGCACTTAATTGACATCTTACTAATTACTTAATCTGAAAATAGACTGCTTAAAAATACTTTTAAATCCTTATACTTTACTCTTGCGTTCGTAAATTCAATCTGCATGAGATAATTGTCTCCCAGACAGTTTTCATTATAAAAGTTAGACTCTCTGCATCCATTCCAAGCTTTTATACTGTATCTTCCAGTAAGTTTGAGGGTTCTGGTGATGCTAACGCTACACAGCGTTTCCCTCAGGAAATTGTTTAGCTGAGGTGGTAAACCACCCAGATCTTGGCGCCTCTCGTCGTGTGATCAACAACGGTAGATGACAGCTGCCCTGAACAACAGCCACACTTATGAAATATGGCATTTGCTGTATCATATAGCCAGTTTGCCCTTTTCCCTTAGAATTGAATTTCATAAAAGTGCATTAAGGTGGCCCACCTCTGCTTACAGCTACAAAAATGTGTTTAAATTGGACATAAAGATCTGTATCTCACACACTGTCTTCACTCTGACCCTGAGCTTTGTACTGAAGTTGCTTATAATTTAGGTGATCCATAGTGTTTAAACTTTACTGTTACAGTGATTGTTCCTCTAGATAAGACTGTCTGCTAAAAGCATAAAATGTAAATATAAAGGAAAGAGGTTACAGAAGGATCAGTGATGAAAGCTGAAGGAACATAAAATGTGTTTGTATGGATGTAATCCTGCTACCACATGCCTCAACATAAACATGCTGGTTGAGTACAAAAAGTTAATACCATAATTCATATTTCCTCTCTTTACACATCAGTATAATAGTGCAGACTGTGGGGAACCTCCAAGCCAAATGCTTCTGTTGTGACATTTATAAAGATTTCAAAACCACATGAATTAATCTTGTTGCAACACATGCTGAACACTGCTGCAAATCTTTAAACAGCACCTATTTGATTTTTACAAGACCTGGAAGACGAAGTCCTCCTTTAAAACATGAAAGTCCAAAGCCATACACTATTATCTGTTCCCTTCAGGAAAGACAAACCAGTGGTGCCTCCTTCAGAAGAAACAACACATTTGATCCCGTCAATCACACATCAACCGGAAAGACCGGCTTCCTCAGGTCTTTCCCCAAACAGGTTTACTGCCTCCACAGAAAATGTCTGACTGTGAAATCCTCAACAGTGGCAATGTACTAAGTATGGCTGCCACTGAAGCCTAAGTCTTTGGCTATTACTTTATAAAAAACAATATTTACATTTCAGTCCAACACTCTGAGCTCCATTTCCACGTAGATAACAGTCGTCCATATCTCCACTGACATTCAGACTGAACATTGAGGAAGTGTCATGTTGCAGAGTTGATGAACTTTTGATTTGATCTTAAATGGGAGCTAAACCACAGTTAAATAAATGTCTGAGCATAGACAAGTTCAAAAGCCCCAGTGTGGAGCAAAGCTCAAATAAGGATTATGTCATACATTTTCTCCCATAAAAGATGCAAAACTCATGAAACTGTTGATATCAACTGCAGTTTGATTGCAATAACTCTATGTACAGTTCTGGGGTCTCAGTTATAAACGTGGCGTACACACATTTTCAGCCCCGTTTTGTGCGTGCACTTCCCACGCAAAGGTTGTGATTTATAAAAAACAAACTTCATGGCAGAATGTGCGGTCCTCCACGCAAACTCTGACCCATGCGTACGCACATTTTGGAGACAATGGGAATTGGCGACGCAGATGGTGAGGTGGTGAAATGAAGTCAGACTGCAGAAAGTACATGTGGGAATAACGATTACTCTTAATATTTTCAAGTATTGATGCCTCACGCACATTTTTTCACTCCATATCATCCACGTTATCATGAAGATTATATCCAGCAGTGTTATTTGCACTTGTACTGAGTTAGAATTGTTCCATAAACACCTTGTAAAATCTGACTCAAATCTTTAATAAAAAATCGTTTAATCGCTTAATGTTTAATCTGCACTGTCTCACCGTCACATTGTCCACTACGAAGCGCAGAAGGAGGAGATGGCCCGACTCCCTGGAATACAGGATAGCATCAAATACCCTACCATTAGATAACGGCAGAACACAGTGTAAATAACTAAATATCTGTCTTTAATACTGTGCATATATCATCAAATGTCAAAGTCTGGAAATACAGCCGGTAAGCTCTCGCGCAATTGTTACACTTAACGTCCTCGTTATCGGTCCAAACTTTAATACTGTTTGTGACAAAACCTGCATGAAGAAAAGTGTGTCTGCCTATTACACTTTCGTCTTTAAATTGTATCTTGGGGTGGGGGATAACACTAGTTGATGCTGTCATTTTGGCAAGGTGTTAACAATCACAAATTGTTGTAAACATATAATGCGGTGACCCCAGTGCGTAATGCTGCATGATGGCACTGCTGGCCCTGCAGGAGGACTACGGAAATGGAAGAAACAGGAGAGAAAGGGACCACGACGATGACTAGGGATTTAAATTCCCTAAAGCTGTGCTCTTGGATCTATGTACTGAATTGGGTCCAGTAGAGAGGGCAACGCGCTGGAACCGTGGCATCCCGGTCCAAATACAGGTCCTCGCCTCTCTGAGGGAAATGGCAGACAGCCAAGTATTTTTTTTTATAAATATTATATAATTTTCACCTTTATCACTAAGGCTTGTTTGGATATAATATATAGTTCTGTTAAATCTAGGTCTGGTATAACGAAGCTGTCCCCGAGTGCCGAAATGCCTGCCGTTTTGGACATAATATTAATATACAATATATTACAATATACACTGCGAGAACAGGCCGAAATTATAATTCAATTTGCAGCAATTCCCGAACGTCGGAGAAGTTTTTAGCTTTTCCCTCGCCCGCCAGTCGTCATGATTAGACATAAAGAACCATTTCCAGGGTCATTAACATACTGATCAGCATTCATGAGGTGCTTTGCATTGACTATTTATGGTTAAAAATGGGCGTGTACAGGGTGGGATAAGAGGCTGATTCACGTACGCACACTTGTGGGTAATCTGTGATTTATAAAGGGAACATTGCTTACAGATGTGCGTACGCACAGTTTTATAAATCAGTTTTTTCTTTTGGACATACGTACACTTTTAGTAAGGATCCTACACACAGTTTTATAAATGAGACCCCTGACGCTTTAAGTGATCAAAAGTGGCTACACACAATTGGTCATCTCTTCTTACTTTGGAAAGTTCTTAATGTAAATGTAACAATTTCTATTTTTGGGAACAGCTACTATGGCTTGATTCAACTTTTCCATTACCAAAACTGATACCACAACATTGTTTTAATAATAGATACAATACAATCATGTGGCCAATTTTCCAATAATTCTGATGAAATTAGAAATACGTGTGTAGAAAAAACGAGTCAAATTGATGCAATGTATCACATATGCAATGTGTACGTAAAAAGGTTGCAGACCCCTAATCTAGTCTTTCAGTTTAGTCTCGCCACTCTCATCCACCCCGTTTCCTGTCCTAACAGGCAGCAGCTACAGCTGATAAACTGACTGTATACTTAATGTATGGGCAGACACGTTAGTGACTAGTTGGTAAACATAGTTGAGCATTTAGCAGCTAAACAGCCAGATATTTTCCCTCACGATATGGTAGAGACCAAAACAGAGCTAAAAGGAGAGTGAATATTAAACCTTCATCAGAAGCACAAAAACACAACTCCAAAGGATGCTAATGTTGCTTTGTGTCTGTCTTATAAGCATCAAATCCCAAGGGTTGCAAACATGGGAATGGTTGGTCAGCATAGAAATGTGTTTAATTTATTAAAGGTGCTGTAGGTAGGATTGTGAAGATCCAGGACTTCTCAGTCCCTCCCCCCTTTCTGCTAAAGCCCAAAACGGTCTGATAAGCCACTCCCCCCACAAGGGAGAATGAATGCTTGTGCATGAGCAGTGATTGACACGCAGTTAGACACCACCCCCCTCCCCCAATTGGTGCATCTGAACAGGGAGCTGTGGATTTTTGCAAATTGCACTACAGGCTGTAGGTGGTGCCAGAGGAGCCAGATTTTTTTTTTAATGACCAGCTTCATGTAGTTCTACTGGAACATAGGCAAATATGACAGAAAGTTAGTTTTATAAGTCTTACCTACTGCACCTTTAATTGCTTCCAACAATGTTTGTTGCTTGATGATGTTGATGTTGCCTTTACAACGCCAGCAAAATAAATACATTTTTCATCAAGCTGGTGGAGTTAATGTAATATATTTTTTCTGATATCCAATCTAATGGTTTTTGCCAGACTCAGACAAATGTTGATAGTATTGATCAGCACATCCATAAATGGTTCTATAAGCAGTTGTATTCAGCATGCTACAGTATGTGTAATATTTTCCAAGCATTGTGAGAGTAACCTGCCTGTCGCCATTACAAACAGCAGAACACATGCCTTGTCCTGTGCTTTTATATGGTTTGAGTTGAGCGGCCTTGATCTCGATTCAAAAAACCTCTTCTGGTTAATAGCACACTCATAATTTAAAGGTGAAGTATAAATATTAATGACACGGCTCATTCACCGGGATACTAGGGTGAAACCTAAATGTAAATCAAACAGATAGAACAAAGGGCACACCACCACAACACATTCATATCATTATAATGCACATAGGAGAGAACGACGCTGTCTGTGCTGAAGCCACTGATGAGGGTGTGCGACAGTATGCGACAACTTCAGCAAAGGTGATGGGAAGGTAATGAGCTAGGTGGAGATGCCTTAAGGTGCACTGATGCAAAATGAGACATAACATCTAATGTAGAAAAGAATAACCTCATTTTAACCATTACTGATGTGACTGAAACCGTGTATAATGTTATAGAGGTTGATGATTTTAAGGAAAAGAAGTGTAGTGAAAGAGTTGGGTGTCAATCTCTCTGTTTTGTTTTATTGTGGTATGAATAGAATTAAATGGCAGTTACTGTAAACAATTCAAGACAAATTTATATATTATTTATCGACATTAAACAACAATCTATTTAGGCAATGAAAAACACATTCTTAGCTACAGTGATAACATGGGAAAAGGCAGAAATTAAAAGGGCAGGCACTAAAAACAAAACCTTAACATGCCCAGTCATACACAGTATTTCTTCTGAGATGATGAATGGTCAATCTTCAGTAAACTACAACTGAACTTATCCCCAATGATTGGATTTATACATGCCATAATTTCTGTCTGCTTTATGTAATCAACAAACTGTCACCTTCCTGCAGTATGAGCGGAGTACTTCAGGGCCAGAGAGACAGAAGCTGGGAGACTGTTAGCAGTCATGTTAGAAACTACTGAAATAAGATTTAAATATTCAGAACAGTGATTCAGCTGTCTGACATGTGTCATTGTTTGTTAGTATGAAGACAATATTTTGCCTTAAAAAATAGCACAACGCTGGACAGTAATTAGAATTGTACTGTGAACTACTGTACTAGCATTCTTTCTTATTTAGACAATTATATGTTATGTCTATTTTAACTCTGCTTGAAATACATTTGGATGACGAATGCAGCACCTGTCTACAGTCACACTTCTACACCAGGCAGAGACTGCATATAAATACTGTATATATCTTCATATTTTGATCCATATAAAAAGAGACTTTTAGATCCATGGATAAGAGGAAGGGGAAGTATATTTATCTTTGCTCATAATGAAGACAAAGCACTACATGTTGAGCTCCGTGTACATGGATTATGCAGCATGTTCTACTAGTTAAACGAATGTAGCCCTTTGTTGAGAAAATAATTTTATATGGATGTTTTATAATGTGTAAAATATATTTTACAATTGCCTTTCCTTTTAATTGGATCCTTTGTTTTTTTATTCTAATACATGAAACTGATCTAAAATATAGGCTACTGATGGCTGCATTATCTCTCTTCAGGGCAAACAAATGAATCAAATTCATATCAAATTCAGCAGTGATTAATATTTACATGTGTTTAGGCTACTCATCAATTAGTGCAGCATGTTTTAGACTGGGTTTTCATATAATGATGCAATAATAAATCCCACTGTGTATCTATATAACGTCCATAGGATTATAATCATTGTGCACGCACGCATAACCTGTATGTCTCACCTGGTGCCTGGATGACCTGTGCGAGCCAAATGACGGCGACCAGCCCGACTCCACAGCAGCATAACCGCTGGAAGGGCCGCCGGTGCCTCGCTGCTGCTCTCATTCCTCAGTCGGCCGCATATCCACCAAAAACATCTGTTGCTTTCTTTCTTACACTTGTTTCACACTTTCTCTGCACCAGCAAACGACTTCTCAGCCAACTTGTGTCAAAATATCCCAGCAATGAAAAGCCTAGTTTCCCCCTCTAGACTCAGAGCAGACGCTTTGCTGGTTCACTCCGCCAACCCTTCGGGTCGCACATATCGAGTAAAAGCGTAAAACAACTTTCTGCGTTCATGTGTAGGCTACAGTCTGAAAGGTCGACAGCAGATCCCACAGTGAGGCGCAGCAACAGGAGGCGACAAGCTCTGAGCTCTGTGTGCCTTCTCTCTCTCTCTCTCTCTCTCTCTCTCTCTCTCTCTCTCTCTCTCTCTCTCTCTCTCTCTCTCTCTCTCTCTCTCTCTCTCTCTCTCTCTCTCTCTCTCTCCTGTGTGGCCAGCAGGCGGCGACAAACTCAAGACTCCTTGTTTAAAGGAAATGGACAGAAATGTTTACCCCCTGCTGAGATGCTTCCCGTTTATTCACATCACAACCATACATTAAATCCAAACATACACACTAAAAAGCAGCCTGTAGCCTATGGTGACAACTACTGTCCAGAGCACCAGTCTTCATTTCTCCCTACTCCGCCTGCACCTGAGCAGCTCTTGATTGGCTGAACACACCTGACTCCGCTAATTAGGTGTGAATGGAGCAGGGAAAGGTGGACTGAAGAGCGGGCAACTCTAAAGGCATTAGATAGGTCTGGCAATGCGAGACTAGGCCTACATTATTTCAAACGAATAATCCGTTTCACATGCATAAAGTCCTTAAAGTGGTCATCAGTTATTTTCAGACTGTAGCCTATAGGCTCCTCCTAACTGCTTTATTGTTTATGAAGTTATGTTTGCATTCAATGTTTCTTACCAAAACAATGTCAAGTGCATACATTTCCTTCCTCAGAAAACATTTGTCAAGCTGTTTTTGAAACCGTTTTCTTCTTCATTGCCTTTGTGTGTGCATAGGCTGTTTACTACGCTTTCTGTGCGTGTTATCGCCACCAACTGTCGATCAGCGGAATAGTGTGTGGATCGGGGTGAGTGTAGCAGTAGATTCACTAGTTTCCACACCAGTAGGCTACAACCAGACAGTCTTATATAATACTTGAGTAAAAACTACAAGTATCTTACCAGAAAACTTTGGTAGAAGTTAAAGTCACCTTTAGAACATTACTTGAGTAAAAGTCCTAAAGTCTATCTAATACTGTAGGCTACTTAAAGGAACACGGCGACTTATTGGGACTGTCCTATTCACCATATCCCCCACATTTTCCCTGTTTACATGTTGTGATTTGTATAGACACAGCGTGTACAAATAACAAGGTCACATGAGACACATCCATCTTCTAACTGGGAACTATTCTCAGAAAGGCGAAGCACTGCTACTTCTGCTACTTGGGCGGAGTGATTTGCTCGCAGAACTCCAGGCGAACTCTGCTCCTCACCACGGGTCTTCTCAATGCTCGCCTGTTTTCCCCTTTTCTGTCTTCATTTTTCGTTTCTATCATTTTAATTATTACTAAATAAAAATATTAAAAGTTAGGGGACTGCCCCGCTGTCTGTATAGGGAAACAAAGACTAGCCTACTTGTCACACAGAGACCTTCCAGAAACAGGGTGAAGATTAAGAAACACTGCTGCAGTGCTGTCTGCTAATAATCCACCCTGCCAGTTTCCCAGAACAAAACCTTTTGCGTAAAAGTGCATGTACTGTACAGTAGAAGTAGTCTGGTTAATGTCTCCTACTAAAAACTAAGGCCTTTAAAAAGACCTTCACTTTGGTAAAATGACATAAAACAGTAAAAGTAGGCTCACACAACATCAGTAAGCCTGCAGTGTCCTGGGTGTTTTTCATTCTTTTATGTTTAACTGAGTTTATGACAAGAGGGCAGAGCTCTGTGATCAGTTTATCATTGACATACATGGCTTGTCATATGAGCTCCATATTAACAGGTTGCATGCTTACAATTTTTCTTCTTCACAGAAACATATTAAACATGCATATTAGTTTGTTGCATTGGAGTACAACAATTTCAAGGACAGCACTTTTTAAAAGTTTTGTCTTTAGAATTGTTTAAGTTAAGTTTATGGAATTCATTTAATTGTACTGGATTGTGTGTATTTCAAAACATTAGAGGATCTATTGGATAAAATAGTTGCCAGTTGTTTGTACCTGTAGATGTAGTATTGACCCTATTAAAATCTGATTCATGTGAGCAATGTTAAGTCTCATTTATGGCAGGAACACAGCAGTGATGCTGCAGGCAGACTCACATTAGGCCACACACACACACACACACACACACACACACACACACACACACACACACACACACACACACACACACACGGCCTCTGTATTTACAGAACACGGAGGAGTCAAACAGGCATTAAGCCCTTAGGCTGTGTGTGACACATATCCCCTAGTGAAGACTCTGTCTCGCGCTCCAACCCCAAATAAAGACATAGGCCTGCGCATTGTTGTCATCAGTTCTCCTCCTGCTGTCAAGGCAGGGAAGATGAAGCGTTTTCTGCGGCTGTGTTTAGGAAAGCCTTCCAGAGGACAGAGTCCTGGAAAATGTTTGTATGATGTTGTCGTGCTATTATGATCATGGAACAAGCTTTGGAAAGTGTATTTATCTTACCTCATGCTGTATCAATTCAGGGAGATGGGAATGTGCATCCAATCAGGATTTCAACGGTTTTAAAACTATCATCTTAATCTCTACATGCGTTTATTTAATAGAGGTTTTATTTTATATCTTGGTACTGAATCTCAATCAAAGCTGTTGTATTTCAAGGAAAGTGAATGAATGTTGTATTATTAAGGTAAAAAGTTATAGCCTGGTGTAGGCCTTTGGTGTAAGAATGTGTGATCACAGTCTAATAATAGTAAGTCTATAGTTTACTCTGTCAGCATTTTTCAGTTCCCTGTAGGATGTTAAATGACAATGAATATCTTGACAAACAAAGTTGTGACATGACTTGAAAAGCTATTCTGGTGGAGTTTTTGAGTGTCCAGGACAGATCTTGGTGCCGCACCATCCTTGCTCAGCTGATCTAAGTGATAGACAGGAAGTTAAACTGCTTCTTGGATTCGTTAAAAGGTGGTCGAGTGTGACGGTCACAGAGCTTCCATCTCTGCTGAATGTCAACACATTTATTTTCATTCCATAATTCTTGTTAAAGGGGCGAGATTAAAATCAAAGCTTTTCAAAGATTCTTAACAGTTAAAGTCATCTCTTATTCAAATCAGTTGAAGTCCTTCAAAAGCAAAGCCAGATCATATTATCGGCTAATGAGCAGTGTTAAGCTGCGAACACATTTTTGATTTAAACAAAACAAACAATTCTAATGTTTTTCGTGTCTCTTGCAACGACCACAAAAATCCGATTTAGAACATGAAGCAGTTTGATTGTGTAGAATGAGTGGTTTTTAATACTTCTTCTCAGAGCTGCTGGGTTTCCTCTCAGCTGTGGGATTGATGTACACCTGGAACATCACTGCAAATAACCAGCTGGTTGGACTGAAACCCAGCAGTACTCTGGGTGTAGAGAACCACTGATATGGAATAAATTCTGTAGTAGGCTAAGGTTTACCATAACCTTTTATTTTTTCCCAAATTCATATTAGGGGAGCTATTTGATGCTAATGCTGGATTGTTGTTTGAAGGTGTGATTCACAGTGTAAATGCAGATCTAAACTAAAAACCAAATCACTTCTAAAAGTACTTCAACCATAGCCTATTTGCCCATATACATGGACTGAATAGTTTTGTATACTCCTCATCCTTTCGCTACTTCAATTACAGCCAAAACCTCATGTTTTAGCCAAATCCCACTTTGTCAACTTTTGCATTCTTTTCTTTTCAGCCAATCTGATTTGGCCATGACCTCTGTCTGAGACTAATCATGTCGTTGTTGTCAGACCTTAAAGCAGTTTCTTCCTGCGCTGCTTTCAGCTGTTTTTTTCAGCTTTGTTTGACCTTCACCTCATCATCAGAGTCTAGTCCAGGACGTGAGAGCCTCAGAAGTCCTGGACAAAATGAAGATCTACCTATTTGTAGCCACCAAAGTCATCTTCACCATATCCGATTACCTCACAAGTTTACATCCCATGAACACTATAAATTCACAATAGGGTCAACTTGCTAAATACTCTTTCTATCCCTGCTCCTGATTTCAATCATGCAAATCAATAAAGACATAAAATAATACTGATAACTCTATTTTTTTCTTTTAATTGTTTTTTGTTAAATGAAGAGTAAATAGAGGTGTTGAGTGAGCAATTGATTACTAAAAATCGTACTTAAGTGACGTTTACATCTGTTTTTCCTCCAAACACCAATTCAAACAATACAATTTTTTTTTTTTTTAACAGTGATCTTTCTCTATGTTGGTGAGAAAAAACAATATTTAAAAAACTCCATACTCTCACTCCAGCCATTTGCTTTTTTTGGAGTTGTTTATCTTCCACAAACCAAAACAGAATGACAAACACCTCCCACCATCAAATCTAAAAAGCAGCTACACAAATATCTCAAACATTATCTGCCTTTGGGTGATTCGTCACTGTGTTGACAAAACGTCTCTGTCAACTCATTTCCAGATTAGGTCAAGTAAATGCAGTACTTGAGGCCCAAAATATAGCTGTTTTTTTGTTTGTTTGTTTTTTTACCTCTTTTGACCCTTTTTTAGTTCATCGAGCCACAATCAGATTTTCTTTTTCAAATACTCCAGTAGATTTTCTTATTTTTAAATATTTAAAAATCAAAACAATCATCCTTTAGAGGAAGCATACTCCATTCAACACATTCATTTCAACTTAAACTTGATTATAATGCATCAGCAGTCATTTTCAGCACCTTCTTCCTTTTAATTCCCTTTTAAAAATCACATATTTGTCGGTGGTACTCATTGAGCTTCAGTGATTCTTCAGACCAACAACACACATCTATTATTATTATTATCATTATTATTATTATTATTATTATTATTATTATTATTATTATCATCTGTTCTTTCGGATCATGTGTGACTCAATTACTTTTCCTTGCACAGCAGATAAAAGACCAGATGTTGTGACGGTCTCTTAGAAAATCCTTCATCTGCCACAAAAAAAAACCTTGGTAAGTGCAACCAAAGACAAAGAAATGAGGTCACTAAGCTGGCTTAGCATACATTACATTTTCTGGTAGGCACACAGTCAGAGAAATAAGACTTCACATAACACCAGTATGACCAGTTTGACCCTCCATTCTGAAAGAAGAGTTTCACTCATTAAGGCGTACCTAATGGTGTTTTAAGACCTTAATAAATACGAGCTATAGCTGAAATAGCTCAATACTAGAATGATAATAAGAACCATAGTTACATTTAGCAAGATTTGCAGATAGATTTTGTCATATGATGTCATTGTTGATTTTCTACAAAATAAACTAAAATGTATAACCAAACCCACCTTTCCTTTTTGTCCTATTTCCACATTTTTTCTCAAGACTTCCATCCCGTTTAAACAGCTACAAGAAAATCCACATTTGCATGATTAATAAGTTACATTTTTATACATACACACGTACAGAGGGGAGCTTGGAAGTTGCTTGGCACATTCTCATGCTTGACCAACCTCCTACAATCTAAATAACTATACAAGACACAGTAAAACAGGTCTTCTCACACCACCGTCTCCCTGTTCAGTCACAAGGCTTCAGCATGTACAGGAGATGAAACAGGACCCCTGCATGGCCACAATTACCACTTCTCTGCATAATAATCCTGCAAAAGGTGGGCATACACAACCCAATGCACTAACATGAAACAGTTCAGCTGTACATTCAGTATCTTCACATACTGATAAAGTTTAGATTCATAATTTAATCTGTATATACTGTATCTTAATATGCTGGTACCAGGTATTCACAGTGACTCTAAAATAAAATTACAAGAGTAAGTTTGTACAAGAAACAAGAGAGTCTGAGTGACTGGCGAACGTTTGGCATCCCTTTTTGTCAGAGTTTAGAGTTTGAAGTTCATTTTGTGGTCAGTTCTGTTTGATTTCGGTGGGATTCAGGAAAGCTGCCTGGGCTTTTTCGTTGGCACTGAGGAGAAGCAGTCTGACCCCTCTGAATATATGTTTGTTATTGGCGCCATCAGCAGCGGACACAAAAAGGTGAGGTAAAGGTGGTGTCAGGGGGGATGAGATCGCATCCACCTTCTTATGTTGAGCAAGACATAACCTGGGCTAAATAAAGTACAGTATGTGCCCTATCCAGTGCTGATTTTACAAAAAAAAGGTGCAAGAATGACACAGAAAACACACACAAACACACATCAGGGTGGAATGGTAAGATTTCACCTATTGTCCTTAACCCCTACCACTCATAAGCCATACTAAACAATTACCCAAAATAGTCACTGTAGACATCAGCCGAACACAAAACATATTTAAATACAATATTCTGTATTTCACTATTAGTTCAAGGTGTATTATTCTGACACCCAAAGCTATTTTGCCAGCTGAAAGAAAAAGCCGCCTTTTGGCATTTCGCTGTTCAGGCCAGCAAGAGGAGATCTTCTACAGTATGGCTGCTACAATAGTGAGGTTAGAAGAAAACAGCTATAGGCAATCATGGAAGGAAGCCAAAGCAGTTCTTTTCCTGCCATTGTCTGCATCTTCAGGAGAGGTATAACCCTTTTCAGTATCCCTTTAATACTGTTTTCATACTTCCAGGAGAAACAAGCATGCTCAGTCCTTTTTGTTTTTTTTGTTTTTTTACATTTCCAGTTTACGTCTTTTTTTATGTATGGATTTTTTAAATTGTCTCTCTAAAAACTTCAGAGTTTCTTAAATATAGTACTACTGAGAGTAATGAGGGCAGATAATGATTTCCTTATGTGACAGGCCTTGCTCTGAGGCGAGTCAGTTAGCATCATTACATCTATTGAAGTAGAAGGTTGCCTACAGGCTTGTCATTGTCATGTTCCCTTTTTTTCTTGTTGTTTTGTTTCAAGGCCTTCCACACTTCCAGCGCCGGAGCAGAACCACCCTCAGACATTGCAACTACACGCCTGGCTGAGAAGATAGCAATACTACTGTTCACACACACACACACACACACACACACACACACACACACACACACACACACACACACATATATATATATATATATATATATATATATATATATATATATACACACACACACACACACACACACACACTTTTGGTCATTTAAGATAAGACACCACCAAACATGCTATACAGTGTCTCTCAGTCTTAATTGCCACTTTTTATGCATGTGCTATTCAGCCCAGCTTGTCAAGTATTTGAAGCAAAGTACAGTAAGAGACGCACACATACAGCTGCACGCACGCACACACACATGCGGCACACATCCCCGCGCATACTGTATCATACACACCGAGAGAAGCACTCTGACATAGAACACAAACGCAGCAGCCTGAGAGCTGCACACTGATCAGTCTATGAAGGTCATGGGATGTTGGAAATGTCATTTCTTTCTTTTTTATGGGTTGATTTGCATACTGCCTCACCAACAGGCAGGTCTATGATTCAGGATGGAGACTGTGGTGATACACAGATAGAAGGGGATGCGTGTGTGTGTCTGCCTTTGCAAATATGTAGCCTACGAACAAAATAAGTCTACTGAGCGTACAAGCACGTTGTACGATTAGCATCTTTCTGCCGATTTGTGTGTTTTGCCCATGCAGTAGTGAAGCTAACAGGGCTTGTTGACGTTGCACAGCAGCTCGGTGACTTTGATGAGGCGAGCCACTGTGCTCTGCGACTCCTCCTGCAGCCGCTGGTTGTTCTGCCTGAGGCTCTGCACCTCGGCCTGCAGCACCGCCTTGTCCTCCTTCTCCTGAAAGACATCGGCACACAACAAAACAAAAGCCGTCGCTCAGATCGCTGTGGCAGGAACGGGAGGGGAGCGACAGGTACAGCGGTGGCTTTAAGGAAACTAGTGGGCACACATAAACACAGAGCTTGAAATAAAAACAACACAAACAGTGTCGAGAAGCACATCACGCTGCAGTGAGAAAAAAAACAAGTGATCCAAAACAGTGCTGAACCAATTAGTCATTGAACTGATGATTTCTTTGACAGAAAATCATAGTTCAGACTCTTAATGACAGTAGTCTCAGTGCTTTGTGGTCTTAGGCTGCTGGTCAGACAGAGTAACTAACTAATCACCTTTAATCGGTAGGGCTGCTATTAATTTCATTATTGAATCTGATGATCATCTTTCAATGATTGTTTGAACTATAAAATGTAATTAAAAAAAAAGGAAAATAGTGAAAAATGGCCATCACAATTGCCCAGAGCACAAAGTGACAGCTTTAAATTGCTGGTTCTGTCCAACCAAGAGCCCAAAGCCCATTCACCGTTTATATAAAACAGAGAAAAGCAGCAAATTATTACAGCTGGAAACAGAGAATATTTAATGTTTGCTTCATAAATGACATACGATTAATTGATTATATTAATAAGGTTAATGTTCTGTTGATCAACTAATCAATTATTGTTTCAGCACTATTTTATCATTATTCTTGAGAGTTCATAGACTAAAGGATTGGTTGATTAGAAGAATAATCATTAGATCAATAATGGAAATAGCAGTTAAAAATAAATAGAAAAGTTCCATATAATTGGGAGGAATAATATGTTTATATAATATGTGTACACACAGAGACACATACACAACTGACCAAAGATTCTCAACACAAGGTCCACTTGTGTACTACTGACAATCTCACTACATCCGCTGAGGAAGGCAACGAGATGTGGTTGAAAGCTCCGGAAACACAAGTGGACTTTGTGTTGAGAATGGTTTTTTGTTTTCTGTTTCCGAGGTCGAGAATATGACTAAGGAGTTCATCACATACAGTATTCTTTGACATCTACATACATACATTAGTAGAATGTACTAGAAAATATTGATAACAGCATTAAAGGAGTTGTTGTACATACATTTTTTTTTAAACTATATGGGAATATTTAAAAACATCTGAAATGTTACTGTACAAATTTACAACAACATCATGAATAAATAAATGCTTTTTAAGTGTTTTTGTATTTGATGCATCTACAGTGAGCCCGCTGTGACTTGAAATGGCTGAATGGACTGGAGGATTTGTACAAGAAAACAAAAGCCTGCATCAGAACTACAAATTATCTCGCTCCAGCTACGGAAGCTAAACAATTCAAATACTTTTTCCTACCTGCTCACTCTCCCGTAGAGCTCACTGAAAATAGTATTACAGAGAAAAACAGTCACAGAAGTCAAAGCACCTTTTGCAGGTCATCCTGCAGCCTCTTCAGCATGGACTCCAGCTGCGACACCTTCTCTTCTAGGTGGCCTGGAGAGTCACTGCAACAAAGAGGCAGTGACACTTCATCAAAAGCAATTACAGAATCTCATGGTTTGTAATGCATTAATGGTTTAGTAACAAATCAACAAGATGAATGTCTTCACTGCTGCATATTATAGAAAGGTTTTTTTCTTTTATAAGAAAAAGTTCTCTTCTCCTGTTATAACACCTCCCTTCATCTCATACAGAGTGAACTTTTCAGTTTGCTTGATTGGTCGTGGAGCCGTCCGTCACTGTAGCAGCCACGGAGCTCGAGACATTGTCCCTGCTGCCTTAAATGAAACCTCTAATACTCAAAGATCAATTTAAAGTAATTGCTAAGACTGACTAGCAGACTTATTTTCAGTGAGTCATCACTGATCATCCCATGATGCATTTCATCTGGAGTGCAGTTATACATAACGTGGCTCCTGGTGGTGTGAACAGAGTGATAACGCTTTTAAAGTAAAGAACATGGCATTGTCGACAGATGTTTTGGGCCTAGTAGTATATTTTTACCTTTAATGATTAATGCTATGGCTGTATATTTTATCCTTTTAGTCACTAAATATAATCAGAATCTCTCTCTTTTGTTGAACTGGTATCTACTTAAAAAACAACGTGATAATTATTGCAATTTGCAAGTTCAGGTTCACAAAGCATTTTACATGCTAGCTGAAGCCACATTTAAAAGTGAACAAGTCATCAATGCTGACGTCTACAGTATGTTGATGGACATAAACTGCACCTACAATACCAGAGACTTCTTCTGAAGAAAAGTGTCACGTTGGTCTTTGGTTATTTTTTTATTTACAAATTTTCTGATTTGCTTTTGGCCTACAGTTCTGTGGACTTTGTATGTTTAGACACAAAGAAAAATAAGGCGACCAAGGAGCTGTAAAAATAAAAAATAATATGGATCAGAAAGATGATGACAGTGAGTCAGACAAGCTGTGTGTGTGTATGCATCTGTGTCTGCATGTGCATGCTGCAAGTGCATCACTGAGTGAGGGCTCTTTTTATGGGGGAGAGAAACCCTCGCAATGTCTCACGCATTGTCTCAAACAGTTGGACGTGGCCGATAAAGTCTAAATAATTGAGAGAATGAAGAAGTAAAGCTGAGAAAAGGGATGTGTGCAATGATTCAGAGAAAACAAAAACCAAGAGACTAACTACAGAGATATTGAACTGTCTGCTTCACCCTGTGTGTACTGTATAGCAACCCACTTTTCCTTTGAGTCTTTCAGCTTGCCGTCTGTCTGGTCAGCTCCTGCTTGCGAGGGGTCTCCGGCTTTACGGTCTGTGGTAAAGAACATTATCCACATTATTATCATTTAAAATAGCCATACATAGAAAAGATGAGGGAGACAAAGATGGCAGACTTTCTCTCAGTATGGAACAAGCTGTCATTCATACACTTCCTAAAGCAAGAGTGCAGATCCACTACTTTCTTTCTCATATGGCCAACATTATGTGGACTAGCCCTAACCCTATTACACCCATGTGATTGCTAAACCTCTCACTCCAAAACTTATGAGGTGGGAAGGCTTTCCACAAGATGTTGGAACCAGGCTACAGAAATTTACTTCTATTCAGTCACAAGAGGAGGTCAGACACTGGTGTCAGGTAATAAGGCCTGGTTCGCTTTCGGTGTTCCAGTTGATCCCAAAAGTGTTGGGTGGGGTTGAGGTCAGGCCTCTGTGCCAGCTGGTCACGTTTTTCCACACCAAACTCAGAAAACACATTTCTGTATGGACCTAACTTAGTGAACAGGCGCATTGTCAGTTTGAAACAGGTAAGGCCCTTCTCACTCTGTTGCCACAGAGCTGGAAGCACACCTTTGTCTAAATTATCAGTGTACGCCAATCATTAAGCTTTCACTTATTTGGAATGAAGGGGCCCAAACCATAAAAAACTACAGTTTGAATATTTTTTGGTGAAGATGTTTCTTCATTTGCTGGTGCTGTGTCATTTGACAATTTAGGGCTGGGTATCGGTACTTGATACCTTTAAGGTATCGACCCAAAATAACCCAATATGGAGTAGTAGCATAACTTCTCCAGTAAGGGTGTAAGAAAAAATCGATACACTTGATTATCGCGATATTTAATTTTTCAAAAAGGCAATATCGATTTTTTTTTACGTTCAAAAATATTCATGTAAGACAGTGGTTCACGTTTATGTTGTGTTTAAACCCCCTACTGCTAGATGGCTATGCTGAGACACACCACTAGTGTCCTTGCCTAACAGTGCCTAACAGTGCCTAGCAGTGCCAGACTTTTTGCTAGAAGCTAACAATGTAGCTATGGCTGAACTTTGGCCTACTTTAGTATATAAAAATTTGCTCACTAAGAACCTGTGAACCACATTCCCAAACTGGCAGTTTGATTTTCTGTGTACTGAATTGTTTACCTAAAGTAAACTTCTTTGAGTTTTATGCACATCATGTCTTTTTTTTTTTTTATTAGTTTTTCTAAAATTATACTTTAAAAAAATCCCAATATATCGCCTTACGCACAGTATCGAAATATATTGCAATATATTTAATCGTGACCCATGTATTGTGATATGTATCGTATCGCCAGATTCTTGCCAATATACAGCTCTATTCTCCAGTGAAACGATACCTGCATTTGATCCTTTTTGTACACAGATCTAGGCAAAATATTACTATTTGAATAGTTTTGCTCGCAGCCAATCACCGCAAACGTTCTTTGATTTAATGTGACGTGCGATTGGCCCACTACCGCAGCAGCTACAACCCATACAAACCCTGTGGCGTGGTGTATTTAACGGAGTTGGCAGTTCAGCATGCAAAGATGCTTCCATTCACATGATTTTTATCAAATGGAGTACAGAAAAAAGGTAGCAAAAAGGTACCAAATGAAATTGGTATTGGTATCGCTTTAAGGGTACTAGTATTTTTAAACGATACCCAGCCCTGGTCTATATGCATGTGCTTTCTTAATTTGTAGTGCATTGAGCTCTCGGGGCCACCATACAAAAGACCAAAAGTATACAGCCAGGGGTGTCAACATACTTTTGGTCATACAGTATATTGTAAATGCAATTAATTATTGGCCAGTCCATCAAAGGGCAAACATTACAGTCACTTTTATACAAAAAAACACAAGTTCATCTAACGTGAATCTTAAAAATTGTGGTATTAGACATGTGCTAACCACTAACAGCTTATTGTATTATTTTTCAGTAAGTGAGGTGTACATATATAAATAGTTCCTCACCCTCTCGTGACAAAGCCTCCAGGATGCTGCGGCAGGCTGTGGCCAGGTCAGCGATGGACTGCCACTCCTCCTCAGTTGAATCTGTCGTCTCTGAGAGAACTGAGACAAAAAAAAGTTGAGATTGATCACGCTTTCTTATGGGACAATACAGCAGAACAGTGGGACTGCAGCCTTTTGAGCAGCCGTTCTATAGTAACAAAAAGCCACCACTGGGGGATGCTGCTGTGTTAATGCTGGTCAGATTCAGGGGCAGAATATCTAGGGACAAGGAGAAACTGTTATGATGTATGTAGGATTTCTTTCAGTCAAGATTCAGTCGGCGACCTAAATATAATAGCAAATAATATTTTGAATAAAATAACCAAATTAATAAAAACTTTAAACACATTTTAAAAATGTACAATTGTTCCTTTTTAAGATCTGTTAAGGCCTTGAATTTAATCTAATAGTTTAAAAGTTGGGATGCATTTTAACAGACTTATTGTGAAATTACATGATGTAAACAATCAGAGGCTTCAGAGGCTGCACTGCCCCCCCCACACACACACACACACACACACACACACACAAAAATCGGAAGAATCAGATGAGAGGATGAGCAAGTATGCTCTTATGGCGATTAAATGATGAGTCTCATAGTCTCAGCGGAGGCAGAGCAGATGGTGTGAGAGGGGCTCCTTGATTTGGGGCTGCCTAAAACTCAACCCCTCCCACCTCCCATCTGTCCCCCTTTTATCCCAGCCCTGGCAGGGGGTGGCAGCAGAGCAGGGGTGATATTAGATTAGCGGGATAGGGGGCACTGTGGATGAAAGCGGAGGAACAAAGGGAATGCAGTGGGGAGGAGAGGGAGGATAATGAAGAGAGTGGCTTAAGGCAGAAAAAATAAGGAAAAAAGGAATTTGAGGCTCAAACCAGGCAGCGATTATTTGCAAATGTGTAAATATTCCATTCTGGCATCATTTGAGCAGTTGTGTCAGCCCTTGTATCTGAGAATTGAGCTTTGTTTGGATCAGGGTCATTATCATACAGTATCTCTTTGTGCTCTTTGTCTCCCAAATCATTTACACACATTTATTTTTTTATTTAATATGTTGCCATTGCTTTTGCCAAAGGGATTATAAATATATTATAAATATTAAAATGATATACATTTATTTGTAAAGATAATATTTTTTTTTAAATCAGCAGGAATAGGGAAGTACTTACTCTTGGTGATGGAGTTATGAAGACTTAGGGCTCGTGAATTTCTTTCAGCTCGGTCTAAACATGACAACTGGGAAGACGAGTCACTCACCGAAGCTTTGTCGTCACCAAACTCGGCACCCATGAACTGAAGACAAGAGATAGAGAAAGAGGGGAAGCGACACTGTCAGAGAGGGGATGGAGTGATAGAAGAGAAACCACTCAGATGTCTTCTCGTCTCAGTCTGTCACCTGTTTGTCCTCTAGGGGAACCTTGGGTTTGACGGCCAGGATCAGATCAGGTGTGGCGTCTCTCAGCTCGCCGACGTTCTCATAGATGTGGCGTTCCCCCTTCAGCCCCACATTGTCGTACACGTGCCTGTCCACCGTGCAGGGAGGGAGAGATGTGGAGGTGGGTGTGTGTGTGTGGGGGGGGGGAGGGGGGGGGAGGGGGGACAAAGCAAATTTGCTGTTGATGCTTTGTGACATTTTTTGTTTTTATCCAATCCAGAGGTCAAAACAGAAACTGGAGCACTTAGACAAGTAATCTCCAGGATGGCTTAGATGTAGGCCTGATTCATGTTTGCTATCCTGCTCTAACATATCTGATGTGGTTTCCCTCAGATTATTCAGTTCTGCTTTGTGTGACAATAAAAAAAACAGTCAAATACATTTTGGGAGCAGCATAGTTTAATATTAACATGTATAGTTTCTTCATGCACAATTTCCTCTTCAAGCTGCTGTGGCCTTTTGGAGTTTTCACGGTAAAACCCTCCGATGTGCTCAAATGTATTTGTCAGGCAGATACATACATGTTCTGCTGCTTTTACATAGGTGGTTTTCTCTGTCCCTGGAGCTTAATACTTCGTAAACTTTGTTGTGACTGTCAGAAAACAACACTGATACTCAAGAGGATGAGGAAATGCACAGTGAAGATTAATATCTGTGATTGTTTAAAGGAAACAAATTTGCTTTCTTGTTGTCATTTACCTGACTTGCTGTCAACTTTAATGGTCTGGAAATGTTTAACTTTTTACTGTGCAGCCATCCAAATAGTTACACACTGGAGTAAAATAACAAACATTTAAATTGAAAAAGGAACATTTAAGTGATTTTTTTTATGTGAAACATAATTTTAAGTTCAGTGAAGCAGAGTGACTTGGTGTCCTTACTCCGTGACGCACTGACTCTGAGATTAAATTGTGATGAGTCAGCTTCAGTTTGAGGATATTTTCAGCCATGTTGGATGATTTAACAGCCCTTTTACCTGATGGTCTCCTAGTTTGCAGATGTAACTAGAAAGATCTTGCAACGCAGCATTTCTTATTCACATTATCTCTCTTTCTCTCTCTCTCTCTCTCTCTCTATCTCTCTCTCTCTCTCTAATTCCCACATAACACTCATATATCAGGCCATGACAGCTTGTATGATCAATAACATGAGCTTTAGTAACACTCACCCATCACACGTATCCCTGTAGAACAGCGGTTTCTCCAAAGAGCAGCTGCGTGTGAGCTGCGAGCCCCTGTCCTCCTGGCTCTGATTGGCTGGTTGGTCCTGCAGAGAAGTGGCCCGTAACAAAGGTAAGCTGGGTGGCGTAAGGAGCAAGCCATGGCTACTCTCACTTTGCCCTTCATCACACAACTGTCCTCCGCCCTCTTCGGCCTCCACCTGCACCTCCGTCATGTCCGCTTCATTGACCCCACTCGCCTTCAGCTCGTCTTCCTTCGCTTCTTCCTCCTTCTCCTCCTCCTCCTCCTCCTTCTTTTCCTCCTCATCCTCCTCTTCTTCCCTCTCGTCGAGTACCCAGGCCACTCCAGACTGAGCCTCGCCGGGTTTACACTCCGCATCCTTGATTGCTTTCTGGTACAGCTCGGAGAAACTTCTGCAAATCATAAAACATACTAAGAACAAAGCCATCACAACTCTCTTTTCCACCAGGCTTCTCAGGACTGAAATATACATACACCACTGGGATTCTCTGGGACACTCGAAGCAGAGTTAAGAGATGCAGAGGTTCCACTTTAATAATGGTTTTATTTTAATTCTCTCCACAGCTGTTTATGCCCCCTCTCTGACTTCAGCTGAGTTGAAAGAGTGCTGTTAGCAGTGGGACAGCCTGTGCCAGTGTGATTAAAGATCATTAGAGGGATTGATTGGTTGTTAACCGGCTGGTGTGACACTGACTGCAGGCCGTCATTAACAGTAGAGTGAGCTGTGACCCCAGAGTGGCACCTCTCTTGTTTTCCTGAAATGACTTGCCTCACTAACCCCCTCCTCCTTATTTGCTGTCAATCTCTCTCTCACCACCTCACTGGATCCACTCTCCACTTTCTGGAGCATGCTTTATACCCATGAGCCCTTTCTCCTTGTTAACGTTCTCTCTCTCTCTCCTCCTCCTCATATCTGCAGCCCCACCCACCTGCGAGGCTTGCCGTTCTCGTCCGGTGGAATGACAGTGATGTGGATCTTGTGCGCAGTGCGGAGCAGCCTGGTCCTCTCCTCGGGGCTCAGGTGAACCAGCGAGTGTCCACACAGCCGCACCACACGAGCCCACAGCTGCAGGCCTCCGCTCTCAGCGTAACAGAAGCGCTGCAGCTCCGTCACAAAGCCCTCCTCGTTCATCAGGAAGCCGGGCTGCCCGACTCCGTCACGCAGGGGGGTAACCTCGAGAGCCTCACAGCCCCGTGTCACCAGCTGCAGAGGAGCAGAAAAAGATAAACGATAAATGGTAAATGGACTGCATTTATATAGAGCTATTCTACCTTATCGGACAAAGTGCTTTACAATTTGCCTCTCATTTACCCATTCACAAACACACTCATACACCGACATACACTGGCAACTTTGGGTTCAGTGTCTTGCTCAAGTACACTTGGGCATGCGGAAGGGGGAAGCCGAACCGCCAACCTTGTGGTTAAAGGGCGACCTGCTCTACCTCCTGAGCCACACAGCCGCCCCTATAATAAACCATACACCACCAAACATACACCAACCACTGCAAAATATTAAATCTGGACACAATCACCCACCTCAAGCCTCTGCACCACCTCTCGTATATCCTCTGCCTGGCTCTCCATCACACTGATTGACACTGACTCTCCGCGCTCATAGAAGATATCCAAGCAGGGCCCCCCCTCCTTAGCCTCTGTCACTGCCTTCCAGCCAATGACATCTCGACAGGAGCAGTTAAACACCACCTTTCGTGTGCACCTCTCAATGAGCACCACCGACTCAGCCGACACCCCGAGCAGACAGGGGAGCCTGTGCTCCCACGCCTCCACTTCATCTCCGCTGTTGACCATCACAGCCCACACCAGTGCCCCGGCACTGTGCAGCTCGGCCCCTTTGGCACCCTTCAGCTTGTCTTTGCGCTTGCCTCCCAGAGAGAGCAGGGGGAACTTGGTGGAGGAGTCGATGGGCGTGGTGGTCACATAGTTTTCGGCTAGGTCCTTAAGGTATTCCTGCCGTGTGCGGGTGGCCATGGAGCGGAACTTTTCGGACTTCTCCGCAGCGTTTTCAGCATTCACTACCTTCGCCAGGAGGAAGTCTCTGAAGGCAGACGAGCGAGGGAATCGGGCGCCCTTAGGGAACAGCGGGCCAAATAATGGCATGTCTTTAGAGCGTGTCACAGCCACCCTGAGAGGGAGAGAGAAAAACAGGAATGACACAGTGAGAGAGAGAGAGGGTGCAGCAGTAACATTCAATCTATGTCTTGTTTTTCAGTGCTTGACTGTTGTGTAGTGCTCTCCAGAATTACAAACAGAATCTGCTGCAGTGGAGCACACATTTGTTTTTTCATCTGAGCTGCACCACAACTACTATGATGTATGAGACACATGTGTAAGAGTGCACATAGTAACACCCGTCTTAACACGCATATCATAAATGACATGGGGAGTAAAATCGTGAACTATTTTTGTTTCTTTTCCTGAAAGCCCAGATCTTTTCATTACTTATCTCTACTTCTTATGACATATAGGGCCCACTGGCTGACTATGAATATATTGTCTCAAGAGATTTCAGTCTGTAAAAGGAAGGTGAGGTCTTTTTGGGAGGTGAAAAATGATTAGTATTTATTTTGAACATAGAGTAAGAGATAGGATTAAGTCAGACCTGTAATAGGTGTGGTCAGAGCATTGCTCATGAACCTGAACGATGATGAAGACATGTTGGAAATGGGAGCGGATGGCCTTTGGAGTGAAGGGTAGGGCGCCTGGCTCCTGGAACACGATCGTCACGATGTCGTTGCCGATGTGTCGCTTCCTCAGCAACTGAAGAGGAAAAACAGAGACACAGAGAGATTTAGGCCAGAGTATTTATAGTAAACTAAGAACGAGCCACATCTAAGTGGAACCTTGTTTTATGTCTCAAGAATCTACAAGAAAGGTTGTAAGAAGCATTTAAAGAGATTACTCTTAATAAATTAAAATAGGTTTTCTTTAATTTCTTGAAGAAGGGAGATGAGATTATTATTATGCTTTACTTATCACCCTATTTACATGGTTCTATTTTAATGGATGTAATTGTATTGTTGTAATGGTTATGTTATAGCTACATTATTTACTGTATGTAGTCTAAGAGTAAACATTTGTTGATTATATGTATTTTTTTTTAAAGCAGACCCCAGGGGGAGTAGTTGCCAAGGCAAACTTAATTTGCGTCCAAAAAAACAAAACTATATAAATCAATGCTGCTAATTTAAATAAAGGCTAACTTGTGAAAAGAGCAGTCCAAAAGCTAACTAAAATGAAATAAATAAAAAATGATAAGCAGCTGTAAGTATTCTCTAAAATAAGCTTGCATGCCCATGACCATGCTGTTGCTATTGTTGTTACCACAACTAAATACAGAATTTTATAACTTAAAGTTCACTGATTGTGAATTAGGAAACTTAGAAGAATACTTCTTACAAAATAAAAAAAAAACTAGAACTGAAACTAGATTTAACTCCCCCCACCCCACTTTATTAAGCTATAAATACATGACAATCGGTTTCTGCCAAAAACCAGACAGTTTAAAGAGAAATCTCAGGGCTTTGTCATTACGATGTTTTGTTTTATTTAAACCTTTAATCTTAATATTAGCATGTCATGTCCAGTCTTTTTATAAGTGACAACAAACAGGCTTAAACCGTAAACTGCACATAAAGAAGTGACAGTCATCTGAACAGGAAGCCTGTCTGAGAGGCGACAGTGAATACCTTCATGGTGGGAGTTAACACTTTTATGTCATGCTTGTTGCGGAGTACAGAGCCTTTTTCTAAAGCATTTCCCAAAAGCATGACAGTCTGAACAGAGATGGGTAATAATGGTTGTACCAAGACTGATGCAATTTGTTTTTACGCATAGAGGTGAAACATCTGGGTAAAAAAAGTGTCATTCTGTGAATTCCAAAAGATGAACTTGGTATTGAAAAATGCTTTTGCAACACAAAGGACAGGAGAAGGAAATTGTATGTCATGTAACTGTTGAAATATTACCTGTTGTGTGTTGTTGGCTGTGTAGGGCAGCATAGTAGACACATGAAACATAATCTCATAGTCCTGGTAGCGCGTATAGAGGGAGTGTGTCCCAGTTGAGTCGGCTACACAAGCAAAAGACACACAGAAACACACACACACACACACTCACACATACACCCGCACCCACACCCACACCCACACACACACACACACATCACACATCACACATCACACATAGAGACAGACAGATAGAGATTTAGCAAAATCAGTCAACTTCCATGAATGAAAGACTAAACTTAAACTGTCACAGTCAGGGTGAAATTCTGTCCCATTTGCTGTTCTCCGCCGCTCACAGAAGGGAAAACAGCTCTGAGATAATCAGCAGTGACTATGCTATTTTGCAGGCATCACTCAGATTACATGTGGCTAGATAGGAGTTATCTTTGGCTTTCAGTGGTGCACTGATGCCCTTCGGATAATGGTCCTGCGACAAGGTGAGATACAGCCAATAGATGCGGGTGTGGTGCAGTTTTTTTCAGCTCACTCTTGTTGTCCAGCTGAGCTCGGTATTTCTCCCAGCCCTTCAGCCGCACGCGCCCCCCGAGCAGATCCAGGAACTCCTCAAAGGCCGGGCCGGAGCTCTCATTATTGTACATGTCTTCCTCTGAGCTCTGCCCGGCGCGACAGTACATCACCCCAACCTTTCGCTGGAAATTCAGCTGCATTAGAAGACAAAGAAGCACAGAGTTTATAATTAGCCTGCTACCAAGACCTTTCATCTAATAGGGCATTCTGATCGTTTGACATCTTACTTCACAGATCAAAAAGCTTGTCTAAAAGGTTTTTTGTTGTAAAATGCTACACACCTGCACAGCACACATTACACTATTAAACCTATCAATCTCCTTTAGTTTTTATGCCAGAGTTCAGGCTGCACAATGTTTAAAACAGGGAGTCTTTTTGTCAAAGTTGTTCATTCCCTTTCTGAAATAGTTCACCTTAAAGGTGGAGCTAGTGGCTATCTGGTGTGTGTGGGTTTAAATGTTCAACAGCTTCTGCAATAAAATGTACAGGGTCATAAAAATAATGTTTCTATTTATATGATAGGGCTTAATTAATTATGCGATCATCAATAATCTATGATTATTTTGGCTGCAGCTTCTTGAACTTGAAGATTTTCTTTTCCTCATTTCATTAGTTTCGTTTCACTTTTTCATTCATTCGTGTTTGTCAAAGTAAGCTACTTGAGGACACGACTTTGGGCTCTGAGAACTTGTGACAAAATTGTTATTATGCTGAACATTTTGAATTACAAAATGAAATATTCATGTACAGATCAATCATTAATGAAAAATAAAATAAAACTGAACCTAAAATAATTTTCGGTTTGTGAATGTTTATTTTAGGAAATATGAGAAAAGAAAAACAAAAAACACAGTAAATGACACAGTAAAACAAAATGCAGACACGTCATACAGACTGAAAAGGTAAAGCTGAAGTGACAGCTTGTTGCCATTTTTATAGTGCACAACATGTTTTACGTCAAAAAGTAGCCTATATCAACAGAAGAACCCATACTTATCGTGTCACTAGGTGGTCTAAAAGAGGAGACTGCACTATTCTGTTGCAGATAAGTGCCTTTAGCTAGTCAGCCTGGTCAAACAATAGATGATTATTGGATGATTATTCCATACACATGTCGGCACTAAACTTTCTTTTCACTGCTATCTACAGTGTATGTTGTATATATGTCACTACTGCTTCTACTGCTTTTAACAAATGGGTGTACTTTTCCAATCTTCAAACTGCATGCCCTGTTTTTGTTTTGCTGTATTTTAGGAAGCCTTCTGTAACAACTTGGTCAGGGACTACAGATAGAAAATACAATGAAAATAGGATGAAAACATTTTTACCATGTGTAGTTATTCATTATTCTCAAAATAAACTAAACAAAACAGCATGGTGAGTGATCAGCCATCGTAGTTGAGAGAAGAATGAACAGATATAGATAACTGCACTTTCACACCTAAACCTACCTGATTGATCACTGTGGAGGTGTAGACTTCAGAATGTCAGCTTTTCAACAACAAATGTTTGTGTCTGACCTTTGAAAAAGAGCTTGTTGCTGCTATTTGTCACTATCCGATATCCTGACACATACAACAATCTTTAGTGTCAGCAAACGTAGTGTTACTCACCCCCTGTTCATCCAGCTTCAGCAGGGTGTCCCGGACCTTGGGGGAGTTTGAGGCCAAGCGAAGGCAGTGCAGGTTCAGTTCAGGCATGATGAACTCCAGCAACCTCTTGGGAGACAAGCCTCGAGGGGTTGTGTGACGAGCGGCGGAAGGCACAGACTCCTCCAAGATGGAACCTCGCAGTGTCTTCATCTGAGGAGACGATTCACAGTAATCACATCCAGTCAAATCAATTTTACACGCACTGAACTGGAGAAGAGCTTTGAGGAGATAAAAGTGCCGGTTTACCTCTGTGGTGCGAAAGATGATTCTGTAATTGTACTGAGCTCCGCTGGATCCTTCTTTCTCATCTCGACGGAAACTGATGGCCACTGGACCGAGGCGATCGTCCATGCCGAAGAAATTCTGGTGTTCTGTGATGACAATACATGTAAATGCAACTGCGACAGTGTTGGGGTTAAAATAGGATGAATATGATGTTCATACAGAAATGTACAAAAATTCTTAGGGTGGAGAGTGGGGCTGACAAGCAATACAATTTGGACCCTTTCCTTAACTGCAATACCCTCCCCCCAGGCCCCTAACATATCAAAACAATATATTTATGGTGAACAAGTACATAACCCTACACCCTTTTTCTTACCTCCCCCTCCTCCCTACTAATTTTTGCACAGTACCTAAATGATAAGGTGATTAACCGGAAAATGTCTGAACATGTACTACACGTACCTTTCATGTAGAAATATTTGCGGTAGTAATGGGCTCCCAGATCTGCATGCTCTATAAAGTAGTTGCTCTTGCCCTGCTGTTGGACGTGACTCTCTCTGGGCTCTTCCAGGACCGACACTGCATCGTTGGGGGTTCGCAGGCTCGACCAGAGTCCATGCCTCCCCTGGGATTGACCCAGACCCACCTGCTCTTCTCCCCCTGTCTCATTTCGGAAGTGGGGGCAGCTGAGCAGGAGCTCGTTATCATTGCCATCCCCTTCGTCTAGCAGCAGCGACTGCTCAGGGTCATCTGCATTCAGCCCGTTGCCTCCCCCACCCTGCGCAGGTGAGGACGGGGTGGCTTGAGAAAGGGGGCGCAGCTGGGAGGCGGCTGAAGCCCCTGAGGTGATATTCTTTTTCCGTCCAATGCTGTCTCTGTTTGTGGCCGCCTCGGTGAGGTCAAACAGGATGCTCTGAACATCGTAGTGGGCGAAGTTCCTCACCCAGGCTCCGCCCCCGATGTTGTCATACGGACCAGGTTGAGGGATCTGAGGGGGTTTGGTCTTCTTACTCAGACCTTCAGGCTTCGGCGGTTTGGCAGGTTTTGGGGAGTCCCCTGTGGAAACAGACAGACCCCGAAAGAATCCATCAGGTTCTGGAGGGTTGCCCTGCAGTCCCAAAAGCAGGAAAGGGTCTTTGAAACGGAGGGCATTTGGACTCAGGGGCCCCTGGTCGTCTGTGTTCAGCTCCTGGGCTTGAGTCTGTCTCTCCAGTGAGGACAGGCTGCCGTATTCCCTACGTAGCAGCACACCCCCGTCCCCCTGAGCCCCCGCACCCACCTTCTCACCAACGCCCCGAGCTGCTTTCCCCCCTGCCTTCCCGGAGGAGTCCAAGTCTCCTAAGGTTACATCGCTGTTACTTCTCTGCATGACGTGGCCCCGGCCCACTGACCTCAGCGTCAGTCCCACACGGCTCGGAGTGAGGCTGTCTCCATCAGCTCCATCAGCCTCCCTCCTTGGCGGCCACTCCACTACACCTGCTTCTCGTTTGTGGTCAAAGTTAACAGTGGCAATAGTCGGCCGCATGTTCTGACGGCGAAACTTGCGGACAAAGAGGTCATCTGACTGCATGTTGCCTTAGAAGCCTACTCCAGTCTAACAATCTTTTCCCCACTCTTGTCCAGAGCTTTCCGTTCTTCCAGTTAAATTTCTGTCCTAGTCTCTATGGTGCTGGTGAAAAATGGGAGCACTGTGCGCGAAGATGAAAAACCTCTCTGAGTGAAAGCAACAAATATACTCCTCATTCACACCACTTAAGATTGGTAAACTTTCTCAACCCTTGGGCTCTCGTATATGTCTCTGTGAGGTGCCACACTTTGTTATCACAAGTCAACAAGTTCTTGAGTGTAAATGAAGAGGATTGAAGAGAATATGCAGCTGTGTCCCGTTGCAGGGGTCCGTCCAGGTGTGCAGATGTGTGTTTTGGTGGTGCTCCAGTTTTGGGGGGCTCCTTTCTGCGGAGTAAGGATGAGAGGATCATCACTGGAGCATGAGTCCTCTGTGTAGGAGAGGCTTTGTTTCTATTAACCCTTCTAACATGGCATCCATTCATCTGCACTCTTCAGTGCCTGCTACTTCCCTTTTGGTCTGGTCCACTGGCCACCTGTAGAACAAAAGAGAAAGAAATGTCTTTTTCAACCTCATCTTTCCATTCACCCACAGTGCTATCTTAATCAACAGCTTTATATTCAACCCATAGCAGCTTGTCAGTGCTTACACAGAAACACTTTGTGGAGAAAAATGGTTTTGATAGTTTTGAATCCCAACAACAAAGCAGTGGGCAGATCTGACATGTTTTATTGTTGAGTGATGCCTTGCACCTCTGTTTTCTTTCTTTATTATTCTTTCCTTTACACACTTTCCGTTACAAAGTATCCCTAAATAGTTCCAAAGCAGACTTAATGCTCACCACATCCACCCTGCACACGCTCACAATAGACAGTACTAACACAGGGGAGAGGGTCTTCCTGGTTTACAGACACTTTTACAGCCAACATACAAGAAAAAAGTGTAAACTGTCTCTCACCCTCACATACGTTCACACACAAACAGTGTGTTCTTTCACTCCTGCACCAGTATTTGAAAGAATATAGAAGAATAACAACACAAACATTGTTAATAGCTACCGATATAGTGTTTTGGAACAGCTCTTATAATATTTTCTAAGTCAATACAGTTCTGAAGAGTCATTTAAAGGCAACCGTTTTGTGCTAAAGAGTATGAAGCAGTGTTCTTCCCCTTTTTTAAGTCCCAAAACAATTCATTATTGTAAGTTTTGACTGAAACTTACCAACAAAGTGGGTTTTGTTTCAGGTACAGATCAGCCTGTTTCTGTCATCATTTGTCGCAGATGCCCTGTCTTTGACCAAGCTGACGTCTATCAACTCAAGCCGAAACTATTTGTCGGTCTCAATAAGGTATGAGGCTTCTTCCTGTCTAGCTTTTTCACATGAATCTCCTCTCTCGTGCTTGCAGCCTAAAGAGCAGGTGCAGTGGTGCAGAGCTGCTACCAGAAAAGCTTGACACATATATACACACACACGCACGCAACGTAAATGGGCTACAGATTAAAGTGAGGAAGTCGCAAGAAGTTTTTGTTTCCCTTTCTTGCCTGCTCTCACACTCTTTCCATTCCCTCACAGTAAGAGAATTTATAAGCACACTTTTCCATTTTGCTGTGAAAAAGCCAGTAAACAAAATATTATATATTATATAACAAAATACACTTATATCATCTAGAATACATTCTGTGACACTGGAGGGGCTCACTGGGAGCAGGAAGAGTTGCTGACTGCAGATTTAGCCAGTTTCTCTCAACATTTTTATGTTAATACTAAAATGGATCATGTTTGCCCTTCAAAGAGAGTAAAAAGGCTTGTATTATGCTTTGAAACACGTTATTGTTTTGTATTGTCTGATGCTGCATTTGATCACTTTCACCACTGTCTTCTGTGCCTGTTTTCTCATTATTGTGGTGTTGGACACATTATAGAGAACAACAGCCATCCAAGTTTTTGTTTTGGAGCACAAAAGAAAGTATGAATGTTAATGTTATCAGGGCCGCAAACATTTCAATTTAGTTTGCAGTGAGAGTCGGTATCTGGGAAGTCGGTGCATTTTATGAGTAGTATTTTATTACCCACTGCAGGGGTCAAGGTCATCACTCCTAAGAATTTAGTTTAAACGTTCAGCAGCCTAGTTCACAATTTAAAAGCATTTATATATGAAAAGCGACGCCAATAATCATGGTCAGTGATGAATAATCTCCACACATCATAGCTTTAATGATGCTGATTAATCACCCTGAGTTCACTGAAAAAGCTGAAACTGGCGCTAACTCACGGGATTCTGTTTCCTAGTTTATGATGCTTTTCAATAATTTCTATTTGGCAATAGGCCTATATTTAGTTAATTGTTGTGACAGCCACCTGAAGGCATCTGCTCCATCTCCAGTCTAACTGGATTGATGATGTCACTGTCAAGCCACAATTAGCCATGGCAGATCCGCTGGTTGCATCGGTTGCAACCAGCATCAGGCTGTTGTAAAGTAGCCTCAGAACCATACCAACACTCCCGTTTTTCCCCGGTTTCTCCCGTTTTTTAGCCCCATCTCCCGGACCCCTCCCTGTTTGTTATTTCTCCCGGAAACTCCCGTAATTTGCATGGCCCAAACTCCTTTATCAATAATCGGACCAATATGTTTGTCTAATGTTGACCAGTTGCCAGATCTTGTATGAAACACATCCTATTCACACACCATATACAACCTAGTTGCGCAGTTGATCTCTGCGCAAGCTTCGCGGAAAGTTCAGACCCGAAAGCGAGCTGATAAAAAAGGCAGGTGAAGGCGGTGTTCCCGCAAAGAAATCGAAAAACAGTGTTGGGCCCAACAATTTACATGCATCTTACCTAGTCATGTCGACAACCTCCACGCTTTTTGTAAGGTGTGTCGCATTGATTTCAATGTAGCGCACGGCGGGAAAAATAACATTACCCAGCACATTAAAACACAGCGGGTCTTACAGTACACTTAACAGTGTTAAGGTCGCGCCGCCTTTGCCCCCTCACAAATCTCCCGGATTTTGAAAACCAAATGTTGGCAGGTATGCTCAGAACCCTCCCTGTTTAGGTGCACACCTAACAGGTTGTGTTGAATAATTATTCTGCACATCAAAAGGCGTGTTGGAGACCAACACATTGAAAACAGTTAACACAGCTCCACGAAAAATTGTGAATACCTTAAAACTTCTCTCCCTCAGGGCCCAAATGTGGGTGCGCCAAGGGGGCCTGGCCACAAGTTATCTATTTAAGAGGTTTTTTTTAATTTGCAGTTTTACCTGAGTCAGCAGCAGCTGAGCTTGCTGCAGATTTAAATATCCTGTAACAAACTGTTTATCCTGCTGTAATATTATTTTCACACACGTTTCAGATTTGTCAGCAGTTTGTTATAAACATGATTATGCATGTGCATGTGGGTATCCAGGGCAGCCCAATATATTTGATCTGAAGCTGACTTGTTTTCTTTCAAATAACAGCCTGGGCTGTGTGACATTAATATTTCAAAGTCTCCATAGAATGGGCAAACGTGTTGGAAGGACACTCTCTTTGACGATACCATGGCAACAATCACATTCAGGTTTTAACCACTTACATCAACAATAATATGCATTTGAGTTTGGTGGTGTGGCTCTGTTCATGCAATGCTCCGAAACAAGGTGACACAGACGGTCTTTCAGCCTATTATCTCCCCGGCAGAGCTTGAGACACACAGCATTTGATGGATTTGAGCACATATGGGAAGAAACATACAAAATCCACATAAATCTGAATGCTAATACAAGAAGGGGCAGGGAAGGTGGGGTTAAATTACTGGATACAGGCATGATGCACATTTATGTATGCAAGGCCATGGATTTTAGAACTACTGAGTTCATATTCCCCCTCTGCAACCTACCTATCTATCTATCAAAAGAATGCATTGTTTAGGGCTGTCAAAATAACTTTGACAGTTAATTAATTAATAACGCGCTAAAAAAAAAATAACGCAGATTAATCCATTCCATATTGACGTTTGACCCGGAGCCGTTCTAGCCACCATTCGACTTTAAAATGAAGGAGGGAGACGAGAATGTGCTGCCTGGATCATTAATTGGAACATTTACTTGTAAAAACCTTCTTCCTGCCAACCCTGGCTACCGAAATCTGGTGCCACTGATATGTCTGCACTTCTCTCTGATGCTCTGAAACAGACGATACCGGCAACACAAACACCGCTGCACGTGACCCTAGTTAACACTATACTCGACAGCAGCTAACGTTAGCCTACCGCTAGCTAGTAGCTGGATTAAACACGGTTAAAATGCTGACAGCTAACGCTAAACGGTGTAAAGTTTGACTGTGTTTTACTGTAGAGGATTCAACACCGGGATGTAACAATCTGCAGCTGCCGTCAGAAAAACAACACAGACGATGCTCATTGAAGCTGGTAAACTACAGCCTCGTGGTGCATTTGAAGTTATTGTAAATGTCCTTTTCCCATCTGGTGGTTGTTTTTGTCGTTCAACAGCAATTTACTAGTGAAATAAGTTATTGTTATTATTATACATTATTATTAAATCATTTAATTTTGACCATATGGCCTTAGCAATAAACAAGCCGTTCTTTAATGTCACCAAATGTTGTTTAGTACCCTTTTTTTTTTCTTTTCTTTTTTTACTTTCTTAAAAAGTATCGGTTCAGGCACTGTTAATTATGTATGTGATTAATTCCGATTAATTAATCACAGAGTATGTAATTAATTAGATTACATTTTGTAATCGATTGACAGCCCTATTTTTATCACATTTGTATATGTTGATTTCATTGTTAAATTATATTTACTGTAATTCTGAAGCCTTAAAGAATTATCTGCAATGCCAGGAATGTAACGCCGGTGGAGAAAGACTATAACCTGTTATTTTATTAAATTAATTTATTAAATTGTAAATGATACAGAGGATATGACCTCAGTTGTAGCTCTGGATCCGAGTGTATGCAGATAGAATGAGTGCCAAATGTTTTTTATGGATGATTAGTGTTAAATAGGCTGCGGTCTTATGTGATTTAACAATATGTCCAGAAATGTATTAAATGGACTATAAAATGACTTCCTTGTGTTTCTGAACCAACATGAGGCTTGATTATGTTCGCTTCAAAATGAAACAGAGATGCTGCAAAAGTGGAGTGATGAAAAATGCAAAACACTTCTTTATTTAACACCTCTGATTGCTCCAGGCTTCTTCCTCTCTGACAATTCAAGACATTTCTGGCCATGTGTGGTTTCCAATCTGATACACTGAGCACTGGGTCACATAGGGAAGACTCTGTGCACCGTCTGTATGGTGCCAAGGCTGCTGACATTAAAACCCTGCTCATGTTTCTTTCTGGGAACCTGCGAATGTTCTCAAACACCATTACCCATGTGGGCACAAGTGATGTTTGTCTACGCCTATCTGCAATTATAAGGTGCGGCATCATCAGAATGTTTCACAAGGCCTTCAAAAGGTGTGAGCAATCAATTTTGTCCGCTGTCTCGAAGTGGGAGTGTAGATTATTGGCAGCAGGTTCTTTAAAAATAAAACACAGATTGCCTTCATGTTGTATCAACAACAAACTGAACTACCAGGGTTGGCCAAAAACACTCCTGCTCTCCACCAACACATACGTACAACGTGGGTTGAACTTGGGACACTTATCACTCACCGCCCTTGTACAAATTACAGATTACTGAGCTTCTTAAGACCCCCGACCCATGAATCAGTCCTTGCTTCCATAGCAACGTGTCTAGTGCCACCCTATTTCAATGTGGTATTCAGTCCTCCAGTGCTTTATTGTTTATTCTACTTAGAAATTGAAATGGCTCCACATATGTTGAACAAATCCACGACATGATATTTGTGTCAGTGACTCTGGTCCTATTCCTTAGCAAACTCTAACAACAAGGCAACACGGACAAATGAGGCAGAAATATTGCGTCGTCATGATTTAGCTGCTTGCTTTTCTTGCTAACACAAGATTATGGTGGTTGACTGAATAATCTTTAGTTTAACACCAAAGTTATTAAGAGATAGTGCATAGATGTTGTATCCATAGATCTTTATGGGTTTGATGGTTGCAGGAAAAAGGTGGTATGCAAATATAAAAATAACTGTAGGGCTACAGTCGGAAAATATAATTGTATTTCTCACAATTCAGCTGGATGCTTAGCCTAAAAAACATGCACAAAATGAAAAACATAAGGTTGAAGGTGGGACATGCATCAGGAAAAAACACTAGCATGTTTTTTTTAGCCATGCTAACATGCTATGCTAAACTACACTGTTGAACATGGTGAACATTATGCTTTAGATCAGCCTGTTAGCATTGACAGTGTGAGCATGTTAGCATGCTAAAGTTAGCATTTAGCTAGTCTCGCTTTGCCAGACACTCCTCCAAAGTGCCCTGAAGGAGGGTCTGGCTATGCAGAGATCTGAGGAGCAGTCAACAATAGTCCTCATAAATCCACCAAATTTAAAATTCCAACACAAAGAAAGTGGAAGGAAACGGAAAATACATGCATCCGGCGGAATTTCCTGCAGTGCCGGCGCAATCCCGGGAGTGGAATGCGAAGGATATAGACTAGTATTTAGCTAATAGCTGTGCCTGAGGATAGTCTCATAGAGCTGCTAGGGAGGCTGCAGACACTTTGTGTATTAAACATTAGCGCAATGTATGTACTATCCAGTACATACAGCCCATGTTAATTTAGTGTAAATTCTTAATCTACACATGTATTTCGGTGCCATTTAACCTATCTAACACAGCCAAGTTATATTAGCAAACTTTCTATATTTGACACTTTAAATTAGTTTGACACCAGTGATATTAATTCTTAATTCCTAATTCTCTCCTCAGATGTTGCAGTTTTTTAGGTTCTTAATTGGTTAGGTCTGAATTGTAAACAGCTTTGAAGTGGAACCACACAGAACTTGGATCACCAAGTTATTTGCATGATTCACATCTACATAATCTATCTGGTGTTTCAGCATCTACAGTATCTAATAGGCTACAGTGTTATTAAGTTATTTTTCATCTGTGTTTACCATTGTGTGAGGGTAATAAACACATTCCCTTTGAATCAGAATCAAGTACAGAAACAGAAAATGACACTTTGTGAAAAGGAGCCAAACGTTTTAAAAGCAAGACGAGAGATTTTCTTACCATTACTGATATGCAATTGCTTCAAATTAATCTTCACTGGTCCAGACTTTAAAATACGTATTACTACCCCACCGACAGTGACCTTCCTTTTGAATAGAAACTGTCCTCTGTCTGTTACCGCTATGGAGAAGTGTGTAATATACCTTACGTAGAAGTACAAAGTGAAGAGGAACTGAAGTGTTTTATCCAGCCCTCTCAAGTTTCAGCTCAATTTATTTGGGAACCCGTTGTATTGTAAATATATTTTCTGCTGCATGCATTAGCCTGACAGTTTAACTGTAATTGTACATCCTCCCAACATAAGAAGCTTTTTCAACTACCTTTTGATCCAAAAACCCTAGAAAATTATTGATAACCAGCCTGTTTTCTCAGGGTATTTCTAGCTGAACAGTCTTATACGTTTAAAGCAGTCTGGCCTAAACCAAACCCTAATATGATCGTAAATGGATCATTTCGTAATAGCAGGACTGACTAAGTGGCAATAAAAAAAGAACGTAAGGATATTATGAATACTTGAGACAATAAACAGTAACGGGAAGCTCTTTTTTCTAAAGCTTTCAGTACAGCTAATTGTACTCTGATTATAAGCGTGCATGGCTTTTGTTCTGAGGATGCTGCATCTCGCTGGTTAAAACTGTTTCCAGAACAGGACACAATAGCATAACTTCAGTCTGGATCTCTCTAAATACTTCTGGCATTTTGAACTAAAAGGAACCTGTGCAATATCTGCATCTTCTCCTTATTCCAAAACATAAAATATCTGATATCTGGTAGCAACACACAACTATCCTTTCTCCTGTATGCAAATACTCTGTACAGTATAGTTGCAAGCAGTCGCCCACGTTCACAGTGCACACACATTTCTCCATATCAGTCAGCAGAGCAGTTGATGAAAACCGTGCATGACCTCTGATGCTCCTTGAGTCACAACTCTACCGCCACATCAACAGAAACTTGACCATTCACCTGGCTGCTTAGCAGGAACCACTTAAACACTTTGTATTAAATGGCTTTTTTGGCATGACTTAAATCTCCATGATCTGGTTGTTTTGTCATATGTGATAGCTCCATATGTCATTTGTGTCTCAACAGTCTAAATAATCAGTCATTCTCCTGCCTTTTATCCACACTGACTGAAGCCGATTCCCCATATGAATCCAATCACGGATCATTCAGACTATTTCATAAAAACAGCTGCAGTCTCAGCGTCCTGTGTGGTGCTATTCAAGCATTGCATCAATAATAAACTGAATAAAACTGTGTCTTCGTTTCTCTCTTCTGCCACAGGATCAGTCCAGAAGTGAAGCAGCTGATGCTCTCCAGGTTTGCTTTTAAAGATTTGGAGCATTCACTAAAACACTTGCTGCCCTCCGCAGATCCTCTCACGATACCAGAGCCGGTCTCCGTCCTAGAGAAACTCAATAATGCATGTAGACATCAGTGTTTAATCCTGCATCTCAGAGCTTAAAGCTCTGTTAGCAGCCATAGGACAGTCATTATCTCAGCATTGTGCTCACATGCTCTAGATAAACTAGACTTAATTTTAGTGCTGAAAAAATAAATTTCTTTATGTGCTGAGTTACATCATGCTCACCAGAGGTGATGACAGCATCAGGTCTGCCTGAAACCCCCAGAGCAGAAAGGAAAATTGTGAAATGACACTGTGGAGCAGCTTTTTTTTATCATGCTTTTAAGGATTATATCTCTTTGTATACTGTTACTTCCTTTGTTTTTTTGCACCACATTCACTTTGAGTGGACATTACTGCCCAGGGTAGATGTTTGGTTTAACTGACGACAGTAAATGAGGTCCACTTCCATGTTAAGTTAAGGACAAGGTTAACTGTCCTATGGTGTACTATGTGAGGATACAAAGTGAAGTCAGATGAGTGTCCTATTAAACATACAAGGTTTTGGGGAAGTCATGGTCGCTTGACTTATTTTGCACTCGCTCATGCAAGTCTGCGTCCTGTGAAACAGGAAGAGATGACTGACTTTTGAACCCTGAGAGGATGGGTGTCGTCATTGTTTCTACTCGACACTACTCAACACACACCTATGGCAGACTGGCAGCCACACTGAAGCATGAATGAGCTGCCTTTTGCTGTCTGCCAGTAACTGAAGTCAACTTAACCGCAGCTTGTGCGCTTTAATCATAATTAACACCGATGTTGCATGGTGAAAGAAAGATTGTGTCCTGATATACAGTAGATGGTTGAGATTGGAGCCATTTTCTCTTCAGGTGAAGCTGCGGAAATCGGCTTACCAGCTTAGCAGCAATTAGATGAGATCTGTGACAAAAGTTGTGCACTTACTGCAGCCTTATCAACTCTATCACATCAAACTGCAGCAACTGATCAGACTTGCAACTTAATGTTGTGCTTGTTTTCTTTCAGAATTGAAGACAGAAGCTGTGAAACACACCGCATGCCTCCACATATAATTCTTTCAAAGCAGCAGACGGTTTTGACACAACGTGACATTAAAATGATACATAAAGATGTCGAAACCAGCACTAACACTAAAGTCCAGTTACTGCACCTCAGTGAATATCTAACCAGATGGGTAAACGTCCAGTTTGACAGTCTGTCAGCTGAAAGTCAGCTGCTGTAGTGTCGCTGTCTACCCGTGTAGTTAAAAGCTGCCCTGCCAATTCTTAACCACAAGGTCTAAATCAACTCCTAATAGTGATTGATTTTGGGAAATTTAAAGCCAGGCTCAGTCTCACTCTCATGTATTGATCCCAAGCAACCCTGTTAGGTTTGATATCAGGTTGCATCCCTGCTTTGCTGCAGAATGTGTGACACTATACTGACCTGGCTGCCACCTTGCTTTTAAGAAAGTAAATGTTTATTAATGTGGCAGGATCATTGATTACTGATTCAGAAAACAAGTTCATTCTAATGCCCAACGCTTTCTCTAGGCATCCTCAATCTACCCCCCCCCCCCTTTTTACCACACTGCAGACAGTGAACTGGGCCAAGTCCAGAGGCTGCTAAGTGGATGGCACTGCAGCACTCTCTTTTTTGTAATGTGCTTTATCTCTCTTTTTCATTTAAACTGTTTGCAAATGTCAGTCTGAGCTATTGGTCCCCAAAGACACATAAGCTCAACAGGCCGATTAAAAAAAGAGGATTACTGTCAAGGTGGCTGCAAAGAGAGCAGGTTTTTGAAGGAATTCATTATTTGGACCAATATTTTTGCAGCGACAGAGACTGGCACTCCAGCCAAGTATGACTGTAACCCACAGTTTGAGCCTGTCATTGATAATCATTCCTTTTCATGCTATGCAAGCCATTCTCCACACATTTTTGCCTTAAATATGACACATGCATCATCACCCCTACTTGACTGTTGCTTTTTGAGTTCTTGTTTTCACAACACTTCAAAGGTGATGCTGACAGATACCACAAGAGCACTTACATCATTTAAATGCGTTGTGGTTATGTCCTTCAAATATGCTGACTGAAGCATCACAGCATAGAAAATGTTAAGCGAATCACACCTTTCTCCTGTCAGTTTTGTTTCAGCTTATTGATGCTGATTGGATCTTTTAGTTTAGGATGATAACCTTGTTTCCCTCTCCGAACACGTTTGTATGCTGTCTGAAAACATTTTTTTTTTACTTTTCCTATTTCAAAGGATTAGCTCCAAAAAGTCTGGAGTGGAAAATATTTCAATCAGTGAAAATGTTAGAAGGACCAACCAGCAAAAAGAGTCATTGAAATGCTGTCTTTGTCTGTATCAGCTCTGCTGTAATAGCGCTGTTGCTATGGTTGTATATGGATGTCAAACCTCCCTCTGGGCTCTACAGAATGATAAAGCATCAATAAAAATAAAAATAAGAATAATAAGAAAATAAAGTCTTCTGCCTAATAAATTATTAATGAGGATGGGCGAAATGGGGCGAGGGTTACCAGGATGTTAATAATTCATTGGTTGGTTGCTCCCTTGTCCACTCTCTGGGATGCACACACAGACACACACTAACCAGAGCTGATTTGTTACGTCTTATATCCAAGTCTGTGTCTGAATTTTTTTGTGCACATGTGCCTCACATCTTATTGTAAACCATTATGGTTGAGGTCATACTGTGTGACTTCAGTAGTGTTTGGTCCAGTTTCAGTTCTTTTTTTGGCTGAACAACAGGAGACAAGGTTTTACAAAGAAAACAAGTTGCTAAAATGTAGAAGATTCAGACACTGTCACTGGGAGTCAGAGCAGCAAATGTGAATGTTTTACAAATCACTGCATGTAGACATTGTTTTGTATTATTTTTTACTCATAGCGGATGCATAATCAGTGGACCTCCCCCTTCGGTAAATGCACAGAGGAAGTATGCTCAAAAAAGCTCCCTCTATAGTATTGTCCATATTAAAACCTAACTTCCTCTTATAATAAATAGTACAACATAAACGTGATGCACCCTGAAATACAAATGTAAGCACTATTGTTTCTTACATAACCTGCGTGCTGTTCTGCCAAAGTAAAAGAAAGTACCTAACTCAGGCTATTGTTTGACATGTTATTTGCCATGACATCAACACTGTGTGCTGGCAGATCACTACCACTTCCTGTGTATCTGAAAATACACCTTGTGACAGGCCATGTGGTTGACGGAGGGACAGGCAGAGAGAGGTTTAAGGCCTAAATGTGAGACAGTTTGAGAGCATGTGGGTCTTTGTGTGCCTTTGCTGACTCTATAAAAGCCTTATAGATGTGACACACTGTCCACACAGAGACAGGAAGAGCAGCTGTCCCTCTGTGTCTGTGTGTGTGCGTGTGTGTGTGACAGGGAAAGGAACTGACCCTCGGCTTCATGACTGCATCTATTTTGTTGAGACAGGGTTTACTGTTACTCCTCCCTCATTAGTGTAACCAGCTCTGAGGCAGAGGAAAAGAGATTGCACAATATTGCTTTAATAGCACTCTGAACTGTTACCCTACCTCGTCTACTTTCAGAGGAAGAGACGCTGACCTCCTTCGCTTCCTCACTTTCCTTATTGTCCGCTGAAATGCGTGCCCATGAAATAGCTGCAGCGCTAACAGTACCCACACGCAATCCACATTTCTCAGCTAAAAATCTTTGTTTATGGGACCACATCTCCGAAAGCTGTCTTCAGTTACTCTAAATAAGTGTTGCTTGTAACACAAATTGCTATAAATATTTGGAGAAATACTGTCTCTTGTTGACTTTCACAGCTCAGGCATCATTAAAGTCTCCACACACCTTTGGCAGAGAAATCAAAGCCTATCCAAGGAGGAGATTACTCCTAACAGGAGATTACTGTTAAACGGATGGCCTAAGTGATAAGCAATTACCTAATATGGATGGTCAACCAATGTGAAATCTTGGTTTCATATCACCACATAAAAGCAAGTGTAGATCTTGGCTATGCACTCTTGTAATAAAGTATTAAAAAAAGAGAGATGAGAGGAGATGGGCAGCAGTAATGTGGATCCACTGCAACTAGTACCTCTAAAACCTGCACCTTTTTCTTAAAGCTAGTGTAGCTAGCTAGTACAAATAATAAAAAAAAAAAAAAAAAAATTTAATTAAAAAAAATTATTATCCAAATGTGAAAAACAAACCTACAAACACACTATTCTGGAGGGCTCATTTTACATCCGCACACTGCAGGCAAGCACTTGCTGCAGTTTACAGCCTCTCTCTTTCCTGGTGGCCTTGTGTCATTTACACCTTCCGACCTACATAAAAATGACCATGCACACAACTGTGGTGATGCAGATGGTGGCGGATTCACTGTGATGCTATGGAGACTTTGGTCATAAGAAGGTGCATGTTCTGTATTTCTGAGGATTTACACTTTTGAATGAAAAACACATGACACAGTGTGTCACCAGAGGACTGCTATGCATCGTGTGAATTACTAGTGTGCACTAATGCTTGCATGGAATGATTCCCTGAGCCATTACAGACAAAGTTTATCAGCCTATGCCTGGAGCCAACATTATTAATTTCTGGTGCAAATTTTTCTTCACTGAGGTATAAAATTGACACATAATCGCTGTTACTGCAAGTGTGGCAATTTCAAAGCAAACCTGAGACACCCCTCCCCTCTCCTTACCCCTCTACGGTCACATCTCTCAGTGCAATCACTGTTTGGCCCTGTAAGAGTAGACAGACAGTGCATCACTGAAAGGTATCGGCTCAAAGTGCTCTTGGTCTCTAACTTCTTCATTAGCACTGCCTTTAACATGTAAATGAAACAGTTGAGGTTGCAACTTCCCCCTCATAGTTGTGACAGAACAAAGAGGCCCTGTCAGTCGAAAATAAATGTGTTGATGATCTCTAATATTTATTGCATTAGCCCAAGAATAGAATATACTTCATTAGGGTATTTTTACACTCCTCTCAGCGCTGGATGTTTTCTGCCTTTTTATCTCTACGTGCCAAGTATGGCGATGACGTGACGTGGTGCGAGTGTGAATGGTTGGTCCTGGTCTGCTTTCAGTGGCTCTGAATACCCTTGAGTGCACTTCTCCTGTAATAGCAACGTGAACAATGAGAAAGAGCGACTGCACCGCTTAATGGTTTAATGTATGTATGTATGTACATAACTGAGAGACAATGTGATTAAGAACAATTAGCTCCAATGTATTTCTGAAAGGGGGGCATTTTATAACATGCAACATGGTATATGTTGAGGGATTTTTTTATACATCTAAATGTGTCTAAAGAGATAGAAAAGTAAGCATTCACAGCAGATGCTTACATAAATATGTCTCATGAAGGCAGCAGCTTCCACATATTTATATTTTGACTATTACATCAGGGTTTTGTTGTTAGAAATTAATTTCTTATTCTCTCTCTTTCTCTCTCTCAATAGAAAGCACAATGATTATCTACTAATTACTATCTACTAACTATTACAACATCATTTATTTAAATGAACAAACTGATAACGTATTTTGTACTATGTTCACCCTTGACTTCACACTCGGCACAGCCAATTTTGTAAGGTTCAGAAAGTATATTAAGGAGTATTATTCCTTTGTGTCATTTTAAACATTTAACATAATTGCTTTGTGCAGTCAGTGGGTGTTCTAAAATCATCCAGGGAGCTTTTTAAAGCTTAAGTCTTTAAAAAGACATTTCAAAAAGACAACAGTAGCCATTGAGAATAAACTCCCCAAATGATAAAAACAATCTCTCTGAATATTTGTCATGCTAATTCATCTCAACTGTGAAGTACTACTCTGCAACGTACCACTGGACAACTAAAAAAGGGCAACAGCCTCGGAACAAAAACCAAAGTGGCCAACAGGGGACAGGTGACAACAGCGAGCACAAGCTAAGAGGATCCACCCAGAGGCTTACACTGCCAGCATCCTGCCATTTGATGAGGAGAAGGCTCCGCCTGTCCAACTGCCTTCCTCGCTGAGCCCCCACCAGGGAGCCTTGTCGGGGTGTAGCCATGCAAAATGGCTCCAAATGAGAGGAATGATACAATGCTGACTCAGACTAGAACAAAATCTGCCTGGTTACTCTGCAAGATGTTTCATCTCAATCTCAATGACTGAGTGTAATACAGATCTTTAGTATCTGTGCTGGATTTTGGACAAATTTGGTTCAAATATTCATACATGGACCCTCTTGTATGGCGCAGCACAAACTGGAAGCACCTTTAGAAAAAATATTTAACCTGTATTTTCCTTGTATTGTCAAGTGAACTGATTGTTGGACTATTGTCAGCTATTTGCTGAAGCTGGCATCAGGAGATATTAGCCCAGATTTAACGTCCTGGACAGTGACTCAATCTTACCGCACAACTGTGATGCTAACTGTGGTCATCATTATTCAGAGTAAAGCACACAAAGGTTATTCACTTCTCCACCTGCATTTCAAAGGGCAAACAACAACAGCATAGCTCTCTTCTACAATTCTTTGTATCTCTCTGTGATTTGGTTTCACGATGATAATGACATTTCTTTTTTATGTCAGAGGTTACGGTTTGCATAAGCAGTATCTGAGGGAGCATTTAGGGTTATTTGAATTGTTCTGCTTGACAATAAGAACCAAATCTGAATCCACAACATGCCACACGCATGTATACACTCAAGCTCTCTTAGCTCGTTTGGTGCAGGAAATAAAAGTAGGCCGATCGATTCAAGAGTCTCATCTGACTCTGCTCCCCTCCTACTCAACCTGGAATAGAACCACAGAAGAAGCCTTTTATAGGAAAAGACACCCCTCAGTTGTAAATTATTGCACTCAAAATGCACAACTCTTGTGCATGTATGCCTATTTTTTTGTCATGGGCACTTCAGTTTATACCTATGAGCTCGAAGTACGAAAAAGTACGGGTAAAGTCAGAGTCTTTTTGGATTTGTTCAGTTTCACATATTAAATGTGTCAAACAACTGTGTCGCCTCCAGTTCCACTGCTGCTGGACTGAAGAACAGACGGATACATTCATGCAGAAACCTCATTAGGACTGACCACCATGTCAAGTATCCAGACCAGATCAAACTCAAAATGTACTCATATTCTGGATGTCACATTATCCAAATTGGAGCAGAAATTATTAGTCAAACTGACTCCAACTTCTTAAATGTGATAGTAAATGATGGTAAACTAAATGTATTTGGGTTTGGACAAAACAAGCAATGTGAATGTCAGCTTGTGCTTTGCAAAATTATGATTTTAGCAGCCAAACTATTAAACGATTAATTGAGAACAACACATTAATCAATAATTCACTGAATAAATTCTGAAATTAAATCGTTAGTTACAGCCCTAATCCAAACATCTCTTATCTCTCATCACCACTCACATACTAATAGCAGGCAGACAGTTGTTGTCATACGTGTAATTGTTTGAGGTGATTAAATTATGGAAAATAATGGAAACCAATTGGCGCTAATTGCTAAACTACTTAACCAATAGAGTGCATTTCCATCAGTTTGACTTCAAATACATGTCTTCAGGAGAGAGGGCAATTAATAAAGCAGTTTTGTTTGGCAAAAAAAAATCTATCATTACATTTTCATAGAGTTAGATGGCAAATTATGGACTACAGGCTTCTGTTATTCTGGTATTAGAAGGCCTTTAAATTGCATTTTGATTCTGTGCACCTTCTCTATCAAATAATACACAAGGACTCAGGATTAAGGTACGGCCAGTGTTTGATTGATACACTGTTTGACTGAGAATTTGACTATTTTGATACATACTAAATGTAGCGCAGTGGAAGACAGCAGAGCCAAAGTCAACCGCAGCTGAGTTAGATGAATAGGCTGCATACTGTTAGCACCAATATGTCAGTGCATTTCATGCAGACACACTTAACATTTACCATAAAGAATAACAGTGGCTACAGTAAAACAAGGTGGACACACAAACACCTACACAATCCCGCATTCAAAGTTGACCCTGATGAAAAACATCACACCCTGCTGCCAGTCTCGCCAGGAACACAAACACAATGCTATCAAGTCACTTTCAGTTATCACACAGCCTTCCTACCATCATGTCAGGTCGAACTGCATTTTATTGTTTCAAATGCTGATATCAACCACAGTGAACACCACAATGAATGAGGATCCATGTGGCTCAATGTAAATTAAATGTCTTTTGAGTGCACTGGCTTATGTAAGCTGGTTGTCTCCCCCCCCCCCCACCCCCCAGTTCTCCATCCCTGCCTTTCTTTCCCTTCAGCAGCCTTATCCCTCCCCTGAAACCCTAACGTCTCGTTGACACACAGCCCCATCCTAAACTGGAGAGTGCAGGGGGTGGTGAGGAAGGGGGAGGAGGCTGACTCCCGCATCCCTCCTTTTCTCTGCCACCTTGAAAACAACACCCCAATTCCGGTTGTGGTTCTCCATTCCATCATCATCACAAGCAGTAGTGTTACAATGCTCTTCATCCACACAAATCCCCCACACACCGCATGCCTGATGGCTTTTTTTGTCTTTGAAAATATGTATTTACAAAAAAAATCCTGCTCCTCTTTTTGTTCCTGCATCTTCTTTCTGTCTCTCTTTCATTCTCTGTGTCCCTCCATCCATCCCTCCCCTCCTCCCTCCACCTTGCCCTCATCTCTGAGTCCTGCAGCCACAAGCGCTCTACAGCAAGGTTTCGCAGTGGCTTCTTGACAATGTCACAACATCGTTTTTAAGACAATCTTGCCTCATTGGAGGGTGCACAATGGAGAGAGACAGGAAAGATGATGGGGGGGCTAGTGTCGGGAGAGGAGGAGGGGAAGGAGGGGGAGGCCGGAGATGAAATGCGACAAAGGTTGCGAGCTGGATTCAAACCTACAATGTCGCGTGTAAATGGCATGCACAGGGCTCACTGAGTAAAATGCATTTTTAAAGAGCTGACAACACAATGGGCAGAGAGGCTGATAGAGGACAAGCTGGGTGGTGGTATGATATTGCCAAGCCATTATTTCATATCCTCTATTGCTCTCATACATTATCTCTGGTTGGATTGTGTGAGTATAAGGGCATATGCATGCCTATACAGAGGTATGTGACATACACGGTGTGGATCCATCTATCTGAATTCATTATCGTCAGAAAGAGGACACAGGGAGGCTGGAATGTGAATTCGCCGTAACCTCAATAGAGAAAGAAAAGGCTTACCTCCACATTTCAGCTCTGCTCGACCCTGCCTTGTTTCATCCTGTTCCTCTCTGCCGACTCCCTCCCCTTCTCTCCCCATGACAGCATTTTTCTGCTATCTATCTCCACGGTGAGGCTCTTTCTCCTCCTCCTTCTGTTCCTCCTGTCTGCCGTTCTCTTCCTCTCTTCAAAAATAAAAATAAAACACGCACACTTCCCGATCTCTGTCTACCGGCTCCTCTATTCTGTTGTTGAAGTCAAGAGGCAGGTTGATTTGTGCTGTCCTCCTCCCTCTTTCTCCCTCTCGCGCTGATTCTATTCCATTCACATCACACTAGAGCCAACCCCCTCTTTCTCCTCTCTGTATCTCTCTCTCTCTCTCTCTCTCTCTCTCTCTCTCTCTCTCTCACACACACACACACACACACACACACACACACACAGCTTTACCCGGACTCTCTCTTCTCCTCCCCCCTCCTCATCTCCTTGTCAGAGAGAGGTTGAGGCAACGACGGACAGCAGCGGCCAAGAGGAGAGCTCTCTGTGTCTTAAGCTGAGCATTCAAAATGCTTTAGTGGCAAGACTGTACATTTAACAGTGTGCTAAATCAAGGACCCAAGAACCTCATATAATAACATTACACGCACAAGCAGAAATGTGGTAGATTAGATGCTGATGCAACATTGAATCAAGATAGTCGCCTCACGAGATTTCTCTATCTTGCTTTTACTATTATATTAATGGAAAAAGAAGTGATCACAATAACAACATAATATAATGTGTTCATTTAAAGCTTCATTTCTCTGTGCCAAAACTGACATTTCTGAGAGAGAGATAGAGGCTCAAAAGCACTCAGGGGCAAAGGTAAAAATGGCAGTGTGTGTGTGTGTGTGTGATTCTGTTTATTTGTAGAGACCTCTGTGTACTCCCCAAACGCAGCCAGTGTGGGTCGAGACCATAACAAACAATCAACCTGCTAAAGAACAATGGGAGCACAGGAATGAATAACATAGCTCCCCTTTTCCTTCCCCAACAGTCACTGTATCGTATAAAACACATACCTGAATATTTGGGTACCACTTAATGATGTTCAAGGTAAAAGAGGGATCATGGGGCTTAACCTACGCTGCAGCAGAGCCAAGTGTCCGGCACCATCCCCCTAATTACTGTATGGAGTGCTGCCAAGGCCGTACCATATGGCTGTGTGTGTTACCAGGTCAGTGGCTCTGGTCTGGGGGCGGGGGTGGGGAGGAGGAGAAGCCTGCGTTGTTGGTGGTGTGTGCCTTGAAGAGATAAGAGAAATAAAAACAGAGGCACTAGTTGATAGTAGTTAGTAACAGTTTTCTTAAAAACAAGCATACCTCAGTGTGTGTACATCAGCGGTCAGGAGGTGTTTTGGGAGTTTGTCGACTCCTCCGGCATTCAGTGTTGTTTTCATCTAAAAAATAAACCAATACAAATGACCAAACAATCAATTTCTTCATATACAAGAGTTAGAAAGTTCAAATATTTAAACCAAGCAACAATGTGGAGCCCATGGATATCTTATGAACTATAAAATAAAATATGATTATTCTGACCGCTTTAAAACTGACTAAGATTATATCCCATTCTGATACCATTAATACAATCTACACTTGACTTATTTATGGTATACTATACAGTTGCTGGAGCATGATCTGTGATGGTCTGAGCCTTTCAAACTGTTGGACACACCAGAGGTCATTTTGGACAATCAGGGCTACAGTGACACCATGTGGAAATGTTCCACTAAGACCTCGAAGAAATGAAAATCGTATGAAAAATTACATTTCATGGTGGCTCACAAGCTGGAGACATGCGGTTTGAAACAATAACAGAAAATGAGCTACTCTGAGCCGTGAGCACAATAAAAACCAAGGCTCATTCTAAAACTTTTGTCCTCTGTCCAGTACCAAAAGATATTAAGTAGGCTATATAATCTTATGCAAACCAAATCAACATACTTTGTGACATGTAAACATACAACACAAACTGAGAGTAAGATACCACTTAGGTCTTTTCTTGTTGATATTGTGCAGCCAGTTAGTTTACATTAAGTAAAAAAGACACTAATCACATTAAGAAGCTGAAACCGGAGAATATTTGGATTTTGCCTTAAAATTGATTTAACTATTAATACTTTTCTTTAAATATTTAAAAGTTCTGTTGCTCTAATCAATTAATCAACTGATATTTTCAGCTCTGGTGAATATATTGTCTTGTGAGTAAAAAACACATGAAGCCAGATATATATATATATATATATATATATATATATATATATATATATATATATACACACACACACACACACACACGGATCACAGTGGACCAGATAATACACAATCTGCCAACAGTCTGGAATCAGGATGAGGAAATTTAGCTACTACATGTCAGGTAGAGCTGCCCAAATGAGTGATGTGGTGAGGACATTAGATTAGTGTTAAATTCTTCTCGGTCCTGGGTTGGTGGAGCTCTCCCTGGTGCAGAAAGAAAATGGGTGTGATGTGATGATGAGAGAAGTTTCACCAGAGCGGAGTAGCCTACAGAGGCCCAACACGTGTTACCCCTGCAGCTGAAGAAGTTAATGAAGGTTTTACACGGTCAGCGGTTTACCTACCTTGTTCTGTCCTACTGTAAAGGTGTGGGTCAGCATCAGCCATTAACTAGTTTAGGAAACGTTTAATTAACTTACTCACGCAGCATTGAGTTCACTCACACGGTTTAGCATATTTGATTAGTTGTGCATGTACTTGTAGTTTGGAAAACCAAATTCGATCCACTGCAGGTGTCCATTTGTTGTTCAGATTTCCCATGTCCCTCGCCAGCTGCAATAGAATTACAATAGGCTAGTCAGGTTGCACTATTACATTTACCTTCTAATTTTAGCTTGTCGTTTAAACTTTGAAAATGCAATTTTGGACACACAGGGAGATTCAGAATGCTGCCCCCTGGTGGCTATCATACAAACTTGCTGTGAGAGGATGTCAATCCTAAATCCACTTTGCATTGGTTTCATCTCTGTACATTTCTATCTTTCCAGGTAATCATCTCTCACATTACGAACAGATCCCAGTTATATTCTACACAGCTGTGCATGGAGATTCATTTTACAGATTTGATAGAGTAACACCAGGAATGTCTATACTGTTAGTGACGTTCATCAGTGGTTAATCATTGGTTGCTTTTTTTGTTTTACCCGTTTATAGTTGAACATGGATCTCTCTCGGTCAATAGAAATACTGCACATTAAATGAGGGTTATGACTCACTTTTAAACACACTTTTATGGTTTTTAAGAAGTTTTTTATCAATTCAACAAGCTTTTTATATCAAACGTTCAAATCATACTCTCGACCATGTTTTACTTAAAGATATACTAAATATTTCAACAGGGTAAATTCAACATACTTTGTGACATGTAAACATACAACACAAACTGAGAATAAGATACCACTTAGGTCTTTTCTTGTTGATATTGTGCAACCAGTTAGTTTACATTAAGTACAAAAGACACTAATACAACTGTACACAACATTTACATTCCTCTAACAGTTCAACATGGCTTCTGTCTAAGCTTTTTTCTTATTTTATTTTTTTACAATCAGGTTCAGTATGTACAGTTACAGGGAACATGTGTTTAACTTGATTTGTCTCATTGCACACTGTACAGACCATCATGACACAGGATTATCAGAAAAAAGATTCACCTGAATGATCACAAACAAAAAGCATAAATACTTCCAACTATTTAAAACATAGGGAAATAAAAGCAGAACTACTACTGTAAGATAACAAACCTGAATTGACCGTGTTGGTTGTTAAGCAACATAACTGTAGATTTTGATGTCTAGTTTTGAATTTTCTGTCTGCATACAAGGTGTTCTGGCTGTGTATTTGAATATACATTTTTTTTTTTTATTATACAAGTGAACCATATTACCACAAGAACATCTGTTCTCCCTGTTAGTTGAAAGACAATAAAATTCAGGCACTGGAGGAGAATCACAATAAACTGAAAATTACTATCGGTGCGTTGGGTGTTTAATTTTGTTCTCCCAAAAAGAAATTGAAAATTGTTTTCCTTTTACCTACCCTCACTGTTTACACACTCACAATACATTTTGCATTGAGTCAGTTAATAAGTATGAGTGTAAGCATAGGTATTGTTTTCAAAACAATTCCAGACGGAGAGGTTTGAGAGATGTTTTGAAGCCTGGACACTGTACAAAAATCTATATTCAAAAGTAGAAAGTAGAAGAGTTTGGAGTGCTGTTCAGACAATAAAAAGAGTGCTACAAGTGTTGTACTTTTGTCAACAACTAAGGTTTCTTAAATATATGTAGAACGACAAACTAAAGTGATGTCATTGAATAGAGTCACAATGAGCTTGACATTTTCTGGGGTGCATTAATAATTGACGAAAACATTTTAACGCCACTTTTTTGCGATTTTGTCTAAAAGATGTAGACAAAAATCACACACTGTTTGTATTGGCCAAAGCAAAAGAAAACAACCTTTCCTTGTTGAATTTAAGGAAAAGAAATCCCCTTTGTGGTTTCTACATAATGTGGACTCGTTAACAGATAAGGCAAATCACTGTAAAATTCTAATTATTGTTTAACAACCTTTCTTGTTTCCATTAGGTGGTCTGAATGTTTTCCAATTTAAGCTTTAATTTACGCTATTAAACATATCTCACTTTGAACGCACTGTTGGTCATTAATAGGATCTTTTACACAGTAGAAGGTGTGTTGTTGGCGGTGTCACGGTTAACAAGTCTCTCTTTTGTTGCCAAGTTTGAGAGCTTTTTAGATTCTCAATACATAATGAATATTTCACAATAAAATTGTATGCATCTCAATTTATGTTCATTGTTTCTTATCTGAAGAGGAGTCCTGGGTTCAAAAAGGTTTTGAGGTTCTCGGTGAGAAACATTGACAAAAACCTTTATCTGATCCACTGTTTGCTTCAAGTCTGCTATCTGGCGGTTTGGGGAGGGAACTCAATGACTCTACCACTTGCCCCTCTTGCTCCAGTCCTTAGGTGTAAAGTGAAGGCATTTTGGATCTATGCGCAGGTGTCTCTTCTGCATTGCTCTTTCATGCCCATCCACAATGTCCTCTGAAAGAGTCAGGATGTACTGACCCTAGATTCAAGAGAGAAGACAATCACAATTTTAGACAGAATGTCACGTCACATTTTTTAGAGCATACTGCATACATTTTTGTGAAAACTAACCACACATCTGGCTACATCAATATGTAATCTGATACCACTAGTGTGTTATATCAGCTGCCTGTGCTTTGTCGTAACATATTGCTTATTTCATCAGTGATGGCAGTTTTTTTATTGAATCGATTTTCACACTAGCAACAACTAAAACCTTTTGTCAAACTGTCATCAAACAATTATTTGATAGAAAAATTTAAACAATGCTTCTTGTGTTTTACAGTGGATGGCATCCAGTTACCAACACCGGCTGTTTAGCCATTTACATTTCAGTTATTTGCAAGACTTTCAAGGGTTGATGGCGGGGGGGGGGGACCACTGCCCCGTTAAAATACTGCAGATGCAATCAGAAAGGGCAGGGTTGAGGAAGAAGGAAATAAAAATGGAACACAGCGTTGGTCTCTAACCTTGTAATAGTTGATGAGGTTGAGGTACTGAAGCGTTGAAATGACATCTTCTTTCTTTACACTTGTGATCTCGCTGATCTCACTGGAGGTTAAAAAAAGAAGGTCAAATGAAAAGTGAGCCAATCATTGAACTGCTGTTCTGAAAAGTATTCAAGACAATTAAAAGGTTAAAATAAAATGCCAAGAGCCATATACTTGATGGTAATCTGTGGCCTTTCTCCATTGTCAGGTTTAAGGTCCATGAGAATTTCCAAGATGGTCTGGGACCAGTAGGAGCGATAGGACAAAAGGCCGAGGTCAGAAAGTGGCTTCTCAGGAGTGCCCGTCTTCCCTTCTACCTTGGACAGCTCATAACCTGACAGATACAAACACAGTGCACAGATTAGCCCGGGTGAGCACAGTAAATATCCAAGGAATTTGAACGTACGTGTATTTTATTTACTGAACATTGTGCCACTGTTTTTGATACTACACTTACTGAACTCAATGAGCAGTTTGCCATAGCCTCTCCGCTGGTAGGGAGGCAAGGTCAGGATGCAGGCAACGTTATAATCTTCAGTCGACTCTTTTTCCTGCACACACAAAATAAAAATTGTGTTTAGTTTTGGGAACCGCTGTTAAGATAGAGGACTGCTTCCAAGCCCTTATGAATGGACTGTACATACACACGGTACCAGTAATTCAAAATGATTCGCACAATTTTGGTACCTTAGAGAAGTAGCCCACTATGTGGAAGCCTTTGGAGTCATACTCTGTCATTACATAGAAGAGGAAAGGGTCTGTGTCGTAATACAAGGTTTTGTGGTCCAGGAAACACTTAGCAAGTAAACACAGGTTCTGGGAATAATTCTGGAAAAAATATAACAGACATATATCAATCAAAAACAAAATAAAAAACTGCTGTTAAAAAAAAAAATTTGAGAAAAATATCCCTGTATCACTTACTTTGTTTTTCCTGCCGTCAATCTCAAAAAACGAGATGGTGCCTTTGCGGTAGATCTCGTTGCCTGGAGGATGTCTTAGATTACATTTTGTCTGTCAAAAGATGTAAGACACAAATGGATGAGTGCAATGTGCAACAACCTAAGCAGCGAGAGAATAAGGTGGGCTTAAGGCGGCGACATACTGATTATTCTTACCAAATGCCTCTGCAGACACTTCAGGCTTTTGAGGTACTTGAGACAGAATTCACAGAGGTAGAGGATGGGCAATGTGGTGAGTTCCTGTGGGTACGGTGAGAAGTACCAGGGCTTCAGTCTGTGACGTCCTAACTCTATACACTCAATGTTTTTCATCCGGGTGACGATGTCGTCATGGCTGCGGTCAGACACCAGACTGCCCGTCATGCGGGGTGCAGACGGGATGCCGTCCGAACTGTCTTGGGAATCCTGGTGGTAAACAATGTGAACATTAGACACTCTTGCTGCAGTTACTTTCAAGTAGTTAAAACTTGTGCTAAAAAGAAAATGCTTGATGAAAATGTGATTTTAAGATTTCTAAAACATTTAAATTGTTTTAAATATGTAACATTACACATGTTACATATTTTAAACAATCTACACACACTCCAAAAGGTTGGGCCTGAATGCCTTCATTTTATTGGACACACTAAGGCCCAGCTGAATGTGCAGAAACAGACTATCAATGGGCAATAATAGGAAGTACAACAGACCTCTGGTGGTGGTAGAAAGACACTGGCAGTTTGAGGGTTGTTATACTGCAAAACCTTTATCATCTAGCAGAAGAGACAAAAACAAAATGGTTCCCATTTACACGGAACAATTTGGTTAAAAGGGCAGACTGAAAGCAATATTGAACTTCAGTGTAACAGTTGTTTGCCAGCCAGCAATACTGGCAACCATAAGTAGTGATAGAGATGCCAACGAATGAACAGTGAGGAAAAGAGCAAACACAAACATTCAACCAATTATTACATGTGGGTTTAACAGATTGTTGTAAACTTATATGACAAAGCCGCTGGCCTCTGTCATCAGAGATGATGAACGTGGGAGGTCAGCTGCAGCAATTTGCTACACAACAGCTGAGCTGCTCGTGTCCAGTAGCTTGACATTGATTAGAAACCCCGAACATCCAGGTCTGACCTGCTTTGTTTGGACTTCTTGACCTGCTTTTGTTTGGATTTCTTTTGCCTCATTTAGTGACATTAAATTTTTTTTTAAATCAAAATATACTACTATCAGTATTTTGTCAGAGATCATAAACATTTTGTAATGCAAAATTAATTAAAAACATTTTTGGTATAATGCTTGCAAAGGACTAAATAAATGTTAAAGTTGCATCAATCAATTCAGCCACAGCACTTCATCTCTAAAACTGCATCAACCAATTTAACTCCACATAAAAACTCAACACGAGACTGAGAAATCTAAAGTAACAATTAGTAGATATCAAAAAATTAAAATGTCCCCGATACTCGCTGGGATTTTGTTGGACATTATGTTGATTTCTAACCAATTCAAAATGAAGCAGGTCTAAACAAAATAGATTTTAGACTCAGAAACATGTAACCAAACAATAGGGAGTTGTGATGTGTAATGTCCTCGCAAAATTAACAAATTAAAAGTGTTGGTTGGAAAATATTTGTGTCAACATACTCGTATAGGCTACTTGTGTTTTCTAAGGATAGGTATATAGAGAGTAGCACAGTGGAAAAGCTTGTCACTTTTAAGACTGTAATGAAGAATAACAAAGAATTCATGTGAGAAATACGTTTTTACTTTCTTAAATTTGGGATTTAACAAAAACTTTAATCCTGCTCACATTGATACAGGCAGTATCTGTGGTCCTTTTGGCTTTTAATACTGGTGTAGATGATGAACATAAAAAAGGTGTTCTTTGACTTAGGTTTAGAATGTAAAACTATACTGTATAAATGTTTTAGTTTGCAGTGCTCAAAATAAAAAGCTAAAATCATTGATTTTATAAAAAGGTCATAAGGTATACAATTTAAATAAGAAAATATTAAGCTGATTGTGAAGATTAAATGTATTGAAGTTACATACCTCGTCCGTTCCGCCACAATTTGCTTTTCTCTTCCTCCCCGGCTGCGGGGGGATGAGTCGTCGGGCAGTGCCGTTCTATCGTTTTGAAGAGATGAGTTAAGCATTAGCCAGTTTTAAAAAAAAAAGAAAAAAAAAGAAACTCAAACATTTAAGACTCCGAGACCGTTTTCTTTACCGTTGTGAGCGAGGAGATCTGTTCATGTTCTTCGCGGGATTTAAAGGTGTTGGTCTCCCTCACAGCAGGAAAAACAGATGCCTGAGAGGCTTCAGCTGAACTTGGCAGGGAGGGCACAGGGGTGGCCGGGGGTACCTGAGTCGCCAAGGGGACGGCCTCTACTTTCCTCTTCTGCAGGAAGCAAACGTTGTTAGACATTGTGCTCAAAATGAGTACAGACCGACCAAATACTTAAATGAATCAGGTTTTGTTTCCATACATGATTTTTTGATTCCAGATAGATGGGTTTGAGTTTTCAAAAATACAGAGCAATGTACTCATTAGCAGCTGGGTATTCCAGTTTTATTTCATGAAGCAGTGCCATCTTAATATTATCTGCAGTCTGTTCACTGATATGAGCTAAGACTGTGTCTGGGTTAATAGCCACAGCATATCACATTAAGCAGGTTTCACCAATTTCTGTTTATCTCCATCTTAAACTAGTTCAATGTAAAGGCCCTATTGAAACCTGGTATTAAGATGCAAGAGACACAGATCAGCTGCCACTCCCTTCTTACAACTAAAAAATGTGTCTTCAGGAGTCAAAACTGCCTGCATCAACAACTTTCCTCTCCTACCTTGTTGGGCGATTTATTATGTTTGCTGCTTTAGTATATGTGATTTAAAAATATATATTTTATTTTACACCTGCAGACAATGAAATCTCATAGAATAATCCATCTTCAGCACATGAGAGATTACAACATAAACCGAGAATACCAGCTACCTTGAAAGATTTGAAGTTGAAATGTGGCTTGACAAGTCCAGTGCATACACCTGACAAACATTTGGTTACACTGTGTGTTAAAGCACTTCCAGATGTGATCTGCACGACCGGATCAGCATCTTCCTTTTTTATTTCATGGTTGTTTATTTCTGGATTCCCATGCAGTTCAGCATGACCCGATAGCTGTATGATCACAAAGGTTGCACGTTAACACCAGGTTTAAACAAGGTCTCAGTCATTTCGGGGAAAAAAAGAAGTGTCAATTCAAGTTGTACCGGTGTGGGGAGGGTTTTGCCTCTGGAAGGAGCTGTGGTAGACTGTACGTTGAGATCTAGACTCTTCCTCTGTATTGAACAGAAAGGAAGAGAAGGAAGGGGGTTAACTGACATTGAGTGTCTTTAATGATAACTAACAGCATTACAAATTAACAGTGTCTGGGGCAATCTAAATAAGATCTGTAGAAGTATGAATAGAAAAACGTAAGACAAACAAATGGAGAGTTCTCCTCATCACGCACTTAAATGTATTGCTAAAATGTAATTATTTAAGTGTCGAGGCTAAGTTAATTATAAAAAAAACAATGAACATATAATCCTGTCCCCATACTACTAGAAAACGCATCAGATATTGTGTTGGTACATTTGAACAAATTGTTGTTTAAATCAGCATGCAAAATATTAGTAAAATGACCATGTAAATGGTTGCTTATATAGTTACGCTAAGTTTTTCTGATCAACAAGACAACCACCAGTGAAAATGATTTACTCCTAAAAACAAGTTATTATTTTCTTTGTGCTGCTTGTAGAATTGACCACTGCTTATTATAAATACTAATCTAACTTGTTACAATCTACACCACACAGTTTAAATGATCCACTTAGCAATATTCATAACACAGTAATTGAGCTTGACATCAAATTTAACTTTTAAATGCTGTCAGTACATTGAAGCAATGCAAAGGGCTTACTAGTCTGAAACATGACTAATGTTACTCATCTAACAATTATAGCATCCACTGGCCTACCTTGGAGCCATCTTTTAAAATGACTCAGTCGCTGTTACAGCTGTCAAAACACTGGGATGTAAACTGAAGGCTTAAATTGTATATACTAGTGTCTTCACAATGGGGATGCTGCCAAAACCTGAGTGTATTGTTGCAATGATTGGGAGTTTGAGATAAACATTTGGTGGCGTAGCACATGCTTACCACTTCTCTCTCTGGAGAACTGGGACGGGAGCCTGAAAGACCATTCTTGGTTGGCGTTTTAGCTTCTTTCTTAGGGAACTGAAGCTTCTTCATGTCCAGCCTGTCCCCTGTGACCCACTCATCCAGCCGCTTGTTGACTTTTAACACAAGCAATTTTACACAAACAAGAAGACATTTTTTGTGATGTTTCTGTGAAATTAATTCAGCCTGTAAAGTGACTAACAGTTAAAATGTAAAAAAAACTAAATAATAATAATTAGTAACAAACTATACTTACAGTCAATATAGTGAACATAGAAAAGCTTTCGCGAAGAGACTTCCTTCACACTTAAAATTTCAGCCAATGCTGTAAGAAAAGAAGACAAGTCAAATTAAAACTTGCAATGAACTGTACTTAAACTGACAAAATGATTGTGATGGGCAATGACTTACATTGACATTACATTTCATTTAGCTGACACTTTTATCCAAAGCAGCTTTCAATAAGTGCACTCAACCATGAAAGTTCAAACTTGGAACAGCGAGAATCACATAAAAGTACACAGTTTCAAATAAGCCAAACTAAAAAGTTCCACATGTAAGTACAATTTATTTATTTTATAACCATCATCTTCTTAGCCAAGGTGTCAGAAGAGATGTGCCCCCCCCCGAAATAGCTGCTAAAACATTATAGATTAACAAACAGTCAACAGATATTGTGGGTTAAAGGATTTATGTAGCTTTCACTAACCTAGGGTAGCAAGTAGTGCTGAAACAGTTAGTACTCAATAAGTCAACGGACAGAAAATAAATTGCAGAAAAGGCCAAACGTGTTGGTTATTAGTTTTTAAATTTTAAACCCACTTGGAGATGAGGGTTAAACAATATCATGTCACTTATTGAAAATGAGTAGTAACGCTGCCATAATGGCCTCTGTGAAGCGTAACAATAACAATTTAACTGAGAAAGTGTCACTTAGATGCAGGACTGATTTTGGCTAACTTTATTGTGGCTCTTACTTTTCTCATCCTCCGAGCTGTCAGAACCATTAGAACCACTTGAGCCCAAACATAGTGCTTATAAGTGAGCCAATCTGCAATTAGGAAACCAACTATTTAACCTGAACAATCGGTTTTATATTTGTAAACAACAGTCTGATGTCAAATGGATTTCTTCCTGAGTTAGTCTTTCCCAATAAACTGTATCTTTACTTTTTTTTTTAAACGTCCCTTGGATGTAACAGTGGTTTAAGCAAGCATTCAAATCAATGACATTCACATGGTACAACTACATGTGTGCCCTGTGAGTGTAGTGTTTACAGTGCTTTAACTGGAGGCCGTGGCGTCTGATAACAACAGCTGAGGTTCGTCTGTTAGCATTAGCTAGCTTAGCACTGGAAGAACAACCGGACAATACTTACGCCATTCGTCCTCGTGTTCTTGGTTTTTACGAAGAACGGGGAGGCGACAGCCCTCAACAATCTCGACCTGTTGAAAATAATACGTTAATTTCCATGCCGAAACTGGTCAATGTCTCTAAAATAAAATTGTATCTCTCAAAAACCTACCGATGATGCGTTGTCCGCCATTTTCGTCATCTGTGAGAGCAGGAGCAGGGTGTTGTGGGAAAATGCCGGTCCACAACAAAGATAAAATAAAATGCAAGATGGAAATTCTTGAAAGAATGCGGGGAGCGGAAGTCGGAAAACCAACCCGGAAGAAAGAAGCAGGAGTGTTCCCCAAGAGGCAGGTGAGTTAGTATAATTTGAGTTAGTATAATTTCTGAACTTTGCTGACATTTTTTTTTATCAATCCATGTTCTAGCAGGTTTACTGCTAGAACATGGATTGGAACACACTTACAAAACTTCAATTTACTCTTAAATCTTAATGTCCTTTGAGTAAAAATGGGCTAAATATGCCTACAATATTTAGACATCCAGGTTACAGTTGTTTTAACAGCATTTCAATGATAGTCATTGTAATAACTATGTGCTGTCCAAAAGCTTGTCCAACTTCGAAAATTGTAAATTGACATATAGCGATAACCACTAGGCTTAGCACTAAAATTGTGTAATACCACATAGAAATGTATGAAAGTATATTGACAACAAAAATGTAGAAGAAGATGTAGTGACAATTATTCCGAAAGCACAAACCGGTCTACACTCAGGGCTTACAGAGTTTTCTGGTGGGTATTGAGTGTGTGCTGCTATGAGGCCAAAGGCATCAACTCTCAGACCTGATCTCTACAGAATGGGCTCTCTTCTTTGGAACCGAACGTTTCCTTGACCCTGATTCAGCCCCATATCGGCTCCTCGTGGTCATGGGGATGTGGATCTGCCCTACGCCATTATGGCAATTATACTCTGAATTAGGATTGTTACCACCTGATTGGACTATGAGTGCATCAATCTTTCTCGGGGCGCAGCAGCCTTATAGGGTTTAATCAATTAAAGCCCATTTGATGACTATGCAGTACTCATAAACAACCAGAAAAGAGAGTGCACACATCCAAAAAACTTCAATCAAACCAGGCACCAGCCTCATTATGTCGAGATGAAATACATATTTTCACACATAGTACTGCAAAGAGACTGCATGACAGGTAATGACATAGGACATGCAAAAATACTGATGTAGTCCTGCATATTTTCAAGGAAGGATGGTTTACATGTCTTGCCAGCAGGGGTCCCTCTTGTCTACAACCTAATCAAGCCAATACACATGTACATAATGTGACCTCCCACTGACTTACATTGACAGCATTTATAACATTTGGCTCATTCTGTCCACAATAATACAGCTTACATTACAAAGCTGTTCAAAGTTAAAGATATTTGCTTTCAATAAAAAAGATGCTTTCATATTAATACATGCCATTTAACACAGACCAAGCTAATATTGGGTATTTTAGCAACCTTTGGTGGTTGTTCATGTGTCTCATGGTACATTTATATGAAGAGTGAACAGTTATGTTAAAAACAAATTAAATTCCACAAGACCACATCGGTGCTCTCGAAACCAGTGTGTATGGAAAGTATGGACAAACTGTCATAAAGTGTTCAGCGCTCTTATTGTACTTGTAAGTGTGGGATACCTGATTGAGTAAATAACCATATATATCAACTTCATTAACATTGTCACAAATGAACAGTCAATGTTTGAGTGAATCATCTCACTGAGCAAGGGCAAAGGTTATAAATGATCTTTATTATAATCCTCAGAACAGCGTTCAGTATACAGAACTTGCATTTTTTGGAGTAGAGAAACCATAAATTTAACCGTAAACGATAAACAAATTATATCAAACAAAAATAAAAAGAAACATCCGGTGTTAAACAGCCTTCCATTCTATTACTGATTTTCAATCAGACAACCATGGCTTGCTGATAGCCTGCATATTATTATTTTCCATGCATGATAGAGTGCACTAAATCCAGGTGGTTTATTAGGACAAACAAAGCATTTTTGAACATTTGAACATACGCTCATCAGCTGCATCTCGCACATGCAGAATACTGCTTACACATGATTTTATTATCTCCACTGGAGCCAAATCATATCTGTCATACATATCACTTTTCTGACCTGGAAGGGACACTGGGAAACAAATCTTAAAAAACATGATCATTTTAGGAGGATTAAAAATCCTGAAATCAGGAAAATCCAGTGGGATTTGAATTACTTTTCAGAGCTCTTTCTTTGGTGAGAAAATTAATGAGAACATTTGACAACATAATCTCAGTGAGAGGTGCACCCTCTACATTTTGCAGCAGAAGAAGGATGATTTGTTTTCTTCTTTGGTACCACAGGCCTTCAGACGTCGGGCCAAGACGTTTCCAGACAGGTTAATGACTTCAACACTGCTAATTATCCCTGCTTTGTTCTGGGGCAGGAGCTATTTTTTCTTTTTTTTTACCATACAAAGTCACACCTGCAGGTCTGCTACCAACTCATGGCTTTTGATATAATTGGGGGAAGGTTAAAACACATAGCCTATCTGCTCTGTTGGCAGTAAAACTGGCTTCATGCAGTATTTCTCCCATGCTACACATTGAGAACCAATTATCTTGACGGCGTCTGACATTAAGATGTCCGGTGGCTTTATTTTATCCAGCAGCACCCATCTACAGTACATTTTATTATTATTATTGTCATTCTGCTTCTGTCCCTCCAATTGAATCCTTAAGAGGGTCATCCAGTAAACATGTCCACCAAATTAGTAATTGAATAGAATCAACAAAAACACAACTAAAATGAAAAGATGGGGGGGGGGGGGTTTGCAGTGTCACATTGTCCCTTCATAAAATTCTCATAGAGTTAAAACATCATTTGGATGCTTATTGCAGATAATTAAACTGGTAAGAACAAAATGACTCAAATCAAACTCTTACTATAAAACATATGAACTGATTTATGACATTGGGAGGTATAACAATTAATCATCTCAATGTTGGCTATTGCTATTAATGACAGAATCCAAATGTCCACCTACAGCCTTCTGTCTGTGCAGGATTCCACCTGCTGAACAGTGATCACTGATCTGCTTTCTGATCCAGTTTGTTCCTAAAGAGACCGCCAATCTCCTTAGCTACATAATTATACATTTGGTTGACTGTTGTTAATCCTTCTACCTTCCAGCACAATTCACACATTTCTACATTACCTTCTCACTCCTGATTCTTTTTGTTTTTAATCTACAGCAATGATGCACTTGAATCCATATTCTAAACATTTTCAGCAGAAAGAAGAGGATTTGCATCTCCTCAAACAAGGCGGAATACATACATATGGATGAGGAAATAAAATCGTTACGCTTTACTCTGAAATTTTATATTTCATGAACTTCATTTCTAATGTGAACATGCAACATTCGGTTGCTGTTATTCCCGTTTGTACTTTCAAGCAGCACTCATCACATAGATATATTAAAATAAAATAAAATACAAATAAATAAAAAAGAATCGACATACATTGAAAAGTGCAAATTGTTTACAGCATGACATATTCACTGTACAATCATTGATTATATACTCTGCACTATTTTATGCATTATAATAAGGATTACTAAGTAGCATAGTTTAAGTAAGAAATATTTTAATAGCAAGTCTATTGGAAAACATTTGCATTGCCCAGCAACAAGGAGAGGCTCTTCTAAACATTGCCGTGTGTGTGTGTGTGTGTGTGTGTGTGTGTGTGTGTGTGTGTGTGTGTGTGTGTGTGTGTGTGTGTGTGTGTGTGTGTGTGTGTGTGTGTGTGTGTGTGTGTGTGTGTGTGTGTGTGTGTGTGTGTGTGTGTGTGTGTTCCAGCATGTTTGTTGACATAAGGTGTATGTGCAAACAATGAAGCAGAGGAAACTCAAATCATTCTAGTGCAGATGCACCAAAACTGCCCAGCCAGCATTTCATATATCTAGCATTGTTTTAGACAACACACATCTGTCAGACATCAGCAAAGCAGAAGAAGAGAAGGATAGAGAAGCTCAGGTAGGAGGCAGCTAAAGAGACAAACAACGAGTGGACACAAGCAGTTCAAAGAATTGTGTCAAAAGATTACTCTTTTTTTATCCACAGAAAAGACTGTTGCACTTCACCTAAAACATCATTCTCTGTGCAACAGCCCTCTGCATCAGGATGGACACAGCAGTCATGCTTGCTTTCTGAATGCTTCCTTGGTATATTAGCCTATATTAGGGAGCAAGTAAGGAATCAGGTCTGGTCGCAGGGTGCATCTATATTAGTCTTTGTATAAGACACACTGCTTTCTTTTTTTTTTTTTACAAACATGTCATTCACATCTAAACGTTCTACCACCTTCAAAGGTCAGGTAGAAGGTCCTGCAAAATTGCTCCACACTGCAGATGAAAAGCGAGGAAACTCATCCACTGGCAGTCGATTTATAAAGGATCCGTAAAGAAAAGCCATCATGTTTAGCGTCTTGGTAAAGATACCTGATGAGATGATCCTACAGGATAGTGGGAAGCCGCACAAATGTTTTCTGGCACTGAAAGTTTCCACTTTTCCTCACAACAATACAAAGGTATCCATCTCAAAATCATGTTCCTGGGGCATCTTGATGGGTGCTGTCCAATTAACGGGATTCTGATGTGAATCTTGGATGATCTTTTTAGGCATTGGATTAAGAAGCTACAAGCTATTGGACACTCCTGCACAAATATGGTTTCTATGGCTCCCCATAAATCAGGATGATTCATGTGGCCCTTTCTTGGAGTTGCCAAAAATCAAAATTTCTCAGTTTAAAGACACATGCGTTCTGTTACTTTGGTGGCTATTCTGTTTATGTATAATGCAGATACACAATTTTTTAGAAGATAATGATGAGCTAAAGAATACTATTACCTGAAGGACAACTAATAATGGGCAGACAGGGTAGAACAACACTTTTTTCTTGAATAACAAACCGTTTAAAAGATAATATTATACTATACAGTTTGGTGGTGCAGCACAGCTTTCTGATGATTTTATGTGCTGGACTTGTGTATGTCTTTGTACATATATGTAAAGTCAGAGAAAGACAGAGAAAGAAGGACTATATGTTTTCTTACTATCTCACACTGCTGGGATATGTGAGAGTATCTAAATCCATTAGCCTCTCAACGTCTTAACGCTCTGACTTGACTTTGTAGCGCAGAACCAGGTAAGTAGCCAGTCTAAGGACCAGGAAGAAGACCCCCAGCACCATGAAGTCCACGTAGAGCTTTGCATCCTCCACATCCAGCAGCTGCAGGACCTCCTCTGGCTTTTGAAACTTACACACCACGCCCGGACACTCCAGCTCTGACCGGTTCATCCCATAGATAGAGAGTATTACCCCTTCAAAGCCGTACCTGAAATAGGAAATGTTGAACTCGTGAACCCAGGCTCATTTAAATCATTTTAGATCAGAGAAAGACTGATCACAAAGACAGATGGCCAAAATACATTTAACTGAAGTCTAAAACTAGTGGTTGGACTCTCTTAGAAATTTGAATTGCATAAAGTAGCTGACAGTACCTGACATAGGAAATATAAGAGCTCCACTGTAGGTATTTGGGAATGGTGTCAAAATTGACGAAGAAGCCAGAGAAGAGGAGCACAGGTATGGCTGTGACTGGACCCACGAAGGTTGCCACCTGTGGAACAAATATCTAAAATTTATGACAAATAACTTGTCAGCAGATACTTAAAAGGATACTGCACAGGTTTAGCATTGCACTTCTATAACATTGTTGGACTCACCGTGGACAGTTTAAAGGAATCAATCAGCAGAACCAGAAATATTATTGTCTTCATTCCACGCATTCTTCCTTGTGGCGCCTACATTACCTACATTGCAAAGCGACCACTGACAGTTTAGCTGGAGATTTGTGTGTTATGCTAGTAGCGGCATATGTAGCCTTGGGGCACTAGCCTCAAGCAGAGATCAGGAGCAGGCTACAGAGGTTTGCTCACTTTTTCTAACTCCACACCAGTGTTAGGAAAGTTTAGTGTAACTCTTGGACACAATATATCTCCTACTTCATTGAAAAGCCCATTTTCAGTGTGTGTATGTGTGTGTGTGTGTGTGTGTGTGTGTGTGTACTGGAGTTTTCAAGTTTTGCTCATCACACTTGTACAAGTTGAAACTTGGGTTGAGTTCCAAATCGTATACTTTTTCTTTTTACTGGTAGCATGTACTGCAGCTGCCATTACATAGTACATAGTGTTGCATGTAGTATGCATACAATTGGGACAAACTACTTCATAACATTGCACCTTGAACTTTGACTCTGTTGCTCATATATGCTGCGCTAAGGATTGTGGGTCAGAATAGCCAGGCTTGAATACTGCAAAATCTGACCGGATGCAGAAGAACATCCTGGTATTTTTGGCATATTGCATTTGACATACTATGTATTGGGACATGCTAAATCTTTTTCTGGCATACTAAATAGTATGGTAGTATGGATATTAGAACGCAGCGATTGCCTTTCCAGTTGTGATGTCACCAAATGACGCCTGTTTGAACCCATCACAACATTCAGATTTAAAGCGAGCATAGAGAAACTTTCCCTCTTCAGCAGATGAATGAGAAAACAGTATTCTATACATACATCATCCCGCACAGTGAAGGTCAAACAGAAACAAAAACACATTTTTTTTTAGAGGAGAGGGACTTCTAATTTAAAGGATGCATGTTTTTTCTCACCTGCAGAGACGTGGATGCAGCCCCTATAAGCAGACCTAGGGATTGGGCCACCAGGGCCGTGGATGTGGACAAGGCCATAAAGAGCAGGTAGCGAGTTGCCTCTGGTGGCTGTTCAGTCATCCAGTACACTATACTACAGTACAAGATTGGACAAAGCACCTGTAAAAGAGATTTTGTAGTGTCATTAATTTGAAATATACTCTATTCATGTCAAAACCATTGTGTGCTCAATCATTCGAACATTACCTGGAATGGTATGTCAGCCATTGTTTTGGCCAAGTAATAGGCCTTCAGGCTGTACCAGTAGTTGAGATGTTCCCTTATAAACACGGACATCTCCAGGGGAACTGTGGAACAACAGCAGCGTTAAAAGACTTTTTACTTAAACCAGAAAAACAACACAGCACATCAATGTTTCCGATCTCTCGCTAGACTAAGCATCTTACAGGTTAGAACGGTGGGCATCAGGGCAGCAAACATGAGGAACAACATGGAGAAAAAGAGGAAGCCAGTGTTGTTGAAGACCCTGCTGGCATCATTTCCAATCTTGAAATAAAGCAAGCCAATCAGCACTCCAATACAAATATGGGACATCACCCTGAGGTGGGTTAGCACCTTGAAAACACACAAAATAAACATCAATAAACATAACTCAAAAGCCCTTAATTGATACCAAGAATCAGATTAAACCTGTTTTTCATAATAGGCTTTGCTTATCACAGTCAAAAGTTCGTAGAATAATTATTTTACCGTGTCCCTGCATATCGTAATGAAGGTTCTTTTGAAGAGGATGCAGAACTGTGTGAATGTACTGGTGGCAAAGCTATGTTTCTCAAGGGTTCCTGTGTCCTGTGGAGACAGCAAGAACAAGGAGTTAGTTACACACAGATACTAGACAACCATTAGCAAAAAAGAGAAATCATGTCCTTTGCTACGCCACGTTGCAAATTAATCTTTAACTGGTCTAAACAGTAGAATGATACAAATAGTCTGACTGTTTATTTGATGTGTGTACCCTGTCAGTATGTTATATCATGTAAGAAATGTGTGTGATTTGAGTTTTTATTCAAAATTTCCCTGACTGATGCTGAAAAGACAAGTTCAATTTATCTTAACAATGTTTTCATGTCAGTATAGACATACATTTGGTCCTTAAATAAATTAAATCCTCCAAACACACTCCAAAGCCCACTGTGTCTGCACCTCATTCTAGGTGGTGAACGATGGCTGACATTTTGAGTGGAAGTGGAAGGTCACTATAGTTACAATATCTTAAATCATGCAATCAAAGAAGAAGGCAGTAGCCAGAAAATGAAGATATGGACATATATAAGAACCAAAAACATAATAATTTCTGGTTATGGAAAAGGTTACTGGCTGATGCCTACACAGAAAACCCCAGGAGTAGATAGAATGGGCAACAGAGAAAATCAATAAACTGTTAAAATGTTTAAAGGAGTAGAAGGGCAAAATTGCACCATACAGGAGTAATGGTATACCAGAGAGCTCTTGGTGGTTTACATTTACAGTTTTAGCATTTAGCTGATGGTCTTATCAAAAGTGACTTAGAGGCTAAGAAAGAGAGAGTGAGGGGAAGCTGAGGAAACAGATTGATGGAGTGGAGGAGAGGAGATCAGTTTGGATTATGTGGACAGGAAAGGGGTATTTTTATTTAATGTAACACAATTAACTGTGTGTGTTCAATTTTGGGGTTCTTTTACTGGCTGTGATGTAACTGACGTTATTGGACAGTATTTATCATTTCAATCACATTGTTTCTTTGCAGATTTGAAATATGTTCCCTTTACTTTTCATGTAAATGAGTAGATCAATTATTGTTCAATGAATGCAGCGATTATATAAGAAATCGCTGAAGGAAACTGATGAAATCTGAGGCAATTTCCTGTCATCGAACAATTCTTTGAGATTTGTAAAGGCATTTTCAGTGTTCTGTGGTGTAGGGCTTGCATTTATAATTACTATATGATGTGAGGCTATGACGTCTGTTAATATAGAAAATATAGGTGTGGTGATAGGCGAGAGGGGTGATCCACTCACACTGTGACATTGAGAGGGACAGGACGAGTCACTTTTGTCTCTGGAGTTCTTCTTGCCCTCCTCGGAGCACAGTCCACCCTGTACTGCCTCAAACAGCACTGGATTCAGATCCCCATACTCCCCTGATGCCACCTCAATGACTGGGGACAGAGAGGACAAGCTGGTACGAACAAAAACACTGACAAACAGACACACATGTGTACTAAAGGAGTTGCTTGACTTACTGAAGTCAGCAGGATTGTGGTACGTTGGGCAGTGGAGGCCCAGGTTCTTCAGATAAGGGATGAGGTAAGGGACTGTGCCCTTGTATATGCACTGACCCTGACTGAGGATGTACAGCTGGTGGGGGAACACAGGTATAGAGTAATCAACATTGTTTCCAACTCACTGACTCTCTGAATAATACATGAACAACTAACAAAACAACAGGCCTGAGTATTGACTGCTGCGCTGCTTGTGAGCTGGATAAAATAAATTATGCTAACCTGTAGTGCCCTGCATGGTCTGAGCACCTAATGGAAAGCTAGACGTGTCCAGCACTATAAGCACTCAAGTTACCTTGTCAAACATCTCAAAGAGCTTGGCACTGGGCTGATGAATGGTGCAGATGATTGTCCGCCCTCCCAGAGCCAGAGACTTCATGAGGGAAACCACCTGGAAGCAGGATGCGCTGTCCAAACCACTGGGATGGGGCACAAGACGAGACAGAAAACCAAACAAATAGATGCACTTTTTAATCTGGTTTTATGTTGATCTTACATTCAATCCAGCTAAGTACTATCCTAACCTGGTGGGCTCATCAAAGAACATGACAGGAGGATTGTTGACCAGCTCGAGAGCAATGGCCAGTCTTTTACACTGGCCCCCAGAGATAGAGTTGGTGCGTGTCTGAGCACACTCCTGAAGACCCAGAGCAGTCAGGATCTCATCCACCTTAGGCACAAACAGAAACAAATGTGGGTCCATGATGACACACATAACTAATAGGGGTGGATGAGAACTACTATCATGCTATATGTGACCTTATATTGTAATATTTGATCCAATAGTGACCTGGCTGCAGACAAGATGGTGGACATCAACAATGATTGTTATCCATGTATAGGAAGTGACATGTATGGCCTGTACAAGCCATATCCTGTAAATCCAATAATAATAATAAAGAAGGCTGGCTTACCCATAATTATCTAACACAAGGAATTAAAAGGATAGCTTTTGTAGAAATATGCACTGTAGCATGGACATTTTGAAGTGAGACATTTTCTTGTCTATCTGTAGCTGAAAAATGATTCTGTACATATGTAATGCAATCAACATATTCAGACTTACAAGTTCTTTTTTGACTTGCATGCTCTCGTTCAGTTTCAGATTGGCAGAAACCTGAAAGACAGACAGAAGTCAGCCCATTATTATTGAACATAAGGATTTAATGAGGTGTCTATTTTGATTTTTTTTTTTTTTGATGACCTTACCATCATGGCCTCCCTCACAGTGAGGTGTGGCAGCAGCATGTCATCCTGCATGATGTAGCACGACATCTTCCTGAAGGTCCTCAGGTCCCTCGGTCGACCATTCACCAGGATCTGGCCCTTCATGCCCGTCTCCCTGTTTCCCAATAGAAAACACAATGATATTGCAACCAATTTCTAAGCCCTAAATTAAATCAAAAGTATGATCTTTCACCTCTCACCTGTACCCCGCCAAAATATTCATCAGGGTGGACTTCCCGGCTCCAGAAGGCCCCATGATGCCAATCAGCTCTCTGCTGTTGAATCTTCCCGACAGACACTTGAGGAGGGCTTTGTAACCTGACAGAGAGGAAACAAGCTGTTATTTATAGTGCTGCAATTGGTCAGAAATTGTTCCTAACAATCTTTCTCAGACATTTTCCTCCAAAGTTTACATGTATCTTTTTACACTACATATTGGAAGATCTTAAACAGTCCGTTATATTTACTATTTCTAAAGTGTATTTTGAACATCCATCAGTAATCACTGACAAAGAGGAGAAATAACTGATAAGAAAAAGAGTAAAATGCAAAGTGATTAAAGATGGAAAAATATGAGCACAAAAACAAAATAGTAAGTTTATAAAGGTCAGGTTTTGAAGAGCTATAGATGATTTCAAAGCTATTATTTAAGCTAATCTGACATAAGATGGTTAAAAGTAAGCTTAAAACATGTTACTGAATGTATGTTGCACCACCCGTACACATTACAGGAGAGAACAGGTCAACTACTGAGGGATGAAATTACATTTGTTTTAGTTTATTTATCTTAAATATATATGTGTGTTTTTCCTTTGGTTTTCAGGGTGCTGAGAGAAGAAAGCCAGATATAATAGCAAGATGCACTGATGGCACAATTTACTTTACATTCTTTATTCAGTTTGACTTTACACAGTGATTATTTAGTCCATCTGCTTGGTCGTTTTTAGTCTGCCCACTTTCATAACATCTTTTTAAACTCCTGACTGAGAAGGAACCGGGTTCAGTGTCCCTATTAACATTGGAACTTACTGAGCAAGGAAAGTATCAGGCAGAGCTATAGCAGTGCTGTGGATCATACATGTTCTCTGTATTAACATTCCTGATAAGCAGGCTACACTGACAACAGCCACGCTTCCATTTAAGAAAGCTGGAAATGGAAAGTTAGACAGACAAAAATGTGCAAGCTGTTCTCAGTGTCTGCAGAAACAAAATAATTCAAGGTGAAGTTGGCTGCAAGGAATAAAAAAGTAAAAACCAGAACAGCATTTTAGGAGAGTTGGGCATCAAGTGTGCAGACAATACTGTAAAGGAAAAAAAGAAAATTAGAAAAACAAGAGTAGAGAAAGATAATGGCTCCCTCAATGGCGCCAACAGATAAACCACAAGCATTGTTTTCCTGTAGCGGTTTTAAAAATGGTAGGCGTGGTGTGACCTTTTACTGTGGATTACTTAGGTTTTAACAGTTTTAGAACTGACACATGTAGATTCTGAAAGATTCCAGACATGAAAAGTAAAAAAGGGCTGTTAGTATCCTGCCAGGTTGTCACTCCTGTCTCCCTTGCCTCACCCATTTCTGCATTGTCTGCAGGAATGATTCTTCCTGTCTCGAGCTGTGTAATTAGGGTCTCAGCAGAGCTGCCAGCACCCTTAAACCCTCACTCTATGAGTAAAGTACCCTAATGGCAGTGCTCCTTCCTCCCACGCAGTGTTATTACATCAGACAGCCTCAGGTCACTCAGACAGCAGAGCAGCCCGCTGTTAGTGAAGCAGCCCTGCTCTGGCATGTGGTGCATACTGATGATCTAACCCGGTGTAGGTCGCGCATAATAAGGCCCTTATCTTTGTGAGGCTGCAGGCACATCCTGATCACCCATGAGAGCCACAGAGTATGTAGCTCACCTCACTGTCAAATACACACCGATTTAACAGCATTTGACAGTGTACATCGAGTCTAATGTGTTAGAAAGTCTCAAAGTAATTGTTTGACAAATTATTATGAGTCACGGTTGAGGTGGGTTCTTACATGCCTCAAATTGGAGGCCTTGACACAAATGACAACTCAATTCTCACACCAGGAATATAATGTTTCCATAAAGCAGTGTGATCTGAAGAAAAGTAGTTATTTTCCCTCATCAGTGCTTGTTTCTTCATCATTCTAATCTTAGGGAAGGACTACACAAACTCTGGTGAATAGGCTCTTTGATCAAATTAGCTGGGCTGCAATTAGATAAAATGCATGTTTAAAGAGTATTCCCGCAATTTAGCATCTCTCTTCTATATATTGTTGGATGTTATAAAAGTGCAAAAAGTCTTTTTTATTCCATGCATTCTTCTTCCTTGTAAAAAAACATGGTGCCTATATTCTCCACAATGCAACCCGACCGCCAACAGTTCTGTCGGAGATTTCTGTGTTTTATACTATTAGCGGCTAATGTAGCCTTGAGCCGCTAGCCTCAAGAAGAGATGTGCAGTGATCTACAGAGATCTGGTAAGCTCACTTTTTTCTTAGTCCACCCACCCACCCATATTTTTTTATTTCCAAACTTATAGTAGTTCCAACTAGTCTCGCTTTGCCAGACCTTCCTCCACAGCGCTGCGGAGGAGGGTCTGGCTAGTCCACACAGCATTCCGGGATGGGAGAAAAACGTGCTCTGGTTTATTGGCATTTCTTTAAACCAATCACAATCATCATGGACGGCTCTATGTTCCAGGCAGAGCCACTGTGCCACTGCAAAATAGCAGTGGAACATGTGTACGTTTAAAAGTTGTTTAGTCATGCAACAGAAAACTCAGATTGGACAGATAGTCTAGCTAGCTGTCTTGATTTACCCTGTAGAGATCTGAGGAGTTAACCATAGTCCTCATAAATCCACCGAAGGAAAAAATTCCAACACAAAGAAAGCGGAAGGTACCAGACATCCGGCCGAAAAGAGTGAAATCCGGTGGAATTTCCAGCGGCAACGGAGCAATCCCGGAAGTGGAACGTCTTGGACATAGACTAGCTCCAACTGACGCTGACCTAAGTGACATCACTTGAGGTAATTTATCAGACTTTACTTTGCAGCTCCCTCTGGAGACACAAAAGGCTTTATACAAGTTGTTTTCACATATGCAGTAGTTATTCACCAAGACCTGTAAATAGACGTTGATGTGTAAAGTTGGTGAAGTTCTCCAAAAGACAAATTGTATGCAGCTTTAAAGAAAGAAACAAGTCTTTTCAACTAAGTTAATTTGTCCAAGCTGTGAAATTGCACCACAGAAAAATGAAGGGATGAAAGAACCTAAATAAAGCACTAAGATCTGTCTGATGTCCTTGATCATTTTCTAATGGTCCATTCCCCTCACGTAAGGAAAGTTAATAGATAATCTGACATATGTAGCAACTGTAAGTTGCTTTGGATAAAAGCGTCAGCTAAATGACGTGTAATGACATGTAATGTAATATTAAGATGACCAAATCTAACAAATCAACAATGCAGGTGCAGAGACGCAATTGCAGTAAATCACACAGAGCTGGAATCACAGAGAGGCATGCTTCCCCCCCCCCCCTCCGATCCTTCCCCTTCCGTGGCTGGGCTAATGTTTCACCAGTTAGGAGAATACCTCAACATGAAAGCAGGTCACCGCAACGTCATCCTAACAGGGATAAACGGATGCCCTTGCCAAAAAGAACCTACAATAAAAAATAAATGCAGATGGCGGGCAGCCCATACATCACCTGACCTTCCTGAGCCCTTTTACAATAAAATAAACAATTCTACATTTACTGTGTTTACAATAGGATATCTTCCTCGTGGTAATCTCTTCCTGTTCGCCAAAGACATTTAAAAAAATGACTCATTCGTAGTGTGTCAGTGACTCAAAAACTAAAACACATTCAATTATAAATGACATCAAGGGTTCAAGGCTCACTGTTTACATCATCCCTTTTCCTCAGCTCAGCTGTATAATTGAATATAATTCAGCAGAAATTACATCAAATTATGTGTTTTTTCCAAGGAGAAATAATCACTGACTAATAAAGCATACAACAGAACAACAGCCTTAACATCTGGTTGATTACAACTGTTTTACAGCCTTCATCAGGCAGACAGGAACAGCAGAGAATCAGCTCTGAGCTTAGCTTGTCAAATGAAACCCAAACACTGACAAGCAGAATGAACTACAATATATGTCAAATATAAGCAACACAGTGATTATATTATTTTATGTGAGTGGCAGAGGTAATTGGAGAGGCAGAGAGGGGGTAATAAGGAGCTGGATGTATATGACGGGAGGTTAAGTCAGATAGAAAAGAGAGTAAAATGGCAGGAGAGCCTCTTTATGAAAGGCACCGCTTAATTAGTAAAGGCTGAGACACTTCCTGCTCACACATCATCGGCCTGATGAGCTGAAGCAGGCACCATGAAGAGACAACACAAACATAAGCAGAAACCACAGGTTGATTTGATGAGATCCACTAAAGGAAAAGCCGGCATCAAAGCTTTCTAGCTGTGATCCTCCTTATGAATACTCCCATACATTCAGGTTTCCCAGTGGAACAACAAACACTCCTCTGCCAGGCTTTCATAATTCACATCAATATTACACAAGACTGAAATAAACACAAGACATGCAGGGCCTCTCCTAAGCATACTTTGTGAAGAATGTGAATAAAGGGTTCCTCTGAAGTCCCCCATCTCCACCCTGCTAAATACACAGAACGTAACATGAGCATCTAAATATAATAGTTTGCAGAGGGTGGAGAGATGGGTGGGAGATGACCAAAGGTTGGAGGTGGATGAGTTGAAATGCTGCTGTTCATATTTCATGAGAAGATCAATCGTGGGCCTGACTCACTGCCTATCGTCAGACAACACAGGGAAAAGAGAGGCAAGCAATGTGCCAACCTGTGAGTGTAAATTATTTACTATGTCTAAACTCTGCTGAGCGCAGCAAAGCTTACCAGCACACTGCCTGCTACAACATGGTCTGCAAGTCTGCAAGTGTGTGTGTGTGTGTGTGTGTGTGTGTGTGTGTGTGTGTGTGTGTGTGTGTGTGTGTGTGTGTGTGTGTATGTGGACAGGGCTGGGCTACATGTGTCATTCCTGCACCCCAGATATTGATCATCATGGGTGGTGCTTTCTTGCTTGCTTGCCCATCCATCATGGTTACTATGTGAACGGAGCTTTGCAGTACCTCTCCTCTTCCACCAGGGACCCTCGCGGATGGTGTGCGAGAGCTCATTGAACTCCAAGTCCACAGCAGAGCGGCGTGGGAGGTGGGAGAAGCGCTGGGCCTCAGTGATATGGTTCTCCACTTTCTTTAAGTGGGTGAGCAGTGGCACCTCTGGAGGCGCACCACCATGGAGTTTGGTCTCCTCCATGGGGATGCTGACCGAGCCCTGCTCCTGTGTCCTCTCGGCCATGCTGAAAGGCTGCAAAGGAGGACAGACATGTCAGTCTTTACAACTGTTTTCAAGCTCTACTCCACTCTCCTGCTTCAAAAAAGAAGCATCATATCCCTGTATGTTTTATGCATAAAAGATGTGCAGATTAATTTTCACCTGGAAAATTCATTATAGTAAGGTAAATCATTTAATTTGCCAATAAACAAGACAAACATTTTATTGATTGGTTTTGGTTCCTTTTTTCTAGTTGTTCGTCTGACGGATCCAGAGAAAACTGGTGCCTCAGCAGATGTGTGGACTCAAAGGTGTGTTGTAGCAATGATTTTAGGTTGACTGCAAACATAAAATGCTGGATATGATCTGATTGCATCTTATTTTATGGACTGGCTGGTGTAGGTGAATGAGATTCTGAGTGTGAGGAGTCGGGATCTGGTTTCAGTCCTGTAGCATGCGTAAACTGCTGATTCACGTAAATTTCCTTCTAGACAAGGCGGCCTGTCTAAAGTGTATTTTCATGTGACAGCACCAGGATCATGTTACTATTACATTAATCCGTAAAAGTCAATAGTTATTTAACAAGAAAAATACTCCAGTGCTAATTGAAGGAGGGGGATTTTGTGCATGATTTAAATGAGTTATTAAAAGTGAATCAAGTGGACTATTTTATAAAGAGCAATGTAATTATCAGTTGAAAGTTTATGGATAGGCATGTTTAAATGCTATCAGGAAAACTAATGGGGGGGGTGTTTTATTGTAAATTAATTGTGCATAGTATAAGTAATTATAAAATAACTACAAAACCACCAGATTCTGTCCAAATAGTTAGGAAACAGTTGAAAAACTGCCTATTTTGTGAACATTCAGGCCTGAAATAAGCAAATAAACGAAGTCATGGTGACACACAGATATACACACTTTGACCCCGTTTTGTTGTACATTTGACATAGTTACACACAAGTTGTGATTAGTTCAGGGCAGCACATTCATCCTCAAGAAAATATCATTTTGTGACACCATTCATGTCAGAATTAAGGGTACTGTGGTAAATACTGACAAATATGACACAGTCACCGCTCATCAGAGGCAAATAGCTATGGAGCAAAGCAAACCTGAAATAGAGACTAAAAATCTGTATCAAAACTCATATCATTAACACATAATCACTGTATGCAAACATCCACTGCTGCCATGCAATGCCATGCAGTCTTCAGTAATCTCCTGTTTCTGTCTACCATCCATGATCAACTCTATGTGCAGTAAAATGTGAATAAGGCAAAGGAAATTGACCATGGCTTCTATTGATCACCCTACCATTAGTGCATTTCCATTACCAGCTTGCATATAAGCTCAGTAAAATACTGACAGGCTTTAATGGCCTCTCAGTTAGATTGAAGGCCTTTATGTTCCGTCATGTGCGGCCCCAAAGCAAGGACATGTCATGAGAGCACACACACCATATTAAAAGTCTCCTGTAAGGGGATGAAGTATGGTTATTAAATGTATCTCTGCAGTGGTGTAGTGACTCTGTGCTCTGCAGTGTCTTCACAGTGATGAGAGATGCTGCCAGCTCTTCAAAAAGCACCTGTTACCAACAAACTGATGAGAATGAAAACATGAGACACTATTTAGGCTGGAAAATGAGAGTGCAGTGGGAAGAGGTGACCTTTTTTTAAAGGGAGATGAGTCATTAATGATTCTGAGGACACATACAGTAAGGCTTTACCAGTCAGTCCTACTGTGTATTGTATTGTATTGCATTGCATTGCACATGCACACACGCACGCACGCACGCACGCATTGCACATACTTATTATTGTGTGTTGAAAATGACCAGGTGAGCAGCTCAGCCCTGGTTCTCCTCTCTTGGTGAAAGCAACAGTGCTCTGTTGATCCCTTCAGATAAAACAGCAAAATCCCTCCACATCCGAAGATACCCCAAACAGTCCCAGCCAGTAAAAAAAAAAAACAAGATGCTCACTGTGCGCCACAGTCAAGGAAAAAATCGGATCGGATGAGAGGCATCAAAGGACAGAGCTGTGTTCTCCTTATCAATATATCTCGGGGTGCGGCGCACACCATCCCGCATTCACTACAGCAACTCCAGAGATTAAAATCCTGCCCGGCCTCAAACTACGACTGCATCCCAGAGATTCGTCAGGGGAACAGGGTGCCTGTCATGTTTTTCCTCCTTCCTTGTAGGATTATTCCTTTCATTGAATCCATCCGATCCGAACTCGCATCGAAATACTCACACACATCCTCAGCAGTGGTGTAGAAGACAATCAGTCTCTGACATCTGGAATGAAACAAAAGACAGTCAAACAGCGCTGCAGATGCTTCAGCAGCAGCTCGATGTTCTGTAGCAGCCGCTATCCCCTTACCGGTTAGTGCGTGTGTGTGGTACGCACGCCGGTCTGGGATACAGGGCGTTGCTGGTAGGATGCTACAGGAGGAAAATAAATATCGTTTTGCTTTTGATTGTTTCCTCCTAATCCTCATCCTAACCTCATGTTTTAGAATTAAATAAATCTCACAGAGAAAAAATAAATAAAATGAAAGTAGTAAAAATAAAGTAGTAGGCTAGGCACTGTATGCACAGTACAATAGATGATACATTTTAAGTCCCCTTTTAACACATTTTAACAGGGATTTAAGAAAAGGACACTGAGCTAAAAGTTGGAATCAATTCACAGTTAGGCTAATTAAATGTAGCCTAGATCAGATTGGCTGCCACAGGCTGTTTCAATAAATTAGCCCCTCCGATGCCGATTTAAACCTTTTAAGTAGTATTCAATTTTCTATTGTGGGGCTACTTTGGGCCAGAAATGAAATGAAATTAGTAACCCAAGGAAATTAGGGTAAAGCCCCGCTGTGAATAATAATATATAATATTTTTAGCCTATTTCTCATCTTGCCACATAATAGCTACTGATACAGATGATCAATTCGGCACCGTCGTTGTCAATGCACTGCTGTTGACAGTCTGTGCAACATGAAGAAGGTTTGGGTGAGATTTCAGGCCCCGCTGTCTCTTTAAAGGCCGCACCTGCGCAGCTGCCTGGTGCTGATGCTGCAGTGCCCGGGTTATTTTCGGTAAAACAGCCGGGGTTACTCGCGTTCAAGCGGGCCCTACATGCCTTACATCACCCCTGAGAGGAAATCAAACCCATGTTTAGCCAATCGCACCTGCATCTTAATCAGACCAATTTAAAACGAGCTCTCTCGTCGCCACATAAGCAATTTCAGCACAGCAAGCCATCTCTCTCTGTGATATATGCCTACTTAAGGTGTAAGCAGGACCATTGTTAGACAGAGACACTGTAACACATGATGTTAACCTGAATCCATTACACTGATTGCACATCTTAGAGATTATATGATTAGGACTGTAAACCATCACAGATTTGTACATTTTGTTATTTTTTGCTATAACTCAGCCTGGGTGTGATGGAGACAAGTCAGTATCCAAAATAAGGATGGATGCTTTGTTTTTAGGCTCCAGTAAATGTGTTGCATGGCCATTTTCAAGCTTGACTGATTGATAAGATGGCTATAGGGACATGTGAGGTGCTATTGTTCTACTTAGAAAGCCAAATACTGATTGCATAATGTAATATTTGCCTCAAGGAAAGGGGATATGACCTTTCTTTAACTCTCTGCAGAATAGGCTTGAGTTTGCATTCATAAATGATCTAAAAACAGCCAAGCATTGTCATTCACGCCCTGTGAGAAGACATAACCACAGGGCAGATCATAAATCAACTAAATGATCATTAAGTCACTTTAGAGATAACATTGGTTCTCTATTTATGAAGCACACATTAACAGCGACTGGTTGCCACGTGTGAGATAAGAGCAAACACGCCTGTTAGTTTTAGTATCAGTCTGTCACTGTGAATATTTAAACTCAACAAAGACGTCTTTGCAAAGTGACATGGTGACTGCATGAGTAAAGGTAGGACTGGAGTGTGCACACAAATGAGGGTTAGGCACACTATAAGTAGTGAGCTGAAGTGTCAGTAGATATCTGAGGGACACGATCGTACAGGATGGCCCTAAGAACAACTGCTCTCCTCTCTGTGGGCTTTCTTCTGTTGCTGACACGAGGAGCTCTCACAGACGCAGGTGAATATTTAAGAAAATATAATAAACATGACCTTAAATATCAAACTTTTGTGCACATGTATAATGTAAAGTGTCACTATAACTGAATATAACATGGTGTGCAGGACCAGCGACTCTTCCTATCAGACTGTCTGTGGAGAATGACATCTCTAACATGACTCCTGAGACCCATTTCAGCTCTGTGGTGGAGGGAGGCGTGCTGCTGGGCGCTCTGAGGAGACTGCAGGAAACACAGAGGGACTTCAAGTAAGACCACCCATTATCCCCTTTAATCTCTCTGCATGACATCCTTTATTCTTAAAAGGTGGCTCGGCTGCTTCTCCTACATATTCAAGCTTGTGATTACCTGTTTCTGCTAGATAGCTGTCCTGACTTCTCTGTGTATGGCCAGGTTCACTTTGAAGGAGAACCCAGACTTTGGCCTGTGGCTGGAGAGTGTGAATGGAGTAGCTGGAAACGAGCACGAGCAGACATACTGGGAGATCCTGTCAGAAAGCTCAGGAGAGTACACCAAACTGGATGTGGGTGAGTATCCTCCCCAGAGTTAACAACATATCTGACTTAATGAGCTGAAATGAGGCAGGAGAATTGGTTGTCCTTTCACTTATTGCTTCAGGATTTCCTCTGGTGGGAAATTTCTTAAAAAATATTATTGTTGTGACAATATTAGTCACTCTTTGTCTTCAATATATTTGGTGTGACTTTTGCTGTTCATGAGCAGGCAGTGCAACTACATAATTGTTTATTTTTGAGTGCTTCTTTAGTTTTTGGAGTAAAAAGGGTGTAAATAGTTTCTCATTATCTTCTAATTGCTAATAATGCAAGAACACCATTTCAACTGAGCAGCAGAACTGAGAACTGTGTTTCTCTCAGAATTTGTGTTCGTAATTAAAATGTCTTTCAGTTTCTGACTTAAACGTATCCCTTTTTCACAGGAATTGGCTGCTACAAACCTAAAGCAAATGAGCACATCATCCTTAGGTTCAGCACCTGGCCCTAACAGTGATGAACAAGCTGAGGTGTTCAGCAGTAACTCTTCAGGATAAGATGTAAAAGAGGATCAAACTTGATCTTTATTTTTGGCATTTATGGCTGTTTCTTGACTATAAAGTTCCTGTAAAGTGTAAAGGGGGGTAACTGTTGTGACCTGTTGTGTGAGAATAAAGAATGCAGCAACATCTAGTGGCAGTCATGAGCAATGTCATTTATCAGATTATTTGCATCAAATTTAACAAACTCCAACTCAACCGGCTTGCAAAATATCAAACAAATGAAAAATAATCACATAATGGCACTATCTGAAAAATATATGCAACATTTGTTTACATTTTGTGAATGCTTTTTAACTTTAAATATATATGGGGTATTAGTAATGAATACAACAAAAAATTTGAAGACTACACAGACAATATACAAAGAAATGTCATATGCCTGGAAGCGTTCTGCCAATCAAAATTGTTTGAGTGCAGAAAGGTTGAATAACACCGGGAAGTGAGATGCATACAACTGTTATAAGTGGCAACAGCTAATGCCAACTGTTTAAGGAAATTACCGCAGATTCACACATTTCATCTATATAAAAATAAAGATTTGATTTGACAACGAAAATAGATGTGCCATTTTTCCACAATAAATAATTTAAATATTAAAAAGTGTACATAGTCTACTACCTATAAAACAATTTGCTTATAAGGTCTAGAACACTCTTCTGACCCCTGACCTCCCCGACCAAAGCTCCTCTCTTTGAAACAAGATTAAGGTTTCATCTTCCTCCAAGACAGATGGACTAAGAGGAGGAGCAACGAGGCAGAGTGATTTGTCTACACAATTGGATGAAGCAGCAAGAACATAGCGTGGCTTTGCGGTGTACAAGCTGTGTATATTTTACTAATCTGTTGTCTAACTGTTTCTCCATGTTTTAGCCTGTAAATGTAAAAATAAAAAGTCAAAAGTGTTCTTTGCATGGACTTCTTTAAAGAAAGAGAGCAAATTAATGTTTAAAGCAATACTTTACCACAGTCAAGGTAATTTCACTGACACATTGCAACATGCTCACTTTACATCAGTTCATCAATTGTGCGCGACAGTGTGGCGGGTAAGCTTCTCACCACATGATAAAGCGCAGTCACAAATGCAAGGGACACACAGTGCAAAGAACCGCTTCCAGCCAGTCTCCTTCTTATAACAGTTGTCTATCCGAGTGCAGCCTTGTTTGGGTGGGCCAAAGTAGCTCTTGTATGCGCAGGTGGAGTTGCAAGTCCCATTCAGTTCACTCTCACTGATTTCAACGCGTCCCCGCGCACATATTCCTAAAAGACAGGTACAGAGAAATCATATGATGAGCTAAACAGTTCATAAGGGATCATAACATATTTGTGTCATTGTGGTCAGTGTTTACTCACTGAGACAGGTAGGTTTCTGGGTCCAGAGGCCATTAGGCTGGCAAGATCTGGTAGGGTTTCCCACCAGCATGAAGCCAGGGCGACAGGAGTACCTCACCACAGAGCCCACCCACCAGTCATTACCATACACTTGTCCATTATAGTCCACATCGGGCTTCCCACAGTTCACTGCCATACAAAGCAAAGGAAATGCAAAGGCATAAAGCTTCATAACAGGTTGATCAGACACAGGGACTCCTATCTAATGTCAATAGAGTGTCAGTCAGCTTACCTCTGCACAGGGACTTGTAGCCGAGCCAGCAGCAGCTTGAGTCTCCACAGCGATCTCTCCTCAGCTCCTGGTGCCGTGCCTTACAACCTCCTAAACAAAGGGGCGCTGACCCGGACCAATATATGTCTTCTATGAAATCTGGTTGGGAAATCCATTCTGTCTCACCTACAGTAAAACATTTTTATTAGCTTTTTAATATACTACAACTGGACAAATCCCTAACATCCATATAATAAAATAATAATGGTTCTTAAAGTTTTTCAATGCAAACCTCATACTGGAAATATTTCCAGGCTTCTAGGCCAAGCGTAAGAAAGATGTTATTATTGTTAAACAGGGATCCATTAACCTATCTTAGAGAATAGAACATCATTAAAAAAATAACATGTTCTGCTGTTATAGGAGGTCTTACCACTACCTTCCACCTCACCAATCCATCCAGGAAACTGAGAAATGGCTCTTTGGAAGGACCCAAACAACAGCAACAGCAGTGGATATAACCTCATCGTGCCCATCTTCAGATGCAATCAGTTTCTGTGGAAAAACTGCAGATGGATCTGGGAACTGAGTCCAAGTCGTGCAGCAACAGTCTATACATTTTCATTCATTGCAAACTCAACAGACATGAAGTCATTAGAAGCTGTCCCAGTAGAGCTGTGTTCACTAACTGCAGAGGGAAGAAGCAGAGCGGTAAGTAACAAGTAAGCTCTGTGTGTTGCCTAATCTTCTACACACAGCTAATGCCACTAGGTACTGTATGTCATGCTGCGGCAAAGACACACTTAAATCACTTGATTACCACAGCTTTTTATAAGATCAAAGCACAAAGTGGAGAAGTGGAAGATCACATTGCCAGGTGTAGCCGGTAGAGTTATGAAAAGCAGTAATTTTGTTGTTTAAATATTTGCCATCAAAGCACTGATATTGTATGTACGTACCGTTGAGTAATAGAATAAAAAAAGAGTACACATTTTTGGGCTTAAAATACAATTTTATCTAATAGAGGAAAGAAGTGAAAGTAGAAGTGTGCCTTCAAATAGTCTACCTCCTAGACACCCAATATATATTTTTCTAATAAGCGCTCAGTCAATACATTTTAGATCAATAAAATTTCCAGTCAAGCAGAGCACGATTTAATCATAGAGCTGCAGTAGAGCAGTTACATTCAGCAGGGGGCGCCATAATGGAAGTACAGATGGTGGATCCTATCAATGTATTGACTTGCAAAAAAAAAAAAAATCACATGAATTAAATTAAAACAATGCATATTCCTCTTTATATTTAGCACCATTGAAGAAAACATTTTACTCTGCAACTTTAAAAACATCTGAATAAGACAACAAAAAAACTAGTTCAAATGTGATATTCGCAAACATTGTGTCACCAGTTTATTCAAGTTGTTTAAACGTCAGAAAATACAAACTCTAAACTAATAAGGTTGCCTCTTTGCTGCATTCCATACATTTTGGTGAATAATAATGCTTACAGGCCATTGTTGTAACTTATACAGTATGCCTGACCTTTCAAAGGAGGGTGTAGTTGATATATTTCTGAATTTGGGAGAACGATCTATAAAGGAATGACAACACACTAGGCAGTGCAGCATTAGTATTAAACTGTCTAAACATGTAACAGTATAAGATACAATGAATTTATTGAAAATAATAATAATAAATACTGAAAAACAGGTTGTCCACAAGCTCAACATTAGCAATAAAAACAGGTTTATTACCCAACATAGGCTTAGGCCGCATTCACACCAAATCAGGTGTTGCGGCAATTAGCGCAGGGTTGTGCGGCGGTATGGGAGTGTCACTTAAATGGCCATTTGTGTTTCAATTGTGTTCCCCACTAGGGATGTCACGAGAACCGATACTTCGGTACCAAGTCAATGCCAAAATTCTAAAAACGTGACGGTACTTGTTTTTCTACAGTACCCAGTACCGCAGGTACCAGAGGTACCGAGGGATGCAATTCTTTCGAACCTGATGTGGGTAGCATAACCGCCTACAAGTGTTCTAGTCTCTGGCTAAATGCCGAAGAAGAATGCCTACCAGCAACGAAGAACACAGAATAGCGCCCATGGATGTATAAAGAGAACTGGATACAGTGTTGGAAGCGGGACCCCCGCTCATTCCTGTGAGAGTTGCTCAGTGGTGCATGAAGCCAGAAAAGTTCAACTGCCACGTCTAAAATTACCCGGATGATCGGCACTACTTCCGCACTGTGTGGCCCATAGAGGAGGCGCACTAGAGACTTCTGCCGGCTACATCCTGTTTAGCACTCCGGCTAACTTGAATAGGGAATAAATTATTTAATCGTGCTCTTCTAGCGTTTCCAAATGTTTTAGGACCGAATGGATCAAATTCTGATAGTGAAACGAGTCATTTCGCAGGGTTGTGACGCTTAAAAAAAATGTATTCACTGATTTACTGACATCTCTTATGCCATGTAAGTCTATGGGAAAAAGTATCTTTGGGCCATAGGGCATCCGATGCACACTGATGGCTTGACCGCAGCCACTGGCTTTACCGTACGTCTACGGCAACGGCTTTCACGAGTTTACCTGAAACTCCCAAACTGCAAGTAAGTCCGTTTCTCTCTGCTGTTGTTTTTCACATTGAGCCTAACGTTAGCTAAGGTAGCTGACATTAGTTGACGTTAGCGCTTGTTACAGTGGACCTCTGCATATTATCAGTTCTATGTGAAAAAACAACAACGGCAGAGAGAAACACCCTTAACATACTTGCTGTTTGGAAGTTCCAGGTGAACTCATGAAAGACATTATCATATGTTAGCTGTGTGGTGATGCCAGGCAGAAGACTGACATTTTCTCCAGATTACATGTAAATAACCCACTTCTTTCCCACCCCATCAAACCCCAAAAACTGACACTGAAACAAGAATGACATCAAGTGTGCCTGATTTTGTGTGAATGCAGCCTTATAGTCAAGAATTGGTCATCATGGAATACGCATTTTTTTAGACGCATTTAGACGTTTAAACTTATTATTAAGTGCTTCCAGCCCCCATTAAAGGCTCAGGAATTCCACAATTTTTTTCAGGCATGTGCCATGCATCTGTGAAACAGCACAGCTGATTACAGAATATCCTGTCGACGTTTATGCAGGACTGTGGCAGTCAACCTACGTGCATTCCTTGCTGCTGAGCAGGATCCTGTAATTGCTGCATGATGGAGTGCTCCCCTGCTTCTGACAAACCTCCAGTGAGAACATACAACATGCCCTCTTCCTGACTGCCTCCCTCAGCGCTGGCGGTTGTACCCTCAATCCTCTGCTCCTCTAGTAGCACCCCTCTCAGTTCTACCTGCAACTCTGAGGGAGCTGCCCCCAGGTATTCTTCCTCAATCTGGCCGCTGTCCTCATCCTCCTCCGCTTGACTACTTTGTCTTTCCCTCATTAGCTGCTCCGTCAGTTCCACACTCTCGTAACGAATCAGTTGCAGCCGCAAGAAGCCGTCCTCGTGCTCCTTGTACCTGGCAGAGTGAAGAAGAAGCCATCAGGGCTGCAACACTCCACACATCTCAAATTCAGCATTACTGGGTTGATTGGTTTGGCAGTGTTTCTTACCTGAACCTGGGGTGTCCAGAGGGCCATTTGAATTGGTGCTTTTTGTGCAGATGAATAGTTAGGTTGTTGCCCCGGGTGAAGCACTGATCGCACACATGGCACTTGTAGCGGGCTACAAAATTCCCCTGATTACGGAAAGGAAACATTAGAGAACTATAAATGATAATAAACTCTCTATATGAGTGCAAATTAACAGTAATTGAAAAGATTCCCCCTTTCACCTCATGCTCTCTTTTGTGGTGAATCGTCATGGTGCCGAGGTTACGAGAGGTGAAGCCACAGCCAGGAACGTTGCAGTGAAATGCCGGCTCGCTGCTGTGGGTATCCAGGTGTTTGCGCAAGTCTATTAGATTCTTACAGCTGCAAATTCAAAATCAAGTGTGAGAGTATTAAAAAAATGCCAGTGTGTTTTAACAGCCTAATCTTAATCGTTTTACATTGCTGCAGATTCAAAGGCTAGATACCTGTATTCACAGTATTCACAGCTGTATGGCTTTTCGTTACTATGGCGGAACTTAATATGGTTGCGTAGTGAAGAAGGTGATGGACAAGTCATGTCACACAGCGGGCATTTGTAGTGGCTCACTGTACCAACAAGAAAAAGAAAAAAAAAAAACAGTGATGAGATTAAATCCTCTAATAATAATAATGCACCCTGTTGTCAACAGGATTCCCTCAATCACTTGGACACCAAAGCGTATCACATGGTCAATGTGGTCAAAAAATTGCCTATTTTTAGCTATGCTGGTGTCAGGCCGAGAAATCCTGATGAAATAAATTGATTCTAAAACTTGACACTGTTGCTATAAGAACACAGAGATCTATTGCAGAAGTTTTGTAGCAAGGTGAGTTGCTCACAGGATGCAGGGGTCCAGAGATTTGAGGCTTTTCTAACAACTTACTAATGTTTATGGGTGCAGAAACTCAATTGGCAGTGTGTGTATGGGTAAAGCGGGTAAGGATTTATGGCAATAACTTTGAATTTTTTGGGGGAAAAAATAACGCAACTTGTCAAGGACTATTTTGGACCAAATGTTTACTGGTATGGTATCTATCAGTTGTCTCGTTTCACTTTGTATGGGCATGAACTGAAACCAGTGTTTAAAATAAAAAATAAAAATGTAAGGCACGGTGTTCAAAATGGTTGTTAGTAGTACCAACTGTGTGAGATTTTAAGGTTATTTGGCTCAAACATGCAAAACGAGCAGTGTGGTATTTAAGTACTCCGCAGCACATGGGAATAACAACTGATAACACTGATGAAGGAGAGACTGACCGTGGGTTCTCATGTGGTCTCTCAGTAGTCTTTCTGTTGCAAAACGTTTGGAACAGTGAGAACACTGGAACCTCTGACCTACAGCACACATACAAGCACACAAAGCAAGAATTACTGAACCTGATGCAACCATTATTTTTACGTTATTTTTACATAATTCTGACAGGTTTTTACCTTCCATGGCACTCTGTCGTATGATGTGGTCAAATAACTTGGTGTTGCTGGCATACATCCCCCCACAGCCTGGACATGCCACTACCTTCTCCTGAGTGTGGCTGCGCAGGTGCTCCCGAAGCTTAGGACGCCCTTTAGCGGTGGCTTCGCAATCTGTAGAATGATAGCCTCAGAACTTGGACTCAACAATCCTACATTCTTAGTACTAAAAAGAAAATGTCCTCAGCCTTTTAAACTTCTTTGACCATGAATTGGTTGCGTTATCTTTAGTTACGTTGACATTTCTGTAGTTACATTGACATTTCTGTACTATAATCTTAAAATAAATCATGTTAAATTACGTACCTTTCCATCCACAATGTATTGGGAATTCATGGTCTCCTACTGGTATATCTATGCTCAGGCTATGCATCTCCACATGGCGATAGAACCACTCTGGGTTTTCATATGGTGGTTGCTTTAACAAATATGCATAGAAGAAACACATAGCCAGACATTAAGAGCGCTACTTCACGGACACTTAAAGGAAGACATCTTCCCATTTATCTTAAATATGTGCACTTCGAGGTCAAGTCACTGTACCTTAACTGCTTAGCTTCTGATATAATTTGCACAGAATTTCCCAAACTGTTATATGATGCTATGACTAATAGCAATAACAAGCAGCAGCAGCACCTCCCTTTGCCAAGCTTACCTCACATTCCTCCCAAAGGCAGATAAAATTGTCTGGGATTTCAGGGATGACGTTGCGGTTCTGGTAGCCGATGGAGCAGGTGCCAATTTCTGTCTGGGCATTAAGCACCTGCTGACCCATCTGCTTCAGCTTTGTATGATAACAGTGAAAGAACAGATGTCTTCGCAACTCTTCAGGACCCTCCACAGAACAGAAACCACAGTCTCTCCAAAGACAGTTTCTCTCCCCTTGGCACAAAAAGTTGAGTTTGCATTGGTAGACATAACCCTTTTGGAGGTTAAGCAATACATCAATATTTATTGTAATCACCTATTATTTAATAGCACTACAGCATGTAAAATGAAACAATAGCCTACTATTTAGCTGAATTAGCAGCAAAGTAACGTTATGCTTTCTTTCCACATAACTTACTAACGTTACAGCTCTATATAAACAAGAAATAAGCCACAGGGAGATACTTTTAACTATAATACTAAAACCTCCTCACCTTCGGTTTCTTCTTCGTCCTCCTCCGCCATGTTGAGAGCATTATTAAGATGACCCTCCGCATGTTTGCAGAAGTTATCTATCCGACTGAACGACTCCTGACAAGAACTCCATTCACACTCCAATTTCAGTGTTTTCTTGTGAATCCGTCTGTTAGGTGGCATCTCTTCCGAGTCAGGAATGGGCTGACGTTAAATGTAGTCTTTTTTTTTACCCACAGACTGAAGCTATAAACGTCGCATCTAACGTTTACGGGTGCTAGCTAACGCCGGTTGGTTGACTGTAAACATTTACCAGCTCTACTAGCTAGAGCTTTTTTAGAAACATTATCCTGGAACACTGGGACGAACGAAAAAACATCACGAACTTCAAATTCTTACTTGAATAGGCGCTTCAACACAATAATGTGCTGTTTAAAAGGACTGACGTGATGTAAACATGAGAATTGTTTTGGCCAGCCAAAAGAATCGCAGGCTGTGTGCAGCGCGCACACGCAGATGTCTCCCCTGAAACATAGTATAATTATACTAGTTCCGGGTGAAATGCTGTACTTAAGTTACATTTTGACGTTCAAAGTACTTTGCTTGGCATTTTTATGGATTGATACCAATATATCTGATAACCTAAAGTCAGGTGATAATAATAATAATAAAAAAATCCAAAATGTAGCTGATAATACCATTGTGAAGAACTTTTACTTGTTGCCAGGTATTTATACATTGTCGTATTGCTGCTTCTAATTAAAAAAGGGAATACTTCTTAAAACAGTGCAAACAATAATGATGGCAAAATCTTATATTTGAATTTTCTCAGATTTTATTTTTCAATTTGAGGCTTCCATCCCAACAGTAAACAATTTTGTTTAGCTTTTAGTTACATTCCTAAGCAAAAAAGTCCAGTGCCAGTTTACTTCACAATGATGTCTGCTGCTGAACCCTCAGGGGGACTATACCATGAAAGATATCGAGGGGACACCCTTCACCTTCTGTAGACCTTGAGTAACTTTTTCAACAATCCAGACACTATAATCTCACTTTATCTCTTCTAATATTGCCTCTATTTACCTGTCTCCACCTAATTCCCTGTCTTCAAACTGATTGTAGGCTCTTTATTGCTTTTCTTCACAATGACCATTTTGTGTGTGTTTGTTCAGAGATACAAAAAACAACAACAAACAAAAAAACTAAAAATATATTAACTTATTCATTCATATTTTTATAATGTTGCATGGATAGTCATGGGAAATGAATACATACATTTTCCCAAAGCCATTTTTGCTTCTACAGCAGATTCAAGCAATGGACCGCTGTGTGGATATTTTAATATTTTTTAGAGCACTTCCACCTTCACAAATCTGTTATCAAATAGCATTTTAGTAGCAGTCAGCAACTGATGTTGGCTGCCCTGAAGACCGAAAGTCATCTCCTCTTACAGTACCTTCCTTTAAAAAAAACAAGTACAAAAATATACTTTCAGGATGGACACACAAGATCATTCAGACCCAGTTACTTTTTTCTGCTTGTAATTACTGAAATTTAGGAGAATAACACACAGTACTGCTGTTGATGTCCGACCCTTGCAGTTCATGCTTAGACACTGTATGTGAAAAATGTTCTACGAGGTAATGGAATCTATCAAAAGGCAGATGAACCATGAGCCTTTAAAATAGTTCCATAAAACAATATAATATTTTCTCAGTCAGCGTTCTCTCCTCTTTCCCGGTGTGCTGTCTAGACGTCATAGAAGAGACGTACCAGATGATAACGGATCCCAAAAGCCATTACACTGCCCATCACCTGGGAGAGACACAGAAATGAGCATCCAGTGAAACTTTCACGTACTTCCCAATGACGATTCCAGGAAGTTTGGATACAGCAGGTGCTTTGTTATACAGTACCTGTATGATAAGCATGATGACTGTCAGGTTTCTCTCATGGGTGGGACCAAGTAATTTCAGTGCCAGATTTATTAAGGTCATGTTGTTGCACTCAATAAAATCATCATCTCCCTCCTGGCTTCTTTGCACCTCTAGCAGCTTTAATAACTCTGCCACCTGTTGAGGACAAACAACATTATTGTTATTAACCAATAAATACAGCAGAAAGTCTGCCACTGGTCTGCCTCACGTGCGTTTACCCAACTACACCAATACTTACAGTCCTTTTTTTTTTAAGATCTCTGAATCGCTGCCCACATCTCCACTTTTTTCACCAATTCAAATAGTAAAATAAAATAATGAAGTAAAAAAAAATTGGCAATTCTGTCTGATTATCTGACAAATTACATTCAAGTTTAATCAGGTCAGAGACAGGTCTGTGATACCAACTAATCTGCCAGCGTTGTTGTTTAAGGCTTTACTGCATCTGCCCCATCAGGCACACTCATACCCGCTTGCTTTCGTGTATTGAGGGTACATGATACTGGACTGTAGGTATGATGGGCAAGATGTGCATACACTACATGAGCAAACATGTTTCAATCAAAAACCAAATGAGGCTATGCGACTAAAAACCATATAAATCCATAATAATAAAAAACAAGATGACTTTGACGTCCTCCTCTGACAGCTACTTTGTATACGGAAAGGGTGATAGGGTGGTACTTTATGTGACCTTTTGCAATTAATTATTAATTTTTTTTTTTATGTTATCTGCTCCATTTGTTTGCTTACTGTATGTGCTTCACAGAACTTATAATGTTGTTCCACAAACTGCAATGGTCACTGGACTTTTTTTCCCCATTCCATGAATATAATCTCTTCCCATTTGTTAATGTTTATGGATTTAGCAAAAATACAAACTGAATAAAAAGCATTTTATTTTATTGAGCATTTAACAGACTAACAACTACGAGATAGTGGCGTAAAGTCCAATAAAAAATGGATTATCTAAATTTAGAAAATATGGATTTATATGGTTGTTCATCTATACAATTTAATGCCACTGCATTACATTAGCAAGTAAAAAAGCAGATTTGTGCTTTTCTCCGTTTTAAATAATTTTTTATTGAATATCTTTTGATTTTCACTGTTGGTCGGACAGTTTGGCGTTTTCTTTTGACAAAATGGTTAAGCGATCATTAAAAAAGAAAATACACAACAGCAAGAGCTTTACCTTCAGAATAAGGTGTCCTAATTTAGAGAGGTCCTTTCTTTTGAATTTAGAGTAGCTCATTCCCAGTTTGCCTGTGTCTGGATTCAGCCTTTAATTGGGAGAAAGAGCAAAGGAAGAAAGTCAGACATTTAGAGTATATATATCAGTATGAATGATGAATGAAAAGATATCACAAACAAATTTAAAAGTTGTTACCTGGGGAGCCGGTGTCTGGGACAGGGGATGATATGAAAAAGCTGAGGCAAGGAGTAGACAAAGTTAACTACTTGAGGAATGAAGAACAGCAGCATTGTTTTGCTGAAGTGTCCTAGGATGCCGACTACAGCGAAGGTCATACCAGCAAAGTAGCAGAAAGTGTCTCCCACAAACACCGATGAAGGGTACCTGTGACAAAATAGGTTGAAAGTTGGCAGAATATAACGGCACAAACATATACAGTATATATTTTCAAACATGTTTCATGAAACAGCCTTGGGTTATAGGTTAAACTTACCAGTTGTGGTAAAAAAGTGCTAATGTGGTGAAGAAGAATGGTATCATGAAGTAGAGGGAGAAAACATGGTCATCAAGGTAATCTCCTGATAAATTAGATAACACAACAAAACAAATGTCAGATGAAACATGTTCAGAATTTTGATTGTTATGCAACAGGAAAGAGGTGCACTGTAACATATCCACATTTATAACTCATGCAGTATCACATTCAGTCTGAAAAGGGTGACAAATTCCTAGTGTGATACGTTCATACTTTTCCCCAAACTATTTTCACTTGTTTCAGGGATTTTCAAGTAAAATCAATGTATACATAATACAATACAATACACTTATGACTTGCAGTGTAGAGGGTGATCTGTAGTGCTGATGATGAAAAAGGAAACAACCACACACCACTAAGCTCCAGCAGGTTGAAGACAATAATGGAGCCGGAGATAAACAGGGCTTGACCTGACTCGATGCCGTTGATGCCTGCTAGGATGTTGATGGCATTTGTGCAGAATACTGCAAGCATTCCCATGTAGACGTAGTAAAGAATACCTGCAGAAGATCATAAATGATATTATTTACAGAATGACACAAAGTATCCAGATAACAATTATAATGGGTTTCCTCAAAGGTTTACGTATGTCCGTCAGAATAACGGGCAGAAAAGCTAATAGGTAGGTAAATAAATAGGTAAAGACAACTGCTTTATGTTTTCGAGGAAGATTCATATTTTAACTGATCTCATTTTCAGTGACTCTCAGTTGATAATTAGTACCCCTGACAAAGATCATGCTCGCGGGGTTATATATCCCATCTGGCCTGGAAACATCATGCAACCTCTTGTGAGCTGGAAGATGTGACTGGGTTAGAAAAACATCTAGGCATTGCTTAGCCTCTTTCTACCCGGACAATGCCGCAAACAACTGCACATCTTACCCATATCCAAGTGCAGTCCAAGCAGGGCTCTGAAGGGCTTGGGCACCACAATGACTGTGTTGCCGAAGTTGGTAAAATAGACCATGAGCAGTGGCAGGGAAGCCATGGTGGGAAGCAGGAGCTTGTGTCTCCACCGCAAGTTCAGCACATCATCAGCAAAGCCGAGGAAGATCATGCAACAAATAGCCAGAAGTGCACCAATCACCTGTACAAACTGACCAAAAACAACAACAACAACACAGAGAATAGAGTTGAGTTCGAGATTTCAGAGAAAAATACAGACTTACTATACATCAATCGACCCACCTCATCGTGTGGGAAGCCCATGCACTGATCTCCTACAAAGCAGCTAAGGAAAGGCACTGGGATAAAGCAGAAGAGGATGATGAGGAAGACTGTCCCACTGATGACTCCTTGGGACTCTGGGCTGCAACGAGGGGTGACCAGGAAGAGAAAGAAAGCGAGAATTAGGGCAGGAAAACAGATAACTGGATTTCCAAACAAAACTAATTTGACCTAAAACATTACCAAATTATAGGATAGATAAGAACATAACTCACACTTCCTTTTTGGATGTTTTGTTTAGATCCATTCCGTACAATCTGGCGGAGATGAAATGGTCTTTGAAAGCAGGAATGAGTTTCAATGTGGCCATACAGCCGAGTGCAGACATTAAACAGTTTATCACCAACGGTAGGACGGGTACTGGTGACATGTTTCCAGGCATTTCGGTGAGTCCGTTTCTCACAGAGCTAGCTAATCAGACGTTGCCCCTTCAGGCGATCGATGAACGAGTTTTGGCTGTCCTCACTGAGGTAAAAACATGTCATATCGTTATTTTAAAACAAAATAAATCTTCGTGCTTCCGGTGTCAAAGAAAAATAACTCCATATATCGTAATGGTAATCCGTACCATATTTTATTACGTGTTATTAATGCTAATCTGCTCACTGCCTCTAAACTCCACGTCTGATATCAGTTTAACCATTAAGTGTTCAGTTTCGAGGAGGTGGTGGTTCCGCTTTACCTCTTCAAAATAAAATATTATTAAAAATGTCGTCGGTTATTATTAGCATGAGAAGATCATTGAATTAAAGGGAAAGCTTTGGTGACTACTTAATTTGTTGTCTTTTCTCAAAATATCAGTGTATTCCCACTGCTTTAAGACCGTTCTCTCTGTACGACATACTTGTAAACAAACATGTAGCTTTAACAGCTTCCGGCTACTGTGTCGACACGACACGGAAGTGACATTTTCTTCTTTGGTTGATATGTCATTGGTATGGTATGATATGATATTCTGCCACCTGTGGTCAAAAATATAATGTTAATAAATAATGTTAAGAGTCGATCCTTCTTTCTTTCGTTCTTTCTTTCTTTCTTTCTTTCTTTCTTTCTTTCTATCTTTTCAGAAAATGCCAGCTTATATTTTACATTCATCCAACCAGCCTTTTGGCATGGGGAGATGAGCTACAATCTAAAAAGAAAAACAAAACATCAACAACAAAAGGGATTATGCAGATGTTTAGAAGGCAATTTACCATGTGAATAAAAGATTAAAAAAAAAAAAAAAAACCAGAGACTACCAGTCTCCTTAAATTACAGGACATTTGACTGTGTCAGTGGGACGAGGGACTTCTGACTTGTTGAACATTGCCAAATACAGATTAGTGGTGAAAGAAGTGTTCAGGTCCATGACTTACTGTAAGTAAAATATCAATAAAAATGCTGAACTATTCAATTAGAAGAACCACCCCTTTAACATCATCATATATTATATGTTTGGGTTATTATGATGCATTAAAGTGTACATAGCAAATTATTGTTGTAGCTGTTGAAGTGGAGCTACTGTTCACTCTATCATCAATGCATACTGTATTTAAGCGCACCATCTGTTTTGTATGTAAAAGCTTAATCTGCAAAGTAACTAGTACTAGTCAGGTAAACAGGTTTGCCTTTAAAATGTATAGTAGAACTATAGAGTAACATTAAAATGAAAAGCTCATAAGTAAAGGACAAATATCTCAAAATTACCTTAGTGACATTCCACTGCTGGAGTTTTTGGATGGGCATGGCTGGATTAACTTGCTGGGGGCTCCTGAGGCCCAACGTTGCTATGGCCCCTGTATTGTATTGAGGGGCTAGAAGTATTACTATGAAATACAGAGCACACTGCATGCTATAGATGGGAGCAGAAATTTGATTAAGCACAAGTTTATTAAGGATTATCTACCATGTGAGAACAATATTCAATACAATTAATTAAGATAATATAACCTAACTGGATTTTTAGAGCCCCTATACACGACAGGGCCACATGATTATGTAATAATGCAGGAGCCAGTTGATATTGTAGGTTACATGTGTTAAAAATTCACAAATTGCCAAGTAATACAATTCTAAGTGAACTCGTGGTTGTTGACTGCTTTGGTCGGTAATCAAGCCGTGCCGATAGGTGCAAAAACTGTTTTAAAAATGATTGTTGTTGGGGTTTTTTTTTTACGTTTGAAGCTTTTTCCTTTTATTTAGGAGGTTCTGCCTTTAACTTCATGTTTACTGTTGCGTTTCTCCCATCCAGCGCCACCTGTGGGCCACTGATGTTCTTTGTCAAATCATCATTGAGAGGTTACAGAGGTAGGAGGGTACGACCAGCGGAGATTTGAAACCTACTTGAGTCTGTAATGCACTAACAGAGAGCAGAAGGCTTCATTTGGAATCGATAGAGGACAGCAAAGAGACATTAGTCGAAACATCGCTAAAGACTCGGAGATGGGACAAACACATTTGTTGTTGGCAGCATATCGCCATGAAGCCAGCTTCATATTGTCAATGCGCTTTCGATTCATTGCAGCCTGCAGCTCAGCTCGGACCGTTTAAGTTAAACGGTAGGTTGTTATGAAGCTACAAATAATTATCTGATTTTTGTCGTTAATCTGCGCTGCAAAGTCTTCTTTGCTAGCGCACGATTCATTTTGACATATATAGGCTATACGTAACAACGCCGTCTTTAGTATGCGCTTTTGCTTAATATACACACGCGGTGTTTACACGTGATCTTAAACAACCAAATTAAAGTTAAGGCGGCCATATAGGCACCATGTCAGTGCACCCTCTGTGTATTCTGGTTTATTCCTCAGTTATAACTTGTTAGTAACGTTACCCCTTGAATCAAGATGACTGACTGTCTTCTGCTGCCACTCACAGGCTACAGGGAACTGATCTACCTTGACAGACAGTCCTGATATTTCCATCTGGACCGGGTGATATGAGAGGCTCCAGGAGACGGTGATGGAGCTCCAGGAGTTGAGCTGGCTGTGTCTGGTGGGTCTCTTTCTAACCTCCTTGCTCATTGTGCTGGGATGGCTGTTACAGTACTTGCTGACCGTACTGCGGCTGTGGAGATCCAGGAAGACAGCCAAGCAGGACAGTAGAGGAACAGCCTGGCAGCAGCTCTCATTCACACAGCCTCACCAGAGCCAGGCTGGAGGTGTGTGGGGCTTCCTGCTGAAGCTCCGCTCGGGCCGGGATGGAGCACCTGCATCTGAGGCCGGGGTTAAAGGCTTGTTGACCTCTCTGTTCTCCTTCAAATCCTTCAAGGAACACTGGCAGAAAACTTGGGTCAAAGCTCTGAATGAGCAAGCTTGCAGGCATGGGGTAAGCTGTTTATTTGAGATCTTTAAGCCATGAATAGGAGGAGATGTAGCACAAATCATACTGGAGAGAAGAGCTGAATAAACATTATGGCAGTGTGTTGAGGAGCACGCCTAAGGTTACTCCACTAAACAGAGGCATAAATAGTTAAGCAAGGGCTGATACAGTTGGTGTGCCCATATGCACTGGAAGTGTGTTTAGGCAGGGAGGTGGAGGTGTGGGAGTTGGAGTGTCTTATTGGTAAGAGGATGGGGGGCAGAGCGTTACATAACAGCTCTGAATCAATGCACATAAGAGCAGAGAGGCAAGACCAGTCAGCGTAGCCAGGGTATAAACACCCACACCACTTAAAAATAGTCTGATACCTGGTCCTGTGGGGGGAAATGGATGTGTTGGATGACAGTGGGAAGAGGCAAAATCTGTGTTGTTGCTCAAGACAGGAGAATGGTTGTCTCACCTTTCCGGCATCTTCCTAAAACTGTAGTAAGCAACTGCTTCACATTGAAATATTGGATTCAGTGTGGTGAGTACTCCAGACAGCTGGTAGTCAGGCCAATCGTAAGTTTCTAAAGGTCTTTCTCCTTTCAAATAGTTCCTTTGATCTGTGTGAATCAAAGTCTGATGCTTGCTATGAACACTGGGAAGAGGAGATGGATCCTCTGCACCCCCCACTCAGGAACTGTGTGTGTGCTGAATGAGAGATGAGTTGGCGAGGAGTTTAAAGGGGTCAGATCCATCCACAGAGCGAACGTGCGAAACACACAGCACTCGATATTGATTCATAAGGGTCACGTCGGCATGGCTGATTGAAAGCCTCCCTTCAGATGTTCAAGTGAACACTTTGGAGAAATACTCATTCAGTGATGGTGCAAGTGTTGCATATTGGTTTGGAAAATATACTTACAATTAATAGGCCACGACAGCAGCATTCTCTTGAGCACCCAGATTAGATAGATGTCCGACTTGCTCAAATCTATCTTTTTTTTTTTACATACTCTGCTAACAAGTAGAGTAGAAAATTAAATATGCCATTGTTCCTCACATTAGAATACTAGTTATTATGGTTGGGCCATAATTCAGCATTATCGTTTATCAACGATCAGGGATATTGTATTGTGATGATATGTAATACATGTAATAATGTAATAATCATCATGTGTTATCAATAGCGTTAAAATGTAATTTAAGTATTTTACTTGAGATTTTGCATACATTTGCCATATTGTGAATATATACTGTACATATTGGAAATATGTCATGATTATGATTTCAACTATATCACACAGCTCAATAATAAACATAAATCTTAAAGGAATACTTTGACATTTTGGAAAATCACTTGAGAGGTGCTAGTGGTGGATCTTTTACCCTTTGGAGGGAGCCAGGCTAGCTGTTCCCCTCCAAGTCTTTATGCTAAGCTAAACTAACTGCCTGCTGGCATTTACATTTAGCGTACATATGCAGGTGGTATTGCCCGTCTCATTTAAGTCTCTGCAAAAAAAGGCATATTTCCCAAAATGCCAAACTATCCCTTTAAAGTCTGACAATGTTTCTGTTGGTCTATAGTACCATCGTTTAATATGAAGAGGACAAAGCCTTCTATGAGAAGGATATGGGACAGTCTGTCCTGTGATGTACTACAAACTGCTTAGTTAGAGCAAAAGCGTCTGAATCCTTCATGGTCTGAGTACCACATCTGTTTTGATATGCTGCATTAAGCCAGCTGTATCTGTTTTCATTAAAGTGTTCAATATTTTTGTGCTGGTAATAAGAGGTCAGTGAACAGAGCAGTGTGACTCTTTAGAACTGCTTCTCTTTGATATATGGCGGTAAATTGTAGCATGCCAGCTGAGTTATCTCGCAACGGCCTAATTAGTTGATCCGTTGTGACCTTCGTTGCTCTCAGTTACCAAGAACAACATTGGAGTGAACCTTGGGTGAACTTTGGAACGTTTTGTGAGATTTAGATTAATGGAGTTTCTAGGTGACAACATTAAACAAATCACAATGCAACCTAGCTGTAGTTGCTCATAGCACAATTACTCTGTTTGGGATACAGTTAGTAATTTAAAGGTTCCATATTGTAAAAAGTGAGACTAACATCTTTTTTTTTTACTATAAAGCAGGTTGAGGTGCTATATAAATACTGTTAAAGTAACAAAACACTCAATCCACGGAGATATATGCACAGACCTTGTTTTAAACAAGGTCAGACAGTATGAGAAATATATGAAATGTTTTTTGAACATTAAAGCAAAGTAAAAATGTTCTTGTAGAAACCCATTGTACAAGTATGAACCTGAAAATGAGCATATGTCCCCTTTGATAGCCATTTGGCAGTACTCAACACACAAGGAAATGAAATTTTAAGGGGTTGCGTTTAAAAAAAAAGAAGGTTGCTATGGGTATTTTTTGTACATAAAAACGTCATACCTTCACTGTGGGTTTGATCTATGATGACTGTATGACCTTCAGGCTTATAAAATGTTTTAAAAACCCAGTAGATACAAGGATTTATCCGGCTGTGATAAAGTACTGTATATACAGTATGATGTTTATTGTAAGATAATTCTCCAGACGTAAACGTGTCAGTGGTGGAGGAGACAAGCAGTCCATTAATGTCTGTCCATGTGGTGTTTAGTTTGTGAACCGAGAGTGTGAGCAAAAGCTTCCCGAGCTTACTCATCACAAGAATATATCTGCTGCCTACAGAGTAATCTGTTATTCTAAATGTGTCTGGGGCATATGCAAATCACTTGTGAGTTTGGTAATGAAACTTTGAACATGATACTGAAATAACAAATCACAAACATGTCTTGTTGAATAGATATAGCCTACCTCCAGGAGTCTGTCTAAGAGCCAGCAAGGCCTAGTGATTGACAACACTGTCCTTGTCTTGTGACATGATTGGTCTCCATAGTGTACAATATTAAGTGCAGCATGTTATAATAGCCAGTTAACGCGCGTTCCTTTGTCTGTACTGCGTGGTCTCAGAGTTGTAACTTGGTTCATTGTTCTGGGATTTTACCTCCTCCGTAAAAACAAGTCTGGAAAAACCTGCTGTAGAGGTTGGTGCGGTTAGGGCAAGTAGTAAGTGGCCCAAGCGAGTCGCATCGCATTCTTTGACGCTCACACGCAGTCAGCACCTGCCATCTGCCAGGCATGTTGCCGTGGTCACTTCGAAAAAAGACACTAGAGCAGCCAGCCTAAACTATGGTACCGAAGACTCACATTCTCCTCTAACATGCATTTCCTGATTATGTTTCTACATCCGGCAAAACATGAGCTCTCATTAGGAACACAGCACGAAGATACGGCTTCAGTGTCATCATGTGGGGATTAGCACACAAATCCTTTATATCATTAACCTAAGTACTTCTGCGGCATTTAAGATTGATGCTGACATAGGTCTTTAAATAATTATTTTAAAATGTATCCAAATAAAGGCAAGTTACATGGGAAAAAAACCCTTTCCTCTGCAGGCCCCATATATTTGGTCAAGCATTAGAGTAGCTTTTAATTGTTTACGTTATGATTTCTTTTTCTAATAATAATATTTCTTCTTCTGCTTTTACTCAGCACCTGGTGCCACCTAAAATAATAAAGACTTGAAATTAAATTCACAAACTTTCCATGGTACATTAAAATTGGTATAAGTATCCATCTTTATCCTCCATGAAGTCATTATATGTAGGACTGAATTAATTAGATTGATTGAAAATAAATCAGCAACTATTTCGACAAAAGGATTCGAACATAATCAAAGGACGATTTGGACATGTTGGGGAATTTACTCTTTCACCGAGAATTAGATAAGAGAGTATGCATCATGTAAGACATCTGACACCTGGCTCAAGGCTAGGCAGTAAATGATGTAACACTGAAACTGGACTTCCTTGATCTTATTTCATTTTCTCACCATTATCTGTAGTATTATACACAATGGTTTTCAACACTGAGTCACTCTTAGGACCATTGTGAAACAAGATATACATTTCTGGATCTGTGTTTTCTGCACGAATGACACACGCCATTGTATTCCGGTCACTCAGTGAATGTAGCTGTTCACAGTAATATGGGTGGACATTATGGATATTTCAGTAGCAGTCAGAAAAGGAAGGTTTTTGCTTTTGTTGTTAACACCTCTTACTGTGGGTATTTGGTATTCATCATTGGCTGTACCTTTGCGCTTGGAGCAATTTTTGTCAATCATATTATGAAGATTTCATAAGAGTCAGTGGTTCACTGTCTGATATATTCTGCTCACTGCAGCAGAGCGTGACGTAAACCAAGAACCCTCCAATATGCATATGAGATCATGTAAACGCTGCTAGCTTACAGAACAGCTCATGCTGTCTCACTCATTTCGAGTGTCGTCTGAATGCTGTCTGACGACACTCCGTCCTGAGGGGAGACCTGACACTGCCCCCTGAAGTCCACTATTCAAAACAACAAGATGAGACCAAAAAATGCTTCAGGGGGCTGAATCCTGACAGGAAGGTTGGGAGTTGTTACATAAATGTAGTAAATGGCAGAAAACGGTTAAACCTAAAGCATCTTTTGGGTGTGTACAGACAAGGTGTTAGTGACAGTGCCCCAATCAGATTCTTCCTTAAAGATATTTAGCCAAGAAATTTGTATTTTCCTTGTCTCGATTTATGATTTTGTTTATAGGCTGAAGAGATGGTGAGTGCCTTTCTGAAGATATAGATTGGAGGAGACAATTGAAACCCCAGGGTGAAAAGCAGAGTGGTTGTTGTCACAGTTTATGTCAAGTACTACGCCATACACATTATTTGCACACTGGGGTGCCATTTAAATACGAGCAGTTTAAACAGAGAGATTAACGACACCTGGAGCTGTTCAGCAGGATAAAAAACACAGCCTACGCTTTGGACAGTAATTCCATGATGCAGCTTGTTTCATTACTCAGTTGTTTATCCAGAGAAAATGTCTGTCTGCTGAATTATTAATGCGGAAGCCTCTGGATATAATCTTGTTTTAGCAGGCTGGCTTAATATGGAGCTATTCAGATGTCTCTGGGCTGGATTATTTTGTGGAGGAGGCTTGAAGGACTGAACTGGTTGGCCTCTTCAGACCAGTATAGCTTTGTCAGACTGTGTGTGCATCTGCAGCTGACACATGATGTCAAGCCACTGTCACTGGGTGATAGAGGAGGACTAATAGAGCATACAAGTGTGCATCTGCTGGGAAGGAAGCTCCCTGCTCATTCAAGATCTGCAATTATAAAGAGCCTGGTGATTAGCTTGAGGGCCAGTTCACTTCTTCCCACTCTGACTGTGAGCTGCCGGTAGATGATTAATGCTGTGTGATTATGCTCAAGTAGATTTCTTCCTAATGACAGGGAAACTAACGTCAGTCAGAGCCGCTGATGGAATTCAAATTCCCCAGCATTGAGCTACAAGGTGGCTCTTTGAACTCAGCATTTAAAACGGAGACACACATTATGCATTATTCTAATATTATATAGTACCTAAAGAAATTGTAAAGTGAAGTTACTGTAGATCCTAAATGCTTAACATAGGAGTCCTTGCAGTCCTATTCCATCTCATTATAATTTTAACGTACTATATCCCAGCTAAATTAATAGAATGTAATTTACTGTATTTAACAGATTGCATTTTTTTATTTAGTAGCTTAGTAAACGCTAATAAATATCAAATTGGAAATATACAATGAATTGAAATTCACAGGCCTACTTTAAATCGGTTTAAAACCAGCAATGCATGATTTATGGCTGATGGGTGAAGTAGTTTATAGATTTCAGCAGCTTACAGAAGCACTTTGAGGCTAAATGCTAAAATTAGCAACATGCTGATATTTAGCAGGTAATGTTAACCATGTTTACCAATTTATTTTAGAGTGTTAGCATGCTAACATTGCCATCCCTCCAGCTGTACTGCTTGCATGGGTAAAAAAAAAAAAAGATCCTAATGTGTTTTGTCATTTCAAGTTATCAAACCAGTGTGCTTGTGTAAGTAGTATGTAGGCTAAATGTCTTGAATGTTATGAATTCCAAAAACATTAATGTTTTATTGTAAATTGCTTTTATTACACCTCAAAGCTTGTACCCTTTGTAGCCTGAACCTGAGATACACGGTAAGAAAAGGCAGGAAGGGGAGATGGGGGTCAACAAAAGCCACAGGGGGAGTGTATTTCTGGTTGACCCACATGCGTTTCAGAGGCGTTCAGCCAGTCAGATCCAAACGGGATGACTCTGACAAACCTGAAGCGACACCATGGATGTCCTCAGGAACTGTCTCTTTCCAGAAATACCTTCCACATACGCACTCAGTTGAACAGTGGTTGTTCACAAGGACAAATGAGAGGTTATGCTGCTAGCATTGCCCTCTCCATGACAAAATTAGCTCTGTAGCCTCTGCCAGGAGGATACACATAACTAAAGAGTACCAGATGGCTACCTAAGAAGCCAATGGATGCAACATGTCTAAGTAAACTCCCTTTAAGGCATAGAACACCATAAACCAGTTAGATATTCCAGGCCTTACCTTAAAGAAGGAGTAAATTATATTTAAATATTTTCCAACCATATTTTTATTTCAGGCATACAGTAGACCTAAAAACTGTGGGATTGCTGTACCATTATGTTCTTCCAAGCATGTACGCTTAAAAATGTTAAACTAGCACTGTGGTAAACACCCAAATATATGATGCAGCCCAGAAAGTGATTCTTCCAACTAACACTGAAATTGACCCAACCTTCTCTCAGGTATGCTAGATTTTGACTGACACATATTGGCAAGCCAATGCTGCTGTGTGTCCTAAAGAAAAATATAGTTGTCAGTTTCTATTTGTCATGGATTATGTTTCATGTTTCACATACAAATCTGTGCTGTAAATGCACTATGGCTTGTCACAAATTGAGGTCAGGACTTGAGGGTTTTTAGGCTTGTAATACTGGGAGGCGTCTGGTGGCCTAGTGGTTTTGTGTACCACATAGGTGCAAGTTGTGAATGTCATACATATAGTCTGTACATAAAGAGAATATATGTACATAAATATTTTTGTACATAACATAATATAATACATACATTTATGTATAGTCTATGGTCATACCCCACACTTTCCCCTCATATTTACTGTATTTATTTACACTTATATAAATAAACTTATATACACACATATCAGATTTCTAATGAAGGCAAAATGCAGAAATAAATATCTAAAAATGTAACAATATTTTGCTCTCATTCAGTTCAGTTCAGTTCAATTTTATTTATATAGCACGTTTAAAAACAACCATAGTTGATCAAAGTGCTTAACAAGCTCAAAAACCCCAAAATGATAATATACACAAACAATGCACAATACACAATACACAATAACCAACAGTAGAAAAAAGGACAAGATATCAAAGCTCAACTTGAATTGAAAGAAAACGAATAGTAGTGGGTCTTAAGCAAGGACTTCAACGTTTCAATGGTCCGAGCTGTTCTTACATGAATAGGTAAACTATTCCAGAGGTTTGGAGCAGCCACTGAAAAGGCTCGGTCACCTTTTATTTTTTAACCTGGATCTGGGCACATCGAGGCGCATCTGATTGGAAGACCTCAGTGCTTTGACAGGTGTGTGGACATGTAAAAGCTCTGATAAATAAGAAGGCGACAACCCATTTAAAATCTTAAAAACAAGCAATACAATTTTAAAATCAATCCTGAAACAGACAGGAAGCCAGTGGAGCGAGGCCAAAACTGGTGTAATGTGGTCACGCTTTTTGGTCCCGGTTAAAAGTCGATCTGCTGCGTTGTGGACTAACTGTAACCGACGAAGGGATGACTGATCCAATCCAACATATAAAGAGTTACAGTTGTCTAATAAATATCAAAATGTAATACATGCATGTATGACTCGTTTGAAGTCTTTGCGTAGCAGGTAGGGATTGACCTTAGACAAGAGTCTCAGCTGGAAGAAACTGGCTTTAATAACAGAACTAATCTGTTTGTCAAATTTAAAAGCACTGTCAAAAATCACACCCAGATTCTTGGTAAAAGGACGAATATGGGAACCTAAAGTTCCAAGAACATCTGCACAGGCACTAAAATGTTCAGCACGACCAAACACAACAACTTCAGTTTCACTCATCCTTGACTGCTTAACTATGTTAGAGAGAAGGTGGAATGAAACTGGCTCAAACAGCTGGAAGACAGCTGGGCATAAAGGAGGAACGGAGGGGTCACTAGTAAAAGCAGTGGATAAAAATGCCAACCTCATCATGCTCATTTTTGCAGAATGTGGGTGTACTAAAAAACACTGATATTTAGAAGTGTTTACAACAATTTTCCTCACTGCAAAGATGCCAGTGGTGTTTGACTGCAGTGACACAAACCTTTAGTAATGCACATCTATGAGCCACACACACAATCATAAGCCTTGTGATTAATGGGTTTATCTAACCCCACTCAATCTGAAATACATCACATCATATTCATTCTGCACTTTGGATGTAATGAACGGTTGGGTGACTGAGCAGTTTTAGAGGCTCCAGCCAACCGAAGTAAACACAGCCGGTTGTACTCTCTAGTCATGTGACTACTGTGTTGGTTCTGGGGAACCTATGTAAGCTTGCAGCCTTGCACTTGGCTTCCTGTCCTTCCTGGCTAGAACACTGACACACACACACACACACACACACACACACACACACACACACACACACACACACACACACACACACACACACACACACACACACACACACACACACACACACACACACACACCTTTGTTATATCATCCTCCCACCTCTGCCCCACCTCCACTGTGTTTGATAGAGATTGGACTTGGACCTGGAGAAACATATGCCCTGACAATAGGGGATTTGTTTTCTCTCACTTGCATCTCCTGAGCCAGTTAAAGCCGTCTATTGAAACAGATCCTCTCTCTCGCACACACACACACACACACACACACACACACACACACACACACACACACACACACACACGGTGATAGTAGGTCACTGATGTTGCCACGGTTCTGGTGAATCTCTTCTTACAACTAAGATACTACTTCCTTTTGTTGGGGGTGTCTACTAAGTCTAACACTCATATAGTAAAAGCTTCCTGGCAGTAAGCATGACTAAGTACACTGACTGGTGATGCAGTCTTTTTGATAATGGACACTGTTGTAAGGGCTAAAGCAGCCTGATCGAGGGGGGGAATCCACAACTTCTGCATTAATACAGAAGCTCATTTTAATTTGAACATACTCCTTGCCACCCTTTGGTCAGACATATGTTGTATTTTTTTGCCACTATTCATCTAAGTGCACAAATCCACAGAGCGGCTGGTCTTATGATTAGCATATGAATGAGATGATCAGTACTACATAGGAGTTTAATCGCTTGGAGCAAACATCAATGAACTTCCTAGACGTCTGATACCAAACATGCTTAAAATTCATGAAATGTCCCAGTTAATTTGCATTTAAGTTTAAATAATACAGCAGCCATTTCATTTACTAATTGGCTAAAGACCCATGACTGTGACTTACTGCTAACCAGCTGCATTTACGTAATCACTGCAGTATAAAATCTTTTATTTCATCCCCACGTGTCTCTCCTCTTTCTCTTATGTAACGTTTGGGATGTTTGTTCTCTTCCTCTGTCTCACCCAGAGCTCCATCCAGATCACTTTTGACAGCAGTCTCCAGTTAACTACTGCCTCTGCAATAGATAGCGTGACCTGCACTGACCAATCAGCACACCGAATGGTAAGTCATCTTCATAGTCTATGTTCATTACAGCTGTAACAAATTAACTTTTAAAGCAGACATCTTTATCCAGTCAACCAGTATTTTTGATTGTGGCATACATGACAAACATCTTGGACCAAATTTTTGTGTCAAATCATCAACAACTTTTACTCCCATTTTCAAGTTTTGTCCTTCGTCAACCTCTTGTTGTTTTACAGGTTTTACACTGTAAATGTTGGGTGGACACAGTGACGTTTCCTGTGACGGTCACCCAGCAATCACCCGCTGCCGTTTCCATGGACACCTATCAGATCACTATAGCACCTATGGTGGCAAAGGTACAATAGCACACTACCTGGATTTTTGCAATTTGCACATTTGAGGGCAGGCCCCCTAAAACAAATTAGAATTTTAGAACATCATTTGCATTGTTATTCAAATGTTAAGAATCACATGTAATCTCGCCATCTGCATTAAATGAGGAGTCTTAGTATATTTGACTAGTTATGACAATCAAATAGCCTCTGTCTTATTTCAGTAATGCAGGTAGTTATTCAAACTAAGAACGTTAGTCCTGTTGCTTCATGTCTCAGTGACATTTGTTTTCTCTCTTTCCTTAAGATAATCATGTTAGAAGTGATTTTCAAACTCCACTACACTCCTTCCACCATCTAGTATTATAACATTTTTTTTAATTGTATGGGAAGTGTCCTTTCTCCTCTTCTCTGGTCCCTAATGTTACCTAGTGTTTTATAATGTAAGATGTATTAAAGCTAGCAAAGGCTGCAAATCATCTAGGAAGAGGCCTTGTACTAAATTAACAAAATTAAATAGTGTGGTGATTATTTTTTTAATGACAAAATGCCACATGTAGAATCCTTACTATAGTACTCTTATAATCATCATAATAAAAGCATGTCGGTTAACCTGCTGTCTGCCTGTCCGTCTCCATCAGGTGGTGGTGTGCCTGGAGGAGGTGGAGGACGAGGGTCTGCTGATATCCTGGACTCTTTCTAAGCAGCCATCATTTACTCTGACCGTGTCTCCATGCAAGCTGCAGAGACAGGTGAGAACATCTGATACTTATACCATGATACCATATGATATGTCTACCTCTTGTAGTCAGCAGAGGCCTCGTTTCTGGATCCGTTTAGAGTTTACAAACTAGGTTGCATACGTTCAAAAAAGGTAAATACATTATGCAAATTTTGGAGACTGTGCTCACGTGTGATGTGTCATGTCATGTGAGTCACTTTTCACTGCATTAATCTCACCATGAGGGAAATGGCGTTCTTGTATATTGTTACATACGCGTGCATGCAGTTTGAAGCATTTGGTTTAAGACAGCGACAAAGTTAATAAAGTAAAGAATAAACACATATTGAGCACAATAAATTTGTTTTTACTACAAGAGACAGCGCTCTAGGATACCAACTGAATCTGAAAACCAGAATATAAAAGTCAAAATTTGGCATTATGTAGTCGAGCCAAATGTAAGTATGAACTGTTGGGATAGGATAAATCTCCCAAATGTGCCTTTTGAACTTAATTGCTTTTAGAGTAAAGCAATAGTAAACATTTATGTTTATTTGTTCTTCTTGGAAATTAGAAATAAGATAATATTAGGCTTACAAATGTATTAAAAGCCCCAGTTGTTGTCTATAGTTAAGTTTTTTGCCCCCTCCCTGCTACAACACATTGTCAGAGAGTAATCAGCTGCTTCTTTTTTGTCTCAGGGCACTGAGGGTGGGGCAGACCTGGACATGATTAAGGGCCTGATAGAGGATACTCTGTTCAGCACTCAGCCAGCCATGGTCCTCAACCTCAAGACTTGTGCGCCCAGTCCTTTGGTGAGAATGATGTGTTTTTCGCTACCTTTGCAGCAATAAGACAAACTAACAAGGGCCTTTATTCTGAAATAGATAAATTGCTATGACTGGATGCTGTGTGATAGATCCTGTGCTCTGCACCCTTTTTCTGCACGCTCCCAGGCCCCCATGGACCATCTATCAGTGGGATTGAACTCTGTACCACAGAGTGTCTTGGTGAGACGACTATTGCTCCGGCAGCTCAGGGCGACCTTAAGTAAAGGTCAGATATTTTCCCTCAGCGTCAGATCATTTCCGCCTGGCTTCCTGCAGATTGCCGAGGTCTCACTGTCTCGCTTTGTGCATGCAGGTCAGTGGTCTAGATCAGGGGAGCTGTGCTGTGTCCTAAGCCTGGACCAACCCTCCACAGAGAGGACAACCCGCTTCCTGTCTGTGCCCAGCAACCCCGACACCTCTGTGGAATGGAGTGAAGAAATCACTCTGTAAGATGTTAATGTGTCATGATTGTGAACATTCATGCCAACATTAAAAGCCCTGAAAATGTATTATTTCAATCAGCTAGAACAGCTTTGGTTATGTCACATGACAGATTTCAGTATTTTTTTATCTCTCTTCTCGCTGATTATTCTGTGCACCAATCAGGATTTAACATTTAGATGACAGTTGGTGGGTTGTTACTGTCAATCAAACTGAACAAACAACACCCACATATGATGAAGATTCGCTTAATTAATAACTGCATTAAGTAAAATTACTTTAACTGTTGCTTATATAGGCATGAATATTAATGTTATAGAACATTATTTAAGATTTGGAAGGAAAATCAGCTTGAGAAAGAAGTCGCTTTATTCCAATGAATGTAATTTTGCAATTTTTCACTTGAGTTCTAACAAAGTTTTTCTGTGTTGAAGGGAGCTGGGGCTCGAGACCAAAGAGCTGAGAATAAGACTTCTGGAGCGGAATGGCAAAAGGGAACGTAAGGCATTGCATGATAGCAATTTAGTATTGGCTGCTGTTCAGAAACCTGATCAGCAGGAATTTTTAGCCTGCTCAAGCAAAATCATTGATGCCTAAAATGCACTGTTGGCAGGCTCACTGTAATGGTTAGCATTTTGGGATGTATACAATGTCAGGAAATGCCACCATTATGGCCTCAGAACTACAGTGAAGGAACAGCTTAATGCTGTTTATACAAATATTTTGAGACTTTCTTTTTGTTTTCAACCTTGATAGAATTCCTGCCCGGCCACGCCTCCATCGCCTTGGACCTCCGGTGCAAAGTTCCCACTGGACAACATACACTGTCAATAAGCCACGGCCTCGGCTTGGCCCCAAACGCTACCATCACAGTAGAGGTGAGCGACATGCCTTGAAGTGTACACTTACATCACACTTTATTATCTAACATCATAGAATCAAACAAAGAATTACCACAAAAGGAGAGGGAGTGTTGTATAACAGCTGATACATAGTCTATTGTCATGCCTGTGATTGCTGTCTCAGATTTCCTCTGGCATTTTCACCAGCCAACCTTTTGCCTTTTTCCCTTTTGCAATCCACAGTCCAACATTTCATATTGCTACACTCCCTGTTGTTCTGCCCCTCTCCTGCTATACCTACACTGATTAGTCTTCTAAAATGGTCCCTGCATGTCCAGAAGTTTAAATAAAGTGCCCACCTCTTTAAGAAAGTACCCATCCCCACTTCACTTTTTATTTTACTCCTCTAGCTGCTGTATGTGGAAACAGAGGAGCCGTACAGTGCCCACAATGCTTTGCCACTTCGTTCCTCACTCACCCCCACCAAGAAAGTCGATGTGGACCGAACTATCATGCCAGATGGGACCATTGTCACCACTGTCACAACCATCCAGTCTCGACTGAAACTGGACCGCAGTCCAGGTAGATTAGTACAAACTGAAGTATTACATTGTGACAGGCTAGGTGTACAACAAGATATAAAAGAATATTGAGATAATAGTAACAGTGACATAAAATTGTTGTAATGCCTTTCAGGTGATTCCCCTTCGTGTTCACCGTCCAAAGTTGAGGTGACTGAGAAGAAACCCACCATCCTGTCAGATGGCAGAAGCAGCACCAGCCCCAACCTCAGCAGTGAGTTCTAGGCTGAAAGGCCAGATGTTGTTTTACATAACAAATGCAAAGTAGCTTTAAGCAGCAAGCTGCAGTGTAACACAAGAGGAGCGTAATGCTCTTTTCAGTACACATCATGCACTCTCGGTGTAGGAATCTCCGTTCAAAAACCTTAACATAGTTTATTTAGAGAAACTACTTGCTTATACAAAGCAAAGAGAAAATAATTGTGATAAACAAATGTAATTTGTTAGACAATAAAATAATGTTCTTTTTAGTTTAGTACAATGGAGTGTTTGTATACATTTCTGATAAACAATACATTTTCAAAATCGGCGTTCACTGCAACAAAAATCATTTTAGTAACGTGCACCCTTTTGAAAAACTGTATATTGCAATTTACTAGTATAGTGCAGATTTACATATCTGTGTTTTTGTTGCTCAGAGAGCAGCCGCCTCTCTAATGGCCTGGATCCTGTTGCAGAGACGGCCATACGGCAGCTGACGGAGTCCGCCTCCAAAGTAGCACGGAAGACACCAACAAAGAGGAGCACGCTGATCATCTCGGGCGTGTCAAAGGTCAGAGAAGGGAAACTGTGTCAAATGTAGTGGCTTGTTGAATTTAAGTCATCATTGGTAAAACAACACAGAGGTAATAAGCCATTAATCGCTACTATTTTGGCATACTGTACAGTATATTTATTTTAGTGCAATTGTTTTATTTGAACATTTTGTGATGATATTATTTGATGATTTACCAAACTTAACTATGAGTACATGAGGCAAAAACAATGTCTACAAGACCTACATTTAAGGAATCTAAAATACAGATGGATGGGTGGGTGGATGGATGGATGGGTGGGTGGGTGGGTGGATGGATGGGTGGGTGGATGGATGGATGGATGATGGATGGATGGATGGGTGGGTGGGTGGATGGATGGGTGGGTGGGTGGATGGATGGATGGGTGGGTGGGTGGTTTGGTGGGTGGATGGGTGGATGGGTGGATGGATGGATGGATACTGGGAAATTACTCTGTTACAGCAGCAAGTTACAGGGACATACTCATATACTCACTCATACACATACAGAAAATACAAGAAATATACTAGAAATAATAAATGTGATAAAAAAAATAACAAAAGATACATATACTATATACTTAGAGGAATGATGTTGAAAGTGTAAGAATGTTCTACGTATAAGTATGCAAAGAAAACTCTAACTTGCAAAAAATATATAAAGTTTAATCGTAGGCAACGTTTCAGTACTAGACCATCTTTGGGCAAATGGTGTTACATCCTGAGAAGCCATCTTTTGTAGGAGGACTTTCATATGAAATCAGGCATAAATACATAACATTCATTCACATATCCATTACTATAGATCAGGGGTCGGCAACCTTTTTAATATGAATTGCCATTTTAAAATGTTCTTGTTAATCAATGTGCCATATCTGCATTAAGCCTGTCGTCATCTACTGAGCCCGCTCAGGCGGTGTGATTTTTCTTTCGTGCCGCATTCTGTGAAGAAGGCAACGATTACTAGCCAATCAGAGGCAGAGTAAGGCGGGTCTTCACGGAATGCAGATGGGGAAAAAGTCAATCAAACTACAGTAAATAACGGACTGTGCTCCTGCCAATGGCTGTGAAAGAGGTTATTTGGCATGCGGATTGGAACATTTCCAAAAAACTCTCTTGCACACTTATTGCTAGTGTGCCAATGGTTGAGCTATGGGGTGCCAATGGTGGCACGCATGCCCAAAGTTGCTGACCCCTGCTATAGATGGAGCTTAAACTTCAATACAATCCCTCTATAGTAACCATAATAGTATATATATCATACCAGAGCAATCCATAGTAGATGGATGTCGATTTTTGTATAATGAATCCACACAAAAAGTTATGTAGAGCATTCATATTCAGGCATATTTCCAAAACCTGCTGGAACCTTATCCATTAATAGATTGAGGAAAAATATCACAATAAACACACTAAGAAAAAAATCATTGAAGGGCAATAACTTTATACTTTACATTACTTTTTGTGTTAAATAACACTAAAATGTATAGGAAAATAGAAAAAGTCAACATCATAAATATTGCTTACAAGACTCCACACTGTTATACAAGTATAAAAAACCTTCAGGGCCTCAGAAGATTCAAGCTGCATCAGAGATGCATATATATATATATATATATATATATATATATATATATTATGGGTACTATAGAGGAGTTGTGTTGAAGTTTAAGCTCTATCTGTAGTAATGGATATGTGAATGAATTAACAAAAAACAGTCACCTCCTACAAAAGATGGTTTCTCAGGATGTAACACCATTTGCCTGAAGATGGTCTAGTACCGTAACATTACTATTAAACTTTATATATTTTTTTAAAGTTAGAGTGTGTGGGAGATTTCTTTGCAACTTTTGACCTGCTTGTCCTCCTCCAACGCACCTGTCTCACGTTGTAAATGTGGAAAGTATTTTTCTGTAGGGCTACTGATAAGTATAAGTATATTATAAGTGGATTCAATATCTATCACTTAGCAGGTTCCGCTCTCAGAAGATGACTGTCTGTTATCAAGCGGCTACGCTGCAGCCATGGACGCAGCCATGCATGGCAACCATTATGGGACGGGGCACCACCAGGACCCAGATGAAACCACACCCTCCGACGTGTCGGAGCGTCCCTCTGTGGATGATGTGGAATCAGATACCGGTTCCACTGGCGCCTTGGAAACCCGCAGCCTCAAGGACCATAAAGGTAACACAGTTGTCATAGTTTGCTTGCTGCTTGGTCAGTGCACTAAAATCATCAGAGATTCAGTTTCCACTAACATTGTTTAGTAATGTCTTTTGCTAAGTGCAAAGACAAATATTTGCATACATTAAGAATATTTATTCATCAAAACTTCAATGACTGATTTACAGGCCATAGAACACGATAGACTCTACTGCCCTCTGGGGGCCATGCTGCAGCATACACCCAATCAGACCAAAGTAGTTATGAGTGGATCAGTGCTAAAGTCTATTTGAATATCAATTTGATACTGAAGCTATCTCATGAAATCAGTGAATTCATTCTTAAAACTATTAGTTGGATGATTGGTTAGTTTTTTTCAACAATGTCCTGTACTGTACTGTCCAAGGTACTGTAATTATGGATTGCCACTTAAATACAGTGAAGTATTCTGTCTGCTTCCTCTAGTGGGCTTTCTACAGAGTGGGACGAAGCTGTTGTTCCGCAGAAGACATCGAGAAAAGGTGTCCTGCCTCAGCCAATCACACGAAGACATCTCCAACATGGGCAATAACTTTGCTGCCGCTGCATCCATCAGCCGTAAAAAGTCTGGCAGTTTCTCTCGGCGTCTCATCAAACGCTTCTCTTTCCGCTCATCAGGCAAATCAAAGGGCAAAGCTACTAACGGAGGAACAAGCTCACTGGATAACTGACTTATCATTGTTAGGGTAAGACGTCGGTCATCCTGACTTAAGCATTGTTTTAGGGCCTCTTTTATTACTGTCAGAAGATTAACTAAACCGTGCAAGAATCCAGTCTTTGACAGGCTGAACACCCCAGGTGGGTTGTCACCTGTACATCTTAAAAGGAGGATACCTCTGGGAGGGCTTTCCTCTGAAGAGAAGTGATTGCACCTTCAGGACAGAAGTCATGTTTAATCACATCACTGAAGTTAAATTGTGATTATGAAATCTATTTCTTTTGAGTAAAAATCTGCTGCTCAGTAAGGAGAAGGTAAAAGTTAAAATGAAACGTCTTATGACCTGTTTGAACACAAACTATAGTATGAGTGTTTGTGATCGATGGTGGAAAATGCTTTTGAACTATTTAATGACATAAAATGTTGGTTGCACTTTGGACAGTTTTTTTAAAAGCATGTGTAAAATTCCTGGGTTGTACAACGGTGATTTATTATGTGGTTCTCAAGTGCTATTTATTTTACCCCAAAAAACAACTCATCATAGTTGCATTACCCTGTAAAATATATACATTGCTGTGTTTTTCTCCATGCAAATGTAATTTTCAACACATACTTTAAGTAAGTTAACAAAAATCAATCTTGATCTAGCACTTCATCCATAGTTGCTTATATATTAGTTTTAGAATGTTGTATCTTATATACAAAGCAGAAAAGGTAATATATCTATTGTACTTTTTATTTTATAAAAGGTACTTTCTGTGGAATATCATAATGCATTTCAGTTTGCTTTTGAAACCTCAACCAGTCAGGATCTCTGGCAGACTCTTGAAGCTGGGCAAGAAATTTAAACTTTGTTTTGGTTCTGCTCTCCTTGTGGCTCCTTTTGACTCCAATTGGGTCAAAAGTGGGTCAAAAGTGCAAACACTTGATAGAGACTTCAGTTGATGCTCATGTGGACATTTTATTATTGCAATAACTAGCCATACTGTGCAGTAAGACTGCACATATTGTACAAAATGCTTCACATGGGTTGCAGGCGAAATCAAACATTCAGGAGCATTATCATAATACAGTTTTTTGAAAATAAATGTAAGCCTCACATGACTGACTGACTACACTTCAGTCACAGTTCTGCAATTTAGACTGGAAAAATGGAACTTGGAGGTCTCTGGGAAGGTTTTAGACATGGTTTTAGAGATGCTCTACTGAGGGATTGCCAGCAACAAGATTGTCAAAGTGTGGACATACTCAGAGCAAGAAATCAAACTGCTACTAGCAACTAGAGATATGAGGAAACCTGCTTGACCTTTCAAAGGCAAACAGAACCAGTATGTAAAAAAAAATGTACATACATTCTTGGCCATTTGTGTTCTGTCATAGTAAATCAAAAATATTTTAACTGACTGAATTCATTATGGAACTGCAGAACCACCAAATGAAATGATTTTGATAAAAATGTTCAGGGTAATTTGCATTAATAAAAAATATAGCTATTAAAAGGTATTACAGAGGTGGAATCACTGCTGTTAAACTATCATGTGCAGTGCTTTACAAAACTACAACCAATTGAAAATGCTGAAGAAATGAAGAAAGCCACTTCACTGTCTAAAGGCACATATAAATGGCTGGAATGTGAAATGGCAAACGGCTGCAAAATATATGTATGGTTTCTGTTATTATATTTAAGATGTTTAATTTATTGCCAATAAATTATTTTTGGTGCATCAGCAAATTACTTTTGGCTATTTCATTTTTTTTGGATGCAACAAATTTGTAATGCTAAGGCCATTTGTTTCATAGCATAAATACAAAATATGCCTGTGTAGAGCTATTTAGGTTCAAATTAACCTACATTGTCTTAAAAGGCAGCAACATTACTACTTACACATGTACGTAGCATTACCTGCTGTGCATTTTATATCTGCTTGAGTGTATGAGTTTGTGTGGCTGCTTTCAGGGTTTTATTATTCTCACAAGCAAGCTATACTCAAGTGATAAGACAAACCTTTAGTGATTACCTTGCAGGGAAATTCATTTGTTGCAGCAGCACAAATACTGATATACAACATGTTTCAATTATCTGATAACCACCAATGTTTTCTAAATTCTGCATTAAATGTGTTTCTACTTTTACTGCACAATTTCTAAAAGCGCCAAAACATTTGAAGCTGGAGGGAAGATACTCGATTGGTCTTCTATGTCCGCCTCTTTACCGTATGACCCACTCACAGCAAGCAGGAAAAAACAACAGCCAATCGCCTTTGTTTCTTGTGTAGGGCCCGCCGTGAGTGGTTTGAGAACAGGGCAGATAAACCAATAATCACTGACTTCCTGTCCCCTCTGACCTCTCAAGGCCAATCATACTTAACTATTTTCGTTCCAAAAGCCAATCCCGTTTTAGGGCGGGACAAAGCTGAGGGTTTATATCCAGGTTGTGTGAGGCTCTTTCTTCTAAACGTTTGCAAACCTACGATTGCAGTATTTAGTTGCGAAAGATAAACTCGACAACCGACGATGTCTGGAAGAGGCAAAACCGGAGCAAAGGCCCGCGCCAAGGCCAAGACCCGCAGCTCCCGCGCCGGTCTGCAGTTCCCTGTGGGCCGTGTCCACCGTCTCCTCCGCAAGGGTAACTACGCAGAGAGAGTCGGCGCCGGAGCTCCCGTGTACCTGGCCGCCGTCCTAGAGTACCTCACCGCTGAGATCCTGGAGTTGGCTGGTAACGCCGCTAGAGACAACAAGAAGACTCGTATCATCCCTCGTCACCTCCAGCTGGCTGTGCGCAATGACGAGGAGCTGAACAAACTGCTTGGCGGTGTGACCATTGCCCAGGGCGGTGTCCTACCCAACATCCAGGCCGTCCTGCTGCCCAAGAAGACCGGCCAATCTGCACCGAGTTCCGGCAAGGCGGGAAAGAAGGCCTCTTCTCAGTCTCAAGAGTATTAGCTTTCCTGGCTAATAACTTTTACCCCAAAGGCCCTTTTAAGGGCCACCCACTCCTCCTCGAAAGAGCAATGTTTCTTGTCTTGTTTAATTTCGCATTATTTAATAAACGCTTGTTTCGTTAAAGTGGCTGATACCTTGTTTTTCAGTTGTAAACGTAACGTTACCGTTAAAAGCTAACGTTACTTGCTAATGTGAAGAAATTTTGCTTTGCTTGAGTCAACGTTGTATCTAACGTTAGCTAACTGACGTTCACCTTAAACGTTCACCAGACCTCGATAGGCCGTACCATAGCGTGTGCTTGTGCATGTCAGTTTCGAACATTTGTATAGGGTATCTATGCACTAGTGCTAGCCACTCATTTAGCAGGTTTTTAAAGGTTAACGTTACAGGTAATGGGAAAATGGCCCCCGCTGACATGCACTGCGGGTTCTTGTAACGTTACTAGAACACACGAGTCGAGTTGTTGCTGTTCATCAGGTTCTTTCTAGCATGACAATGGAGTTTTTTTTTTTTGGTAAGTAATTACAAAATGTCAATCGCCAGTGTATATTGCAGTTAAATTCTTAAGTCTCTTCTGTCAAACTAATCCCAGCTTCCCACACACTGTCCAATTTATTAAATGCACGTATCTAAAACTCCTACAGTAAATTTAACGTTATCGACCAACAATAAATCACACCTTCAAGAAGGACAATGTTCAGTTTCTGTTGAAACTGGTGTTGATTTATGGTTATTTTGGAGGCTATGGTGCAGTTATTTGTCCATCCCAGCTGAACTAAACATGAAAAACTAGAGCCTCCCAAAAGGACCATAATGTTGAATCAACACCCCTAAAATAATTTCAATAACAGCCTTTTGGATTTGTTGCAGCACTTCACTGTATTAGTTGTGGTTGGTGTATATGGGGTTATTTTTGTGCCTTTAATTCCAAGAAACTGACTGCGTGTAAGTTGTTAAATATAAAAAAAACTTTAGATTTAGGGCAAGTGGTTTGAAACACTCTGTGGTCTTCAGGTAAAAGTGTCCTAAACAGTGTTTCTGTGTGGTTAAAGCTAAAGCCTGCGCAACACTAACCGTTCTTTCAGCTGGAAGCTCCAGGTGTTTCCTTGTCACATATAAAGAAAAACTGCAGCCAGTTTACAAGCATGTGCACAGTGACATCTGTTTTAATATAGGCTTGTGGCTCTAGAACAGCAGGCATACTATTGTGAATTAGTTTAATCCTCAAATGTATAGAGTATGTAATAGAAATTAGGCAGTATATCATTAATTCAAGCAAGAGCTTTTCCAGCCTATAGAAGCATTATCAGTGCATCATGTTTTTTTTAATTTATTTTTTTTATAGTGTATTAAGATTACCGTTGATTACCAATTGCGATCTACTTTATAAAAACGTAACTGACAGTTAGCACTCAATGTATAATGTGAGTTAGTGTTGTAGAGCGGTTTAAGTTAAAGTATTTTGTCCAGTCTGAAATAGGATGTGGTCATTATACAAGTGTCAGTGCAAACCCTTAGCTGGCCAAATAAAACCTACACTGAGGGAAAAATAAATCTCCACCATACAAGCTCCCTGTCAACAACACACACTAGGTTTCAAAGAATGTGATGGCTTCTGACACCTTGCCAGACACAGCACAGTGATCGGACTACAAACACATCCAATAGTTTCAAATGCCTCTTACACAGTTAGTCTAATCAGATAACATGTCAGAACAATCAGGGTGATGATGGTGGGAGTGCACTTCACTGACTTTGCCACCAGGGGTCAATTATGTCATTCCTGAAAATCTGGGGTATGTGTGACGTGGTGATTCCTATGTGTGTTTCCATTTAATAACAATTGAAGACAGCTCACCACACATATTGTTCCAAAAGATATTCAACGCATGCACCCTCACCACAATACACAGAGAAGATTGATGTAGAAGTTCCCTGCTGGAAATGAAAGACATCACCAGTAACATTAAAATAGTAAATTATATGAAAAACTGTCTTGAGGATCCATCAGTCCTTCCAACAGTTATACTTAATAAATATATGCGTGGGATTCATAAGAGACAGGGTTATTTTAATTTAATCTGTGGTGGAGATTACTTGTTTTCCGACATCTCAGACATGCAGTTAATATCACCCACAACTGTTCTGTATGAGGGGAGCCTGCAGATATTTCTGTCTGCTTCAACTGTTTTATTCGTGGCAAAAGCAGCATAACACACCAAGATTGAACCGAGCCCAGGACAGGCTGAACCAATTACTCGGGCTTTAACAACATGTCTAACACCGTCAGCCAGGCTAAAAATTCCAGCCTCTTAGGAAAAACTTGAATGTCCATTGGCCGACCTTAATAACTACGTATTATTTCCTGATTGGCACTCTGTCAAAGGCTCTGAATTTGCCAGTGTTCTGTTTGTGACAAAGCAAAGCAAACACAGTGGCATTCAGTTTTCCCCAGTTTACCTCTGCTTTTTCTGTGGTTGTACAGTATCTGTCATTTTTTTGGGGCAGCGGTGGCCTAAAGGTTAGAGAAGTGAGCTTGTGACCGGGAGGTCTTCGGTTCAATCCTCAGACCGACAGGATAAAAAAATCTGGGTCAGGAAAGTGAAAGAGCAGCACCTGTCATTACCACCACTGAGGTGCCCTTGAGCAAGGCCCTTAACCCCAACCGCTCCAGTGGAGCTGCTCAGTGTCCGGCAGATCAGACTGTGTGGTTGTACTGGGTATGGGTATGAATGTGGAACTGTGAATGTGATCAGGGTGCTCCTGCAAAAGAGAGGCTTCCTCTTAGTGAACCTGAATAAATAAATAAAGGTTAAAATACAAAAATTGTATGCATGAAGTGTTGCATTTAGCTTCTCTCAAAGTGAAAACGAGAGCAATCTAATCCTTCATCATGAGTTTGAAGTGACCTCATTCTGAAACCTTTTCCATGTTTTGTTAACAACAAAAAAAAGAGTATAAAAGCTAGATCAGGGATACTGATGGGAAATTAGGTATTAGGTATGCACTGGGTATAATCTGTACATCTGAGAAAATCTAGAAAACAAATCTGCCTTGTGGGAATCACAAAGTTAGATTCAAATGAATGGGAAAAAGGAATGATAAGTGGGGAGAGAAAAAGGGCTGGAAAGAGGGGAGGACCCGGCCGAAAGATGTATGTGGATGCATTGAATGTTTCACTTTGAAACAGTCCCAACAGCAGTGAAGAACTGACAGTGTATTTCCATCCTCGAGGAGAGAACTGGGAGACCTTTTCTCACGAAGAGTTGGAAGATGCCTCCTCATCTCTTGTGTTTTTAATCTTTGGACTGAATCATCCAACTGACAAGAAGAAGTTCCTGGCCAGCTCTGGTAATTAGAAACAAAAATATTTGCTGAGCTGTGTGTGTGTGTGTGTGTGTGTGTGAGAGAGAGAGAGAGAGAGAGAGAGAGAGAGAGAGAGAGAGAGGGAGCAAGATATTGGGGCAATTGTGGCAGTACACTCAGGGTTTTCAGCCTAATATGACCCAGTTATTTCTCACCCACTTGTGAGAGAGTTAACATACATTCATCATTTTTTATATCTTTTATTATTGACTTTGTGCAGACTTTTATGTGAGTATGTGAGATCTGACTGCCTTTTGGGGCTGACGTGTCGAGTAATACTTTGGTGGAACTACAGGCTGATGAAGTATTTCCCCCGACAGGAATGTGAGGTGCATGTGTGCCTGAGTGAGTATGTTTTTAACTTTAAAGTGCCAAAAACCTTCCGATGTAATGCATTTCTGTGTGACAGAGTGAAACAGGTACTGTAAGACATACTTCATGATTATGACTTGTTTGCTGGTAGGTGTGTACGCCTCACTCTTCTTATGTCTGTCTTGAACGGGTTGATAAGTTATGAGAGACAAGTGGAGAGATGTAACAAAGGAATTATTACATTTGTTTGGTGGGAGACTCAAATGAAAGGTTTTTGGTATATTATCAGCTTCCTGTTCTTTTTTTATTCATTCTGGGTTAACTGGGGTCGTGCCTTATCATAGCACTTGGCTGCTAACGTGAGTTGGTACTTTCTGGACTGTGTGATGATTGTTGCAATATATGAGTATGTGATTGTTATATCAAGCAGAGCAAATCAGAAGATTCAATCAGTCATGTGTACACTGTTAATTTGTGGCTAAATAACAGGATAGGTTTTGTTTTTTCTGACAATGTTGCAAAAATGATACACCACAATGTTCTGCAACTATCTGGGTCTTTGCTATAGATGAGGATAATCTGTATAACCAATCTGTGAATCAGTTGCTTTTCACATTCCCTCCTCAAGATGAGGGTCTTTCTTGCCTATCAATTTTAGCAGAAGAGGCAGGATCTGTGCACTTCTGACTGGGTTCAGGGCAAAGAAGTCCCTGTAACCTTTATGCGAGGAGAAAGGGGAAAACTGTTTCACATCAGACTCCTACATATTCTTTAGCTGAATGAATCTGACTGGGTCCTGCTCAAGCATTTTGTACCTGACTGCACTTTCACATGCTTCCACCTGTCTGCTGTCATGTCCGGACATCCTGCAGCTATCTACAGACATCTGCTCAGGTTAGACAGTAATAGAACAGTGTGTACCTATGGGTTAGGGTTACTACAAACTGTACAATCCGAACCTCCCACCAGACACACGATTCATGAGCTGGAAAAAAATCCTCACACCAATGCGATCACTCTAATAGTGGTGAACTATTCATCACCCCTCCCACAGAACTCAAAACCTGTTTAAATGCGTAGGTATCTCTAGAGTCAGTTCAGGCTTACAACCAAGACCATGTACACAGGGGAAATAGAGTTGCATAAAGTCATAGTATATGCTAGGAATCAAGATCCAAAGGCAAACTGATATTAATATTGATCATTAATCCATCTGGATATTCAAACCAATGTGTTTAAACTCCAAGGCAAAATAATAACATTCTTTTCGTAACATGGGTGAGTTTAGCTGATTGAAACAATACATCCCCCTTTTCATTCAAACTTAATTTGAAGCATTTGTGGGTTTTGTAGCACTTAAAGAATTAAATAATTCTTTCAAAGCACAAAAATTTCTCAAACAACATCTTTTTCAAATCGCTGTGTATGTATTTGCTGTAGCTAGAGTGAGGAATCTAACGTTACATACGAAATCCCCAATTAAAAGGACATTCAGCAACTTTTCTTCCCCTCAGCTGTAACTTCCACATCATCACTGAGGGTGACTGACTCCAAACATCCACCCTCTCTGCAGACTTTTGCCTCAAGTCCATCTGGTAACTTAGCTGCCTCTGTTTGTTTGTTTTTATTTTCCTTAGTGACTCATCATCTGCTCCATTTCCTCCGTCTCCTCTCTGGCCCCTGACCATGGGAAAAGCCTTGAGAGATCAATAGTGGAGTCTTTCTCCCACTCTCTCTCTCTCTCTCTGTCTGTATAGGCCAAATCGTTCCGGTGGGACATCTGAAAAGATGGCTCACATGTGTGTTCGCTCACTTCCTGTGGAACATAGTATTTCTCTATCCCATCATCATTGATGTATCAAGCACAGTGAACACATTATAATCCACCAGGCTTAGTCGTATTATCATAAACTGTTATTCAACAGTTTTCCAGAGTGGAAATACCCGCTCTACAGTCTGTTACATCAGTGGCACAGAGCTCAGAGCAGGAAGTCAGGGGACACAAGGTCTTTTCCATCTCCTCCTACACCACGTTGTATTTCCTTCCTGGATCAGAGTCTTAACACCTGCTTTACCGATAGAAAATACTGAGGAGACTCACGCCATTGAAGAGGTTTGGTCTCCAGCCTCCTCCGATCATCTGGTGCTGACCATCTGATCTTTCAATCAATGTAAATCCTGTAGGAGTGAATACATCTCAGGGACTTTCAGAGGAGGATCTGAACCCCAACGCCTCTCTTAATGTGGGGTGTTTTGAAATTGGAATTGAAGGTCTTTAGTCATCTGCCAAAAAAACTAAAAGAAAGTCAATAAAAAACATGTTCTTTCGTGAGATGTAATAGTACATTTTAGAGGGCAGTACCAATTATGGGTCCCCCTCTGTAACTCTGCACCGGGATGGGGAGGAGAAGGGGTTGGGACGAGGGAAATAGCAGTGAGTGAATGAAGAAGGCTAGGAGCAAGACATAAACAATCATGTGGACACTGCTCTATGGATTAATACACTTCAGGCATGGATCTAGCTGTTGTCTGGACTCTGTAAGAATAGAGAAATGGTAAGAGCTGCATGCCTGTCAGTAAAGTAAGTAAACTGTTGTCTGTGTTTGCAGCACTGTTGTGTTCATAAATTGTTACCTGCATATTTTTATCTCATCCATTATAAAATAACACTCTATTGTTTTATTCATCATTTTAAATGTCAAATGTTCCTCTTTTGTCAGTGTTCACTCTCAGCAGAAATCATTTCTCTTTAAAAGTAGCAGCCCAGACTGTGTGGCTGTGGCTGGCGGTGGCTATTTTCAGAAGCTCATGGCAACTCTGAAGGGCATAACTTCCCCCATAATCACAGGTTACAGTGGAAGGCCCTGCATTTGCAAGCACTTAAACTATTCTCTGGCCTGGGTGTGTTCGTTAAATCATTGAGGCTTATGGGAGCAGCAGCATATGTGTGCACATACGTGTGTGTGTGTGTGTGTGTGTGTGTGTGTGTGTGTGTGTGTGTGTGTGTGTGTGTGTGCGTGTGTGTGTGTGTGAGTCAGACAGCCAGAGACACATTACCCTGCCCACTCTCCTGTCCTGTGTCTGACTGTGTGGCTCAAGGAGGGCCATTGTTGACAGCCAGTGGGCTGACAGCAGAGGCGTGAGGGGTCTAGTGTCAGTGGTGAACAGAGGGGACGGTCTGTTCTCCGTGTCACTGGGTCCTCTGAGACTCGCACACTGGACGTGATTGTCAGATATGTGTGGTTTCACGCGGCGGCTTTGTCTGGAGTGACATCAGACGCAGATAGAACGCCCTGTTGTCTCAGCTGGAGCTAAACTTGGAGCACAGCAGCTGTGGATGGTTTTTGGCTATTTTTTTTTTCCTCAAGAATTTGAATTGATCAGTTATGTCAGCATGGAGCGACAAAGAGCTCAAGAATTTGTCTATGATGCAACAGTCGTGTGTCAGTGTGCTGATGGGTTGATGTGGTCACTACCTGATTTACAGACTGGTGGGAAATTAAAGGAAAAAAGCAGAATAAATGAGTTATTGAATGGTTTGATGACTATGAAAATTATGTGAATCATATACTATTGCCTTCAAAGTCACCATATTTCAACCCAGTTGAATAGATTTAGGACTGACAGACAGCGCTCTCAACCACCACCAAAGCACCAAACGAGGGAATATCTTTTAGAAAGATGTTGTTCTTCCCTCCAGTAGAGTATCAGAGAATCTATGTGATTAACCATTGAAGCTGTTTTAAGAGGCTTGAGGAGGCCCAACACTTTCCCATCCATGTGTTTATCATATCTGTAGATTGCCAGATCATTTAAGTCAAGAGACTTTCTCTGACATGTACATGTCACCAGTCAAACATGATATACAGTAATTTAAGTTTGCTCATGGTAAACAAAACAGACACTAGATAGTCAACAGTTGTGTCTATATCAGTTTGGCTTGCTGAGCTGATACTAAATTGCTGCCAGGATGAGCAACCCATGTGGGTGATAGTGAAAGACGGGGATACCAGCTTTTAGCGCAAACATATGGTGAGTCATGTGGGCTGCTTATGTGTCTGTGTGTGATTGTTTGAGGTCTGTCTGGTTCTGTTTCCCCTCTCGCCTGATGTGCGTACGATGAGCAGACAGCTGGATCTAATCTGCAGCATCTGTCTACGAACATGGAGCTTGTTTGTGTTTGTAAGAGTTGTATATGAGTCACAGTGACTCTTCATGCTCAAAGGAAGCAGTTATCTCACCCCCTGATGTGCAAGTGACCTGTAAGGCTCATTCATACCTTCTGCTAGATCTCAAAAGTACAAGTGTGATGATGATGCCTAGATAATAGCAGGCTGTTGTCAAATGTGTAAGTAATCTTTCTTAGATCGAGGCATAAATCAACGGCAGTTTTCTTGATGGATCATTCGTCTGGCTAGTTCTGGTGAAACAATTGCCCAGTATAATGGTTTGGTCACATGGGCTTATAAGTGGGGCAGGAGGTTTCTAAGAGAAGCACTGTTCTCATTGTAGTACAACTGTAGTAGCAGTATTCCCAGCGCTCCCATTCATGCCCTGCATTCCCTCTCTCTCTCTCTGTGTGTATGTGTGCGTTTGCTTCAGGATCTTCATGTGTCAGAGAATTCTGACAGTCCAGACGAGATGGAGCGTGTGAGCAGGAATAAAGTGGAACATGGCAGACAGACTCACCAGGTCTTACAGGTGAGTCATTTCTTACCAATTACAGCTCTTACAACTGGGGTGTTAAATGAGAAACAGACTTTATTACTGTTATATACATGTTGCGAGTCAGCTTGATACTCAATATAACTGAGAAGTGAATGATTTGTGTTAGAATTTAAGATTGTTTCAAGGATTTAAAAGTGAGATCGTAGCAATAAATCAGCTTCAAATCAAATAAGAAATAAATCTGCCAATCAGTGCTCATGGTAAGAATAGGCATGTTCACCTTTTTACAGTACATGTTAATTCTACTACTTTTAAATGTAAAAACCTTGACATGTCTATGCTCTGTCTCTCTGATATGGACAAATTATTCCCCTTTCTATATTCCTATTTATTTCTAACAAGTAATTGAAGTAAGGGAATTTAATCATATCATGTTCAGTCTTTCAGTTGCGGACAGACATTTGGGTTATACATGAGGCTCATACAAGGTGTGAGGCTTTATCCTATTGAATTATAAAAAAAAGACTGATTTTTAGGATGAGACCCTGTGGTACAGTTTGAATCAAGTACATACTGTATACTGGAGAGCTTATTTGAGCATTTTAATAGCTATTCTTTGCTGTTCATACACGTGGTTTAACGATTCAGTACAAAACTGATGCCCACTTAACTGAGTTTTAAGATGTGAAAAATCAATATGTTGTGTGAAGAAAGTAATTTATAGTCTCAGGATCATGGAATAAGGTTTTTCCATTGGTTTTGTGTTGACAGAGCACTCCTTTAGACCTGATTGAGACAGGCAAGTCCCTGAAAGTCCAGGCAGAGCGCCCCCACCTGGTTAGTTTGGGAAGTGGACGCTTGAGCACAGCCATCACCTTGCTACCACTGCTGGAAGGTGAGCGTGTGTCTGTGTGGTTTGCTGAGATTGGTGGGTAAAAACAGTGTTGTAAATGTAAACTAGAACTAATTAATTTAAAATGATATATTTTAATAAAAAGTAAAGCACTACTTATTTTATAGATATCTTCATGTCCCAACTGTAAGAGGAGCTAAAAGCGGAACTCAACATCTTTTTAACCTACATGGTAAACTACAGTCTGTATAAGCCCAGACATCTGTATACTGACTGCACTACACTGTAATCTGTGTTAGTGTTAGCGTACAGATGCTTCCATAACACATCAGCAGAACTTGTCATGAGTGATGAGTTGACAAAAACCGATGACACCTTACCTTTTAACCATCTTGTTGTTACTCATACTGCTCCACAGTTGCAATTACACCCTTGTTTGGGATTTTCTTGTACCATTTTTCTTGCACTAAGCCTAGACACCACAGAGGAAGAGAGAGAGAGAGAGAGAGAGAGAGAGAGAGAGAGAGAGAGAGAGAGAGAGAGAGAGAGAGAGAAGAGACTGTATCACCCCAGAGAAAAGCTTTCTGGGATATTCTTTCTGCTGCATCTCTGTGCTATCACGTAAGAATAAATAGTGTTACAGCAGACAGAAATATACAGTAAAGGCAACTGATAATCAAATTACAACACATAAAATAATAAATGGTTATATTAATTCCCCTCTGACAAGATGCCTTTCATCTGTCAGGCTAAGCACACCTCTTGAGACTAACACCTGTTTTTCAACATTCAATCACTCCATTTGTGGCCCAAGTGGCCTTGACCCCTAAAATGACACCCGTACTTCGAACTGCAACCTAAGAATACTTCACAGAAGTATTCACAGGTCCACATGGATCTCCTGTAACTGACGCTGAGAAAAGGTTTTCTCTTGTTGCAGGGAGAACCACGCTGGGCAGTGAGGGGACAGATATCCCTCTGCAGGGCCATGGCATCGCAGCTCAGCACTGCTACATTGAAAACCAAGCAGGCAGCATCACCTTGTACCCATGTGGAAACCAGTGCTCTGTAGATGGCCTTCCCATCACCAAACCCTATCGCCTGACACAAGGTAGCACTGTCACAGCTTTAGTGACTGCCATCATATGATTGTTGGTGTTAAAGCTGTTTTAAAGCTTACTGTATGTAGCTTATACAGTATAATACTTGTCTTAAAAAACAAACAAACCACCACTTTGGTTCAGACAGAAATATCTCAACAAGGGTTTGATGGATTGCCATGACATTTTGTATACACATTCATGATGCCCAGAGGATGAATCCTAATGATTTTGGTGATCCCCTGATCTTTCGTCTAGCACCATTAGCAGGTCAAAATATTCACCTTTCCAGTGAAATATCTCAATATCTACAAGATGGATTGGTGTAAAATTTGGTAAAGACATTCATAGTCCCCTGTGGATGATTCCTTAGGACTTTGGCGATACCCTGACTTTTCCTATTGTGCTACCAGGAGGTTGAAATTTGTAGTTTTAACTGAAATGTCTCAAAAACTATTGAATAGATTGCCATGAAATTTGTTCCTTCTCAGGATGAATTGTAATACGTTTGGTGACCCCTTAACATTTCATCGAGCATTGTCATAAGGTCAAAATTTAAATTTGTCCACTACTTTGGTTTATGGCTAAATTGCTGCTAATGACATGACATATGTTACCATGCTAACACGCTAAGCTAAGATGCTGATTATAGTAAACATTACACCTGCTAAACATCAGCATTTAGCATTGAGCATGTTAGCATGCTGATGTTAGCCTTTAGCTCAAAGTACTGATGTGTACTGATGAGCCACTAGCATGGCTATATAGACTCTTGTTTAACTCCCACTTATTGGTGAAATCACACTAATGTACAGTCAGATGACTTATTGCATGTAATTGCATTGCAGTATTACATACTCATACATAAACTAGGTTATGTTGAGTATTAAATACACAAAAGGAAAAGTGGACACAGCACTGTCTAACTTCACAACAACAAAACAGTCCCACGTCCTTCCAGTAATATGCATACCTGCCATAAAAAAGGCACAACAGTCCCGCCCCCCTCAGTCCCCTTTCCATGGGATCCAAGCCAGCAGCTACACCAGAATGCCATTTGAAGCCGGGTGATCAGCCAGCGTGTGTGGAGGCAGCAGCTGCTGAGCAAGAATTCTTCAGGCTTTGCTTCATTCAAAGGACTGTCATGTGGGCTGAATTAAACAACCCGGGAATGGAGGAAACGGCTCCATTTATATCATAAGGAACAATGTTGCAGCCATATGGACCTTTGACTTCACTTTGAAGAATGAAATAAATGTTAAACTTTCTGTGGAATATCCAGAACTGGAAACAAAACTTCTGGGAGTGTACCAGGCGTTCTTGAGAGCCACTGAAAATGCAAGGCAATGAGAAGGAGTTGATTTCACTTACTGGTTAATTACACGTGAGTTAAACTAGACAATTTATTAAAGTCAAGTAAACAGTCAATACACTTCCTGTTATTGACCAAATTCTGTAGTTGACTACAGGACAAATGAACAATAGTAGATATTTTGAGCTCTTTGCCATGACTGTGTCACACTTTAAAAAACAAAAATTGACAAAGATTTGTATTGATTATATAATGCTGTCAAGCTGACAGTTAGTAGTGCTGAATATGAAGAAAAAAAAGCAACAACCCTGCATCGGCAATCATTTATGGGTGGTATCAACCAGTCAGTAAAATCTTTTGTAGAAATGTAGTTATGGTGGTGTTTTTACTTTTGCTATATGAAGATGTTAACTAACTCATCACTGACAACTTTCTACCTACATGGTCTTCTCTCCTGGTAGGGTGCATGCTGTGTTTTGGTCAGTCTGTCTTTTTCCGCTTCAACCATCCAGAGGAGGCCCTGCGGATGAAGAGCATGCTACCTGGAGGGAGCCAAGGACTTAGTACCACAAGAACAACAGGTAAATGACCTGCTTGGATAATTTTACAACACCTAGGGCCAGATTGTGTTCATGCTTAGAGCATGCAGTTAGTAATAATAACTAATCATCAGGGACCCAGAAATAAGCTGGTGTGAATGAAGGTTGTACAGTTTCCTCAGTAGCTATTCTGGGCAGAGCAAATGCTTTGGGCTAATAGATACTATAGTCACATTTGGGTTTAGGACATCCTAACAAATGGTTACTGAGATAGCATACAGTAAGCAGTAGGTTGGGTTTGTTTTATTCTACTCAAATTTGATACCAATTTGAACAGCTCTTGGTTTTCATATCTCCCGCACAGTTGGTCTTGGTGTCACACTGAAACATTGGTCATTATCCTTGACAGGGTGCAGAAATAGCTTGTTCAGGGCTAATTATCTGTGGCCTACATTGTGATCTAGTTCATTTAAATCTGTGTTTTTCGCTCAAGGTGTGACCCCATTGTGACAAAGGATTGTTGTAACCTTTCTTTTTACAGTTACATTCAGATCATGTTACATTGTTCTGGCCCATTAATGGCTTTGACTGTTGGCTCATGCTGTCGATGATATTTAGAATCCATTCTCCTCTGACCTTATTGGTTTGGCCTGAACTGTACAGTAAGCGCCACCACACCCTGCCCAGTGTGTATGGCCTACTCTTTCCTGACCAGGCCCTGATTTCATCTGCTCTGAATGAGGTACATCGCTGCAGCGGTTATATTTAGCAGCTCCAGATCTCTGTAGGATTACAACACAACTGAGGAGCACAACATCCCCATGGGTTTGGTTCCTAAAGGAGAGTATGGGCTGTGAGACATTTATCACTATTAAAAGTGGGCCACCGGGACACTGTGTGTGTTCAGGCATGTGTATTTGTCCTTTTAAGGGCTACACAGGACAGATCCCTCCCACTGCGTTTGTTTATGTATGTTTTTGCAACTGTCTTTTTAAGTGACCTCTTCCTTTATTCAGCAGGAATGCTCATGCACAAGTGTTTCTGTCTCCCTTTACAGACTCTCACAGTGTCCTGAACGGGAACCATCAGTCTTTTTCGAGCAACGGCGACTCCAAAATCAACAACATAGCAAAGAACTTCCAGGATTCTTTGGTGTTGAAGGCTGGATCTGGTAAACAGCATATTCATCAGCCCTCTCCTCCAAACATGCTCAATGGGAGAAACACCTCCATGACAAAGGACTCCATTTATGAAAACAGCAGCAGCTTTCTGGGTCAGAACCTCAGCAGCAAAACCCCTCCAGTACCTGCGCGGTCTACTCATACTGAACACTCTCCTGTCCCCCATCCACGGACCTCAGTCTCTGTGGCCTCAAGCAGTACTACTGGTGGTCAAAGGGCCCAGGAGAGCCCAAAGCGTCGTAGGAACGTAAGAGCAGAGGCCACGTCAGGACAGGGCCCAGAAAACTCTAACCTTAGCCACAAACCATGCCCTGTCAAATTTTCCCCAACAGCTCCATCCAGCCCTCGAGTAAGAGGTTCTTCCCTACAGAAGAGATCCCCCAGTCCTATGCGAGATCAGCACCTCTCTCATGTAGAAGCCCCTCAAAGGCTCAGGACTCCAGAGCCGATTGGGGCCACCAGCTTGAGAGAACATCCTCCTCTCAGCCCTTACATGTCCTGCAGAGGGACTCCAGGATCGCAGGGCTCGGCTTCCTCCCTTGCCTCACAGGGCTTCACCATCAAACCCAGCCCAGATGGGCCCCAGGGCCAACTCAAACTCACAACTACTTCAAAAGCAGAAGCCATAAGGGCAATGTATGCCCAGGGTCCATCACCACTCTCTGGGCTGGAGAAGGAGCCTGGAGGCAGGCAGTTGAAGGCCGGCCCGGGAAGTGGCATAATGTCAGGCCTGGGTTCTCGGTCTGGTTCATCTCCTCTTACTAGCCCTCATAGGACAAGAAAGACCTCCTGCATGACCATGGCAGGATCCTCCAGCAAGGAGCAGAGTCTTATAAAACCATATACCCGAGAACGCAAAAACAGCATCTCTGAGATCAATGACAATGAGGACGAGTTGCTGGAATACCACCGCTGGCAGAGAGAGGAGAGGCTGCGTGAGCAGGAAATGGAGAAACTGGTAAGTGATCAACATTTATGACTTAATACGTAGATATAAGAGTATACAATAACTTTACCATGATAGGCTTAGTCCAAATCTGGATGCTGATGTGGACTTCACTCAGGAAGTCATAAAGAGTCATGCTGCTCTGGTTTATCCTTTTTGACTGGTTTGTTTATTCTATATCCTGTGGACCGGCAGGATTGTTACATACTTTAAAAAAAAATACTTTAAAACTCTGCAATAATACATTTTTTGGCAAATTATGGGGAAAATATCATAACAAGCTGAGAAGTACAGAGCCACAGCTGTATCCGGACGTGGAGACTGTTGGCAAAAACATTTTTTTAAACAACCAACAGACACAGAGCACCAAACACGTGTGACAGTTAAGTGAAGGTACTGAGGCTGCTGGCATGCCAGACACCATGTCTGCATTCAGATATCTTGTCTAAATCTCCTGGCGTACAGCCACTAGCTCATCTCCCCGGAGCATTACTGGCATCGTCAGCCCATGTGGCCCGAGTAACACGGGGTGAGCATTCCTCTACAAGTCTTAAGGTCCAGAGCAGAGGGCGCGGCTGCTTATTGCTCAACACTATATTTATCAAAAGGACGAGTCGCTTTTACTTTCAAAGCTGCCTGTGCTTGACTGAAGGCTCTTTCTCATTCGTACCCAACCACACTAGCTCATAGACTGCATACTTGTTATCCATCCACAGTCCACACCCACCAGCCCCCTCACCATTCTTTAGACCCCCACCACAGCCTGCTTCTGACAGCTGAAGGGACCATAGGGAGAGGAGGGGGTGGGGGTTCCTGGACCTCCATGTTCACAGACTATTTCAGGAACCAAAAGGTTTCTGGTAACAAACAACAGAGTTACCGACAACACGCATCTGAGTTGCACTGATAGGGGTTTGACTGCTTTGGAGACAGTATGTGCATGTTTGTGTTGAGTCATCCAGTGTGTGTAGATAATTTAAGCCAATGCCTTTGCAAATACATCAACAGATAAAGAAAAGATATTTCTTAGCCCAATGGCGTGTTGATTAGTGTTTTTGCTCGTTATCCATATTTGGAATTTCCTCCAGACATTGATATTATGCTGCATGCATATGGTGGTTGGAAAGCTAAACAGCTGGAAAGCTCACATGCAAATGCTATTTATTTTTTTAATCACCACCCTGAAAATCAAGCTTGGTAGTCTAGCCCACACAACCATACAGATACAGTACAATCATCTAGCTGTAAATGTGTTCATGGTTGGCTGACGTTTCCAGGTTTTCAGTGATTTCTGGCTATGTTATGCTATGTTGCTGGTGTGGAATGCTGATAATCAGGCTTACTGTATGTGTATATATATACGGTTAGATATGTGCACAGCTGCATACACGTAGGACACACACATGAATGTAGATAACCAATGTGTGAAAAAAGACACAATTAACAGTAAATTACCTCATTAACATCCCATGGGACAAAGCATGTAGAGGTGGATGGAGCTCCAGGAATGGATGATATCAAGACCCCTGTTAAAGGAATAGTTTGACATTCTGCGAGATTTGCGTATTCACTTTCTTGCCGAGAGTTAAATGAGAAGATTGATACCACTCTGTCCGGTTAGGATTAGTTCGATCTTCTCATCTGGTTAACCCTCTGGAAGAAAGCGAATAAGTGTATTTCCTAAAATGTCAGATTAATTTTGACTTCTTTAAAGGGGCTCAGCATTATAAGCGCTGAAACTCCATATCAGGGCACCTGTTATTTCTGATGCAGTTGTGTTAAAATATACATTTTAATAACAAACCAGCTTATGCGGTGAACTATGTTTAGGGTCATGGACAAGGCTCTTGGTTTGTTGGTATTGCAGCCTTGAAAGAAGCACACACAAATGATAGACCTATAGATGAGAGAGACAAAGAGAGGATTTCCTCTCAGTGAAATGAATGCCCTACATTTGGCACACTGCTCGCTTAGCACAGTTGGCACAGCTATGCAGGATTTGTTGTTTTTTTAATCTCACTTTACTGAACCCAACCTACATACATGGATATTGCTACTCCCATGCCGCAGTTTTTCTCTCAACAAAAGTAAAGTACATCACTGGAGAGGAAGAGATGTGATAGAAAAGTTAATTTTAGCATACATTTTACTGGGATGAGGCCAAACTGTTGGTTTAAATATTTCTATTTTTGAGGAGGTTCTGGTTAATTGAGGGGATTTCTATTTTATTTCAATTGCAAACAGCAACAGCAAACCAGATGACCTGCATTGTCAAGTTAAAGCAAAAGTTCAACATTTTGGAAGATAACTTTACTGGTGTTCACTTTCTTGCAGAGAGTTAGATGAGAGGGTCGACACCACTCTCATTTGTGTCTGTTACAAAATCTACCTGATATAACATACCATAACATATTATGTAACACATTAATTAGTGAGCTTTAGAGGTGCTGGTTGGCAGATTTTTTTAGCCTTCAGATAGAACCAGGCTAACTGTTTCCCCCTGTTTCCAGTCTTTGTGCTAAGCTAACCAGCTGCTGGCTGTAGCCTTCAATTTAACAGACAAATATAAGGATGTTATGGATCTTCTCATCCAACTCTCGGCAAGAAAGCAAATACGCGTATTTTCCAAAATGCTAAACTTTTTCTTTAAATGTTAACGGTTAAAATCTGTTAAATCAAAAATATTTGGTTCATTGTAGCTTTATATTTCTCTATATGTCCATTCCTCACATAAACTACTCAGAAGTCTGAAGTCAAGGAATGAACTAGGCAAACAGCATAAACAGCTGTCTAAATAAATCTTCCCTTTAAAAGCAATGATCATGACAGACTTGATGTGGTTGATTTAACAGCCTGAATTATTAAAATACCAGACAAAAGTGGGGTGGTGGTTGTGGACACAACAATACTACACATCAGGCGCAATTGTTCCCAGTCTTGCCAGATTCCTAATTATTGTTTTACATTCTGCGCTCTTATTTTGGTTGATTAAAGCAAGCATCCCATTGTTTGGAGTGATGGGAGACAACTGACTGGCCACAAGCTAGAACCATGTGGCACATGAATACAAAACACAATGAAGAAAAAATAAAGAAGAATCTTTAAAAAAAATATAAAAGAGCTAGAGCATCTCTAATCAGAAAGTAAAAAACAAATGACAACTGGTGTAGCGTAATACCAGCAACCAAAACTCACCAATGTCTTTCATATATTCTTCTTACAGTTATCACAGTCTGTCAGATTCTGTTCTCATAAACAACTCTAGCTCTGACAGGTTTTACTATGAACGCCCTCCTGAGAGACAAACTACATCAGCTTCGGCCCTCCTGCTATCAGGTTACAGTTGTCCCGTGCCGGTGGCTGAGGGACAGCTGCCTAAATGGGACAATGTCACACAAGGACACTTGCAGTTAATCTGCAATATGATCCATAATGTAGGGCAGGCATGCTTACGTCCCACATCTCTTCTGTAGGAGCGACAGAGGCTGGAGACCATCCTCAATCTGTGTGCAGACTATAATCACGAGGACAGTGCTGCGGAGCTGGCTGAGGTGGTGAGGAGTGGGCTGCTGGGGGGCGCTAGAGGAACCTGCTCCGACACAGCAGGAGGGATGTCCCTTCAGGGAGTAGACAGACCTCAGAGGGTGAGAGAGAACGATGAGGAGACCCAGAGAGAGGAGTCTAGCAGCACAGAGAGCACACATCAAGAGGTATTAAACGCATTCTTGAGGACATTAGTCCTTAATCATTAGCTTACGTTATCTGTGTTTTCGTGTTAATAGGAATCTTATAACAAAGTGTTTTAGACATATAAATGTGCCTTCTGTGTAAGGAGCTGTTAGCCGGTCAGGAGCAGGTGTACCTGGAGGAGGAGAGGAGCAGGATCCTGGCCAGGGTTGATGACTTGAAGTACAGAGTCAGTGAACTGGAGCTGCAGCTACAAGAGACCAAACAGGAGGTCAAAACACACACACACGCACGCACGCACGCACGCACGCACACACACACATACACACTTTAGCTTGGGCACTATTAGATCCATCTTGATAGTGAGAGGAGTGGAAGCTAAAAGTATATTTATTTAGCTCGACAACACTTGGTGGTTTAGAGACTCTGACTCCATATTTGTCTGTAGGTGGAGATGGAGCAAGCCCTGCTGCAGGCAGAGAGGCGGGCAGAGCAGGAGCAGGTGGAGGCTGAAAATGAAATCCTCTCTCAGCTGCAGCTCAAACTCAGCAAGCTGGACAAGGCCACCCAGAAAGAGAAGGACAAGGTGGGCACCCAGAAACAATGTGATACAGTAAATACTGACAGTTTGCTCAAAGCCGTTGGTCTTATACATATAGTTTGCACGTGAATGTTCTGGAACATGTGTGTTTGTTTTTAAAAACTCACTTCTTCCCGAATGTGTAAACTGTCTAGATACATTTTTCTCAGATCTCAACTGACACGCACTGCTTATTTATTAGCTGTTGGTCCTAAAACACAAAGCACAAACTGTCTTCTCTGTCTGAAGTGTCCAACAGTTTTTGTGTTAAAAAAGACAAAGACAACAACAGCTGAAATCTTCCTACATGTATTAGGCTTTTAGCTTGATGTGACCAACACTTAAAGGTTGATTCAGATGTGCATATACCTTTTTATTTTTCTCTCATTTTAACAAATGTGTGAAGCATTGCAACCCCTAACACACCTAACCTCCTAACCAAGCCAACCTAACCTCTGCTTCAATCCTCTAATACTTTAACTGCTTGGCCTGTTAGCTTTAAAGCTTGGCTGCATGGATTTGAGTTGTCTGTGATTTTCTTTTTTTTTTGTTTCTCCCTGGGGTGGTGTGTGTGTGTGTGTGTGTGTGTGTGTGTGTGTGTGTGTGTGTGTGTGTGTGCGTGTGAATGCGGTCCCAATCGTGCGTATGTGTGTGTTTTTTATGTGTTTTTAGGGGAGGGCTAATGTGTCGGCTGAGCGGAAGGCCCTGGAAAAGCAGAGGAATGAGTACAATGAGCTGAAGAGGCAGTTTGATAAGTGCCCCTTGTCTCTAAGGGAACAGTTACAGGAGCAGCTCAGCAGGGTCAGTGTTCTCACGCAGCCCACTGGCTGGCAACAGTGAGTTATAATATACCAAATACCACAGTTCTGTATGATCTGCACAGAAAGGGCTGCAGACGTAACACTGACTCTGTTTTGAGCACTCAGAGCTACTAATAAATCTGCAGTCTGTGCATTTCCTCTTTTTCTGCTGTTGCCCTTCATGATCTAAACATATAAGGTTATCAGTGTAACTATACAGTAAGCAAAGCTTTTGCTACTCCAGCAGCAATTTTAGACTGTTGCTTAATCTCTGCTGTTCCCTCATTCTGGATGCTTGAAATGTCAAATGGAATTAGTTAATGTCATTAACAGCTTTTCTCTAAAAGTTTGCATGCACTTTACCATGAATAATTCAAGTCACATACGCACACATTATGTTTACAGGCAGATTATTGGCAGATTTGACTTCATCATAGAAATTAAAGGATAAGGCTGGTATTTTTGTATATTTTTCTTACTGTGAACAAATTCCATGAAAACACCAAAACCAAGAATGTGTTCTTCCATCTCTAAATACTTTCCGGACTCTCCAGCCTGTCTGTGGCACTTGAAAAGACTACTGAAGACGTAAATCGATCTATCTTCAATATAACTTTTAAAGGCTAATGGATTTTCTAAAACAATTGAGCACTGTAGCTTTTAGCAAACATTACTCAAACAGGAATAGTGCTTTTGTTGGTGAATATTTTCAACCACAGATGAATTGGAAAGGGAAACCCAGGGGGGTACTAAGATATATCAAGCTTTGGATACACAGACAATATGGTTAATCATTGTTGGTTTTAGTCTTTTCATGGGGTTTTGTTAAGAATAAGAAACATATAATATTGCCAGCCTTATCTTTTGATAACTCTAATTGATTTCAAACCTGCGTGTATATTTGTCTGTGGACAGAAAGCTGAAGCTCTGGAGTCCGGGACCAAGCAGTTTGAGGAGCTGGAGTTCTGCCAGCTGGAGGAGGAGAGCAGTCTGGAGGAGAAGAAGGAGACTCATAGCTCACAGCTTCTCCAAGAGCGAGCCGAGTATCACTGCAGCGTGGCCAAGAGGAAGGTAGGGGTACATGTGTAGCAGAAAACACATAAAATATTATCACCAACGTGAAATTGTATGTCAGCGTGACATTAAGACACTGGTTGATTTGCAGGAGAAGATGGCCACTATGGAAGCTCAGGTAAAGCAGCTGGGGCTACAGGCGGCTCAAGACTGTGAGAGGATTGCTAAGGACAGGACAGTGACTCTGCAGCTGCTACACAAGGTTAGCCTTTCACTGTAAATACCCCTTAACTACCTACACAGTATGCGTATATTTATTTCATAATAGTGATGCATGGCAAACTGTGAAAGTGCCTCTATGTCCTTGCTGGTTTTGCTTTTTAGGAGCAAGACAGGTTGTGTGCCCTGGAGAAAAAGTACCACACCTTGACAGGAGGGAGAAACTTCCCAAAGCCTAACAGCAGTATGAAAGAGGTGAGGTCATGCCTCACAACCATCTGTGGTTACTAAGCTGGAGGAGAAGTACAAAGAAAAAAAACAACTTCCTTCCAAGTGGATTTTTATTTACTTTAGATAAACCTTTTGAACAGGACTTTCTTCACATCAGCGAACCTGACCTTCTTTATGTGGACGGCCCTCCTCATAGCCCCTGTCCCTCCTCTACCTCCTTCTCCTCCTCTCACATCCCCTCCCCTGAACTCTATGCTGTTAGGCTGCAGGAGGTAAATCTCGACAAAATCCTCTTCTTAACGAAACCTAACAAATGGCTAATAAATGCCTGTGCTGCAGTTTGTACGATAAAAATAATGGGCATGATTGTGTGTTAGCAAATACTGACAAACAACAGCAAGCTTGCAGTGTGTATGTTGGTAGGTCAAGTTTCTGCCTTTCTCTATATATTGTGTTTGTTGAGGTTTGTACATTCTCCAAATTGTACGGTTATACTATCAAGAATTAAAGCATTACACGATACAAAAAAGAACCAATTTGGAATGGGATGAATAAACTGTAAAGCCATCCATATTAATTTTGAAAATAAAGACAAAGTGAGTTGTGATGCCCACATTTTTGCTTTGAGCATCTTTGCATGACTTTTCTAAATGTTGACTATTGCCATCTGCAGCCTTCTTATCCCTGTCTTTTGGCTGTCGCTGCAGGAGTACCTCAGGCTCTCTGATGTCTATAAAATGTATGGAAATGCTGCTATGCAACCTCACTCTTCTTCCCCTGCTGCTCTCCACTGCCTCTCCCTCGCTGTAGCTCCAGCTCTGCCATGTGAGGTAGACACCCTGCCTGCTCTTTGCCATACTCTCTGATATGTTTCTATGACTTGTCAGTGTACTAAATATTGAATCCACCTATGCACATTGACAATATCTCAAAATATCTTTATCATAGATGTGGCTTCTTAACCTTTTTTTTCTCCACTTTCTGTTCTCCCTGTTCTGTAAATGTATGTGTCTGTATTGACTGGTTGTCTGTGTGAAGGAGTACATCACAGTCAGTCAGTTAAGCCAGATCTTTGGGATGCAGAGAGTTGATCCCTCCTCTTCTTCCTCTATTCCATCATTCCAACTTGCCTCCTCTCAATCCACCTTCTCATGCCACTCAACTGCACGTGGTCCTTCCTCTTTACTCTCTGCACAGGTTTGTTATTCTTTCCTAATTGGTGGGGTTCTGTTTTTAAAACTAAAAACAGCACTCAGTTTTTCCAACATTGCAGCCATCCACTGAACAACTGCTATTTCTGCAAGGACTGTTTCATGTTGATCTTTTCTACCTGCTTGATGCTTCTGCCACTGATGCTGGTGCTGTACTGCTCCCCTCTCCACTCTTTGGCTTGATGCTTTTCATCACCTCAGAGCCAGCCTGAGCTGAGCAGGAATGCAATGCCTCCTATTAACCTGGAGCGCTGGTACCAGGACATCATGGCTGCTGGAGAGCCTCAGTCATGTCCTCCACCACTGCCCGCAAAGTCTTTTTCCACACGCAGACACAGTCAGGTAAACTCTCCACTCTTCTCGCTGTGTATTAAGCTACAGGGCACTAACAGCAGGCCAGATACATTGCCAACACACTATCTCCCACCCCTGATCTTCACACTATCCATATTTTTATAACTAGGAGGCCCTCTAGTGGACAAATCAAGCCAAGGTAGTTTTTCTGTAGTTTCAGGAACTTTGCTACGATTTATCAATGAGAGATACAGATATTAGTCTAATCTTCAATTGGGTACTAGATTCTGCAGGTTGAAAGTAAAGCATGTTTATTCCTATAAAAAAAAACTAACACTGCAATCTGGAAAAGGACGTTTAACTAACATAAATCGTAATGCTTCAGTATTAGTAAGGACAAATAATGCCAATCAATGTTGGGCTCTGCTGAAGAGGTGAGAAACAGAAAAAAGACCAGTAACAAATGTAGTGGAGTAGAAGTATAAAGTTGCATAAAATTAAAATACTCAAGTAAAGAACAAGTACCTTAAAATTGTACTTAAGTACAGTAATTGAGTAAATATACTTATGTGACGAAACAACGAACAGATCTGTCTTTCTTCTCTCAGCTATTGAAGTCCAAGTCAGATGGTGAGGTTGGGCAGGTGGCATCATGCACACTGCCACACTCCAGTGGTGCTGCTCATGAGAAAAATGCTTCCACAAAGGTGAGCACATCAGTTTAGCACATGTAAATTGTAAAACAAATCTTCAAAGTAGTTAAATGTGTGATGCTTTCTATGTCTTTTTCAGGGGTTACAGTTAATGCTGAGAGAGATGTCAAACCCGTTAGACATGGACCCCAGGAGGCAGCTCGCTCTGCAGAGCAAAGGTACTTGAGTCCCTCAGTCCCATCTCATCTATTTAGATACTGGAGGGTTTCACCTGTCACGCACTCATGACATAAGTCTGTGGGACAAGTATATCACCAGTGTGTCAGGTCTATTTAATTTAACATGCTCTGGATCTGATTATAAACAACTAGTAGCAATGTCTTGACACTATCAGTAGAGGGCGCTATAAGTCTGTGACAGCTGTCGACTCTGCACCCTATCTGCTCCCACAGATCTGTCTCCCACAGTCCATCACTCCATTCTGCATCATCAGTCGCCACCAAGTGGCAACCAAGCGTACGACACCCTGAGCCTGGAGAGCTCAGACAGCATGGAGACCAGCGTCTCCACGGGCAACTCCGCCTGTACCCCAGAAAGGTGAGAGACTGGAAAATTAGCAATTGGCTCTGTTTCCATGGGAACACTCAAGTCTGCCCCATCTCCCAGGAGAAGGGTCACTGCACTTTGTTCCCGTGACAACACGTTTTATTACGTCTGCTCCTGTGACTTCTAGTACACGGGCTGTTGCCATGCCAACCTCTTCAAGTTTTCAGTGTTTTGATAAAGTTAGGAGTACAAAGACTCAGTTTACTGCTGCTCATGAAGAAACATTTGTCGCCACCTTTTTTGTCTTCAGTGTTTGGTTTCCAGGCATGTCTGTTTACTTTTTTCCATCCCAAGCCTTGCCACAGCCGTCATCAGACACTCCTTCCCTCTGTGTGTTGTAGTGCCTGCGGGTTAGAGGCCCAGAGGATAGAAGAGATGGAGAAGATGTTAAGGGAGGCGCAGCAGGAGAAAGCCAGGCTGATGGAGAACCGAGTGAGTGCTCGGCTTTAGTGCTGCAACTGTGTTATGTTGTGACGTAATCATCCGTTTTCCCCTCACTTCCTATACTTCATCTCCTCCAAGTTCATTTCACCTTTCAACACAATTAGTCATTAAGGCCATCAACAGAAAATCGACCAGCAACTTTTATGATAATCAATTAATGATTTCAGTCATTTTTCAAGCAAAAATTTAAAAAAAATGTCCTGGTTTTCTAATATAAAACTGAACTGTCTTTGGGATTTGGACTGTTAAATACATCTTCGTGGGATGCGGGATAGTATATCCTAACAATTTTCTAACACTTAAACAACTATACAAACTTAAAACAAAGAGATATATTGATTAATCAAGAGAATAATTGGCACATTAATCAATAATGAAAATAATAGTTACAGCCTTAGTTTCAACTGATAAACCTTATCACCTCACCTCTTGCGTATCGAATGCCGTACTAATAAAACACATTTAAGCTGTTCTTTAGTAGGCTAGTCAGTATAAAATGGATCTGCACTCTCAAAAGTCATATTTATGTTTCTGGCATTGCAGCCAAGGATTCCCATAAAAACAAATAATTATTTTTAATGGCTCCACATTTTGTAGCTGGAGATAGGGCTGAGCAATATGGATAAATCATACAACATACAGTATGTCATGATATGGCAAATGTATTCAAATTTGAAATAGTCAAATTGATGTTCAATCCAATAAACTTTGATTATGTTCCACTGTTGTATATTTCATTAAAAAAGGAATGAATCCATTCATTTTTGTGAAGATTTTGTAAAACAATAACATGATATGATCATATCACCAAACATACCACTGCCCCTGAATGTTGATGAGCAATACATTTGAATTACCGCAGGAGTATCATGTTTCTCCTGTTTAATAGATAAAAACCACAGTGTATCAGAGTGATTCACTCAACTCAAGGTGTGGTGAAATTATGTTGTAAGTGCTTTGTTTACCTTTGTATTATTTCTACATGTTGAAACAAAGTAGACCTGTATGCAAGTATCTGAAAGCTGCAAAGGATCCTTTTACATCAGCAAAGCTTACCCTTCTATATACAGACTTAAGGGATATATTTTACAAAACCCTGGATTGGGACTTGCATTCTCATGTGCCTCCTCTGACAGTCGTTCACTTTGTATTGCAATATTTGCCTTTCATTTACATATTCTCCCTGTCTCCCTTTTGCCCCTGTTATTTTCTCTTCTCTTCTCTCCATCTGTTCCTCTTTCTCCTCCCGCGACGCTCCCAGGAGAGAGAGGTGCAGGCTCGGCGGCAGATGTTGGAGGAGGAGCGGAGGAGGCGAGAGGAGGCCGAGAGGAGGCTTCAGGATGAGACGGCCCACAGGCTGAGGCTGGTGGAGGAGGAGGTGAAGATGAGAGAGAAACACTTCTCCCAGGTCAGTGGAGCAGCGGGAGGAGATGGGCGGCGGGAAGAACAGAGAGGAGGGGAGGGGTTGAAGGAGGGGACGGGAGACTTGGGGGAGAGGATGAGAGACTAAAGAGAGGCTGGGAATATGGGAAGATCAAAGATTGTTCAGGAAAGGGAGAGAATGGAAGGGAGGGTGGATAGAAGGAACAGAGAGACAAATGGATGGGGGGATGCACAAAAGAATATAATGTACACATAATTAAAGCTTTAATCTTGAAAGAGTGTATTTAATTACCAGTTGTCTGGTAAAGTACTCAGAGTAAACAAATATCCTCAAATCATCAAATACAAATGCAACTAGTTCTGCTTGAGTTCAACTTAAAGCTGCTATAATCAATATTTTATATTTATATAATATACATCAAATGACTATGTGTAATGGGAAAGGGGTCGCTGGTAGTTATGAACCCACAGGGTATTTTGTAGTTCCCCTCTGCTCAGAGCATTTTAGTGTCTTTTAGCTCAGAGGTTCTAAAACTTTTCATGCCAAGGACCCCTAAACTGACAAATTAGACCATGGACCCCTATTTAATATGATTTCGTCCCAGGGACCCCCATCTGATAGGATTTTATTACAGAAAGTGTATGAAACCCATGATAATCCAAAATAGTCATGCATTCTGTCATTTACGGTCAGTTACTTATGAATCCTGGAACCCCTTAAAGGACCCCTGGAGCCACTGTTATAGCTCATTGTTTTGGTTCACGCACAACGCACAGACAGGCAGCTGTTTTCTCACATAAAGCTCTAAAAACCTTCTGCACACTACCTGCTCAGCACCAAACGGCAGACAGACACAGTTAGCAACTAGCTGGCGAACATAGTGGAGCGTTTCAGCAGCTAAAGAGCCAGATATTTCCCTCAGGAGTTGGTAGAGACCAAAAAAAAAGAGCTCAAAGACGAGTTAATATTGTGTTTAAAACTCAAACCCTGAGTTGCCAACAAATCTCTAGTCTCTACTAATCAGTCCCATATGTTCATCTTCTCACACCCCTTGGTTAGCAGCATTAAAGCAACATGTAGCATTTTCTCCACAGGCCCGTCCAATGACGCGCTATCTGCCGAACCGCAAGGAGGAGTTTGACCTGCGAGCCCACGTGGAGTCGTCTGGCCACAGCATAGACACCTGCCCCTTCGTCATCCTCACAGAGAAGATGTGCAAGGGCCACCTGGTGAAGATGGGCGGCAAAATCAAATCGTGGAAGAAACGTTGGTTCGTTTTTGATCGTATCAAGAGGAACTTCTGTTATTACGTGGGTAAGGATACAATGAAATTTTATCATGATATGAGGGTATATTTGTTAAATGATTACTGCTAATTTGTTAGTTGAGCTTTCTTTACTCAGGAAGTTCAATCAATATCAAGATATCTTTTGCAAGAGAAACCCGAAGATAATCTATATATGTAAAAAACAAATCACAAATGTTGTGTGAAAAAATACCCATACAGGAATGATTGTCTATAAATTATAAGTTGTGTTGCAGTTCATTCCAGTAATAAGGAGTACTGGAAAACCAGTCTTCCATAGTTCAGAGTTAGTACAGGGAACTTTTAAAGTGAACCTATCCTGTCACAATAGAAATACACATTGGTACTGGTACTGAGTACACGGTAAGGAAAAATGAAGTAGCTAACATTTGCAAATAATAAGAAAAATGGAGAAGCTAAGTGGTCCCTTGGTTTCACATGATGTAAGCTCTTGAGCTCTTGAAGATGAAAAAAAACTGAAAAGTTAACTTCAGGCACTCTTAAGCAGAGCAAGGAGAAGGGTTATATTATATTTAGTTGGGCATATTGGTTAAAACGCTGACCGGTTTCGACCTCACAGGGTCTTCATCAGAGTGAATATAGTAATAATGACAGATTGATTACACCTGGTACTCCAAATAGACAATACACCAGAAATAAATAATATTGTCAATAACCAACAAATACAGAATGACAATGACATCAACTATGACAACTACTGATATCCTTAATAAATAAATGAAAAGAAATAATGACCATACAAATAATATCACTCGGAATGACACAGTCCCATCAATAGATACAATTAAGAAAGTTTATAAAAAGGGTTCATAATATATTTCCTCATTCACATCTGGATATACTAAGGCATCAGATATAAAAAATCTAAAATAAGTTTCCCTCTTCAGTTTGTCCGCATCTTTCTCTAAAAAATCTAAATCAATTTCAAAATCTGCAAAAGTAAACAACTTCCCTCCCTCCCTCCCTCCCTCCCTCCCTCCCTCATGACTTTGAGCACAGGCGTAATCCCCCCCAAAAGACCTATTATAATTTCCTTTACATACATAGACATTTGGACCATAAATTGATGTGGAAAAGGCACAAATTATTGCAGAGAAATTCACCAAAATGCAGAAAATGAAGTGTTTGATGTGAAAAGTGGAGATCTTAACCCCCCCCAATGTTGAACCCAAAGCTACACCCTTGCCTTTGAGGCTTCTTTTAAACACCACTCAATAGCCTCAGCATCAACATGACTTCACTAATAGCATCACTGTTTTAGATTCTCTATAAAGGATCACATTGTCTTCAAGTTCAGCTTGACTTGTCCAGTTCAAGTCTCAGGCCTCGTTTACAGAAAGATGTGTGAAGTGGTCAAGCCAATTTGCTCTCCACTTTATGAACTTAATGTTAAAAAGTTCCCTGCCAGGACCTGATTTATTCAGCTTACCCGACAGCAGTGCCGAGGCTCTTCTGAGAAATGTACACTACACTTTGCTTTTTTTTTGCTGTGTTTTTCAATAAAATTTGACTTCTGTCCCAACCGGCGTTTCTTCATCTGGAACCAAACACTAATTAAAGCTGCACTAAGTGGAATTTTCCGCCTCGTTCTTGTGTGTTAAAAGTTGTAATTCACGTCTATCAGACTATCCCCCTGAATTTGAAACGAGAACAGTTATTTTCGGAATAATTCATGAGCGTGTTTTTGAGACATTATTTTACAATCAAGTTCAAAATAGAATCAAAGTATATTTTCATTACTGTCGCCCCTGTTCCCTTTGCTCCTCTCTCTCTCTCTCTTCACTCACTTGCCTAGCCTTTTCACCCCCTTACTCCTGACGAAGATGATGGTGGTGATGATGGTGATGAAATAAGATGCAATACTTTCTCTGGATGTGTTTTTCTTGGGTAGGAGGCTAGCTCCTGGCTTGTTCGTGACTAATAAAACGAAACTCAGATTTCAAAAACATTTATCTCATTACTAAGCAGATTGGACTTACAGAAAAGGGAAAGCAAGAGAAAGTGTCAGACGTATTTCTAAAGATTGCCTTTAATTGTTGCTGGATGTTTGTTTCTTAGCCGGGCGCTCCAGTGTGCATGGAAGAGACACAAAGAACCCTGTTTATTTAAACAAGAGTGGAATCCAAAAACTCTTTGAACCTATTTAATTTGAAGAAAATTGATCTTAGACATCAGCCAACTTAAATGCCTACAGCTTAGCCCCAAACTAGAGAAACCCATTTGTGGTTGAACCCAGTCCAACCACTGCGTCCGATGAGCTACCAAACACAACTACCAAACTCCTTAGTATGGAGTGACTTTACAATGCTCAAAGACATTCTGTGAACAGAGAACAGCAATCCAAAGGACTGGACAGAAAGTCTGACCTGCTTGAAGGGAAATGTTGAACTGATCTGATATACAAAAGAGAGGCATTCCTTTTTAAGATTTACAAAAGATCTCAAGTCGTGAACCACGCCGGCAGGGATACGGCTAAAAAACAACAACACAGAGACAATCCAGAAAGTACGACGAAGAAAGAAAACAAGTCAAATTAATAGGATGGTAAAGACTTCAGGCATAGCTTGAAATAGACTTGCACTTTTAATTAACTTTTTCTGTGATGCAGTGGTGCTCATACCTATTCATGGAGTATGTGTTGCTGGGAAAAAGAGTTAACACCTTCCTGCTTTACAGCTGTTTTTCTGTCTGATTTCTCCATCTAGGTTTAAGTTAGTGTTCCTTTTTTACGCATAAACTACTTTTATGGCAGGATTTTATCTTTCGTGGAACTAACTTAATAAAATAAGTTATATGGAATATGGAAAATAATAATAATCATGATACGACATAAATGTCCTCTTTAAAGTATTCTAATTAAGTCACAAGAAACAATCCTCATCCAATCAAATATACCTGTGATATCCTATTGAATTGCTCCGACCTGTGAGTTGTTGTCATTCAAGTCATCGCTGATATAGAGGCAGAAGGAAATTTTTAAGTAAAAATGTTTTGCTTAAGCAGGAAATTCAAAAAGGATGATGGCGAATCACACATTTTCTCATCTTTTACTTTCTGCTGGGACCATCCATGTCATTACAAAACACGTTCTCTATTAGGTGTGGTGTTTGCATTTTCTGTGTGCACTGTTTGACTGCTTTTTGTGCCTGGTTTTTATTTCTTTTTCTGAAACATTTACTTCTAAACGGATATTTTAGTGGCGTAAGTAAATGTGCAATTTATTATGTTTGTTTAAAATGGCTGAAATAACATTGAAAAGTCCATGTTTTGAGATAGAAATATTTTATATAATATAGGAAAATGAATTATTTGTGACCATCTCTACAGGTGTGTAAGAAATATTTGTTTAAAAAAGAAAATGTATACTCACTGGCTGACTGAACTGTCTAGTGTCTGGCAGAGGTCTTGCATCAGTACAAGGTGTAATGCAATGTAATTTATCTTAAAATGTTTTTTTTCCTTTCTTTTTTTCTCCTCTCAGACAAGCATGAGACCAAGCTGAAAGGGCTTATTTACTTTCAGGCGATTGAGGAGGTTTATTACGATCACCTACGCAGTGCCACCAAGGTAACATACACTATTTTTTTTCCATCGCTTACAGTTCAGAACTTCATCTGCGATTTTATAATGTTTTGCATGGATGTTTATCTCTATTTTTATGTTTATCAGTAAACATAGTGGAATAAAATGTGAAGGGTTTAATTCGAAAATGCTTCCAATTCTCAAATATTTCCCCATAATAAACTTTATATTAACACGTATCATTTGGTTTTGTATTAAAATGAGAAATATACTCTTATTTTAGAATAAAGCTACATTTCACTGTGAAAGTACTGTCAGAAGTTTGACTGTTTGTGAGCAGCAATAAAACACTTGACACTTAATTTAAATGTCCTGCTGCCAAATTGGGTGTCTGTGTTACATAAAAATGGGAATCTTTTCAATTGGGAGCTATTTTTTGATGGAAAGATCCATATTAGACTGGTTGATTTTAATTAATTCGGGGTGCATGATGTATGATGCATGCTACAGGCAATGAAAAGGTGGAAACAGACTACATACAGTGGTGCTCATAGGTTTAAATACCCATGCTAAAGTTGACTAAAAAGAGGAATAAAAAACCATCTTCTGGAAATTGATAATTGAAAAATTAGGAAAAATCCTACCTTTAAGGACACCAATTTTCTTTGTGAATGAATAATGTATCGTAAATAAATAAATGTTCTTCCTTAAAATACAGGGGGCATAAGTAAGTACACCCCTATGTTAAATTCCCATAGAGGCAGGCAGATTTTTATTTTTAAAGGCCAGTTATTTCATGGATCCAGGATACTATGCATCCTGATAAAGTTCCTTTGGCCTTTGGAATTAAAATAGCCTCACATCATCACATACCCTTCACCATACCTAGAGACTGGCATGGGGTACTTTCCATAAGATCATCTCTCAATGCAAATCAAACCAGCTATTAGGCTAACTGAAATAAAACCATGCCAATCTCTAGGTATGGTGAAGGGGATGTGATGATGTGAGGCTATTTTAATTCCAAAGGCCAAGGGAACTTTATCAGGATGCATAGTATCCTGGATCATGAAATAACTGGCCTTTAAAAATAAAAATCTGCCTGCCTCTATGGGAATTTAACATAGGGGTGCACTTACTTATGACCCCTGTATTTTAAGAAAGAACATTTATTTATTTACGATACATTATTCATTCACAAAGAAAATTGGTGTCCTTAAAGGTTGGATTTTTCCTAATTTGTTTACATTAAGATCAATTTCCAAAAGATGATTTTTTTATTCCTCTTTTTAGTCAACTTTAGCATGGGTTCATAAATTTTTTAGCACCACTGTATAACACATTAACTTAAAATTAACTGTTAGAATATGCTGTAATATATTCTGTTGTTCTGACAAATGTCTCTGAGGAAAAAGATGCAACAGGTGTAGTTTGCAGTCTAAACAGTCTCCCCCTCTCCCTGTGATCCTCCAGAGCCCCAACCCATCTTTGACCTTCTGTGTGAAAACCCACGACCGCCTCTACTACATGGTGGCCCCGTCCCCGGAGGCCATGAGGATCTGGATGGATGTCATAGTAACGGGCGCTGAGGGCTACACACAGTTCATGAGCTGAGGGACCACTGGGTGACAGATTGGGAGGATGACAGGGACTGAGCAAGCGACCCAGACACCTGCAAGCCAACCTGAGCTGCTGCCTGCCAGAGCTGAAATACAGGACACATGGCCTGATGGTGTGTAACGGATGGACATTTGAAGACATGAATCATCTGGGGCTCTCATAAAAAGCCTGATGCCTACGAGCAAATGAGGGCTTAGTAATGACAGAGGTGGATTTGAAAGAATTTCTGATTTGTATTTATCTTTCAGCCAATAAGAGAAGGAAAATAGTTTGAGCAACCTGTCAATGGCTCTATGAAGGGAGCTCTCAATTAGATCAATCCCATTCTGTTACCAAAATGTATTATTAATAATTACATCATTTTTTTGAGGTTTCAGGAGGAACACGTCTTACTTCATATAAGCTCAAACTGTTTCCACCTCTGAAGCCGATCTATGCATGCAGTGTTATCACTCTAACAATGCCTTTTTTTTCCTTCCTCTTTTTGATACATTTGTGCTTTTTCCTCTTGAGTTGAACTTTTCTCAGATGAAAAAAGAATCTCTTGATTCTTCAAAACTAAAACAAATTTTACGAGCAAATATTCAAAGAAAAATATTTTTAAAAAGAGTCATATGTTACTTATTCTATTAAACATTACTCGGTGCCAAATACTTCTACATGTAATGTCTTGTCAGATTTTTTAAATACAAATGTTAATACCTATATAATGTTTTATTCAGGCCTAAAACACAGCATTAATCTGTCTGTATTTTACATAAATATGTCAAAGAAAACTTTCTATTAGCATTTTAACAAAAGTCATAAATTATAGTCCTATAATAATGTACCTTGTACCATGTACATGTAATAAATAAAAAATATATGATGCATCTGTTGGTTTGTTTGTCTGATAAACAAGTTTGTTGCTGACAAATTGGTTAAACTGAGGACATGCAGTTCCAAACCACTTCTTGCTTCCTAAATTAGTGTTTCTCGCAAACAAGTCGTTAATTACCAGCTTTATTTGAATAATCTCATACGCCCTAATGAGCTGCTAGCTTCACATTTAAATGAGAGCACACAATAGGTGTTTAAGACACTGCAGCTTCTCTATTTACATAAGTACAGTCAGGTGGTTGAATTACTTAATTGGCTCGTTAACTCTGATTATCTACAGAAGTTGCTCGGGACGTTGAAAACATATGCCTCATATATGTATTTCTGGCACAGTGTAATTAATTATATGGCTCGCCCTACAATAGGTAGGCCACTTGAAAATGAAGAAAAAAACATGAGGTGAAATTACATTCAACTTAACATGTATGATTCAATATCGAGAAATTTGAAGTCATGTAAAAAAAAAAAAAACGGACAAAAAAATCTCATGGAAAAAAAAAAAGAAAAAAAAAGTCCCCCCAAAACAAGCTTTTGTATGGAAATATATTCACACAGTGTATCTCTTCTCACGCTTTCGGTTCAAATCAGTGACAGAGAGGTGCATGTGCAGATAGATGATAATATATGACTTTGGCTGTGTGATTAATAATTATTGCAGGCAATTACTGGAATATTAAACAGACATGCAGGTAATCAGGGAAACACACCTTGCTCCTGACAGGTACCAATTAGATTCAGCACTTGAAAGGTTTATTTTTAATTCCCCGGTTTGAAGTGAAAAACATGTTATGTTTAGGGATTTTTCATTAAAATTAACAGTTCAGTACAGGGAAAGGTTTCTACTTTGAACTCAGACACTAGAGAGGACTATATCTGTCTGCAGCTTCATTGACAACATTCACACTATTTGCGTTTCTCTAACCTTGAGAGAGATTTTCACACATCGTGCCCTTCAGTATCTTTGAGTCTCTGGCGCACCCGGCTGAATAATAAAGAGATCTTTAAGAGGGCAGTGTGAGCTCATTACCGTGGTGATGAGCAGGAGTGACATCCAGCCTTATTGTTGGTGAAATATTAATGAACCATGGGTGATCTCCCCTCACTTTCACATGCACAGACTGGCCTTTCCCCCAGGCCTTTAGAGCACAAATAAGATATAGGTTGGGCTGGGAATAAGTACGAATCTCACATGAGTTTGTCAACATTAATGGGAGATATTAACCTTGTCTGAAAACAAGCTCAAAAAGTCTGATGAAATGGAGATATCTCTCGGCTAAGAGGGTGAGTTAATAGCATCACCTGTCAGAGACTTCCACATCCTTCACAAAATTTCAGCGCAGACGTTTATAATTTATAAGTTTTCACATCCACATGTGAGTTCAGAGTAATTTAGGAGATTAAAGAGAAAGATCTCCTGCCCAACCCCGAACATGCCCCCTCCCACACACACACACACACACACAGCAGATGAAAGAAGCTTTTACTAAATGCATCTGATACACCAGTGAAAGTTCCAGTCTTAATGTGTACCGCTTTGAACAAATCTTCACTCTCTTTGCAGGCAATGTAAAATGACAGTCGTGAATTCCAAATAGGGTAGACAATGTACAAATCATTAAATTACAATAAATAGAAACATGTTTTTGGATTCCATAGCAAGCACAACAATGATATCTGAAAAATATCCAGAGGGGAGAATAAGCAGGAACACCAGCACTGACCTAATGAGGCCAACAAAAACATTGTGAATATCACGACTGCACCCCATAGTATTATTTTTTATTCCATTCACTAGCAGCCACAAAAGTCAAGTACTTTCCAATATTGCAGTGTGAAACTTGTCAGTATTATACTGTACATGTTCAGTCCTACCTAGATAATAACTTGTTTTTCAAATTGTAACAATACTAACACATTTCATATTAAAGACAGTAAAGTAAAGGATTGGTTATCGCTTTATCTTACTGTTAGTTCTGTTTTAAAGTGTCTTGTCTGTTACATCATCATTTTGTGGAACACTGTTGGGGTACTCTCAGTAAGTTTGGTGATGTATGAAAATAGATTTATAGTTTAAAGCTTTAGTGCGTAACATTTTTATAATAATGAATGTCTGTTACATTTAAGCCATTGCCAAATGGTTATTACAAAGCTAATAAGCTATGCTAATAAAGATTATCAGCTCCATGGGCGCCTGGGTAGCTCACCTGGTAGAGCAGGCGCCCATATATAGAGGTTCACTCCTTGACGCAGCAGCTGCCGGTTTGACTCCAACCTGTGGCCCTTCTGCTTTAAAGTTCAGTGTCAATCTAAAAAAAAATAAAAGTTGAGTGACAGTTAAAGCGTAACTCTCGCCAAAATGCAATCTAGGGTCTTTTTGTGAATGTACCTGAGTCAAACTTTCGTTTAAAAGCATAATTAGGACGGAAGCGCCACTTTTAAGATTGACCGTATTTTCGTTTTCGGTCAAATGGCCTTTTGAATGGGAGTGCTCGGGGCGCTACTATGATCGCATCAAAATCGCTATTTTTAAAACACTAAGAAGACTCGACACAACAAGAAACTTTGCTCGAAGTATCACCAGGGGCTCTACACATCAACTCGAGCATTGAGAACATCGTTTGTGTACACAGAGTTTACTAAAAAGAAAGGTTTTGAACAACTCTCTTTAGCAGTTTTTTTTTCCGCTCTCCGCCATCTTGCCAGTCAAAAAGTGTCGATCTCTGAATGCGAATGAACGGACTCCACAGGAGGAAATGTCATCCTTATATGAGGCTCCTTTTTCAACTACAAGGTCAATATTGTTTTTCACTAACGACAAAACAATAAATTATCCGTGCACTTATATGGAACTAAGCTTTAGGAGCTTTCCATCTTTACTCTCCTCCCTGTTACATTGCATTCGGAGATCGACTATTTTTGACTGGCAAGATGGCGGCGAGCGGAAAAACAAACTGCTCTGCTTTAAATGAAGCTCTGAGGAATGAACGGCATAAGCTGTGTTATGAGCGAGAAGCATATTATGTTTGGAATGAATATCGTCTGTGTAAAGCTCAAAGGTGATAGACGCTGAGCCTCTGGGGTAACTGGCTCTTCAGGGCAGCATGACACAGCCTGAGTGCTGCAAATGACACTGAGGAACCATTTGGGACTTGTTTCCTTAAAGAGCTAAAATTCTGAAGAACACAAGTGATGCACGAACAGCAAGTTTAAGTTAAAATCTGCGACCCTTGATTCATTTTTCACAATCTTGGTTATTCTGTTGTTGTTCTGTTTTTTTGTTGAATTTTTCCTCCCAGACTTTTTATACAACACTTACTTTTACATCCACAATATGTGCCAATCTATCAACCAATTGATACTGAAATTAACTTTTACAATATGGGGTTTCATTTTTTCCATGCCAGGTCAGTATAGGCTGAGCTTTGTGTGCCTTTAAGATGCCTTCAGGAGTAAAGGCAGCTACACACCGGGCCGACAATCGACCGTTGGACAGTCTGGCGAGGTCAGTGACTTGAGTCTGTTCAGTGTGTTCCGTGCCGTCGTCCGTTGGAGGAGCTGTCGGCCGACCTGACATGCTCAGTCGGAGACAGGGCAGTCGGGACTCACCCGGAAATGGCAAGCGGGATGACCGTGACTAAGCCTCTCAAAATCTGACGAAAATATTTTAAACTGACCTTTGTCAATCTGAAATGAAGACAGATTCAGCAACTGCACGGCATATTTCTCGCTTAAAATGTTTTCAGAAACACGTTTTGGTGAACTATTTTAGTACAATACAAGATCGTATTCTGAATGAGTCGCCATTAATGGCCGGTTGAAAAATCCAAAATCCGGAAGCAGCAGCCAGACCCACATGACATGTTCGTCCAATCAGCCGCCGGTTTTCATTTTTTGGGCAACAATACAGATTAGTGCCGCCTGCTGTTATGGAGACGTATTACGTCTCGTCGCTTTGGTGTGTTCCGAGGCATTTTTTTGACCAACTCTGGGAGACTGATCAGTCCAACTGCCTTTTCTGCCGACGATCGGCCATCTGGTTGGTCTGTAACGGCCTTTAGAGATAGTTAGGAGTGTTCTCCTAAAAGCTGTGACATTCCAAAGGGGGAAAAAACAGATGCTGTAGTCCTTTACATCAAACACCTCTTATTTACCACAAAGTCCATGAGAAATAGAGTAGTAAATAAACATAACCGTGTGACTGACTGGTTCACACCTGTCAAAGCTAAATGTGATTTGTAGGCTGAACACACACACACAAAAACATCCACAAATCCCCCCTGAGAGGCTTCCATTCACAAGTCGTAACTGAATTCCATGTTTTCATCGTATGTTCAAAGAGGGGCAAAAGTTGAGGACAATAAATTCTGAGAGATGATGATGAAATGATGGTGTAACTCTTACTAACATGCCATACGTGCATTTGGCATGCAGCATCAACTTTTTCTTGACTTCTCGCCTTGTACACAATATTCAGACAATGTATTTGGGCATCAATTGATGGACAGCCTCGTCTCGCTGTAGAAAATGATAATACATATATCTCAAAAATATCTGATCAGGTCAACAACCTGGGAAATTGTAATAATCCAGATTTTGCTCTGAGACACTAAGCCTATTGGATTATCAAAAGGAGAATTAAATGTATTTTGCCACATATGTTTGTTTTTTTTTTACACATTTTACATCTTTTCCTAAATAATGACAAAGGAAATTGAACTTAATAGTGAAGACGACAGGTAAACGCAGCAGCGCTGTCATGAGAAGCACCTTGGATTTCTCTCCCATGATGCAGGAGGCCCTCAGTGGACCAATTAATACAAACAGAGAGAGCAGTCAGCGATTTCCTGTGAGACTCTCCATCTTCACCAGATACTATAGTACTATCTCAATCTGGTCTCCATTACAACCACATTTATCCAGATTGCATCAGGTTGCCCTTCTACAAATCTCTCAAAGCTCCACTGATATGATAGCTACTACACCGTGGGCATTTTGCTGAATAGCTCCTCTGTAACAGGGCTGTCCCTTTAAATGACTCAGATTAAAACAGATGGATTTGTGTATATCAGAATCCGACTCAGAGCATGTTACTCAAATTCAAAATAATCTACGGAGTTTCTGTAGATTAACTCTGTTCAAAGGACACATTTCCCTTTGTGTGAAAACAACACCTCAGTAGCCATTCTGGAGAATGTGATTATGTGCAATCAATTCAGGTTAGCGGTTTCCCAAAATTCACTCAATACACAGACATGCTGCTCAGTGGACAAATCTATTAGAGGCTAGACGCTAGTGTTTAGTCAATATGCAAATTCAGCGGAAGTGGAAATAAGCCTATTGGTTTTGACAAAATGATAATGAGATGCAACTCAGCAAATGAGATGGAGGAATAGTTGAACAAGCAGGGGGGCCGAAACAGAGGTGAGGTGGAAGGAAAACAGCAGGTATGGAAAGGGGGGAGAGAGAGAGAGAGAGAGAGAGAGAGAGAGAGAGAGAGAGAGAGAGAGAGAGAGAGAGACAAATCCCATGGCAACAGCAACCAGAAAACAAGTCTAAAATAGGGGGCAGTGTCCGCTATTACTATAGCAACAGGAGACAGGAGAACAGCACATTCACTCAGCTTTGGGATTTGCTGAAAGGAGAAAAACAAAGTGATATTCCTCACATACTCACATAATTGTAATTGACAGTCATTACAGGTAAATCAATGTGGTTCTGTCAGCTGTGTCTCACTAAATTAGCCATGGAAATAAGGATTCTCAAAGTAACAGTCAACAACAAAGCGTGAATAATTTACCTCCATTATTCACTAACTCAGTGTCATTTCATCGAACAATGTCCTAGTTGATTCCCATATGAGCTGACAGCTATTGATTCAATTAGCAAAAAAACAAACAAAGAAAATGAAATCATGATTTGACATATTTGCAATAGAGCATTTGCAAAATAATAACACAAAGAGACTGCATGCCTATGACAACATGGATTCCTATTCTATCTTTTAAGTCCAGGATTAAATGACATGCTTTCTTATTTAGTTTTCTCAACAGTATAATCAGTCAGACAGACTTGATTACCACAAGCTGTTTGGTAATACTGTAACACAAATAGCTTTTCTCAGCTTTAAAAACTGCAGTATGGATATCCACGCCCGGTTTGTTTACCTGAAACATGTGCACAGTCTGCATTGCAGAAAAAAAGATAACAAAACAGTGATGCTTTGCCTTGCCTACCACAGACCAATCAAATGTCACATGTAGCCGAATCGAACCAATGACAGAACGGCAGTCTGAGTACATGCAGCCAATCGCTCTGAGCATGGACCACTGATGCAATGGAGATGCAACAGACTTCTAACTGTAACAACAAAGTGCGTTGTGAATCAACTAGACCCCTTTCAAAACAATACCATGGCACATAGTAAAGTACAATCTCGGAACTGTATTCGTGCGTATTTGAGAGCCGTGTTCACGTAAATCTATGTTACGCCGTCGAGCTCAGAAACGGACGTACTGCCCTTACTATTTCCCTGGTACTGCCTCAACACGAGTTATAGAAAAAACAATGACAAGGTTTTAACGCGCTCTATGGTAACGCGTTACACATTGTGATTACTTTTCGAATTAGGCCTACTACTGAGATGATATCACTATAACAAGTGAGAACCACTTATTTGCTTTCCGCTTCGAAATGTCAAGTTTCACTGAATAATTGACCCTGAATTAGTGTTTCTTCTCTGACTAAACAAACCTTGAGCTTTTAAAGATATGTCATTAGTTGTCACAGGACAGTCGACTATAGCCTACACTGTTTTCATTTATTTTTGTTACATTGGTTGCCTTTCTATTAACTTTTTTTCGGTTATGTTTCCTTTTTAATTAGGCTACCGTTTTTTTGTTTTTTTTTATTATTTTGAAAGCAATCCTCATGTTGTGGCTGTATTACAACAGTAATGCAGGGAACTAATCATAACATACTTAGGGGTGGTGGTACTTTTGAAACCAGCATTAAGGAACGAGTAAATGTAGGCTACTTTTATAACGGAGCCCAGCGGTGAGTTTGTGGGACGTCCTTCGATGAGCCGCGGCGGGTGGGGGCGGAGGGATACACTCGGCAGCACGGTTTGTCCTGGTGACGCAGTTGGTTGCTAGGTGTGAATGAACTGATGCTTTCTCACAATTAAGCAGCTCCTCAGTTTACAGGTCGACCACAAAGCAACAACTCGTCCTTTTGCGCTGTCTAGGATATTCCGAGCTCAAATATGGCTCTTTAAACTCGTGAAGTTGTTGGACCCGAAAATAAATCGTGCTTTGCTTTAGCAACGCACCCCAAAGTGCTACCTTGTTTCTGCAAGAATGGAGTAAGTCAAACTCTCTACTCGCTATCCATGTGTCAAGTTTGTTTCTGTTTTGTATTGTATTTGTTGTATCTGGTTGCGTGTCACAAGTGATTACAGTTGCGGAGCGGTTCGTTCTTTGGCTGGTTTCTCTGCTTTATACATTTTCTTCTATTTTGACATCCTCAATTATTTGCCTAAATATTTAATCTTCATTTAAGGTGTTCATTCTAGGTATGTTTTGGATTGCTTTGATAACATTGTGCAGGGTTAATAGGCTATATCAGATAGCTGTGTTATGTGATGGTATGATATTTAATGTAAATGTATATGCTCCAGCATGTTCTGTACAGTGGAGATAACACATTTCTCTCACTTTCAGTTGCCTGCCTTGCCAGGTTTCAATTTAAATACAACATTATTGTCCACTAAACTGCTTAAGTGGTCAAACAGAGGTGATTAATTCAAAAGGAACATGCGATTAGAAGCAGCTGATCTGCATAAATCCGATTTAATGATCAGGGTGTCTCTCACTTAGAGAGTTACTCTCGTTCTTCTTGACAACAGTTGGGCTGTTAACAACGTCACTAGGTCCCACGTGTTTTGAGGACTTCAAGTGCATTTTGCTTTGAGGGAGTTCAAAGCTCAAAGGACCCAGCTACCAATAGTGTCTCACTTACTGTGTCAATTCTGAGGTTTGGTTTTTGAAATAATTTATATTTGATTCAGTTTTAAATTGATATTTTATATAAATTACCCTTTTTTTGGAGCATTAATATTCTTATTGCTCAAGACCCCATGATTCTTACATGTTGACCTGCAGGTGATTTCTTCATTGTAACCCATCTGTCAACAGATTCAGTCATGTTGAGAAACTTGCTGAGGGCAGCAAGAGTGACATTCCTAATTCCTGGTCGAGTGAATAAGTTGCATCTTTTTAGCAGCATGTTTCTGATCCATGTTTCTGTTTACCCTTCAGGTTTCATTATGCTCACCCATCCGTGCTCTCTGTGGCCCATCTGTCAGACCCTGCTTGCTCTCAGCATATGCTTGGACTTGGACTGAATCAAAGCACCAACAGACAATATGATGGCAACATCAGCTCCTGTTTGGAAGACTCTTCATGTCTGCCCGGCAGACCCCCTCGCTCTCTCTCACCCACAGGCTAACCACAGCCAATCACAGGGGTGCAGGGGGGAGGTGTCAGAGGAGAGTCAGCATTTAATTGGTGAGTTGCAGCGAGTACGCTTTTTTATATTTTTCCCCATTTCAGGTGGGCTCGGCACTGCAGCACATTCGTCCTTCTTGAACAGTAAGTAAAAAACTAGCTACGCCTAATACGTTGCTATGCTGCAACTATATTTTGAAAAAATCTTGGTCGCATTTACTATTGTCGATCAGATTATGCCTTTGGAAAACTGCTACGTGCAATGTTGGGTGATTGATATTTTTTATAATGTTTGCATGAACGTTGTTATTTAGCTTTTAACAATTGCATTTTTTTCCCTCTCCTCGATAGGTGATGGTCTCACTGACTGGATGACGGAAGAAGTGGATTTCTCCTCGTACCTCCCGAACCCTCCTTCCCCTCCCTCCTCCACCAATGCCTCCCTTCCCCCTTCACCCCTTCAGAATGATATCCAGGTGCCCTCTGACTTGGAGGTCATGACCTCTCTGCTGCAAGAGGAACTTGCTCAACTAGAGGATTACTTTCTGTCTGAACCACTGCCAGAGAAAGGGCCCAGGCTGGGAAAATGTGACAGGGGTCCACTGCCGGCGGGTCCTCAGCCATTTAGTCAGCTGCCATATGCATCATACTCTACATCCAACCAATCAGAATCCAGTCCACTCCTTGTTACCCTGGCAACCGGAGAACTGGACCTGCTGAGTATTTGTGGTGGTCCCATTGGGCGATCCAAAATTCCAAGACACGCCCCGTACAGCTGCAGTCGCCCCACTGGGTGTGTTAGGAAAAGACTTCCTGATGGTGTAAGGTTCAGTGAAGGCTATGACAACAGTTTGTTGAGTTCCAAAGGAAGTAACTTAGGTAACTCAGCGGTGACCCTTACAGGTAACTATGACTGTGTAGAGGACGAGCAGCTGGTAGAGAAAAGCTACTCTCTGGGTAGTGCAGTCGAGGTCAGAAGATGTGCCGTTTTACCAAAAGACGAGAAAAATTGCTGTTTCAGTCAAAATGTCATAGGTGGTGCGAAGGTTGTTGGTGGTGGATTTGGCTTTGGTGCATCACTTGATGTTCCGCACAAGAAAGAGGATCTGCTGATGTATAGCATGAGGGAGGTCAGCGGAGGCACTGGTAACAACGAAGTGCTGAATAGTATCAAAAGTAGTGTGGAGGTGACAAAAGCCACTGTTTCTTGGAAAACAGAGGGCAGTGCAGGTTTTTATCTTCCAGCAACACCACAGTCTGAGGCCTATCATAGCTTCTTAGGCAACATCAACGAACAGCTGAAATCAGAGAGTCAACATCATTCCAACAATCAGATAGGGCAACATGATTTACACTGTAATTTCCTGGAGGATCAGGGCCCAGAGTGTCTTTTAATGGCTAGGGAGAGTCTGAACTCGGAGTCTTCGGGGCACAGACAAGCATGCAGGCTGAAGGAGCACTGTGCTATGAAATACGAAGAGGACCTCATTCCGGCTGAAGGTGGCGAGCGCAAACAGAAGAAGAGAGATCAGAACAAAACTGCCGCACACAGGTAAGTTTTAGCTTCTGCTTGATGAAATATAACGTTCAACATGAATTCACAGGTAAAGAACTGCAATTAATCTTTGTTTTGCTTAATGCAGGTATCGGCAGCGAAAAAGGGCGGAGCTAGATTCTTTGGAGGAACAGTTGCATGGCCTTGAAGGGAGGAACCGGGAGCTCCGAGACAAGGCAGAGTCTGTAGAACGTGAAATCCAGTATGTCAAAGACCTGCTGATTGAAGTTTACAAGGCCCGCAGCCAAAGGCTCAAGCAGGACACCACAGCGTAACACCGAGCTCCTGCAAGTACCTTTTAAGAAGGTGTAACAGGGAAAATGTGGCGCTTTTTTGTGTCTTTAAGATTGTGCAGAATAGAATGTTTTTTTTCATTGCGGGTGGGGTAAATGCATGCTTTGCTAATGTGAATTCTTTTTTACATTTTAAATCAACACTATCCAATGCTTCCATTGCTTGCATCGCACTCTAATCACTTGAGCCTGCACTGTGGCATTGCAATGCTTTAAATGACAATCATTTTTAATAGATCTCACACTGCGTGGATCTACTAATTGAAATACGGTTATCTCTGAATAAGTAACGTTATTCATTATGCAGGTCTAATATTTTTAACAGCCTTACATTGGAATTGATGTCAGCAATAGAACTACATGTTGTTTTTCTATTTTAAAGTTTTATTTACAATTACTGTACCACCCTTTTTGATAGTTGAAGTCGTCAAATACTATGTTGTTGGTGTCAACATGTGAAACTGCATCATTTCATTTTGAACATATCTTTCACACCAAATACTTTTCTAGAATCATTTCTCGCCTCCCTTGAACAGCAAATGTTATTTCAATTGCTATGAATATTTAAAAATATTAGAATTGCGCTTGAAGATGTATTGACTTTTACAATTGCAGAAAGAACGGCTGATGTACAGTAGAGCAAACGACTTTTCGTCATCAACCTTAGCAAAAATGTCTCAAAACTGTAGTTACATTTTATTCCAATTTTTTAGTGCAAAGCCTTTGACTGAGGTTTAATGCAGCCCTATATATATATATAGTTAAAGGGATTTGGATGTTTTGAGCATGTAGTTCCTTTATTTATATACATATATACATACATTATTTACAATTGCGCCCCCCCCCCCCATTTGCATTACTTTAATGTAACAAATCACCCATTGTTTCCAGCATAACATCCAAATCATAGATTATGTGACCAAAAGAGAACTAGTTTATCATTTATACTGTTTTGAAAGTGGAAACTGACATTTTGTTGTTTTTGTAACACTTTGTAAAATGTTCTTCTATTGCATATGGCAAATTATACAATCTATTTTGCAGCTCAGGATATGCAATTTGTCCTCCTGTCCTACAAATGCCAGTGGATGATTCATGGCAGGAGACTTCTGTCCTTCATTTTACATGGTAAAGATTTCACTATTGAGGTAAAAAAAAAATATATATATGGTTTTCCTTATGTACAAATATATAGTGGAGTTTTAGCAGCCTCCTTTTGCATGTTTTTCCATAAACAAAGTAGAAAATGTAGGATTTCAGAAATAAGTCGGGGATTCTTCCTCTAAAGTGCTTGTTAAAGCAATAAGTTGTATAGGCCTCTGGCTGATCTGCACTAATTTGTAACAACGTTTGTATGTTCAGGGAGTGAAGTGTGTTAGCCTTTCCTTTGTAGAAAATTAACTGAAAAATCTCATTAGGTTATTTGTTAAGGCTTTTGCAGTGTTTGCGTTGGCGTAAGAGGATACATTATTTTCCAATTTGATTTGCTGCTAAACAAATAACCACTGTTACTGTTAAACATGCCCATACTGAGGATAGCTTTCTTTTCTATGCATATTCATTTTAAGACAATCTTGGATATTAACGCTGACTTATAGACATTCATTTGCAATATTTTATTCAGTTTTTGGCAAGAGATTCATGTCACATTGTTTGACCTTCCTGCGGTGTACTATCAACTCCGATTGTTAAAACCAAAAATATGTGACAGCACATGTACCGCTTTGTAATTTCATGTTAATTTAATGCATATTTCCTTTGTGTGCCGTCAAGTTGTTTTTCCCTTTAAAAAATAAAGTGTGTCATCAACTCAGTCCGTTGTGGTTTTTTCAGGTTTCCTCTCCGAGTTGGGGAATTGACTGGAAATTAATTACCTGCACCGACTGTTTTAATAATCAAACAAGCCGCCAGTCAAATCGATCTTGAAAACAAATCGCGCCTTTTTTTAAATGTAAAAATCCTTGTTTTTAGGCAAAGCAAAGTTCAAACCTGCAGGCCCTGATGGACGCCGATAGCGCTCCTTTTTGATCAGAGCCCGCGGCCCACACAACTACTGAGAGGAATTATTATTATCAGCATTATTGAGCCGAGCGTTTCTTGTTTAGTCCTGTTTACGCTGCAAAATGAACAATTTAAAAAAGAAATGAACAATTAACGTCCAACCCGCCGAAGAATGCTTTGCGATTTGCAAAAATACTGTTCGCAGTGGCCCGGCAGTTCAATAAATCAAGGCGATCTTATTTTTATCAAAATGCCTCAAAAAGCTTTAAAATCCGTACAAACAGACGACACCTTCTACCTTTAAACGGTCAATTCGGGTAAGAAAACACGATCTCTAAACATCTATGACGTGCGCTACACTGAACACAACCAAACTGTCTAAAAACTACAACCTGCGCTGCTGCGCAGCAGAGAGACATTTCCAATGCAAAAGTTTATTACCCCGACCTACATGTCGTGATTATTATCGGGGAGTACGAAATGTAAAAAAATAACAGTTTCTCCAATTAAAAAGTAAATCTGCCTAAGTATGGAATTTCGATGAAAGTTACAATATGTTTTTCTTATGAAATTTGAACTGGGGTGATTAAATGACACGTAAGATAACAGTACCAACAAAAAAGTGTTTTATTTCAACACATAGCCACAGTTTTAGTTGTTTTTTGCCAACAAAGATATCCATTAAGAAAAGTTACTTTTTATTTGCACCTTTAAATAAAACAACTGTAGAACAATAATAAATGGGGTATGATTTGATTTGTGTAGACCTCACACTGCTTAAGACAGAAGGGAGATGTATTGTAAAGTAAGAAAGGAGAAGAATTATTTACACGTCATTTAAATCTGCTATCATTCTTACTGAACTGGACTCACTTACAGCTGGCTGATGAGCTGATGATAGTCACATTGTGGAGGTGCATGTTGTGAAGCCTGAAGAAGTTTCTTGCTGGCATCGAGGGATCTCAGGACCTTCAAATATATGCAAAAGAAAGTGACTAACTAGAAAACATCTGTATACATGTTTACAGTACATGCACAGAAGTATGACAGGTATAACCCATGACAGGTATAACCCATGAAAGAATGTGCAATGAACTATGACGGGTAAACAAATAGAAGCGTGGCTTGAAAACATTAAAGGAAAGTAGTGTGAATTGTTTTCTTCCATAAAGAAACTAAATGTAATCTTGCAGCTAATATGTTGTATATTTTGTAATTACATGCAACAATTCCAAAAAAGTAATTCTAAAAACAGAAACAGACATCTGCCGTCCTGTAACCGGTTCATTTTATTACCTGACGTATTGCGTCCTGCTCGCTGTACAGGCACAGGGTTGCTATGGCAGCTTGCCTCACTGCATTATGGGAATCCATGCATGCGGCTCTCAGAAGTAAGCTGGACATGTCTTCCTTCAACAGCAAGGACACAGCACCATCAAAATTTACTAGGTTTCCCAGGGCTGCACAACAGTGCCGACGTGTTAGGGCATCAGGGTCAGTGATCAGAGGCGCCAGCATGGCCGCCGTCCTCCTGGCTTCCTCTATCCACCTGCGCCACTCCTTATCGTCCACTCCCTGTTCTACTATAGAGGCCAAATCTCCTGCACCATCACTTTGTGAACACGTGTGTTTATTTTGTTCCTTCCCTTCGTCCCGCCCTGTAGTGTCACCGCCCTTGCCATTGAACCTACCCATTTTAAAACCTGCCCCTGCTGCAATATATCCCAACCAGTTCCCGACTGCCCTGCAAGCCATCCGCCGGACAGCCATGCAGGAATCATCAAGACAGTCTATCATGCTTTTGAAAATGTCAGGTTGCAGGGTGTGCAGTGTAGGAGGCCTGAATGGATACAAATTTCCCAAAAGTCTGCATGTGGCAGCCCTGATCTGGTCATTAGAGTGAGCCAGCGCCTGGTGCAGCGCTGATTCTTCAAGGTGAAGCTGAAGTCGGGCGGGCCAAGGGGAACAACGTGCTACTTGGGACAACAGAGTTAAGAGCTCCACGGCAGAATCCCACAGCACATCCAGCTGCAGCAAGTCAGAGAGCAGAGAGCTGGCAGTTCTGCTTCGCGGAGTCTGGTGTTTGGAGGCAGTGAGCTGGCTGTTTTTGGGTGGCGCAAAAAAAACACCAGCAGCTTTTCCGAGGCGGGAAAGAGAGCGCTCGGGGTCACACAGGAGCAAACGGCTGAGCAGGGAGAGAGGCAGCTCTAATAGCGGAGGAGGAAGAGTTTGTATTACCTGCCAAAGCACAAAAAACTAAATCATTCAGACAGCTCGTCACAGATCAAACAGCCGTCACCAAACAACACAATGCTCTCACAAAAGTACAGAGACATTAAGATGTACAGTAGTGTGTAGCTGAGCCTATTGCAAGAGTTATCCTGTGTTGCATCAGATAAATATGTTTGTCAGCTAGGTCTTTATTGGAGCATGGGAAGGCCCTCACCTGCAGGAGGCTTGCAATAATACCACAACTGTCATACAACTGTAAAATCGTGGACATGGTGTGTGAATGCAGGTCCAGAGCAAATGGAAAGCACAACAAGTGGCAGCTTAACACGGACAGGCTGTCGTGACTCAGAGCCACCTCAAGTCTCCCAGGATTGCCTTCATCACACAAATGAAGACTGTAGGGTACAAAAGATGTTATTGTTAGCTCCAGGCGTTGTAGCTGTGCTGCTCTAAGATTGATGGTACGTTAAGAAAACGGAACACTAACCAGTCAGTGCCCAGCAGGCGAACAAGAGTGTATACACATTCTGATTCACGCTCAGACAACAGAGGAGCGCATGAGTATGGATCCTTGGTGAAGACAACCAGCGCAACAGACAGAAAGGAATGCAGCCCTGTTGTAAAAATAAAATGAGTAAAGACAGACACTAAGTGTTTTCTTTTTTAATATGGTGGGCCTCATAAGACACATATATATATTTACCATTTGCTGAATAGAAGTCCGTGCCTGGTGTTTTCCTTGCTAGTGAAGTGCCAATTGTTTTCCATAGATCCAGAAACATTACTGGATCTAAACTTGAAGATCCAGAGCCATTTTCATGCTGTTAAAAGAAAAAGGAGAGGCAAACCTCAGAGGAAGACATTGCAGGTCTATCTCTGGTATCCATCCAGTCCAATTGTTTTTACACATTGCAGTTATCGTCTGACCTCAGACAGTGTGTGCAGGAGTAAAGAAAGAAGGCCATCCCAGAGTCCGAGGCCAGAAGGAAGAGACAGCTGGGGCTGACAAGTCAGAGAAGACAATTGTGGATCACTATAAACTTGCTTCAAAAACTGTGAAATATTGCCAAATAACTTCTCGCAGATTCAGTACCTCATTTGAGTCCAAAAGCAGGTTTTTCAGCAAGGTGGTTAAATTGTCCATATCAACTTTGACATGAACACCGTGTTGTGTCAACAGAGACAAAACTGAGGCTGCCAGAGGCTAAAGAACAGATCACAAAATCAACTGCGTCAGAGAACTGACAAGCTATATACTCCACAATTAATTACCAGTCACTCTGCATACTAACTTCAGCGAGTACTTACTGCCAAAGGAATGAAGTTGGGTTGACTGAGAATTGTGATAAAAGGCTTGGTGAACTCTTCCAGTCTACAGTAAGAGAACAGATGATGAGCTGCAATAGTTGAAAGACTGTGATGTATGATAGTTGTACTTGTATACATATAACATTCAACAAATCAACTAAATCAGCTTCAGTGAAGTAAAGGAATAATCAAACCTATGATCTTCTTCCACCCAGTCACAGTGCTTCTCCCAGTAGATCATGAGCACAACGATCAATTCTCCAAGTGCCGGCACACTCCATGGTTGCTGAGCATGGGAGAAAAAGTAGAACAAAAGTCAGGAATACGGTTGCAGGAATAGTGCATTGTTGAAATTGGTGAGCATTAACCTTGATGAAGTTTGAGTTTTCTACAGCATCATGGACTAGGTCAAAGAGGACATGGGGTAGTCCGAGTTCATGACCAATGTGGTACGACTTCTCGAGGTCAGAGGACAGAACCAGGTTGCGTAAGACCTTCAGCGGTAGGTGAATTCGCCACACTTCTTCAACAACGCCACCTGTTGGCTGACCAAACAAAAAAAAAATGCAAAACTTCGAGAGAAAAATCAATTTATGCTAGCTTTATTAAAAATTGTACCTAAATACCTGAGCTTTAAATGCCAGGATCTTGGATTTAAGTTGAGGTATAATGGCACTGTAGTTTAATAGTTCTCTCTGCTGGCTGCTTGGATCAGATTCTTGAGCCAGTTTCTCCCAGTAATCCTCACTGTCAAAATCCTGAAAGAACAAGAAATGATTGATACTGTAGGACACATTTTAGATAGCAAACTGTTTTTTTATTACCAGGGCAGATTTGCTACTGGAAGAAAATGTGCATTCTATATTATGAAACGAGACACATTTTCTTAATGGTGAATGTCTCTATCACTATAAAAAGCAGCAGAAAAAGCACTGACCTCCACGTGCAGTGTTGTCTGACTGTCCTCATTGCATCTCTGCACTAGTCGTGGCCCAACCTCTACAGAGGGGAATTCCTGTTCATAGTCCCTGCTGATCTGACCCCTGCAGAGGAAATGTCCATAAGTGTGAACACACACCTCAATCTGATTTGGTAGTATATTATATCTTCATTCTGAACTTCCATAAACACCTGTGTTTTGATCTCACAAAGGCTTGATTCTTTGGGTTGAGGCTTTGATTGGCAGCTGTCATGACCGAGTGAACGGAGGTAACGGAGACATCACTGGAGGGGGGCTTGGCTCTAGGGGATGCTGCTGCCATCCCAGACTTGGCCCTTTCATTTCCCGCTCCATCCTTCTTTTTCTGTTAACGTACATAGAACAGCATAAAACTCCTCCATGAATTTCCATGTGACTCATTTTAAGAATTGAAAAATCCCTCTGTGACTCACTTTCCCATTGTCGCTGCCTACTGGTTTCCCTCTGTTACTGTTGTCCGTCTGTTCCCTGGCTTTTCGCAATAATCTGCTCTCTCCAGGAGTCGGTACTGTCTTTGCCGCCACTTGCTGAAGTTTCAGTGCCATCATGTCTGGACTGGGTGTGACTGTCAGAGGGCTGTAAACGCATGTGTCTGACACCACTGTGCCAACACATCAACATGGGAATGAAACAGTTAAAATCAGACCTAAGAATACTATAATAATAATGCATATTTGGAATTTTTTAAGCATCACCTAAAACACCATCAGCAACAAAGGGATGGTGCAGGAGGTCTGGCCATGACAACCGTTTCTGAGGGTCTTTGGTCAACAAACCTTTTAGGAAACTCTGTAAGGGAAATATAAGATAAGCACTGTGATTAAGGAAATATATTCTGTGTGTCATACATCAACAAATCTAATCCATTGTCTCCCTTAAGCAGGCATGTACTATAGCTATCACTGAGGATACCAGGGACATTTCCTCCGTATTTCTGGCTAAAATGTGAGGGCTTGAGTCCCCTGGAGTGCAGTTTACCTTCTGTACCTGACAGTGACACATCACTGACAAGAAACAAAAAGAAACAAAAATGTTACATTTGACTACTTTTAAGCCAAGAAAAATGAGGAAAACTCCAAATTATTTAAGAAATGGTTTTTGGTTGTTCAAAATAACCTAGTACGTACTGGGTTGGGGGTGTAGAGGTGGTACTTGGACTCAAAACCTCAGTATTTCTAAAATTGTTTTTATGGTCCTGCTATTAAGCACAGCTCTGGGCCACCTGGCTAAAAATTTGAATGATACGGCTTTCATTTTTCACTGTTAATCAGCTTGCCCTTTTTGAAATGACATCTTTACACAGTGCAGTTGCTGGCTTTGACCCAAACATGATACAGCATGAGCAGACCTAGCTGTACTGTACCGTGCAGGTGTCGCTCATAGTGTCTGGCCATTTGACTGGGTCTCTCACTATAAGCTGCACCAGGTGGAAGATGGAGTTAGTGTAGAACGGAGGGGCCCCCGTGTGGAGTTCATAAAGGATGCAGCCCAGAGACCAGAGATCAGCAGTGTGGTCATACGGCTTCTCCTCCACCAGCTCAGGAGACATGTACAGTGGTGTTCCCTTGATAGAAGTCAGCACCAAGGTGGAGACGCTCATGGCCCGAGCAAACCTACAGCAAGATTGCATCACATGTAGTTTATCTTTGTGGAAAATATTAATACAGCTACTTTTTCTTTGAAATAATAATTAACATCTACCTACCCAAAGTCACACAGTTTCACCACCCCACTTTTTCCCAACAGAATATTTTGTGGTTTCATGTCACGGTGAAGAATGCGATGGGAGTGTAAATAATACAGAGCTGAGACCAGCTGGCAGGCGATCTCTTGGACCTTGGAAGAAGGGAAGAGTGAACACATGTTGATCATGAGAAAAAGTCTGATGTCTGGCATAACTCTGGCACTGTAAAATGAATACCTGGCTCTCTGGTAAATTCCCATCATCTTCAATAATCTGGAACAACTGACCCTCTGCATACTCAGTTACAACCACAACCTGTTACAAAGATATAAGGGAGTATGGCCATGGGATTATGACGTAAAGATAATTAGTTTGGTACATCAAAGTTTAAATAACCCAATCTTTTGTCAACTAAGGGGCATTCTGTGTATTTTAAACAAAAGATTATAGTAAACATACCTCAGTGTCAGTCTCAAAGCTGTCAAAGAGTTGGACAATATTTGGATGTTGAAGACCCCTCATAATCTCAATCTCCCTTTTGAGACTCCGTAGCTCCTTTTCAGAACGACCCACCTTTGGCATGAACTTCAGAGCCACCACCTAATTGATACAGGTAACGTTACACAAACGTTGAAACGGGGTGGCTAAACAAACCAGCCTCACAGCTATTAAACCATTCAATCAAAAGCGACTTACTTGGCCAGTAAATCTTTTTCTTCCCTTGTAAACTCGACCAAACGAGCCCTCTCCAACCAGCTCCAAAACGTGATACGAGTTCATGACGACGGTGAACAGAGGCTAACGTAACATACAGAACTGGTAAATAGTACGTTATCTAGCTACAAGTTTAATTCCTTACGTGCAAACACAGGATACGTGTGTACTTGTATTTAAAACTTTTAACTTGACAAGTCCCAAGTTCTAGCTAGCAGCCTAGTGTAGATGCTAATGTAAACTTAGAGCGGCACAGTTTAGTTTTGTGTGCCACTACTTTTTGGATAGGGTGACAACAAAAATGATAAACGCTAGAGAGGAAGTCAAACTGCCGTTTCACAAACGGAACAAAATACATTATGAAGTTAGACTTGCCGCAGATATATACTCGGAATTCGTATGCGTGGCATTTTGTTAGCTTATTTTAACAACGAACAGTTATTTTAAGCATTATTTAAATTGTAATACAAAAGTCAAAACTGGCTCTTCTGTGGAAAACACGCAAGCAGGGGTCCTTAGCCTAGCAACCACTGTTGCGTTCCTGACAACGGCCTGAGAAGGGACAACAAACCATGAAACAAACTGCTAGCTGGAGAGTGACCTGATCTGAAGAGACGAGGGCGTCACACCCCGGATGATCCACTAATTTTAACACAAAATACACGTATTACCAAAGAGTATAGAAGTAACACTCTTTGGTACTACATTTGATATGTCCCCTGTATTTCCTGTGCTCATAGCCAATACAACGCTGGTTGAACCTCCTTCTACCGTTACACAGATAGTAGCCTAAACTGATTTCTCTGTTTGCCTCTCAACCTCTCCCTCTCTACCTTTCTTTCACCTGCCTGGGTCTCCCTTTGCCTCTGTGGTGGAGAAAGTAGCCTATTATTCAGATCCTTTACTTTTTAAGTAAAATTGACTTCAAAACATTCAAAATAAGTACAAGTAGGTTATACAAAGTATTGGTAAACCGATTATTAATGCTGCTTAACATGTAGGACTGTAGCTACATTTTACAGTTGGTCAGGGTAGTCTATAACAAATCCATATATTTGAAAGGCTGATGTTCTGTAGGCCTAAATAAAGATTTATTTTGCAAAGTAATTAGTAACTGAATAAAAGGTAGAATATAGGCTATCCCTCTGAAATGGAGTAGAAGTTGCCTAGGCTAAACTTGCATTATCAGTAGGCTACTTTAAAATTGTACCAAAATACAATAGCCTACTTGAGTAAATGAACTTAGTTACTTTCCACCACTGCTCTGCACTACAGGATAAACCTGACTGTAATGGTAATAACCAGACTACACACAATCTTGAAGGATCCCAGTTCTGTTGTTGTCCACTAGATGTCGTACGCGAGTTACTAAGAGAAATAGATCATGACATGGAAGAAGCTAAAGAGTCACATCAGTCTCATTGCTCTGAGGGTCTTCATCTTATTTTAACATAGCCTATCTGGAATATTCCTGCAGCTCCATTTAAGATGCAATGTTTGTAATTAAAGCCTCTTAGATATTAAAAGTAGGACATATTTCTGCTGATCTAGCCTGCTGCACTTGTGTGACATGAAATAGTAGCCTACTTTTATTAATTGCATCTCCGCAAAGAGTGTCAATTTAGTAATGCCTTGATGGACTTCTGCAGATCATGGAGTCAGGCAGGGTCTGAGCGCACAAAGCCCTGGAAGTGGGAGATCGGATCATTCATCCCAGTGTGTTGGGACATGATGATAGGCCTCCTGTTTGCTGAGTTTCAAGTGGCCGCAGAAAGTCTTCAGCCGAGACGCGCATCCAATGAGCGCCTCCAAAACTTCCCCCTCCAAAAAAGAGATTGAGTTTCCATATTTTTTACACATGCCGAAAATGCATAAAGTCCACAGAAGGCAGCAGTCGACTCAGCACACCCAGGTGGAGAATGGGAATGGGTCATGACCAGGAGGAGTTTGCACTGAGTGGACTTGCACGACCTGCATTGTTTTAGAATCCTCCGCATTGGAATATACTCTTCATCCTGATCTGTGGCTCTCACCGCTTCCATTGAGCTTGCAGATTAAATATCGTTTTGTTTTCTCAGATGGTCATTGCATTCTTTATTGAATGCAAACATCGTCATGTTTATCAGAACAACTTTTCGCCTCTACTTTGTGGTCTTTCTCTCAAAACTTGTCCGTTGCATGGAAAGTGAACTTTGCTTCCCTATTAGATTGGATAACCACAACCAACACAGGAAGGATTTTGAACACGACGCAGATATCCTTAATGGAAAATGTGTCCTACAAATACGAGCTTTCCAGCAGGAATTAGAGATCGATTTACACCAGGACTCGAACTTTATTGCCCCTTCCATTTCTAACCAAGGCGCATTTTGGCTCTCCAACACCGATGTCACCACTGACCTGAGTCGGTGTTTTTACTCCGGATATGTGAATACTGACCCACTTTCTTATGCTGCTTTGAGCCTCTGTAAGGGTTTACAAGGTGTATTTGGCTTCCAAGGCTGGGAATATTTTATCAGCCCGTTGCAAAATGACACCATAAGTGCAGAAGGTGTACACATCATCCGGCGCAGAATCAGCAACAACAACCTGAAGCTCAATTCAACCTCTAGGTGCGCAGTGAACAGCGACATAAGTCTACAGGTTGCGCAATCGTTGGAGAAATACAAGCGACTAATAGATTACAACAATGTGACCGAAACGATGCTGAAGAGGATGGGGAGAGCCAAAAGGTTCGCTTCAACTCCCAGGTACGTTGAGACGCTCGTGGTGGCGGACGAGTCCATGGCGCAGTTCCATGGAGATGACCTAAAACACTACCTCTTGACACTGATGTCAGTGGCAGCGAGGCTCTACAGACACCCTAGTATTCTTAACTCTATCAGCATCGTAGTGGTAAAGATCGTGATTATATCCGAAGAGGACAAAGGACCCAAGGTGTCCGGGAACGCAGCCATGACGCTGCGAAACTTTTGCACTTGGCAAAAAAAGATGAACAAAAACAACGACAAGCAGCCAGACTACTGGGACACAGCAATCCTTTTCACAAGACAGGTAACAATGCTTTTTCTTTTTCTTTTGTATTCAGGGTCTGAGGTAACACGGTAGAATGTGGTATTTTAGTAAGCGTAATTACGCACAGAAATGCGTAAATCTGATCACATTTCTCAGCAAATAAATTTTTTTCATCTCTATGTGTTCTAAAGTAATGAGGTCATAATAATGATAAAATCATTCATGGTGTCGTTTGTATGGAAATTATGTTTATGTTTGATAAGAGATGAACTTGGTTCACCAAATGCTGTAGACTTTAATTGACTTCTTTAATCCTCCTAACCACTCCTGCTGTGTAAGGTAATTGGTTTGCTCTCAAAACAGACTCTCCACCTCTGGTGAACTCAGGGAACAGGCACTCAGTGAATATCCAATCCACTAATTCCATCACAGCTTTGACACTGAGGCTGGGTCACTGATGAAATCACTTGAGCTGAACAGAACACAGTCTTGATTGCTCTTCATGGATCCTTAGAGTGTAATTTTATAGACTTGGCACACACCTCCGAGTTCTCTCTGCACTCGCAAATATTTGGCAGATGACACCGGGTCAGAGATGAAGTCATTGCTCACTATCATTGGTCAGTGTGTAACCCATTGATTTATGATGAACTGTCTGCCGTGGAAATTTGGCCACTTTGATTTACTTTCGACATTGAAGACTGGAATAAAGTAGACACATCAGCAGATACATATTTATATTTGGATATTGTTCAGTCTGCGGGTCAACTCCAGATGCAATTACAGTCTCAAAGCTGCCACCACAAGAATTAAAGAGTCAAAGGTAATATAATAAGGTCCGATTGGCCTTTGGCCAATGTCACTAACATTCCACGACACATGATCGTATCAGACCTCAAACAAATGCTTGTTTTAATGGTAACTTTGCCAAATTAAAGTGCCACCAGAGACGCATTAGTTGGTGTCTAGTTCTCTTAGCCGTTCCCATTCTTCCTCCAGCTGTGGGTTTTCCAGCCCTACCCAGCACCTTGCCTGATGCTCATTAAACAGGCCCCTGAAGGGAGAGATGGAGGGAGCGGGGGAGTGATGTAGAAGGGGGAACGTTCCTATGTGGATGTCAGAGATGTCACATCCCTCCATGTTTCTGACCCCACCTGCTTTCCCCAATTCTGACACAAGCTGCAGTCAGCCTGCAGTTGCTTCTTTACAGCACATTCTTCACTCACTGCATTCATTCGTTTTACTGTAAGGATCCTATTTACATACAGTATGTTCTTCCCATTTAGCATTGACACCTCAAAGAGAGCCCATATTTTCCATACAGCAACAAAATCTAGGGTGTTACCAGGTTTTGGGGTCATAAGCTCAACTTGCAGAGTTGGTGTTATAAACTCTGTAGTCAGTTTAGAAGTCCCCATTCAACTGCACTGGACCTGCCTACAAACAGTGAGTCATGTGGCAGTAATCTGCAATATAAAGTAGAAAGACAGGCATCAAGGGATTCAGTCATTGTTTCAGTTAACATTATATTGGACTAAATGAATGACGCATGCTGTAACAAGTAATGTATTTCAGAAGAAGCTACATTTGCCAGGATTGGTCAAACAAAGAAAATTTGTCTCAAACACTTGTGTGTGAAAAACAGGTTCCTGCTAATGTACTGCCTAAACTGTACGAAAAAAACTGAATGGCTATAAATAAGTAAATATTGTCACAGTGTAAGTGCACAGAGCAGAATTTAGAGTGTACAACGAGCAAAAGATGTAAATGTTTACACCTCATGTATCACCATCCATCAAACCACTGTCAGTACAGCTTTAGGAATCTATATGCCTGTATTGACATTTTACACATTGCAGCTTAATTTATGAATAAATATATATTTAATCTATCAGAATGAACTCTCCTTAATAAACAAACACACAAGATTGTTTTGGCCTTTTTAACATTATGTGCAAAACATCCAGAATCTCAACACTTCAAGTGCTCCAGTATAAAATACGAGAGGCCTAACGAATATGACCATTATGTAAAACTGCCTGGTCTTGTTTGTTAAAATCTGAATAACATGTATTATTTTACCAAACCTTTTGCCATTCAGGCCTGAAGTATGCATACATTCACCCCACCCATCAAGTTACTTATTTATAATATTTTACACTTTAGATTCAGATATAAAATAAGACGTCTGCACACATGCCCACTGATAATAGAGCATTCTACTCAGCAAATCAGCAAAGGTAAAAAAGTCAGACAATAGTCCATCTTCTGCTGATTCATGACTTGGTGACTTCAAATTAGTCAGTTTAGTTAGTGGTGTTGTTTTGGTTTACCGTGCCTTTCAATGGGCATTTAAGGCAGGTCCATTGTCTGCTGTCTACCAGCCCACAATGCAATTTGTTGGTTTTATGAAGACCAACTCGGAGATGTCCAGAGGCAACTGCAGTTGCAGTTAGCCAGCATGATTGTTGTGTAATGAATGTTGCAAGTTTACTCAGTTCATTAAGTTAAACAGACCGTTTATTGTATGTGAAAATCCAGTCTCCAAAAGACTAAACCTAACTGTAAATGTGATGTATTTATGTTTCCACTAGGAGAGAGGGGTGGTTATACTTAAGCCCACAGCATGTTTGCCTTTACTAACATGATAGATAATGGGTTGAAAAAAAAGGAGTATACCCAAATATGTCTGGATGTCGTAAACTGACCTATTTTTCCACTCCTAACAGTCTTTAGTTTAAAAAGTACCAACTGAAACTCTGAGCAACATGACAGTTATGAATATTGCACCCAAAACACAAAGTGGCCAGATGATAGTTAAATGCATTGAAATCTGTACACAAAATTAAAATGGAAATATTTCTTTGCTGAGATAACTTGCATATTGTTTTTAAATTGCAGAAACACAAAAAAAAATGCAAAGATAGATAACAGATGTGGGAAGTAGGTCAAAGCAAAGAACAAACTCATTGACACTACTGTTTCTTCCCTGTTCTTGCAGTTTTTATTTTTTGCTCATAAATTACCCGAGCGTTCTGATGTCGTCTGCACACATACACATCTGGACTAGATTTGCGCTGGCCAACAATTGTGGTTTCGTGGTTTATTCTAGGAATGATTTGTCATAGCACTCAAGGTCTTCACTTGGCACTGTGTTTTATGTGTACATCCAGTGTAGAGGAGGTGCTGTGTGGCATTAACCTAGTGCTGTGCTTTATCTCTAATAGCTGACCACCATTGGGTTTCTGTGTTTCTGTTATGTAGAGACAGAGCTGTTTAGGAGCCAGGCAGATGGGCGGCTCTCTGTGGCGGTTACTGCATAAGTTGTCCTGTGATTAGGAGGTTCAGCTCCAAATGGATACTCGCTAAGATCTGGGTAAAAAAACCTTGTGGTGGAGAAATAGGTCATCTGGAAACTGCTCTGGCATGGAAATGTTATGATTGGGGACAGTTACATTACCTAATAGAAGAAGGTGTGCTCTAAACACTGTTGCCCACTGAAACACTTAAAAACCTGGAGGTGGAATGCCTGGCTTAACAGTATTGCATCTTTTCCCAATTTCCCTCTAGAGAACAAACCTTACTGTAATGACAACAAGCAGGATAATTCCAGTTTGTTACAACTCTGGTCTTATTTTTGTAGTTTTGGCCATCGCTTCTATGGAATGGTATTGATAACATTGTACTCACCGAGTTCATTGCTGAGGGCTGGGAACAAGGTGACATCATTACTAAAACGAAGTCAGACAGGACCACAGACTGTTGAAAATATTGGACATAGCATCGGTGATGTCACCCATTGGTTTGTTGACTGCCGTTTTGAAACCAAGAGTTTGCATTTTGGGCATCACCATCTTGGTATTTTGGAGCCAGAAGTGACCATATTTGGACAAAAGGGCAGAGCTGGGGAAGATGACGTATCTAAGCCAGTGTTGTTTAGGGTTTCAATGGCGCTGCGCTAAGCTAAACGCTAAAGATGGAAAGCCACGTATTTAGAACCTTCTGACGCGAGTTATCTAGCTGAGATTTGCCAGCTGGTAAACGCGACCTCTGGGTACTGGCGCCATTCATCTGCATGTATGGCAGTACACAGAGCTGGTTGAAAATTGGCAGACTTTCCCTTAAGTTACCAGCTAACACTAGCGCTAGCTAGCTAGCTTGGTTGGCAAAACGCTAAACCAGACATTTTCAGGCAACCAAAATGTTTCTATTAACTTTGAAAAAGTAAAAACACACAGTGTGAAGGTCAAAGTCAAGAGACATTTATAGAAACAGACTTATTTTTGGAGCCAATGAGCTGTCCCCTGCTGGAAATGAGATAGAATGCAGGTTTAAGGCACTTCCTCATTGGCTTCACCTTTCAGACTTGGAAGTTGCCACTTGGACAGGACAAGAAGCAGAAACAGTTGCATGATCAATGTCAAATCTAAAATTTGAGACTCAAATTGTAATAAATTGCAGTTCTTTCAGGACAGTGTTCTTCTGGCTTTTTCTCTAGCTCTGACCCGCACAGATTTACTAATGCAAAATATTGCACGCAGGACCTGTGTGGAGCCTCCACCTGTGACACTCTTGGCATGGCGGATGTGGGCACCATGTGCGACCCCAAGAGGAGCTGCTCTGTGATCGAAGACGACGGCCTACCTTCGGCCTTCACCACTGCTCACGAGCTTGGTGAGCCAACACCATAAACCATTCAATACACATTAGTACTGTAATGTTTCTTATAGTGTCACAGATAAAAGTATAGTGTATTCATGAAAGACATCTGACAACTCATTCCCTCTCGACAGGACACGTGTTCAACATGCCACACGACAATGTGAGGGCCTGTGAGGACGTGTTTGGGAAACTGCAAGACAACCACATGATGTCTCCCACTCTCATTCAGATCAACCGCACCAGCCCCTGGTCCCCTTGCAGTGCTGCTATCATCACTGAATTCCTGGACAGCGGGCACGGTGAGTTTCCACGAACCCTGACCCCTGTGTTTGATTGCAAGCAGCCTCATAATGTGTTTGATGTGGGAAGCCAGAATCATGGCAGACAAAACTATTATACACGATTTTTAAAGGGTAAAGTCACAGATTGTACACATCAAAGTATGTTAACACGGCTTGGGGAGTACTACTGCATTTTAATCAGGACAGACTTCATTTAGAGTCTTTGGCAATTAGACCCCATTGTGACGTGGTGTATTTAGGGAGGTAGTGCTGTAATTAGTTCAGGATATTTATAATTAGAAAGAAGTGAGTTTATCAGAACTCTATAGCCTGCTCCTCATTTGTGCTTGAGGCTAGTAGCTCGAGGCTACATTAGCCATGACTAGCATAACACACGGAAGACGAGATCTCTGGTTCTGCTGCATCAATTTTGATACTTTTTATTTAAAACTTTCCATCGTGAATCCGACAATGTTATAGGAATGCAATGCTAAATTGATGGAGTACTCCTTTAAGGGCCACCAACAGTGCTTAACATCATGTAGTTAGGTGTTGATTACCTTAGGAGAGCACATGCTCATTGTATTATTCATATAATCAGAGCCTTTACTGTTTAGGGTTCTGTTTGTCAGTGCGTCAAGATACGACCATCCAGTCGCTGAAGAGGAGCAGGCTCTTCTTTTGACATTTGCTGGGTTTTACTTAATTTTTCTGGGTCAACAGCCTCTTGATTTGCAACATGACTGAAATCATTTGAGGTAAATGCAAGTGAGGGCATGATTGAATTTCAGCGTCAGTCCCACTTCAAATTTGACATCTGCCTAACCTCGTATAGCACCATGCTCATAGAAAAAAACGAGCAAATGCCAATTCATTTGGTTGGATACAGATTGTTTGCCAAGCAGGCCAGACCACAGGACTTGGCCTCGGAGCAATACTAAACGTTTATTTTAAAACTACCCCCACATCTGTCCCAAATTAGAGGGCTTGTTCCAAACAGTGGTTTGGACAGAGGGGTGTATCTGCCCAATGTTTCCCATGCAGGTTTTCTCCAAATAGACAACTTTATGCGTCTTTCTGTGTCTATTTAGCAGATGGTCTGAGAACAAAAGAACACAAACTGGTCCACAGCGAGACACAGAAGAACATTTTTGACTTGACAGGGAGTGATTTCTATCTAACAATGTTGTAACTTGGTTTCTTCTGGCTGTCTGTCATATATCTAGACTTTAAAAAACCACATTGAGGCAGTTTTCATGCAGTACTGCACTCAAAATGAGTTGTAACCTGTTAATTTCTCCACACACACACACACACACACACACACACACACACACACACACACACACACACACACACACACACACACACACACACACACACACACAAAATACCATCTATTGTTTTTGATTGCTCTTTGGAGAGAGAGTAGGAAGGAAGAGGTGAGGTTCAACTTATTCAGTGAAGAGTGACTTGTTTTTACAGCATTGTACTATCAGTTAATCAGTGCGTTTCTCCTGCCAAATTTGCGGTGAAATGGAAGGAAACAAATTTGCCACCACTTACAGCTCATTCACTCACTACCTTATTATCTGTTATGAATTCACCGCAAAACGAATGGCATAATAAACAGTTCAAAGAGAGTGGACCCAGTTTTTCCCTAGTGCAAATGACTTGTTTTGGATGTGTAAATTCCCCATAAGGGTGAGAAGCCGTGTGATAAAAACCTCCTCCTGGAAACCTTTTCATCCAGTGATATTGATCTTTCATGTTTCCAAGCACCTGCTCGTCAAACTCTTCCTATTATTAGCCTGTTCCTGGAAAGGTTTCTGTGTCATTTATTGGAAATGGAGTCCATGCCTTTGACCTTCGAACTGCTTGCCAGCCGCATGTCATTTTGGTTTAAAGCTAAGATTTCAAGCTCAGATTTAGAAGTTTAAGATTATTTTAGTAGAACTTTATCCCTGGATTGGATCAAACATGAGAGGATGAGCTTGTGGGTTTTAAAGGAGAGTTTGAGGATGGGGTGGGGGTGGGGGTGGCAGTGTGTGGGGCGCGTTAATGCATGTGTGTGTTATGTGTCTGTGTGTGGTATGTGGCATAAACTGCATGCACTGCATCAAGCTGTACTTTCACTTCAAAGAGCCCAAATCACAAGGGCAATGGCTGCTTACTGCCTCCAACCCACAATCCCACCCACCCTCAATACACATGCGCACTTAATGAAAAGGATAGTGGAAATATTGATGCATAAGTATAGAATGCATTTTTCATGATTTTGTGATAATATTTTGGTGAAATGTTGGCACTTACTTTAACAAATGGGTGCAAATGCTCAAAGTTGGGAAAGAAAAGCAATACAATCAGAGATGACAGTTGGTATTGCTTCAGTGTGTTGCTCACTCTTTTTTAATATCCTCTTCTAGGTGAATGTTTGCTTGACCAGCCTCAGAAACCATTGGTCCTCCCTGACATGATGCCGGGAACATCTTACGTCCTCGACCGTCAGTGTGAGCTCGCGTTCGGAGAAGGCTCCAAGCCCTGTCCCTTTATGCAACCACCATGCGGCCGTCTGTGGTGCACAGGAAAATCCAATGGCCATTTGGTGTGCATGACTCGGCATTTCCCCTGGGCAGATGGTACCCATTGTGGGGACAATCGGGTTTGCGACCGAGGGGTCTGCTCTGACAAACATGTCCAAAATGTGAAGGTAAGGACTGTGTTCTTGATATCAACATTTACCATAACTGGGTTGTGACTAAGGACGGTTTTTGTGGTCATACATTCTGTAATATGTGACTTGTTTGTGTATTTCCAGGTGGACGGCCGCTGGGGGAAGTGGGGCCCATTCGGTTCCTGCTCACGCACATGCAGCGGTGGCGTCCAGCTGTCTAAAAGAGAGTGTAACAACCCAGTTCCGTCAAATGGGGGTAAATACTGCCAAGGCGTTCGGGTCAAATACCGCTCCTGTAACCTGAACCACTGCCCTGATACAGGTACGAGGCGCTAAACACTGACAACTATGTCCAATGACATTTTATTCACTAGAGCGTTTCCACCTATCACCTCCTGTACGCTCCCTCCCTCTGTGTAGGTAAGACTTATCGTGAGGAGCAGTGTGCAACCAGTGGCCGCAGTTTCAACAGTAACCGCATTGACCCCTCTGTGGTGTGGGTACCCAAGTACTCTGGAGTGTCCACCGATGACAGGTGTAAACTCATCTGCAGGGCTAATGGTACTGGCTACTTCTATGTCCTGGCACCCAAGGTAAAAGGCTCAAGTGTATTTTCTGCTTTGCCTGAACAAAAGATATTTAATTGTTGATTGGAAAAAAGTCTGAAGAAATTAAGGTTTTTGAGATATGAGGCCAAGATAGGAAAACGTGAATATTTGTCAGCCAGCTGCCTCTGGTCTAAGTGCGAAGAGTGAAGGAAGGAATGAAGGAGAGGAGGAGGACAGTTTATTTCTTTCAGATAGCAGGGTGTAGAGTGAGCTTTAGCAGCAGTGAGGCAGACTTCCCACTTCACTCTATCATACTGGCTTAGGAGGAGTAGATAAGAGTGCTCAGGGGAAACATAGCTCTGATTCACAGAGCAGCTGGATGTTTTAACCACAGTCATGATTTTGAACAAAAAATTAGTTTACAGTACTTTCTGTGTACAGTTTAGTTTAAAACGTGAGCTGGAATTTGGTTCATTTGGTGTCAGATAAATCTTAGGATGAAAAAGTGTCAGGGAACAGCATTAACTTAACTTATCTGTCACATATTTGCAGATAGACTAGCAATGAGGCTGATTTAGTTGACAGCCATGAGTATTTTAATAACCCGGAGTAAAGATATAAAGCAAAGTACACTCACATGAACTGTATATTGGAGAGTAATAGTCAGTGTGTGTTGGATGCTCTGTTGTGTTTGCTTCTTGTGACTAAAGATTTTTTTTTATGTCTGCACTGTATAGTGTATATGAAAAGCTAACCTCATAGTGTCTTTGTACACTCCAGGTTGTGGATGGGACTCCATGTTCCCCAGACTCCACAGGAGTGTGTGTCCAGGGGAAGTGCATTAAGGCTGGCTGTGATGGAAAAATTGGCTCCACCAAGAAGTTTGATAAGTGTGGAATCTGCGGAGGTGATAGCAAGGGCTGCAAGAAGGTGTCGGGACTCTTCACAAAGCCTGAGTGAGTAAAGTCCACATTGTCATGGGATATTGCTAACGTCATTCTTATTTCCCCCTTACTTAAACATGATAGCATTATCAACTCCACTATTACAATGCTTAACTTGGGCTACTATGAGGTTGCACGAGTTCCGAGCTCGTAAATCCGAGGTCAGGGGGCGTGTTTACGACTTTGACTTCGTTAAAACCGAGTTGCGAGGTATATAGAACGCGGCATAAGCTCTCATTAACTCTAATATGTTTTGACATGCAGGCACGGCTACAACTTTGTGGTCATGTTACCAGTGGGCGCAGCCAACATTGACATCCGTCAGCGAGGTTACAAGGGAATGAGGAATGATGACAACTATCTGGCGGTTAAAAACAGCAAGGGCCACTATCTGCTCAATGGGAACTACGTAGTGTCAGCTGGAGAGAGGGACATCATTGTCAAGAGAAGCCTGCTGCGCTACAGCGGCACAGCCGGCCTTTCTGAGACCCTGCAGGCCGTGAAGCCCTTGGGAGAATCCCTGACTGTTGAGGTGCTGTGTGCAGGCCAGATGACGCCGCCTCGCATCCGCTACTCCTTCTACCTCGCCCGTCAGACCAAGGAGGACAAGACTCTGAAGAAGGAGGGGCGTGTAAACTCCCATAATAGTGTCCTGGCTGAGGATAGTGTCAAGGAGAAGGGAGGAGACACCCTGAAGAAGTCTTATAGCAAGGAGGATCCCGCTCTTGGGAAATGGATATCCACAGGTTGGGACAAGTGCTCAGTGACCTGTGGCAGTGGGATCCAGAGGAGGATGGTGCAGTGTCTGAGACCAGATGGAAAGCCAGGGTTAGACTGTGATCCTTCACAAAGACCCTCAGCTACCAGAGTTTGTGGAGACCCTTGTCCTGAGTGGCATATTGGGCAGTGGTCCCCTTGCTCCAGAACCTGTGGAAAGGGTTTCAAGAGACGACCGTTGCACTGCAAAACCCAAACTGGGCATCTGCTCCCAAGGGACCACTGCACTGACTTACGCAAGCCACAAGAGCTGGACTTCTGTAACCTAAGGCCTTGCTAGTGACTAAAACCTATAAACTACAAATCGTTGTTATGTTTTAAATGGACTAAATTGAATCCACCTGCAAGTATCACACACACTGTGGCTGTCAGGTGCATATTTTTCCAACTGCATCATGGGGCACTTGTTTGGAAGAACAACAAGAATATTGGGAGGAAAGTGAAAGCCGCAAGATAAAGGCTAGAAGATTATTTTTCACTGCCATTACTCTGACTTGAAAAGACATATCCAGGTCTAACTCTGATATGAAAATATCATGATAGAAGGTCAGATAAAATGTAGTTGAATCCCTTGTACTGTCAGCAGATACAGAATGCCCATTTGCAAGCAACCAATCTAGTCTACCTTATGAGTCTGGAACCCATCCCATGTCATACTTTTTTAACTGTTCAGGTTTCATAGTTTTAGTTGAGCCTTGCAAATACATCATTGAAGCCTTCTGGTTGTCCAAAAAATGACTCTATTCATTTTTCAAAAAAGCAAATATACCAAGATTACTTTTTACAAACTGGACTAAAAAGCAATGCCCACGATACTTCACACAGAGATGGACAATCCATTTTAAGATTAACATTATATGTGATCTTCATCTGCCATCTTTTAGATGTTTTTTTCAGGGAATCTTTTAAAATCTTGGAATTTATTCAGAAAGCTTTCATGACAGATCTGACTAAACAAAGCAGGGCAGGAGACAATGGCCAGTGGTCCTTGTCAGCTGGTTTGGCTGCCAGCTAAGGGATTTTATCAGGCTGCACCCAACACTGCACTGCTCATCTGAGATAAGGGCTTAGCCTGATATCAATTGTTTAATTCCCGCCACCTGTATTCAGTGTGTTTGGTCGCGTCCTTCATTTCTTTTATTATTAAACTGCAACAATTGTCTTCTCAGTTCACAGTGTTCAGCCATGTTGAGTCATGCCTGTCTGGCACAGTTACCACAGATAATTTATTATCAATGAAACGATAAAGCAGAGAAGGGGAAAAAAAACTGGCAAGCCCTCTGTTATGCTGTACAGAATGTGTTTTCCTGGATCTCCTTGTTCATGGCCTCACAGCCCAAGCCAAGCTGAACACACACACACACACACACACACACACACACACACACACACACACACACACACACACACACACACACACACACACACACACACACACACTCACTGAAATCCTGTAATCCATTATATTCTTGTTTTGTTTCTTGAAGGGGCCACATTGTCTAGTCCAACATCCCAACTACGGGATGGATCCTGCAGTTGTTAGATTATTATTTTTATTTTATCAGCTTTTGCACTTTGTACAGCAAAAGAAACCTATGACCTACATGGGCTGTATTGTATACTATGTATATATTTATTCAGCTCTGTGCAAAAAAATTATGTAAATACTTTTAAAATCTTTTTTTACACAGGCATTTGTAATTGTCTTTGACTACCGTGTATTTATTCCAAAAATAAAGCCATTTATGTACAGTTATAACTAATACTGCTATTTTCTCCCAGTTCTGCAATAATGTAATGTCAGTATCAAAGCTGCTCACAAACCTTGCTGCAAATTCAATTAATTCCAATGCCACAATCAGTAGATTAACTCGTATGGGTGAGGTAAATCCATGCAAAGTTTGACCTGTTAACTCGCACCTTGGACTTATAGCAAGCCGTCCTGACAGTCCTAACTTTTGAGGACGGCAAGCCGGAGAGTCCTAAATAGAAGGAGCCATCATAGCACACTAGCACCATTCCCTTTTATTTAACCTCCTCTGTTGGAGCTTAACCTTCTCCACTGACGAGCAGTTGTTTACACACAGTTATGAGACAGGAGTCTATGGTACAAATATGCCTTTTAAATGAACGGCATGTCCTGTTAGCGACCAAGCTAAGCTAACGAGCTAACAAGCTTGCTATCTCATTAAGCTCATTAGCTCAGACAGCTATATCTTCCTCTTAATTGAATAAACCAAATGCCAGGGGGAGTAAAAAACACAGTACAAGAAAATAGAGAAGCTCAGAGAGCTACTGTGACTGACTAGTGCTAGCCCAGCTAGCTGATGTGTTCAAAGTCACTACGTCAAGCTTCCAGAATCAAACATATCAAACACATATCACATCTGTGTTGTCCTTCTGGTCACCGGGACCCGGAGGGGGGGCTCAACGCCAGGCCAATACAAAACATCAAATAAACTGGATGGGTCCCGGTGACCCAAAGGACAACACAAGGGTTAAAGTCCAGTTGTCCTTGAGTTAGCAATTCTATATAATATCAACCTTCATATGACTGCTGAGGGACATGTATCAATCTTTTTCCACTTTGAAATCCACACATTTAAATCCTCAGACTTCAAGAATTTTTGAGCCTTCTAATTATAAGGAAGCCACATTTGTCAGTAAGCTACTCTAGAAAGTTTGAGGGAATGCTAAATGCACTAAAAGCCTTTCTTCAGTTGAAGTAATGCATAGTTATGCCAAAAATGTATAATATCGCCAGAGGGAGAAAAATGAACTCATGCTGAGTAAACTTATAGCAAGGGTCAGCATTCAAATTAAACAGATGAAAGAGAGGAAGCATAGTAGGTGTGGACTATAAAACATGTGCCAGAACATATGCCCAAGCTATCTGCTTCCTCTCTGTGAAATATCCAAATTAATTACCAGCTCTCACATGTGCAGCCATAGTAAGTGCATAGGTGAGATGGGTGGTCAGCATGCCTTAGCAGTTCCACGTAGCCTATAAACTCTACTTTGCCGTGCATTTGTTTCACAGTCAACATTTCAGACATGCAACTACAGATATTTTCCACCGGTTGACGTGGACTCATTCTCCCTGTCTATGTCTGTGACCAGTCCAAAAATGCAGCTGTGTGTGAGAAAGTGGAAATTTTGAATTATATGATTCTGGCATGATGATGCATGTCTGAGGACTTTGAGAAAAAAGGTCAGGGCTTGTGTCAGACATTTTTTTTTTTACTTTTTGAGAAGGAAGGCATTTGTCAAAAAGGCTGCATAGGATGACCTACATAAGAGCAGATAGAGGAAAACCTGGAGAGGAGCCAATGGAAATATTTATTTGTTCCCCTAGTTGCCTCTTGCCTGAGTTTATATTCATATCTAGTTGCAGGTTTGATGGTTTTAATTGAGCCAGACTTCTTATCAAAAAGAATGTTTGGCTTCACCAGCTCTCTCAAGTTAAGCTTTTGATTAGGAAAAATAAATGTCATACATTGGGAGCCCTATGTTATATTTGAAGTTAATACCAAGGATTAATGGTCTCTAAAAGAGTGTGCAATTTATGTAGTACACGTTTCCATTAGAGTGATACTAACTTTTACAGGACAGAACATTAGCAACATGAATTATCCAATGTAGGAAGAGGAGGGAAGGATAATGGACCTAGATTCCTTCAGTCCTTTCAAAAATGATTCTAGAAAATTAAATTTTTTTATGTAGTTTTGGTCATAATTTCTATCAGTAGCATTGTGCTCAACAAGTTAACTGCTGAGATTTAGGAACATGGCGACATTGCTTAAAATGTTTTAAAAAACGTTTGGAAAAACTTATTTTAAGAAGAAAACAAGGTGAACAGTAAAATTCCTGACCATACTGCCCTTTGTAAACATCCATCTTTGCCACCTTGCCTTCTTTACTGTAATTATGTGTGCACACTTCACGTGTAATAAAAGATTTGCCATAAACATTTTAGCTTTGGTTGCATGCAGGTAAACAGTAGAGGTAGTACACATTGTCCGAAACGCAATCTTGGAACCCATCAGCTATCGTCTTACAGCGATTTAGCTTTTTATTTTATCTGCATTCATACACAGATATCTATTAATAGAGATGATGTGCTACTCGGACCCGGGGCACAGAAGAGGAAGTCTTTGCCCAGATATCTGCTGGCTACACCATAAAGTACGTCTTTCTCCGGGTCCACAGTAATACAGGACAGAAACTAATTGTTTCCAAGGATGGCAAAGGACACGTCCTGCCCTACTCTGCCATACTCGGCCTCTGAATGGCTTACTCTGGTATTCTTACCCTAACCAATCTCATGCCTAACAAAGGCAACAAGTACTAGCCAATCAGAGGCAGAGTAGGGCAGGTCATGCCTTCACTATCCTAGGAAATGCAAATTTGCCTACAGGACACGCCCTTGAAATGTTTTTAGTTGGGTTACGTTGATAAGCACCAAAACTATGTTGTTAGGTTTAGAAAAATATAATGATTTGGGTTTAAATAATAGTATGTATAATGAATGAATGAATTAAATAATCATCTCAGGGGCCTGTCTTGTAGTGAAGTGGGCATGACTTGTAACCAGAGACTGCAGTTCCTTTCTCAAAATATTGGCTGTTGCCCCTAAAGGCTAAATCTTCGTCTTTCCGATAGGCCAAGATAGTTTTTTTGCCCAGTCTAATTTTATTTTATTGTTTTCACAGTGTTCCCAGATCTCAGTAATTTCTTTGGTGAGTACAGTGTCGGCATTATCCTTTGTCCTTGGGCTACACACTAAACCACTAACCTGCTTCTATGTACAGAACTACCATTTTCTACCATTGAATGAGTAGACAAACTTTATTTTATTACTGAAAAATAAGTCTTGCGTCACTCACCACTCCTGCAAAGGCTTAATATTGCTGGGCCAGCAAGCAGCGCATCATTGCATTTCCTGTTTTAAAAAAAATACTCCACATTCTTTTACTCCCTTTAATAGTTCCCCTACCAAGAAAAGGCTTACCCTTAATTGGTAAAACCATTATAAACTGGTGCAGAACAGAGTTTCTGTAAGTAATTAGGGTGAGGAGCCCAGTGACAAATTTTCTGTGGCGTCTTCTGTCTGATCAGCAGCAGATTTTTGTTTTTGCAGCTATTGCTGAGTCAGATGGACTGCACACCACAGACCATTTAAAGATATCCACTCTCAAAGAAGTGCTTTGTACATAGTCCATGTGATTCTGAATGGGTACTACATGGAAAGGCCCAATGTGCAGCCTTATTAATGTGCATCTCTGAGGAGGTCTGCTGACTGCAGCAGGAACAGGATCTGTCTGCAAACAATAGTGATGACAGATCCACAGCTGACCTCTGCTCATGAAAAACTATTCTAACGATTCAGCTTAGTGTGGCTGAGTTAAACTGCATGCCACTCCTTTTGACACATTTTTGTTTATTGTGTGGTTGTGGTTTCATTAGCCAACAAACATCAACAAGTTAAAAGCAATTATCTGAGCACAACAGCATTGAGTCCTCTGTTGCTCTTGAACTGAGTATCTACCAAAAATGAAACTTAGACTTGAAGTTGAGAGGATTCATACCACTCTCATGTCTGTACACAAAGCTACCGTAATAGTCACAGCAATTTGCAGTTTTTACACTTCCATTTTTGTACAATCAAACGAACAAGATGTATTGTGTTAATACGTGAACTTTAGAGGTTCCAGATTTCGTAACCTTTGGACAGAAAAAGCTGTTTCCCCGTTTCCAGTATTTGTGCTAAGCTAAGTTCGGTGGCTGCTGCTGGTAGCTTCATATTTAGCATACAGACATAAAAGTGCTATCACTCTTCCCATTCAACTCTTATGATGGGTAAGATGGGAAAGATCATTTGTTTTTCCATATATAATAATTAATGTTGTAATCTGGGATCTATTTGTTTGATTCTTGCTGCAGTTTTAGTTTCATGTAAAAACACACTAGTCATGTGGAAACTTTGCAGGAAAGCTTTCTGATACATCTGTTGATACAGAACGACAGCAACAGATGACTCTGTCTTACATTCAACAGTGATGGTTGGGTCACCCACTGTAACACGCCCCTTTGACATTGCTTGAGGGGAAACGTGTATAAGAACAAATGGGTCAGAGATGGTAACACAAATCCCCAAATCTGCTCTACGTTTTCCTCTACATCGTCTGCATTGTGTATTCTAAAAGTTATGTTCAAAAGGTAATAATCTTTGGACCCAATCTGAATGTCTGGTTTATAATAGGTTCGTGAAGGAAATGAAATCATAAGAAAGGACAGATTTATCGCACCGTTGTGACGAAAAGAGAGCTGAGCCAGAAGGCAAAGCTCTCAATCTACCGGTCAGTTTTTGTTCCTACCCTCACCTATGGTCATGAAGGCTGGGTCATGACCGAAAGAACAAGATCCAGGGTACAAGCGGCCGAAATGGGTTTCCTCAAGAGGGTAGCTGGCGTCTCCCTTAGAGATAGGGTGAGAAGCTCAGTTATCCGTGAGGAGCTCGGAGTAGAGCCGCTGCTCCTTTGCGTCGAAAGGAGCCAGTTGAGGTGGTTCGGGCATCTGGTAAGGATGCCCCCTGGGCGCCTCCCTAGGGAGGTGTTCCAGGCACGTCCAGCTGGGAGGAGGCCCCGGGGAAGACCCAGGACTAGGTGGAGGGATTATATCTCCAACCTGGCCTGGGAACGCCTCGGGATCCCCCAGTCGGAGCTGGTTAATGTGGCCCGGGAAAGGGAAGTTTGGGGTCCCCTGCTGGAGCTGCTACCCCCGCGACCCGACCCCGGATAAGCGGATGAAGATGGATGGATGGATGGAGACAACAGTCAGCTACAGGGAGTATTTTGGAGATCAGCAGAGATAAACCTCGGACTTCAGTGTGAGCTTGTTTGTGTGGCATGTCAGTGTGAGGATAGGTTCCTTCATGACATTCCTTTGGCCAGAGCTTAATATTTTTTAAATTTCAGAGCATTTAAGACAAGTAATGACCACCTTAATGCAAAGCTTTGATAGCAGGTTAGACAATGCATACATTTTAACCTTTATTCATGATGTTCATGAGATTAAGCCAGTGCGAGTACAGACACCAGACACTACAGAAAGAACAGCCTTTTTACCTGTTTGCAATGGGAATGAATGGACCTATTCCCTTTGATGTGGAGTCTGGCATTATAAAGAAAGAGCTGCTGCATTTTACATAATCTACAGCAGTATCAGTAAAAAGCCAACAATGGCACCATCTCTAGTTTCAGCTTCAGGAGAGATATGAACTTAAGATGTTTGCTTTTTTGAGTGTGTTAAGTGACAACAGCAAGCATTTATATTTCATGTAGGAGAAAACAAACAAGCGTTAAAAATGACAAATTTCTGGTTGAAACTAGTGTGTGCAAACGTGTTTCTTTCAGTTGGAAGGCCAGTGGTATGATTTCAGCTCCTGTGCAGTCTCACCGTCCACATAATCATCTTAATCACTGACATTATGTTATAAATAGGGATGCACCGAATCCAGGATTTGGCTGAATATTGGGCTTAGAATTTTTTTCCACCAAACCGAACCCTGTGCTTGCACTACGCGCGCTACGCTGGTCGACGTAATGATCAATGACGCCGCCGTTGATTATGGGAAGGTGTTTACGTAGGTGGACCGTTCAATGCAGTAGGCTGTGAGAAAGTGAAAATGGAACTCGTGAGCAGAAAATGTGTTGTTTGGCAGTAGTTTCAGTCAAAAGAAGGCGATTCAAATCAAGCTACATGTTCAATTTGCAATGTTGATTTCTCTTGTGGTGGCAAGGACCCCAAACAATACACAACATCGCCGCTGTTAAAACATTTGCGTATGAAACATCCGAAAGAATACGAGTTGTGCATGAAGGAATCTACAGACAGCAGCCAAAATGCAGCAAATTCAGGTACAGCAAAGGAAGGACAGTCACAGCTAAAAACCTGTGTTAACCAGACAGTGCCTCTCCCGGGCTGTCAGCCGTTCTCTGAGCGGAGCGACCGAACGGCCGGCTGCTGCTCGTTAGCTAACGTTAGCTTTCTAATTTCACCCACCCAACATGCCTTCATCATACACTGGTTAGCGAAAATTTGCCAAACAAAATTGTCACTTATCTGGTGATAGCGATATGCTTTCCTATGATGTGAAAAGAGCGTGTGAATTCAACATTAAGTTGTTACATTTAACTATTTTAGAGGCTGTGGACGTTGTTTACTTAATTAATGTGTTTACTGTGTAAATGGACTGAGGATGGGAGTAGGATTCGGTTTCGGATTCGGCAGAATCTTAACCAGTGGATTCGGTATTTGGCCAAATCCCAAAAATCTGGATTCGGTGCATCTCTAGTTATAAAAGAGAGGGCTTTTATAATGCTACTAGACACCTTCATCAGGGTTCAGTTGAGAGGAGGCCCAATAAACATTATCCTCAGTTTTCAACCATGAGGTTACATTATATTGGAAGACACAGAAAATGCTTCTTTTTTGCCTTTGTCAGCCTGCTGAGACTGGAGACCTCCAGTTAGGCTGAAGCTAAAGGAATGCATACTGGTTATACAGGTAGGTTTATTGTCTCATGGTAGAGAATTAAGGGTGGGAAAAAATGTATCAGGAATAAGTACTGCCGTCTTTGCACTCACAACAATTCTTTAGTTGCAGGTTCAGCCAGACGGCTTGGAGGGTGTAAGAAGCCAGAAATTCCTTTACCTCTCCTGAAAAAAATGTCTCTATTGTAGAGAGGTTATTATTAGAAACAATTGGACACTTTTAATGTGCTTCTTTTTAAATAGCAATATATTTTATCTTGTTTTAGAAAAGTGGTTTCTATTACTGTATTTTTGTTACAATGGAAGTAGTCTCGCTTTGCCAGACCCTCCTCCAAAGCGCCTTGGAGGAGGGTCTGGCTACTCTACACAGCATTCGGGGATGGGAGGAAAACGTGCTCTGGTTTAATGGCATTTCTTTAAAGTGCTCATATTATGCTTTTTGGCTTTTTTTGCTTTCTTTTATTGTGTTATTTATGTTTTTTGTGTATGTTATAGGTTTACAAAGTGAAAAAGCCCAAAGTCCACCCCAAAGGGACTTACCATCTCCAACAGAAAACACTGTTTACAAACTGCTCCAAACAGCTCTATTGTAGTCCAGCCATTACTTCCGTGACGACCATGCATCACTTTGTAACACGTTACAATGGTCGCCTAGCTGCTAGCGTGGCACGCCCTCAAACTCTGCTTCTGACTGGCTTGTAGTCCTTACCTAGCTACTGCGCATGTGCGACTCCCAACAAAGATGGAACAGACGTGAGATGCCTCACTCTGTAGCTAAAACAGAGAGCTCAACACAGGTTGAAAAGAGGAGCTGCAGCAATGTGCAGTACACAAAAATATGGTGTTGTGCTGAAAATTAAACCATGTAAACCTATTCTGATATAACCTCTAAAAACAATTATGAACCTGAAAATGAGCATAATATGAGCACTTTAAACCAATCAGAATCGTCATGGGCGGTGCTAAACTCAGCACAGAGCCGCTGCAAAATAGTTGTGCGAGACAAAACTCAGATTGGACAGATTGTTTAGCTAGCTGTCTTAATTTACCCTGCAGAGATCTAAGGAGCAGTCAACAATATAGTCCTCATTAATCCACCAAATTTAAAATTCTAAAACAAAGAAAGCGGATGGAAAAGGAAAATACATGCATCCGGCGGCGTCAATGTGTTGCAAGGTGTGTTTGATGATAGATTAGTTTAGTTTTATCTGCTCAAGCCAAGGATTGAATGTACATTTTTGTGTTTGGGTATAAAGTTGATGTACCGAAGAGCAAAAACTTGAGAGCAAGAGTGGTGCATATGCATTAGTGCGTATGTTGATGTGAAACACGAAAGTCCTGTAACACAGCCAGCTAAACATCGCTTCAGGGCAGCTGTATGAGAAATAATTTTAATGTTTCATTTGAATTGCTCATCCAAAGGCACACCATCAGGCCTAAATCTGGGGTTTCATATGCCATTTACTCTAATCAAGAGGTTTTTAAGGTCCCAGAATGAAGAGAGAGATTAAGTAGAACCATGTGTGCCTTTATGAGAGGGGATATGGTAAGTACCCAAAGTGGGGGGCTTGTTTTAGAGTTCTGACATTTATTCTTCACACTATAATTTGGATTGCAAAGACAAACCCAATCGAATGAAAAATATGGCATCAATCATGGAGCTGTGATCAAAGTCACAGAGTGTATATAGAACACTGGAAGAGCAGGACATGAGCTGACTGCTTTGGCCGCTCATAATGTTACTCATGAATGCTTTGGGTGGTCTGGCTGCTTTGGGTGCTTTGTTTAACCCAAACTCAGAGCAAGCTGGACGTGCCAGTAATGTGCCCAAGAATAGTCCAGTGGTAGCTGGCCAGAAAATGGCGAAGTGGTAACCTTTTTTGCAAAGAAATGCAAACTGTAGACTTATTAGTCAGGAGAGTGAAAGTATTGCATGTGCATAACATATTCATGTGAAGGTTTCATTTGCAACAATGAATAGCGAACGCTCTCCCACCCTGTGTTTCTGGCCAGATGCGCCTCCTGGTTTTAACAGGGAATGCTAATGATGCTTGTGAGCCATTTTAGGGAAACAAAATGGCAAGTTTTTCCTATAATGTGAAAAGTTCCTGGCGGAGACAAATCATCTGCTGAATTTCAAAACGTCACGTTATGCCTTTAACCTTGGCCCAGAAGAGAAGTAAAGTCCTGCTGCCTGCGGTTAGTATATGTTTGGATTTTGGCCACATCAGTCTGGCCCTGCCACTCCCCAAAGACTGGGTTGATTTCTTATTGGCTAAGCATCTTGAAGGGAGAAGCGAGAGGATGAGGTCATATGACGCTTTAAACCCATAAATTAGAGTGTTTAGAAGGAGTAAGGTCATTTTATTCTTCTGTATCTTTGTCTGAATCAAAATGAGGACAACAATGTGCAACAGACAACGTGGCATTATAAAAGTTCAAGCCCAAACTTTAAGTCTCTAATCTCTAAATGAGCAGTTGAGAGCTTTAATCATAAATCATGATTTATGAACAAGAGCAATCAAGGCCAGGATCCCACTAATCCAAACCTGATGTGGGCAAAACACCCTAAACATGCCTGGAAATTCAGACCTGTTCAAAACACACAAGATCATATGCTGTGGAGTGGATAATATACTCATGTAAGTGGGTGCAGACACAAAGTCATGTTGGGCTTAGAGAGATAACATGCAGATTGATACATCTACTGTGTCACAATATTAGCTCAAAAAGGAAAATTATTTTGTTGGTCAAGATGTTCTGGTCAACATGACATGCAGATGTGCAAGTGCATGTTCTATCATGAAACCTGCCCAGAACCCCGTATAAACAACAGAACAAAAAAAACGAAGAAGAAAAAAACAACAACGAGCATTTCAAGCAGAACAATGTAAGAGAGAACAGGAGAGCGTATGCCTCCTGTTGGTTTCGCAATGTCAGCATGGGGTAAACTCGAATGCATATCAGAAAAGCAGCGCAAGTGAAGTCATTAATCGTGGTAGGGGATACATAACAAATGTCCCTGCAGCTCTCTCTCATGTTCTGCCAAAGTGTATGGCAAGCATCATCATATTTCTAATCTCATTATTCATTTAGTGCTTCTTTTATCAAGCTTCAGTCACATCAAAAATGAAATCAGTAAGAAAAAAACAAAGCTCTCTTCATACAGTCTACCATATCAAGTGGTGCCAAAAGACATTAAAAAAAAATTATTAAAAAAAGTTATTTTCCAGTTGCAAACGTGTAATGACTTCTGGAAGAGTTGCAAACCAGACACCAGACTTGATAGATTATGTTCAGGTGCACCTCTGTTTTTTGGTGCTTCAGTCTCTATGAGTATTTAATCCTGTGATTTTGATTTATCAAACCAGCCTCGGGTCATCATTCTTCAGCTGAAGATCAACCTGAGTAACGATTGATATTACAATGATGAATAATGTCTGTTTTCCTCTTGAAGGTTCCTATTAAACTGAAGGGGACCAACAACTGTGACTGCAAAGCCAGAAGGCTCGGGGTCAGATATGAAACAACCTATACAAGCTCATTTCCAGGGAGACAGAGCGAAGGAAGGTGTAGACAGGATTTACAAAAAGACTCAGTATTTCATGCTCTGAATGCCTGTGTGACACATTTTTAAAATGTAGAATTTAACTCTTCACACCCTACAGAATCAAGGTCAGTAAAAGGTGTTTTTAAACACAAGTACAGACCTACAGTTTTCAAGATGCAAAAGGCACCTTAAGATTAAGACATACTTTATTGATCGCACAAGGGGAAATTACATTTGTTCAATGTTGTTAGTTATTACACACATCACCATGGCAGTGAGGTGAACTGACACCTCTCCAGTTACCAGTCCACACTACTTGGTGTGCACGGGGACTTGAACCGGCGACCCTCTGGGTCCAAAAAATGAATTATTAATTATTTTTATTTAGAAGATTTTACACACCACACAAAATAAAACACCTACCTCTCCCCTCCCAAATCCATCGTAATTTTGCTCTGTCCGCACCACAGCTCTGCTTGTGTGTGTCGGAGCTGAGCCCCTCTCTCCGTCAACATACAGAGAGGACAGAGAAGTTTGCCCTTACGCGCTCTCAGGTACCAAAATTTGGCACCGTTTGATTTAACGTGAATCGGTCCTCGGTAGTACCGATGTAATTCGGTCGGTACCCAAAAAAGTACAGATTTTGGTACCCAATTAGGGTGACCAGAAGTCCTGAAAAATTCGGGACAGTCCTGAAATCCAAGCAGTTGTCCCAAATCCCGAATCCTCCACTAATTGTCCCTAAAATTAGAGCAAAGTCTCAAGAGCAGACTCTCGAGTAGTTATATTCTGATAGAACATTAACCGTTCGTGGTGATTGAGTCGTCCTGCAGCCAGCTCCCGTCGGCTGCTCATTGGCTGCAACAGTACGTAGGCCCTAACACGCATTGCTATTTTTCATTCATTCATTGTTGAAATGGAGGCTCAGGCTGGTGTCCCGGGACCCGATGAACACGTAGCTAAAAAGCAAAAATGTCTCTGCAGGTACCGGGAGGACTGGGTAGGGAAATACCCCTGGATTACTGCACTTTTACGTGATGCAAACAAAGCGTTTTGCAATGTAAGTAGGAAGGAGTTTGGTATTTCACACGGGGGGGGGGGGGAGTCAGACGTCAGGCTGCATGCTAGCAGTAAACTACATATAACTATAACAGCTGTACAGACCAACATTTTGTGTTTGTTTTATTTGTTTCATTGGTTTACATGACAGACAGTTGAATTCCTGAATAAAAATAAAAAATAATTTTGGTGCAGAGTTTTGAAATTCATGTTACAACCCCCCCTGTCTTGTCCCTGTTTTGTCCCGAATTTTACCCATTCTCATCTGGTCACCCTATACCCAACCCTAATCACAAAGTACAGTTCAGTCTTTAGGTCTTACTTAGATATAAGGTATGTAGTCATAAACCAAAGTTTGGGACAAATTGACATTTTTATCAGATGGTGGCACTACATAAAAAGTCTGGTGATGACCAAGAGATAACAATTCATTCTGAGGGGAATATGAACCAACTTTCACAGAAATCCATCCAATAGTTGTCGAGACATTTCACTCAAAACCACAAATGTGAACACTATATGGCACTAGAGGAAAAGCCAGGGGATCACTAAGGTCGTTAGGATTTATCATCTGGGAACCATGAATGCATGTCCAAAATTTTGTACCAAACCATCACAGTTGAAATATTTCACTCTGGACCAAAGAGGCGGACAGCCACTGCCATCCCCTTTTAGGTTGCTAATGATAAAGTCCTTTCTGGGGCTTACAAAGGATTATCATAGTTAAACTGAGAGGGAACTGAAACACAGGGGTCATATATGCCGTTACAGTTTTAGTGTTTCCACTGTAATTATTAAAACTTTCCAGGCAGAACACTAAAAACACACATACTTTCTCCTCTGAGGCATCAATACATTTGTAATTAATGAAAAACAAAAAAGAATAAAACATATGGTAATGATAGCCCCTCTTATTTTCCTTACAGCACAACTCATTTAATAAACTGTCCAATAGTCAGATTAGTGAGAGCTTGTGGTTTCTGAAGGTAATCATTGCTTTATGTAATTTCATATGGTGTTTTTTTACACAGGCTCAGTAGCCACTTAACTGCTGCCTTTGCACATTTGTTCAGAGTAATTAAATCATGGGCTGATATACTGAGTTTTCAAATACAGTGTCATACTGGTTCATGTTGCCGAAAGCTGATTGAAAACAGCAAGGCTTTTTGTCGAAAACACAAACTCTATCAAAGACCCAAATAGCAAGCAGTAGGATTCATAGACTTAAAGGCACAATACGTACTGTTTGTGAACACAGCCTTCAAAGTTGGCCCCTCATCCCCAGCTCAACAAGCAAGAGAGAGATCTTTGGCTGCTTTTCTGGCGTAATGAAGAATTATTTGATTCAAATGAAGCCAACCGTGGAGCTGGAATTTTTCAAAAGCTGCTGCCTGAAACAAATTATAAGTCAATTACAAGTAATCATGCAGCACTTGCTGTTCCTTGTCACATTACGTACAGAAAACAAAAGACAAAAAAACAATAAACAAGGATAAAACGAGCAAGAGAAAATGAGCCTCTAGCATACTCATAAGATTGGTTGTAAATAAGGGTGTCACGATTTCAATCAAATCGACCGAAATTAAGTCACAATCTCGAATTTCGAATTAAAAAATGGAATCGTCGATGCTGCCGTGCCCCCATGTCACGACCGGTCAGCTTGCCAAGCGGAAAAAAACACGTGTTGAAGTGCTGCGAGTCAGTCAACCTCCTCTAATATAGCTACACACAGCCAGTCAAAAGTTAGCATGGCAACTGCAGATGCAGGAGACCCATCGACAGAACTTGAGCCCCCTCCTCTTTCACTGAAGTCGCCGGTGTGGAATTATTTTAGATTTCCAGTGAGTTATGTTGACAATGTTCGCGTTGTCGACAAAAAAAGCCACAGTTGGCAAGCTCTGCTATGTGCGTGTACCATATTTTGTGTGTTTACCATTGCACATTAGCCTAGCAGCTAGAGGAGTTTCCTTCTGTTTATAGCTTAATCCCGACAAAATCACATGGTTGAATTTCAGCCTGCATGCACGTAGCCTAAACAGAGCAGCTTATATTGATTATATTAGAGAGCGCAACAAGTTAGCGGACTGCCGAGTCGCCTTCTCTTCTCTCTGTCTGCTCAGCTGTTAACTCCGGATTTCCACTGGATGCGGAACATCTGCAGACCGGCTCCGCTGCGGAACGGCTGTGTGCTCAATACCGTCCATCAATACCCACTAGGTCCGGATTTGTTGCGGCACGGCTGCGGCCATGACTGACAGCTGTAGTCACGAGGACCCACAATATCTCGCGAATTCACGTAGAATAGAACCACAAAACCAACAACAGTTTGTTTCCATCCAGAGGATTAGAGGGGAAACAACTCTGTGCTGTGTTTTCAAGGTGTAGTGCAGGGAAATATGATCCGCCGTGAGCACGGTGTATTTTATTTTGAAAATGAACCGGATTTTTATTTAGTTTCTGTGCTCAACTTCCTGTGCTCAACTTCCTGTGCTCAACTTCCTGTCCCACACTATCTGCCATGTGCTGAATTGCTGTGGAGCTTTCCGGTGTCCGGCAAAAATAGAAGCTCTGTGTATCTGCTCCGGAGGGCTGCAGACCGCCGGAGCTGGGACGCAGTCGGAACGCAGCCGTTCCGCAATCAGTGGAAATACACACATTGACTTTAATGGAAACCTAATGACTCCGCCGATGTTCCGGAGCAGATCCGCAGCCGTTACGCATCGAGTGGAAATTGCCGGTAAAACCGCTGTGCTGGCTCAATGGTGTTTTACGCCCCCAACAAGCCTTCTAACCATAACCATTGCCTAATCCTAGTGCCCTCCAGGCAGCGCTGCCTGGAAGACGACGTTGGGGGCTTAAAACACCAAACACCGCTGCGAAGCTTCTGCCTCATAGACTGTATATTAACAGTCTATGGTCTGCCCTCAGCATTGTCAGCAAACTTTTGTTTTCTTTTTACTTTATTGACAAATTGTCAAGTTTCCAATTGACCGAAGATATAAGTTATTGTTACATTATGTTAATTTTTTTTTATTGACAATGTAGTGTGGTGCATTGCGAACAAACAATCTAAGAGGGTCAGAAGTGGCAGACATATATATATATATATATATATATATATATATATACAATAAATCATAACCCTACATTTTCTTTAGATAGTCACAAGATGATAATCTTCCCATTATTCTATTACTTTATGGCCGAAACAACAAAGAGCTATGTTCTTCAGTTCAGTCACTCCCACATGCTGATAGGGCTGTGCTGCGGTGTCGTAAGATAGCTCCAAAAGAATGAGGCAAACTGAACATGGGCCCAAACGTTATACATTATGTGCCTATTGCTCAAAGGGCTGTCATGAATAGAGGTTAAGCTGCCAAATGCATCACCAAACAGAGCACAAAAGAATGACATCGTATAACTGATCTTCTGCACACTCAGAATCATATTTAATGAAAAGGTGAGAATACATCTACAAATAATGTGCTGTATGTTGTATTGAATAATATATAGGGAGGTAGATCTTGTTGCCACATATAATAATAAGCTTTTAAAGTTTTTAAGTAATGAAAATGAAATACTAAAACACATTGTAGTCATACATTTATAACAGGATACATTATAATAAATGCAGGTTTGAAACAATGCAAGCAGCAGCAGATTGTTTTAAAGTGCCCATATAAAAATCACTTTTTCTGGGATTTGGGGTGTTATTTTGTGTCTCTGGTGCTTCCACACGCATACAAACTTTGAAAAAAAAGAACATCCATGCTGTTTTGAGTGAGATACGGGTTTCTGATGTGTCCTGCCTTCAGTCTCCAGGTGAGCTGTTCAAAATCTGCACTGCTTTCTACGTCACTAGCCGAAACGAGGGGGTTAGGGGGCTAACCGTTAGCATGCTAGCACTAGCATGCTAGCTCGTTCTCAATGGCAAAACACTGCTACAACACACACAAATTCACCCTAATCTACAAAATAAATTGTATAGAACTACTTACATGTCCCTGTTCTGCAGGTATTCTACGCAAAGTTGGAAGTGCGCCCTCGTTTAGAAGAAGTCTCCCGATTAATCCTGCCTTGTACAGGCTGAAGTTGGAGAAACAGCTAGCTAGCAATTGTGAGCTTACCTAGCTACTGCGCATGTGCGACTGGCAACAAAGATGTTACAGAAGTTGAGAGGTCTCACTTTGTAGCTAAAACAGAGACCTGACACTGGGTGAAAAGAGGATCTACAGCAATGGGCAGTACAACAAAAATATGGTGTTTTTTGAAAATTAAACCATGTAAACCTATTCTGATACAATATCAAATTACAATTATAAACCTGAAAATGAGCATAATATGGCCACTTTAAGTCATACATAGAAACAGAAAACTACAGAATAGTGCAAGTGACTGATTCAGATACCATACAGCGAACACTATTGGCGCTGAAACACTGCTAGTACAGGCTCTACTCGGCTCGACTCGGCTCGGCCACGGTGCCCCGTCCTCCTTTTTCCATTGCAGATTTAGTACCGCCTCATGCGTGAGGCGAGCGTGGTTGGTCGTCATAGCGATGCCGCAGGAAACTGCCGTGACCTAACGTGACACACACACAGAACGTCAAAGGTGTGTTGTTTTTGATTCTCGGCATGTGGCTATGGCCGCAGCCAGAAGACAAATTTTGTTTCAAATTAAGCTGGAGGCAGCAAAAAAAAACACCGCTGGCCAAACTACTTAAAAATGGCGGGTTTGTTCAAGACACCACTGTCTGTCGCTAGCAATGATGACGCAGTGATTAGTGACAATTCTCTCTGACCAATCAGTAGTCTGCAGGTTTTCACGTCACCTTTTGGGATCGCCTCAGCTCGCTTGGAACCTCGACGGAGGTGATACTAAAAAAAAAAGTACCTGTTAGCAGGTACCAGGGACTTTTTTTCATAATGGAAAACCAAAAAAGGCGAGTAGAGTCGGGCAAGTCGAGCAGGTACCATGTAATGGAAAAACGCCATATGAAACCAGATGTCTTGAGCGCAGAGCAATATTGAGTGAAGTGGCCGGGAGCAGCTTTTAGCATTTTAACAGCTCAGTAAGTGAGGAGTGGAAATTCTCACTACTCCACTCTCACATGGTCTGATGCTAATATTAGAAAACATGTACAAAGACCTGAATTGCACATAAAGTAGGCAGTAGCCGTGCAAAACTGCTACTCAACAAGAGTCAACAACCATGCTAGCGGCTCTGTGAGACTGTAGACAGAGTGGTGCATTGAGCTAAATGATAATGTCAGCATGGTAACGTGTTCACATTGATAATGTTATCATGCTGATGTATCACTGGTATGTTTACTGTGTTCATCATCTTTAGCTCATGGGCATGCTAAAGCTGACTGCACGCCTCTTGTGGCAGACTGCTATTATGTAACTGTGACCGACGCAGTGACCCACCCGTGCCTCTCGAAATTTGAAACGCCAAGGTCTGCGGCTGCGCTAACTGCACATGGTTCCTTGTTGATGATTGGCTCATTGGTCTATGGGAACCATGACCCAATCACCTGAAGCACATAAAGCAAATACAAAGCGGTGGTAACAAACAGCCACTATAACAATTTTAACAAATAACCTTCAAGTTCAGCTTTTCCTGCTTTCTTCTACAGCAGCCTTCATGTCTGCTCGTTATGGTGAACAGTGTTGGAGATCAATGGCAACTTCAGCACGAACGCTATCGAGGAGAAGTCAACAGAATAAATCCTCTGGGGACCATGATTGTCTGTATCAAATTCCATGGCAATCCATCTTACTGTTACCACCACTGTGGCTAAAAAAATCAAACCCAAAATGTTTTCTTCACCTATTCTAAAATAACCCTCCACATTCTGTGATGGTAGAGCAGCAACTAGTGTGGTATAGTCAGGGCAATGCAAGACAATAGTCAGATGTCTGTTTAAGAAAGGGTCATGTCAAGGGTTAGTTTCATCTATGATAGGCATTTGAAGTACAAAAAATCATTCAATTTATACCACTAAAACAAACATGTTTATGTTAAAACCGATTGGAGATCTTACAAAGTGTTGGGGTTTGTAATATTCATTTCTTTGGTTTACTATATTTATTTTGTTGTTGCCAACATTTGCTAATGCCCCAGGGCTACATAGTTAGTTGTTTACTGAAGAATTTTCTCAGAGAACCTACTGGAAAGAATCTCTCACTTGGGAAAGTGTTGACATTCATGCATTTATCAGTGAAGCAATGTAGAAATATATGGGTTATTGCTTTGCCTCTCATTTCTAAGATCACAAGAGGTTTATGAAGTTTTTAAGGCATTTTGCCCCAAGCCACTATAACGTGTCTGACATGTAACCTTTCCCTGGGTGGGTAATCTCCTGTATGCTACTGATCCTGGCCGTAGCATTTAAGGTATCAGTATCTTGGCTTCTCCTAAATATCTTTGACCTAAGATCTTGCAGTTTGGTTCGCAATATAAATAATATACTTATAAAAGTTCTTTTGTTCAGTTTCATTTCTCTTGTACACTTCTAACTACTTTTGTTTATTCAAGGTTTTGTTTTTCTTTAGAAAACCCAATTAGGGGCACCTGGTTAGCTCACCTGGTAGAGCAGGCGCCCATATATAGAGGTTTGCTCCTAGACGCAGCGGCCGCGGGTTTGACTCCGACCTGCAACCCTTTGCTGCATGTCATTCCCCCTCGCTCTCCCCTTTCAAGTCTAAGCTGTCCTATACAAATAAAGGCCTAAAATGCCAAAAAAATTATCTTAAAAAAAAAAATTAAAACCCAATCAGTTTCACTTGACTCAAATCTACCAATTCAAATATACCATGGAAATAAAATAAAGGTTAAATGAAGAAAATGCTCAACTGTCAGTACACGAAGGCATAATTCGATAAGATTCAGCACAACTACACTCAGTTTCTCTAGCTGTACAGATTGTGACACAGAACAAAGCTTAGCTGTAGAAAGTGTCTATGTGTTTTGGGTGAATAAAATGGAGATACATGTAAAGCTCCATGAGAAAGTGAACAGAGGTTGCATGGACAGACTTTCATCCCTCCATCCCAAAGCCAGCTCTAAGGTAATATGGTTGAAAGCTGTGGGTGCAGAGTTTTAATGAGCTGCTATTGGACACAAACATCAGACATATGTTCTGTTTTACCTCAAGAAATCTCCTGACCCACAGGTCTCCTACTGTTTGTCTTACTCTAAAGCAGGGAGTAAGAACATGATTTCTGTTAATTTTTCTGTATTATTCCGGGGTGGATAATGAAAAGATTACAGAGATAAACTTATCGGCTTTTATAACCTTATCTTAAGTTGTCAGCAGTAAAAAATCTATTACCCACATAGAATTAAAAATGAAGCCAAATGCAGATTCCAAATGTAAAATATGGGTTGAGAAGTGATATTTATTACTAATGTAATACTGTGTGTGAGTGTTGGTGGGACCTTCCCAGGAACATTAAAAAATTATTTTGGCCACGCCATGGTTTGGAGTTATGCCTTGCCTGGCTAGTCTCCCTGTGAGCTCTCACTGCCTTTAATAAATGTCCCAGGAGAGGTTGCTCTAGTGGTCAGAAAACCTACAACTATAGCCAGAGTTCCTTCAATCCGTGACGCTTTCTTTCAAAGACTTAACTATGATTGATGTTCATGTTTTAGCAGAGAACCTGGGAATGGTCCCTGGAGTCAGGGTCGTGACACAGTGGGCTGGAAAACGGTTTTGGAGAATGAATTAGCTTGAAGACGTTGAATTCCAATAAACAACATTCCATCTACATGGTCTGGCTTGCCACAAAGACCAGCATGCTTTCTGTAGACCCAAGTGTCCATGAGTGTTAGGGACTATATCAAAAAACAGGTTTCTTTATCTGGAAGCTTGGCAGCATCTGCTACGTCACATAATATACAAATACAATTTTTGTATTCATTTGAAGAATCGTTTGTCATCATTATAATTTGTTTAGATGATGTGTGCCTTCATATAAAAAAAAAATAATAAAAAGGAGAAAAGCTACTGCTAATGCCGTCCTGAGCAGGGAATAAAGTCACACTCTGTGTGTGATATAATCACATGTGTAATCTGGGCTTCTCTGGTCTTTGTTTTGATAGCTGGGCCGGCCATGTCTATTAGGGAACAGTGAGAGCTGAGTAGAGGCAATCCCAGGCCACTTTTTTTCAGTATTTCGAGTACAGCCCCTTTAAAAAGTAAAATCCTTTATACATTAGTGTTATTTGCAGGTTTAAATGAGACACCACCGCACTAATGGTGTCTTGTTTACATCCACCTACAACCCAGATTCTTCCATACAGTTTATCATTATTTTTTTTTTTTTTTATGAACAAAAAACAAGATGGGATCAGAATTGTGGCATGTAAAAAAGACATTTACTCACTCATGTATTCTGATATTTTTGATGGCCCATTTATAGCCGATTGCCTGTCCAAAGAAATCTTACAGTGCCTGCATTCTGTTTTCAATTTATTCATCACAGACACGATTCACTTCCAATGAAAACAACCTGCTTTGTTTCCTCTCAAAACAAGTCAACCTACTCAATATGGGAGTCTATATATCTGTTTTAAAAGGTTCTTAAAATGTATAGTGGTGGGTGAACAGTTCACATTCCAGCCTGATATACCATCAACCACCCTGAAACCTCACAGTATCATTTCACAGTATCAATTTTATTTTCTATTTATTTTGTTATGTTGGAGGACGCTTCTAATTTAACTGTTTAATGCAGCTTGCTGTGCGTTGGTTTTTAAAACACTAATAATACTAATACATGTGAAACTATTACTGGCTTTTTTTCTGTGCAGATAAGCATATAGTTTTGTTTGAGAAAGGATGTCTAAAAATATTCCTGCTGTGTCACGGACATTTTTTAATAAATTATGTTTTCCTTGCCTTATTTTAACTAAAAGTTTCTGTCTTGTAATTGAACTATTTACATGGTAAAATTAAGATAATTGGGTTGACATAGGAGAAAAGTAATATAATTAGCCAATTATATTTTGACATGAAATGTTTTACTGACAATATTCAACTATTCTACTGCTAAGTTCATTGATATCAATGCTAAAGTTACTTTATTTTTTAAATAAATACACAAATAGCAAATATACTATACCACCAGGTGTTATTAAAAGTCACCTGATGCTTATGAATGAAACTCTTGGTGTAGGAGAAACTTTCTTCTTTTCTTTTTCTTCATCAGTGTGTGTTTGAATGGAATCTCAAAATAGTCCCCTATCACAGTTTGCTCTCCTACATGTTAATAGTAACTACGTAGTATTTACCAACTCATGCCTGTGTAAGTTCACATAGAAAAAAATTAAGTTTGAATAAAGCATTTAAAAGTTGAGGCTGTTTCTCTTCAAGTTTGTTTTGCACACACAATTCCCCTATGAATAAATATTAATCACAGAGGCTTCAACTCTCTTCATGGTGCACATGAACACAAACAAGATGACCAAGAAAGGCAAGAAAGTAGTGTCACAGTAAATCATGGCTCTGGCTTTCATCAGTCTAAGAGATACATGTTGAAATGTGGAGCTCTGGGACACCTGACTTACAGTGATCAATGTCTTCCTCCTCATGAAGCCATGATGGAATCTAACTTGACTAATGGACTGTTCATTATGTAATTAAGGGGCCACCGGGGAGTTTTGGGACCTTTAGTCAAAATAGACCTGACCCTTCCTTTACCAGCATTACATTTTGGATGACCCTCCAAAATGATTGGGAGAAAAGGGATGACCCACCCGAACAACTTATTGTACGGGTTTGTGCTTGACAAAGATGTATAGTTACAACATTATTTTTTCTACAGCCATGATGCATGTAACTAAACCTCTGCATTCTCATCTGACGCATCATACTCCTCTGTTATGGTGTGGTGGCCATTTCAGTAGATTTACTCACTAACATTGTTGTGGAAACACAATAAGCATGGATACTAAATGCACACTTCATGCATTACTGCATTACTTCAAATGCTAAGTTACTCATCTAGTGAACTAGTATTCACATGAAATAAAACAATAAAACAGTGAGACCATTCAGCAAAGCACACTGGGTAATTCAACACTGGTTGCTATGGTCTCGTCACTAGGCTTCCTCAGTCATTGTATATTTTAGCATAGGTAAGCTTGCCGAAGCTGAACATTATCCAAAACTCCATTTCTCAGATGAGCGTAAATTTGGGAGCTTGCATGTTACCACTTCTTCCTTCTCAAATGTACAGTGGCCCTGAAGTGCAAATCACAACAGCAAATAGGAAAACACGACAGCAAATCATGAAAACACGACAGCAAACATGAAAACACAACGGCAAATAGAAAAACACGACAGCAAATATGAAAACACTTCAACAAATATGAAAACACAACGGCATTAACTTCTACCGGAAAAGGTAGGGCCTAGCTAGTAGAGGATGGACCCTCCTGATTGGACAGACGGACTGTCTGTCTTTTAACAGGAAGGAGAGGTGAAAAACACGGAAAAGCACCTACTTTTAACAGAGAGACAGTCCGTCTGTCCTTTCGGGAGGCTCCGTCCTCTGCTAGACCTTTTCCGGTAGAAGTTAATGGCGTTTTGTTTTCATATTTGCTGTCGTGTTTTCATATTTGCCGTTGTGTTTTCATATTTGCCGTTGTGTATTCCTATTTGCTGTTGAGTTTTCCTATTTGCTGTTGTGTTTTCATATTTGCCGTTGTGTTTTATGATTTGCTGTTGCGTTTTTCTATTTGCTGTTGTGATTTGCACTTCAGGGCCACCATACAAATGCCTTGAAAAGGCTGTCGTTTGCACATTTTCACAAATAACTTACAAATAATCACCGGGACCGAAAAGATATACCTCCTGTCTCATGCCATCCCGGCTCATCCTCGGTTCGTACGGTGTTTTGGATGTTTTTGAACTAAGCAGTACATCATGCTAATGAATACAATTATTTTTTTCAGCAGATGTATTAGTTACAACACGATTGGGCTAGCAAAGCAGTTTTGTGTTTATATGTGCAAGCGTGATTTATTCAGTTTGGGTAATCCCACGGTCTCTAAAGCTACAGGTCTGGCTGACTAAATAGGGAGGGATCCATCTGCTAGCGATAGGGGCCAAGACTGAGAGAGCTATATGGAGCTACATGGATAAATATGCACCAAACAAGCCACTTTGAAATTTTGCTCTACTCATAAATACAAAAGTTGATTGACCCTTCCCCGTAGACAAAAAAAAATTGGATGACCCTCCCCTCAACAAAGAATAAAAAGACATGACCCTCCCCTTTTTTCCTTCGGTGGTCCATTCCATAAATACCGAACGGTCCCTAATACAAATTCATGTTCTAGTGACCAGAAAAGTCAGTGATAAAAATGCAATAGGTCTTTGTGCCCTCGAATAACATACCGTAGCATACTGGAACAACACTTAGCATTTCTCCCGTGGTGAGCAGATCCCAGTACCATTTGTATCTTGGGTACACCACGAGCACAGGGGTGATACACACATTCCTGCGGACTGCTGATGTATTGCATTTAAGTATACTGTATTTATGTTACTATATTGATGATACAGAAATATTGCAGTGCCCTGTTGTTTGCTGCATTAAAGATGTTTCCACAATCCTGTTCCATGTTCCTGATGTTGCAGCCAAATACATGACGCTCTGGAAAAAGGTATTTATAGCTTTGTTTGGACTTTTTGTTTAGTTACTGTAGCATGTGTTGTTGTTTTTGTTCTGGTTGACTGAGTGTAGTTACCTAACTGTAGTTACAGCTATCAGCGGCAGCTGCATTAGAATTCTGCAGAATAATAGTTAGTAATGACAAGTTATATAGGCCACCTAGTATACTTAGACTAATGAATTGAGGCTACCAATCAGCTGGTAGTCGAACAGATGATGTTATCCGATGATGTATCATTAACAGGATCACGCAGGGCCTCATGTACAATACACATGCAGTGTTTTTTAGTGACTAAAAGTCCAAAACCAAATTCAAATTGAAGTGTTGAGTCCCTTCCTGCAAAAAACCTTTGTTAAATTCACCGTTTACTACACATACATCCACATTTTCACCTTTTGACTTAACTGTTCTCTTTTGTTGCTTAGCAATGCAGGAACTACTGTAAAATTACACAAAAAAATAGGACAAAACCCACCATCTTTGGTCGAAATGATTAGAAAAACACAACCTTCTTGCAGTGGAATATGATATGTTACATAGACAACCAGTCAGAGCACCAATAACGTGTACTTTGCTACTACCTCTTATGACTAAATCAATCTTAAGCAGTACATTAACTCCTCTTTAGATCCTCTAATTATCATATTAAAACCATAAAAATCCTCTGAAAGACACTGATGAAAAGCTGCATACTGTGTTCTTTAGAAGTGTATTTTACAGAGTAGGCCGGTTCAAACAGCTTATTGAGTGCACACATGTCTGGCAGGATATTCATTTCTGTAGTGTCCTTCACTCGACACCCCTGCAGTGCCTTGACCCACAGGCTATGTTTGGCCGGCTGCCAAAAGCGTCAGTCAGAGAGACTCGTGTTCATTCAAAACGGATGTGGATGTCTTCATTATGGCGGTCACAGCAGCTCAAGGCCCTTTCAGCACACAGACATCTTTGGCTTCCCCTGATGCAGGTGTGGTTTTGGGTCTGGGCCAATGTACCAGATAAAAGGATGCCATCAGTGTATGAGTTCATTTCAACACAGGACAGAGCAGTAAATCAGTGTCTTTAGTGACGTCGTACAAACATAAGACCAAGTGTTTGGATTCTTTGATCTCAGCTTTTTTTAATACACTAGGTATATCAAGTTTTAAAATAACGCTTGTGGTAGGGTTGTAGGCAGAAAGGGCCAGAGGGTCTTCGACCGTCAGCTTGAAGAAAGAATGCATCCAAACCAGAACATTAAAATAATTAAATAGAAGGAAAGAAAAGAGCAACAAAAAATGCAGATAAGGGAAGTGGTTTTGGAAGCAACAGAGGACTACAGTAGAAATAATTAGTATTGTTTCAAAGGCCACTTGCACCAGCTCTTTGTAACTTTAAACCTAGCCTAGTTATAACGCAAGGGTTAACTCAGTGTAGATTAATATAACAGTAAATGTGAGGTTGTTGCGTAGCTAACTACATTAACTGACAAAACTAAGGTTAGCTTATTAATATATGACCCATTTAGAGTAAAGAGTAAAAGAGGTAATATGGGGTATGCTCAACACATCTGACCCACCACTTGATATAATGCTGTTTGATAATGATGTAAACTGAAAAGATCTTTGATTTTATTTACCAAAAAAATAACACAATATACCTCAAATACCAAAACTATTAAAACAATTTGACTAAATAATGTCAGCTAGGTTAGCATAATCGGACATTAAAGTGCTCATAGTATGCTTTTTGGCTTTTTCCCCTTTCCTTTATTGTGTTATATATCTTTTTTTATGCACGTTATAGGTTTACAAAGTGAAAAGTCCAAAGTCCACCCCAAAGGGACTTACCATCTCCAACAGAAAACACTGTTCACAAACTGCTCCAAACAGCTCTATTGTAGTCCAGCCTTTACTTCCGTGACAATCGTGCGTCACTTTGTAACACGTTATAATGCTCGCCTAGCTGCTAGCATGGCACTCCCTCAAACTCTGCTTCTGATTAGCTAGTAGTCCTTACCTAGGTACTGCACATGTGCGACTCCCAACAAAGATGTCATAAAAATAAAACCCACACACAGCGCTTCGAAGCACTCTCTAGCAGAGAAAAAGCTATAGCCTATGGACAAAGGCCCCTTTTGTGCTGTCAGGCGCAGAATGCACAGTAAGTTAAATCAAGGAAATGCAGGCTATTTGTCTCACCTCCTGTCTCATGAGTGATTGCAAACTATGACCTCTTTTGTGGGGTAGTTTAAATATTCAGTGCAGGGTCATATATAATCCTAAGGATCACCACTGCCAAGACAGTTTGCAATCAACAGTCAGGAGTTGTGTTAGTTCACCAAAGCTGCATTGTGCATTGGAGTACGATTAGGCACACATTCAGGGAAGCTTTAACAGTATATTGTAGGGAGCAGATTTCTAGGGACAGTTGGTAGCTGAGCAACTTAAGGGTTCTCTGTTTGTTGTTGATAGCTTGAAAAGTGGCACAGATAAATTCACTCATACAGCCACAAGTATGTGATGTCTGAATGTGTTTGAATTTGTTCAGTGTTTTTTTTTATGACCTTCAGTCATTGTTTTGATTAGACGATTTCAACAGAACTCACACTCCACCATGCAATACGTTTAATGCGTATTGCAACTAATGTTTCTGTAAAAGGTTATTCAATTTAAAAAATGTTAAAACACATAATGATAGAATTTACAGCCCCCCCCCCCCCCACTCTCCCATCTATATGGACACAAAATGTGTGACAAAAGTCCCAGAGTACCAGCCAGGTGTTGTGATTATTAATAGGTTCTTTGATTTTCTTTTGCTTGACTCTTGAATCTGTCTATTATGACAATTATGACAGGCTGCGTTTCAGAGGTTCACACATTCTAGAGAATTTCAAATAATCAATATTAAACATGTTTAGAAGAAAATTAAAATTGACATTCTATGGTCCTCTCATATGGAGGAAATATTTATTCATAATTCAAATTGAAAGTCCAAAGAGAAAATGAAGCAAGATCAAATTAAAAATATTATTATTTTACTACTCTACTAGGAAAAATCATGCCATAATTACATTTAAAAAAGAAAAAGGAAACTGAAAAAGCAAAGTTGAAATGCAAAATGATAATTTGAAAATGTAAAGTTCAATGTAAAAAGTCAAATTTAAAATGCAAAGCTTAAATATAAATGCTTAAACTGAAATCTTTGAAATCTTTTATTGAATGACATCTTGTTTTCTTACAGTATGTCCATGAATGTGTCAGTATCAGCAGCTCGATGGGGATGCTCTATTTTGCTCTCCTGCTAGTTAAATGACATTTTCTTTTTATATAAACACAGACATGTCTGTATCTGGTGACATGAACTTTATTTAAAGGTCCACTGTGTAGGAATTTCTCCCAACTCTCTCGCACCACGCAGTTCAAAGTACGTATTACAGCTACTGTAGCCTTCACGCTTCAAAAAGCCGGTCTTTTCAATATCCTTTTTCTTTTTCTGGGCGAAGAAGAAGAATTTGGATTTTGAATATGTGTGGTCCTCCATGTTTCCTTCTTCAAACTTGCCGGGGCCGGGAAGCTACGATACCCATTAGCAGCATTAGCAGCTCCTGTGAGTTTATCATGTGACAGCGAAAACGCGAAAGGCGGAGCAGTATGTCCTGTATGTCCCTTACCGGCTAACGTATTTCAAGATGGCTCATGAATATGGAGCGTCTACCCCAGTTCATGCAATACAAATGTCAAATTTCAAGCTGAAAGGAATACTTGGAATTGATGGTGGTGGTAAATATTCATGAAAAAGGACAAGTTTGTGAACGGCAACACAGATTTTGATAATGAACAACTAAACAAGTTACACACTGGACCTTTAAGGGTAAGTGGTCTCTCACACACACACACACACACACACACACACACACACACACACACACACACACACACACACACACACACACACACACACACAATTGCAACTTCCTGAACAATTTAATTACCCATTAAGCATCTGGCTGACCAGCACCTCAGCCTGCTGACTCTGAGTCAAGTCAACTTGCAACACAGAAGAAGACAAAAGTTCCTGGGCTCTTCAGTACAGCTACTTTTTCAGACCTTTTAATCACATTTTAAATACATTTACTGAAAAGCTCGTTTTTGAGCATCTTAAGCAGTTGTTTCATGGAAAGCACAAAGGTCATGAAGAATTAAACATTTCTCTACTCATGTGATAAAGTCTCAGTGTAAGGAGGAGTGACCTCAATCTGAGGACAACTGAAACTTTGCTATACACCATCTACTCTGCAGGCACAACAAAGTGTGTGTATTATTTGTGTGTGTGTGTGTGTGTGTGTGTGTGTGTGTGTGTGTGTGTGCATGTGTGGTTGTATGTGTGTCGGCCTGTACTCAGAACAACAGCTTGGGTCCAGAAGGCCCCAGTGATCCTCATGGTGCCCCCCACCCCCAACAAACACACTCTCTCTCTCTCCCTCAGCTGTGAAGACTGGGCCGACATCACTCCACCCTTCACTCTGTGACTCATTCACAGAATATTCTATTTTCCCCTTCTCATTTTTTTTTTCTCCCCAAGGCTAAATCTATCAATTTTATTTAGCACAAATTTCTTCAGCAGAAAAGTCACACATCAGCAGCTGTATATCTCTGCTCTACATACGGTATAAGTTACTGTTTACATGTAAATATTGTACTGTATATTCCTACTGTATTCAGCTGCAGTGACAGCATCATGATTCCAATTAAAAAACAGAATTGTTGTTAAAATAAAACAAATGACATTTGGATGAAAATATGACGCACATTAGGTTTCTTTTAAAATTTGCATTCTAGGCACTGCCAATAGGGAGTGGAGAGAAAACATCTGATAGTAAAACACATCATCAAAGGTAAACATGGAGCCTTATATGACTATGCCCTAAGTAACAATGCATGCAAGAGTTACCTCAGCCAAACTGCAGTATCTGATCTCTCTGTTCATGACTACAGTGTAGCACGCAACAAGTCCAACCACCTGCGAAACTCATTAGCTCACAGCAAATTGGTTCCATATGTAGAGATGCACTCCCACAAATGGTGTGTCACATAAAATGGAAATCTTGGCATGAAATTGTGTAGGGGGAAAAAATGTGTTAAAACTGTGTGAGAAACATTTTTGGACAGCAGTTTACTGAAAGGAGCACTACAATTTTTTCCTGAAAGACAGAAAACGTGGCAAAACATAATCTACGACAGCCTTCAGCACAAAAACCATTCAAAAGATCAGTGGATCCCAGTAGCTCCCTTTAAAAAAACTCCTAAAAGTTTCGTGTTTCGATTCATCTGCACATACAATACAGTACAGGTGCAGTAGCTACAGTATGCTGTACTTATACCAGTTGTCCTGTAATTTTTTTTACTTTAAAGAAACCTTCAATTACCTCAATAAAGATATTCTATAGACCTTTCTTAAACCTTTCATCTTTTCTCTACGTGGGAGGTTTACTCTATTCAACATTACGGCCTTAATTACAGTTTCAGACTTCCAAGCTGCTGGGGGTTTTGGGGTCCGGGAGAGGTTTTGCCCTCCACCATCTATTTATCTGCAGGTGTGAATCTGCCGTAATGTCCTATGAGTCTCGGTGAGACATGAAATATGATCCAGGAAGTCCAGTTTGAGTAACACAAAAGACAGGATTTTACAACTCTGGGAAGTTATCATGGTGGTTGTTATTTTATCATTTGTTGCATCTATCACAAGGTGATCAGTAGAAATTTTACGCACAAAGAAAACTACCACAAATGTGTTTGATTGGCCACCCTGAGTACTTTGCCAGGTCACGTCACATTGCTGTCCGACAAAAGTTGAGCCAGCTGTTCCCGCTGCATCGCTTGACTGGCCCCATTCAAATTAGGCCGCTAGGTTATTTCACGGAGGGATAAAGTCAGTCTAAACATGTCCTTGGTGAGAAGAAACCCTGTTTACTTTTTCACCTCTGCACACCTGGCCAATTGCTGCGTGAAGTGGGCGTGAATGTCAGTTTCGGAAAGTTACAGAAATTGACTCCTTCACAGTCCACTTTAGAGCAGCCAGTGAAGCACAGGCACTCACGTGTGACTTAAAGTCTCTCTCTGTACATCCACAGTCAATTGACCTGTTGCATTAAGACGCTGTTGATTCTCATTAAGTTGTGAAAACTTCATTGAAGGACTTTCAGCTCTGGATCCTGATATGTGTGACTCAAAGAATAAAATCTAACTCTATATAGAGCTTTAGCATTGGGCTTCTGTAATTTTGTCGGACTCATGATGGACAGTTTTTACACACACTCTTCTTTCTTGTCAAAACCTGGTGCCTAGATTACCCACAATGCAACTCAACCACTTCAGAGATTCTGGTGACAGCTAATGTAGCCTTATGCCGATAGCCTCAAGGAGAACATTTTTTTAATTTTTAAAACTTGGTCATCTTCAGCCCCAACTGACACGGACTCGAGTGACATCACTTGCAGTCTTTATGCAGCTTCCTTTGGTGCCACAAAAGCTGCTAGTTCGTATTCAGCAGGAGGGCTGAGTCACCCATTACAGCCCAGAGAAACTGTTGACGCACGGCAACATTTACTCTCTGGCAAATGAACATTTGGCAGAAAACCAGCTCCACAAATGATAATACTGTGATCAACAATGTATACGGTAACTGCTCTTAGTCAGGATGTGACACATCAGCACAGATAAATAACGAAGTTCTTGTGGTTGGAAAGAAAATTATATTCCAGCTATAACAGCTGCAGCAAATTATTTCTTTTACACAAGCATGATGTTTAACAACTAAACAGACTGAACCCACAAACATTTTAAGAAAAATAAGAGGGGAAAATTAGACATTGCGGTAAAGTTGTATGGTACTGTATCAGTATTTGATGTTCATTTGATGTTCTTGTACAGTTTTACTTCTGTATAGATTATTTTGAAGATTTATGCAGTATTCTGGTGTTGAACTACAGATGATCTAATCATTGAACTCATCAATGGACTGCAAAATGTAAAAATGAACAGGTGATATCAGATCAGATCTTTTGATGTATTTCAGGGAAGTGAGGTAAATAAAAGTATAAGCAAATACTGTGATACAACAACAGAGACAGCATTTGTAGCATAATATGAACAAATATCTAATGTTTTCACATCTTTTAACTGAGGTGACATCTATGACCTGTTATATCATGTAACTCTGCAAGAGTAAGGGCAGTAACATTAAACCATATGGAAACAACTTAACAGCACGGGTGGTTTTGCTAAAAGTAGCTCAGCAGGGCAAATCACAATGAGTTTGAAAGTAACTTTCCTCACCTGGGGATCTGTAAATGTTACAGGTTGTGTTAAGTTTTTTGCTTAAAGGCTTACAAACCGAAGCTAGAGCTCCTGCTAATCATTTACAGAAAGCCTATAACCGTAAAAAAACAAGACTAATTGATTCCATCAATCTGCATGGATGGTAGTTCCCACTTTAGTTTTAGCTTTATCCCATAATGTGGCACTCGGTTAGGCCAAACACCTAACATTAAGAGGTAAATGCACACAAGATGGAAAGAAGATAGACAAAAATTGCCATCATCTCTAAGACACATTGTAACAACACTGGATTCAACCACATTTCCAATAACTCGGTCTGTATAATTACATTAAGAAAAAAAAGAGCTGACAGATGGTGCTCTTCATCCTTTTAAGGACACATCATCATCTCTCTCAGAGCCTTCCAAGCACACACATGCACACGCTGTGGCCACTCACTCTTCCCTCTTCCATTTAACTCAACTCCCACATCTGAATACGTCAATGGATAGTGGTGACACTGAACACAGCTGTGATGAGAACAGACCTCTTTCTCAGAGATGGATTCTTCCTCTGAAGTTAAACCACATCTAGAGAAGATCTGGATATGAGAAACATGGTAATGTCAGATGCAGAGGAGGCCTGAAATCATCACTGTCATCAGCAATCTGTCAAGTCAACTGGAATAGTTGCTGGTTGCTTCCTCCTTACAAGCGGAGAGGATTCAAAGACCTGTGGAACGATCTGCCTTTGTGAGGAGAACATTTTTACTTTAGTAGTCAGAAAAGAACTCCTTAACAGTGTTAGTTTGGCCTTGTAAAAGCATGAACAATTGAACAAGTCTTGACACAACATCCATATAGCAAAGATGTGTTAACAAAATAATGTTTTAAGGATGAACCAGCTAAACCTCACATGTAGATTCTATACATCCTGCTGTAGCAATGAGTTACTGATAGCAGTTCAAAATCTTTCTGTCATTCCACGGTTCATAAAAGTTCACAACATAGAATTACACTACCTACAAACAGTACAATCTGCTAAGCAAGCAGAAAGTAATGGATGTGGAACTCATACAAGAATCTCAGCTTTGATATATCCCATAGTAATAGTTAAACCAGAGAGCAGGTTTTACAATGTGAAGGATAGCTGCCTGCCAGGCATGATGAAGAGGAGGGACAATATACGTTAGCATCAAGGACATGAAATAGGAAGCAAAGCAGAAAACATTTCACTATGTCCATGTATCAGACAATACTGTCTTTGTTGTTGTGATAGGTCTATGTTTGCTTACATTGATCTTCTACAGGCAACATTTTGATTAATTATTCAATGTGTAATGGTATGAATAAGAAGGGTTAAGTTCAGCTTCTGCTTAAAGGAATAGTTTGACATTTTGGGAAATACACTTATTTGCTTTCTCGCTGAGAGTTATATGAGAAGATTGAGATTCTCATGTTTGTACAGTAAATATGAAACAGGAGCCAGCTAGCCTGGCTCTGTCAAAAGGTTAACAAAAAAAATAACAGCCTACTAGCACCTCTAAAGCTCAATAATTAAAACTTTATATCTCATTTGTTTATTTCATATAAAAACTGAAATGTAAAAATGACAATTTGTGGTTTTACGGGGGATAAGTGCAAGACTAGTGGTGTAACGCACCATAGTTACAACACTTACGATTCGGAATGCATGTGAACCGTGGATTAAATGCAAAGTTGAACCATAATTATAGTGTGAAGTACATTTTTACTGTCACTGTTACTTAAAGTAGGCTGATACATCTCTATGGAGGGTTTCCGTGAAAAGATACAGGCAACGTCGTATCAGCAGCAGTTGGTAGTTAAGTTATCCGAGAATAGGAGGCTTTTGAGCCAGGTACAGACGCCTTCTACAGAGCTCCATTGTATCAGCAGCAGGTTAAGTTTAGGCGAAAAAAAGTGAGCATCATGCGGCAACAACAGTTAAGTTTAGGCACCAAAACGACTAGTTTGGATTGAAACACTCCCAAGGAACACACATTTCCGGGTTGAAAGTCCTTTGTTTCCTCCTGCTCCCCAGCTTGAATGTTTTATGACAGTTGTTTAAGTAATACATGGAAAGCATTTAAAAAAAAAAATATTGTCCCCCCTTTTTTCTGCTGATCCGAAAAGTGATCCAATCCATGACTCAAAACTGTGATCCGATCCAAGAGTTTTGTGATCCGTTGCACCAATTTGCGGGACTATTCCTTGGCCGAGAGCAGTGACTTTCCTTGACTTCCGGCTTGTTCCCTGGCAATCTCACAGTGCTGACAAGACTCCAGGAAGCATCCAGTTATACTGTCCAGTTATACTGTCTGGTTATACAGTCCTGTAACTATAAAAAAGTCAGTTAAATTCTTTTGTCTCTTGTATCAGCGGTAATAAATATATGAAATCTGTGTGTGCAAATTAGGACATTGTGGTATTTAATTGTTTCAGGCTAAACCACATTCCCTTCCAGTTTAAGTTCCACCTCTGCAAATACTAAACAAATCACATTTTACTGCCGCTCACTCGTTAATGTGGGTGGTTGAAAATGTTTAAATGTTGTCCTGCAACAGATTTACAATTAAAATGGTTTTATGGTCATTTGTATGAATTTCCTTAGATGTGGTTTCTGTATGTTCCTAAGACGATGTTTTTAGAAGACGTGGGAGGATTTATTGTTTTTGGAAGTCTTGAGTTTAGGTACAGCAGAGTTTAGAGTAAACATTCAGACTTGGACAAGCAACAGACTGCATATCACAAGGTCAGTGACTCTATGTTGAATGAGACAGCCACATTACAGTACAGATAAGTAAGCTGGAACAGTTAAACACATGTTAAACAGGATGTACACAAGTATCATTTGGCTTAATCACCGACGCTGACAGAAATAAGATGTGACAATTACAGTGCAACTTGTCAGGAGTGACAATGACAATTAACATATAGACTGGTTTGATTGAAGATGGAACTCTCTGACTGAGTGACATCAGATACTGTTTCAGCTCTACATGCAGATAGATGATAAACAGCTTCCACATAATCTAACGAGACTGACAAACCAACAGCAGCTGCAATCAATGTAGTTAAACAGTTCAGTTTATTGCAGAAATATTTGGAGTAAATTCTGTCCGAGGATGTGGAACCTCGTGTTACACACGGGACAGACTGTCCCCATCCAGCTAATGAAACCTGCCAAGAAGGAGCCTTATATGATGGAGGGTAACAGCCTCATGGAAAATGCATCTGAGCCAACAGAGTGTACTAAAGCTGCCCTTGAGCTCTGAAACAATAAGGTGTCCTTAACACTTTGGAAATAAAACTGTTTGGATGTGAAGTCCTGAAGTTATTATTCAAAATAAGAGTGGAGTTAAGTCAGATCAAATAACTGAGGGGACAAATATTAGTTGTATTTCATTATTTTTTTTTTTCTATCACCGATTAAAAGGTTATGAGTGCAATAACACAATATTCTTTATTTGGGCTTTTAGACTCAGTATATTGGATTGCATAACTCACTCAGATTTAGAGAGATTTACATTTTGAGCAACAGCACAGAGATAACCATGAATCTTCTCTTTCCTCTGCGTACTTTTGACACTGGGGATTACGAATGACGATCAACAGTAAAACATGTGCGGAGAAAGAAAAAAGGTTGCATTAGAGATATGTACAAGCTACGTCATGCTTCATATGGAAAGCTTATGTTGTGTGTTTCACAGACATGCTTGCAGTGGTATTTGATGATTTACATGTTTTGTAAAAGCCTCTATTGATGTCTTCAACATTAACAGAAACAGGAGAAGCATCTTTATAGTTTGAAATTGACAGTGTTATTTAATGTTGTGTACTATCAAACTATATCTTAATCTATAGCCTTCCTGATTTCATTTGTTTTGACTTGAAAACATGTTTTGCGCAGGTATAAAAGGGAATGTTAACGTTCAGATCTAAAGGGTGCATTATTCTTGTTTTCTCATAGTACGATTGCGTCAGAAGTTATTTTCTGGTTCTGAGAAATAAGGTATGGTATCAAGAAGCAATTTCACAACAATGTAGAAATTGAATTTAAAACATGGAAAGCTAAAGTCCTGATGACGCAGACAGCACACCACACCTGGCTCTGACTGGCGTGGCACAAAAATAAAGCATTATTATCTTAAGTGTATCACATTTCTTTGTCATCATCAACAGATTACACAATTATGAGGAAATATTTCAGAAGAGCAAGGAAATATTGATTCAAGATGAATGCAATTTACTTCTAACACATACTGAGAAATGACTCAGGACTGGAGACCACTGACTTGGAGCGTACGTGGAGCCTTAAGGAGAAACACCTGATGTTATTGGCTCAGATAAAAACAACATGCATTGTAATACTTTATGGGCTACGGCAAGAGAAACAGGGGAGATGTGGGATGTACTGTAGAGCTGTAAACAAACAATGCTTAGGTCAGTGTCTTAGGTCACCACATGGTATTCAGTGAGACCAAATGAAGAGTTTACTTGTAAAAACAGATAAAGGCCATTCTAAAAATGAATACACCAACATTAATTTGATATTCCCTGGATTGGATACACAAAAATATGATGTAGTAAAATAAATAATATATAAATAAAATAAATTAAAATGGACATATCTGTATTTGCAAATGAACCCTTCAAATGATACATTGTGGCAACACTTACATACAGTACATTAGTCATAGGTTGTAAGTACTCATACATAGTACAAGCTCATATTTGAACACCCCCCAAACAATGTCTGTGTCTTTCATTTATTCCAATGTGATTTTTCTATATCTATGCCATGTGCATGTAATTAACAAATATAAAGATATTAAGGCCTGAATGATTTACTACCTCCAAAGAAGCTTTGACATAAATGGATGTGGTGTCCGTCTTACAGAGAGAAGAGTGGCTTTAATTCAAAGCAAAAGGCTTAAAAGCTGTCAGTGTTAAAGCTCTGCCTCACCAAACCTTGGCGCCTGTAAGCTCAGCACACAGCCTGCAATTTGTGTTTCATCTGCACCATCAGAGCAAAAAGAGAAACATGGGTCCAGGCATGTCGTATGAATAAAATATAAAAGCTGGCTTGCAAAGAAAAGCTCCACTTCCAAAAAGGAAGGGTGATGATTCAATCAAGTTACACAGCAAATACAATGGAGATAATGGAACGTAGAAGGAGTATGCTAATCTTTTACCAATTATATAATTTTCAAGTGATTTAGACATGAATTAGGTTGTGATCACAGAATATGTACTCCCACTGCCATACCTTTATAAAGATAAATGAATATTACTTTATCCAAAGATATTTTTCCTCAGAATTGTTACAGGAGCCTCACATATCCAGCTTTTATACACCAACCTAAAGTAAAACTTTCACGTTTTTTATTATATCTCCAAAAAAAGCACACATACTGACATTATAGGATTTGAGGATAATGATTCATGTAAATCAAAAAAATTGTCACAACCCTTTTATACTTTATGAGCTAGGGCTGCACGATATTTTGTTTCATCGTCTACATCGCGATGTGCGCATGCGCGATAGTCACATCGCAGGATGTTGCGATGTTGACACTACAACTTCTTTGCTGCTTGATAAAAAAAGTAAACTTTCACCGTTCTCCTTTTCCGTGATTGTTACCGGCCGACCCTTCCCCTTTAAGACAGGTGGTCATGTGACGTAACGTTAGGGTTAGTTTTTTTTTGATAGATTGTGAAACTTGAGGACTTTGAACTGAAATAAATTATGGCAGATGCTGTTTTAAACTCAGGCTACATTTGTTTTTGTTAACTATGGATGCAGCTACAGATGTTTTCATTACAAGCATTTTCATGTGTCAAGAAACTCCAATTGCAATCACTTGTTAATAGCATTGCCATAATAAATGTGAGGGATGTCCCCACCAAGCCTGGGGTCTAACATTTGCTGTCTGATTTACTAAGTATGTTATGGAAGGACTGACCCCTTGGCCTGTGCACCGCATCCTGCTCTATAAAGGGCAACCCCACACATGTCCGAGTCAGTTTTACTACTTATGACAGGAATCCCCTCAGGTGATGTCCGGTAGGTGACCTGATGAAGCCAGTGGAATTTTACTGTGGCGATACACTGACTCACTTCTCTGCTGACTGACTACCAATCCTGCCATTCAATAATGAAACAAAATACTTTTTGCAACAGCAATGGATATTGCAGTGAATTTTAAACAAGTGACATATTATTCCGTGAAAAGCATGTAAGAAAATGATAAATGGGGGATGCTTATAACTTTTCTTGGGAGTGTAGTAAAGCCAAACAAAATGTAGCATGTTTTCACCTATCCTTTATTGGCCTGTAACTAGGCCTGCACGATTCAGGGAAAAATATGAATCACAATTTTTTAGCTTAGAATTGATATCACGATTCTCTGCCACGATTTTTTTCTCACAAAGTGTAATGTTTATTGCACACATGAACCATGACAAAACAAAACAAATTGGCAGTACCCAACATAGATTTTTTTGGCACTTATAGCACATTGCGCATCACCACAAGCCTGTAAACATAGAGGCTTCAATGAATAAAGAAAATAAAGTACATACTGAACATTTAAGTACAGTAGGCTACCAAAAATAGTGACATAACACAATGAACTAAATATGGCCCTGATACAGGCTCTATCTGAACTCCTTGAACACGTCTTAACATAATTAAAACATGTCAATGTTAAATGCTTTCAATAAATTAATTGGAGTCATTTAAAAATGAAATCGCGAACAGGAGTGAATCGAGATCGGGATTTTATAACAATTTATCGTGCAGGCCTACCTGCAACACATACATGTGCCTCTCAAGTAGAAGTCTGTTTAGATTATAATGAATTTCTAATATTTAAAATAATATTGTAATCAAGAAAGTATTTACTGAGACTCAAAAATTCAAAAAGATAGTCTAAAATCATTTTGATAGACCTCTTTAGAGCCTGACAGGGGAGCGTGAGAATGTGAGAGACAAGCTACACAAATGTGGAATTTTTAAAAAAAAGAATTCAATGTTTCACTTGACGAGAAAAGACTTGAAGGATGAGGACTATCTTATCTTTGCAACAATATTATGTCAGGAACACTTTCCCAGTAGTCTGAAAGGGTTTCTTTTTCCAAAAACAGGTGTTAGAAAGGGGAGTCGTCTTATAATCAAGGTCATCTTCTATTTGGTTGTTGCTAATGTGAATCCGAACATAGTATATAATATGTAAAATCTTTAAAACTAAGCTTGGATTCCAAACTACTTTCTTATTGCATGAAATAAACTACAAAACTGCCCTCTTGTTTTCGACAAAATTAACACGCAAGTGTACAGCAGCAAGAAGGAGCTCAAACGCAACAGACTAGTATGGATGCCAGTTTTTATCTGAAAAACAGCCACCCTGTGTGCCATTTCCAGAATTACCTTGGTAACTGAGTCAAGTGTGTAAAATATGTTGCCAAACTCTGCTCCTAATTAATCACTTACAGCCTGGAAGAAGTGAAATCCAGCAACCAACCATTACTCCACAGCAACATGTAGGCCAGTTCATGACACTATTTAAAATTCCTTAAACAGCCATTGTGTGGTAAATGAATAACAATTCATTCTTGTTAAGCCGCAGCTGATCCACTGACAGATATAACCTGAGCAAACAAAATACACATGCCTGCAGCGGTGCGCCCTGACCCACATCCTATTCCTCCTGCACAACCTGTGAAAAAAGAAGAGTGAGGAGCCTCGCTCAGCTGCAGGAAGGAAGTGAACGCTCTCACAGGTGTTGACTGAGCTTTATGTTGGGATTACATAAGACAGAAAAAACACAGGACTTCTTACTTTACTTCAAAACCTCAACATCACTGACTTACCTGCTTATATGCTCATGAAAAGGAGATTAAACAGTGTGTGAGCTCTCAAATTTACAAAAACTCTCACATGATCCAACTTTTGATGTGAGATATTTGAGATGAGGTAGAAGAAGAGGAGGAAGAGAAGTTCAAAGAATACCCATACTATGTTTCTGTCAGGAAATACCTGTAGGATTCCATTGAAATAAAACTCATTGAACTCCTCATTAGTCTAGCTGAAGTTGTCCAAATCTTAACATAAAAGAAGACCCACTGCTGATTTAAGTACTAACATTTTGACAAAATAATTAAGTCATACATCATTTGGATCATAATGGGAACCAGAAATTCACTTGTTGACTAGACAAGAAGTGGTGATCTTGTGCAGTGCATGCAATGCAGATAAGCAATGAGTCATGGAAGTTCTCTAAAGGCCTACATGGGTTTGGAAAAGTTAAAGAAATCACTGTGCTTCTGTGGGTGGTGCAGCTGGAGTGACAATTTACAACACATTGGTTTGTTTAGTAAAGAGAGTTTGTCAATCCAACTTGTAAAACTCGTATGAGCAAACCTCATAGAAAAAAAGGAAGACAATTTGAGAATAACAATATGAACATAGTCTTGCATGAGTCCCATTTGCTTGCATCCATGCTGTTTGCTGATGATGTCATCCTTTCGTCCACATCTGTAAGCTCTGGAGTACGCTCAAGAGGTTTACTGCCGAGTGCAATGGAGTCAGGATAACAATCACCAAATCCAAATGTTTCTCTATAATCTTTATTGCCCCACTGAGGTGAGGAGTAAGCAAAGGCAGCAGCAGAGATCTGCTTGTTCCATCAGACTGAGGTGGTAAAAAGGGAATCAATCATCTTCCGGTCTGTTAGATGTGTTTTTCTAGTTGTTGGATTAATCATCAATTTACTTTCATCTTAAGTAATTATGTTTATGTAGTTCACTCTGCCACTCTGAAACCTGTTAGACAGATGCACTTAAGGAGCTGGAACGTGTAAATCTCCATCATCTAAAATTTAGCAGTTTTGTCTTGGAGATTTGTTTTTATTTGTTTATGGAAAAAGTCAACCAAAAATCTGCCAGCCTTATAAAGTCATCACTTGAGTAGAGATTCATTATTTTTTCCGCTTTCAGCTCAAAGTACAGGGCACTGAGAGAATCATGTTGTAGTCTAACATGTTGTGGTTTGATGTGCCCATTAAACAAGTGAGCCAGTCCCCCATAAATTCACAAGACTGGTGCTGAAACGTTTTATTTTGCTATTTTGGAAGAAAAGAAAGAGTACAATAGTAATACTTGGAGTCATCAGAGCGCCATGTAAGGACATTTCAGTCTGAGGGAAACTTATTGAAAGCACCTGGTAGAAAGTGCAGACAGGTTTCCAGACTGTTCTGGTACAGAAATAAATCTCTAAATGGAGGCAAGACACATATTTGATTCTGCTCTAAACGCTACACTGTCACAGTTTGAGCTGGACAGAAAACTTATTTCTAATTTCTGTCTAAATATGTAGTTAATGGATCTCATCGGTCTTCTGACAAAAATGCAATTATGTTATGTAAAGACAAAAAAAAACATTTTATAGTGTCTTGAATTACAAATATTACAGGAGCCTGTTTAGAGATTAAATTACACATTCACTGCTTTTATCTTGACATACTGTGTAACTTTTTTATTTACACAAGAAGGAGAAACAAGTAATTTCATTGTCTTTAGAAAGCAACCTTGATCATTTTGAAAAAACAAAAACAAATATTACAAGATATAATAGGCAAGTAAAACTACAGTATACTGTAGTGTGCTACTTTATGTTCTCCTTCACCAAACTGCAGCATGGGATACGTTCAAGTTGAGCTGGGCGAAAGAAATCAAATATCACAATATTTTTGACAAAATACATCAATGCCGATATTGCGGCGATATTATAGGGTTGACTATTGGTGCTTTCACAAAATATTTACACAGTGAGATTTTTGATAAATAATCACCAATAATGTGGATATAATGGCTAAGTGGGTAAAGGCAAATCATAGAACAGCTAGAACAGTCTGCTAAGTTCAATTACATCACTTTATTGTATTGTAGCCTTTTAAACCAGGAAGACAACATTTGTGTCATATCACGATATTACGATATCCAAAATTGAAGACGATATCTGGCTTCATATATTGATGTCTATATAATATTGATATATTGCCCAGCCCTACGTTCAAGTTTACTAGCTCAGTCAGTCAGTGATACTTTATCCTCATTACAAAAGAGCAAACGATATAACAATTCGCAAGTAGATATTTCAATTTCAATATCATATACCATATATATCCAGTGAAATGGAGGGAAAACAGTTTGAATTAAGAGCATGATGCTTGCATCAGAAATGTTAACTGACAGACATGCATGAATAACTGTAAAATCAATTCAATGTCTGAGTGCCAACATCTCTTTCTTGTTTAACAACAGCCGACAGGTTTGTCTATCTGTCTACTGTTAGTTGAAAGTATTGGGATCCTAGCTGAATATACTACACTAGCTAAGGCTTGTATATACATACTGTACTGCAGGCACTAACAAACTGCTCTGGGAAAATATAAATGGATGCATTTTTCAGGTCTAATGACATTGTGGAAAAGAATGAAAAATGAAAACTAGTTCAGAAAAGTTTAGTATACCCACACAGCACATATTGTAAATCTATATGCTGGACAGTGTGCTAAATTCAGGCCAAAAATGCCCTACAGTAGATTTGGGGATTTAAAAAAGAACTTGGAAGTACTACTCAGAAGAAGGCAGAACACTGACAGTAACGTATGACTTTCTCTCACTTGGATGGACTTATTGTACAATGTAGGACTCGAATGGTGTTGCGGGTGGGTTGGAAATATTTACCTTCTTATTAAGAAATGAATAGTATGAATATTACAGCACATTATGAAGCTATTTTTAAGCTATTTTTATGCTAACAGCCTCACCTGCTGTTCAGCAGGTAGTGTTCCATATACCATGTTCAAGATCTTATTCTAGCATTTTAGCATGAAGCTAATTAGCACTGAAACCAAAGTACAGAGGCCGATGGGAATGTCAGGGCACTACCAAAAGTTTTTTCAATTCATCCTGTGGGGAACATGAATGACTGAACCAGAAATCCATCCAATAATTGTCAAGACACTGAAAACCACAAATGGTTTTGGTAGCACAAGATGAAAAATCACCAAAGTCATCAAGATTCATTGTCAGGGAGCCATGGATGTCATTAGCAAATCCATTTAGTTCTGTAGATGTGGATATATTTCACAGGATAAGTGACCAGTTTGGCCCTGATGAAAAGTCAGGGGATCAGCAAAGTCAGTAGGATCTGGTCTGTATCAAATTTCATGACAATCTATCCAACAGTTGCTGAGATGTATCAGTCAAGACCGACCAGTATCCTCAGCCCTAGAGCCACACCGCAAACTTGTCAAAAACAAAGAAGGTATGGGATCCTACGATGTCCCTCCATGTTGTAAAACTGCAGCTGTAGCTTTTAAAATGTTATTTTTTGTCATTCCTGAGGGGAAACCTGTGTGTTTATGCACATGTGAGCAGCAGATTCCTAGAAGACAGCACACAGACAGGATGACCAGAGTCCACCCTGCAGTTTAAAGCACTGGGTGTCTCAGGATTAAGTGCTTTGTCTATGAACGATGGGAGGACTCATAAAACCACAGCACCCTGCAGTGTGTTACTCAAGCTGCTCTGCTGGTTTTCTTCATAAAGCAGTGCTGTCTGGCTGCACATGCTTATTAATGCGCCAAAACAACTCTGTCATAAGGTCAGCCTTGTTTCAAATATTTTATGTACCCCCATGAAGTGTAATCTTTCATACAAATATTATATATCCCCTGTCAGATAAATAACGATCGCTAGTGGTTTGTCATAAAACTGATCTCTGAAGTTTGTGTCTGCACTCAGCATGATGTAAACACTCACAGGTTAAATCAAGGAAAACTTTTATGGAACACACCTGGGGTCCGTTTCAGAAAGCAGGTTTAGTGAAAATTGAGTTTGTTAACCCTGAAATGAGGGAAACTCTGGGTTTTCTGTTTCAGAAAGGGAGGTTAATCAAACCTGAGAGAGAGGGGTAACCCCAGCCCGTTTCAGAAGGAGAGATAACTTAACCTCAGAGTCAGTTACTATGGTTACTGAGCCTGTGAACCTAACCTGGGGTCCGTTCCAGAAAGCAGGTTTAGTGAAAACTGAGTTTGTTAACCCTGAGATGAGGGAAACTCTGCCTTTTCCGTTTCAGAAAGAGAGGTGACTTAACCTCAGAGTCAGTTACTATGGTAACTGAGTCTGTGAACCTAACCTGGTCGGGAGAAGGTTTTCTTCAAGAAACCTCGAGTTTCTCTCAGTCTCCTCCCTCTGACACAGCACGCTTTCATTTCCTCATTCATTCATTCAGTCTGTATCAGTCGCATTTTAGCGCAGTTTGTTATCTGCATGAATAATAAAAAAAAACGTATTGGTTTATGGCAGATTATAAAACTTTTTTTCTCAAACATTGCATGTCCTTTTGGCGACGATCCCGTTGATGAAAAAGCTGTATTACTTCACAGAGAGTTTACGTCGGGAGATGATATTGAGTCCCGACTAGATGTATTTTCGTTTCCACATAACCGATTTGAGAGGTATTTTCTTCACAGTCAATCAGATATATACCTTATCCGTCCTCATATCACTAACATTCACCATCGTGGGTATGCTTTTACCAGCAGATTCTTTGTGTCGCATTACGTTTTTTGCAAACGGTAGTTTTCTTTACAACATTGGTGATGCGGATCATATTAGTAAAGCCACTGTATGCAGAGCCGTCAGAAGAGTGTGACTCGCTCTGAAACGTTGTTTTAAACGTTTTTGTAGTGTTCCCTGGACATAAACCAGTGAGAGCCATTAAAAAGAATTAAATGATTATAAATGATATTTCTGGTAATGATCATGGTGCTGCAGGGTCCGAATGGGATTAGTATCTTACTTTTTCGCCCGCAGGATTGCACCTAAATGAAATTATAGGTGTAGCCTAATACCATTCCAGTCTTCACCAGTAATATTATAGGTTACCTGTGATTAAATATGAAATTAATACACTGCCAATGACTCAAGCAGCAATGTTCTCCCACACCAATTCTCTCTCTTTTACAGCAGCAGTTTTTTTTTTTAACGAAATACATGTTCAAACTCGCTGTATGTGCGCATGAGTATTTCCGCCGACCAGTTTGTTTGTGGTTGTTACCATGGTGAATCGTAGTATCATGGCTCTATTCATGCATTTTTATTGTGGTGGTGTACGCGCTTAGCTCTGAGTCAACCTACTCCGAGTTGATTGAACCAACTCAAATCAACTGTTCTGGAACCGAAAACTCAGAGTTTCCCATCTCAGGGTAAATCAACTCAGAGTTCAGGGTTAGACTCAGAGTTTGTTAAACCTTCTTCCTGAAACGGATCCCAGTTCTAAATAGGACAATGTACCTTATAGGAATACTAATATAGCACATGACAAGCTCACATGAAGTATGAGGCACAAAAAACACAAAGGTGTTGTATTAAATAGCTATTATCAACCTCTTTGAGGAGGACAGCTGCTCATTAGGACATATAAAATGCAGCTCCAAGACCCCCTCCTAGTTCAGGTTGTTGAGGGTGTGTTGTTGGTGGCATATAAAATACCTGAAGCATTACTTTTAATTCACTTATATAAAGCAGCTAGTGATAATGATCCCCATGTTGTGGTATAATTAATATAACAACAAATCTTTACAGGGGTACATTAACATTTTTCTCATGATGTTAAAACTGTAAATCCGGATTCACTTAGCCACTAAAGACCATAATATACTACCATGTGTAGAGTCAAGGAAAACCAATGACAACATTTATGTTCCATATTGCTGTTACTTGTTCCAGTATCCATAGTCTCTGATCTCTTCAACATTTCCACTGCTGTCGCTCAGGGGAAAATAACAGCAGAGGCCAGCTAATCTCTTGAATCATATGTTGTGTTATTCAGCCATCAGCGTGTTGTTGTTACAGATTGATGGGGCCTTGCGATTCGACCCCTGGGGTTTCCCGGAGGTTGACGCACAGCCACGCTGTGATGGAGTCAGCATCACATCACAGAAACCCCAACGCTACAACACATTTCCATGGCTTGGCAGAAAAACAGCCATCAAAGCAGAAAAACCACACTCGCTCTTTTGAGTGTTCCAGTATCTCCCTCCAAACTATACCCCTGGAAATCGAGGGAAAGACCATTCAAAGTTGGGAAAAAAGAAGAGAAAAAAGGATTAGGTGGGGGTTTCTGGGGACTACTGGAGGTGACACATCATTGCTGGGCCAGTCATCTGCTCTTTAAGTTTTTTTTTTCTGGCAGCAGAAATCTGAATAACAGCACCCCTGAGAAATGACCAGTAGGCCTTACTTCCCACGCGTTCCCACTTTGTTTTACCAAGTAATGTAAAGGATTACAATTTCATTTTTTTTTAATTTAAGTATGGTACTTGGACATTTGTATGGGTTCGGCTTGTTCTGGGAGTTTGATGGAGGGTTGATATAAGTTTGGTCTCTCTGTGTTCAGTGGAGAAACAGGTCCTGGAGGTGTGGGCAGCGATTAGCCTCTACCATCTGCAAAGTTGTCTTACTTACATGTCGCGTCTTCTTAGCTGGCTTGCTAACACTAAGTCTATGTTCAGGAATCATGTGGTTTTGGAGTTGGAGGATGTGTGAATCCTGTCGCTTTACTGTAAGGCTGGGACTTCTGTAGAGCTGTGTGTAGTCACCGGGGCCACAGCTGATCAGTAATTACCTCAAAAAGCCAAGTGGCGTGTTGCATTTTGAGCTATCTGCGTGTATATCTACGCTGTATACAGCAGACGGTAAACATACAGCGTAAACATACACGGCACTTTTCTGTGGCGTGTTATCGCGAGGCTACGTGTTATCGCGAGGCTACGGTTGGTTTTAATGTCACACGCGGGGGAAAAGAAAAAACGGTTGGAATTAGGAAAAGAAGAACTGGGACGCGATCCCCGCTCTCCTTTGTGAAAGTCCTGTGTTTTACCCATCCACCACCCCGACCAACCTCTTTATGGGGATTTTCGCCCTTTCATACTACTCGCTACAGTGTCAATTCACACGCAAACGCAAGGTAATGTAAGTCAATGGAGGACAAACGGCGTCGATAAACACGCTGAAAAGCGAGTGTGCGTCTTCATAATGCGCCAATAACGGCATACCAATTGGCGTGTCATACATATGCCACTTCATGAGATCAGTCGGTGAAAAATGAAACATTCCCACATACACAAAGTTATGTATTCCAGATTTTTGGTGAGAAAAATGCTGCAACACCTTTAAGGTTACTGGGATAACAAAGTAATGAGTGGGTCACGTTTAGATTATGTTTGGAACCAACATCCATTTCAATTTAGGTCCATTAACGATCCAGTTATTGTTTCAAACTGCATTTTTCAGTCATCCAGAGGACAATCTTGTTCATCTGCATTATTCTAACAAAGATTTTGTAGTTTCACATGCTCTCAGTAACCTTCACACTATAATCACAAACAGACACTTTGCCTGAGGCCCTTTACTAAGTACAGACATACTGTAGTTCTAAATGGCACACTGAGCTATTTAGAACAGTAATCAGAGTTTCTGCCCTCCTATGGATATTTTCTTTATACTGTATAAAGGTTGTGAGTCAAAAAGTTTGAGATATATTATAGCAAAATCAATCATACCTAATATGTGTGAATGTAGAGGTGGACAAAAGAGGAAATCAAGAAAACGATGCTGTGTGTACAAATATTCTGATAATTTTCCAGGTGTTGTTGATTTCAAAACACTTGCTTTCACCTATTACATGAATCAACTTCAAATTTGAAAAGGGGTATTCTGGATGATTCATCAGCAGATATGCTCTTGATTGTATAATTTTATTCTGATGTCATTCTTATGCACACGTTATAAAGTGAGAGCATAAACAATCTTCCCTTACAATCATTCAATCAGCAAGAGATTTAGCTGACTTGAATAGCATATTTTCAACCAAACCTCAAAGTGAAAAATGACATGTAACAAAGCTCGCTCTTCTAGATAGGAGCTTATGACTGCCAAGTGCAAAAGGAGAGATGACAGCATTAGCATTAGCACCCAAACTGTTCCCACTGTTAATATCCGTCTTCAACCACTCTTCTCATCCTTAACATATCTTTCTTTCAAATCCCTTTCATTTCAAACCACAAATTTTCCAATTCTTATGTCGGCATTTAGGATATCAGAAAGAAGACTTCCAACCAAGGCTAAAACATATTTGTACAATTGCCCAAATTATTCCACTGCGGCCCTGTCTGCAAATTGAGAAAATGTGATGTTTCACAACTCATACGGCAATAAATTATCTGTGAAAATAAACTGAGTGCACTTAAATCCTAATAAAGGATTTGCAGACATATAATACTGGATGAGAATTCCAGGGATATTTGTAGTCTCCATTAGCTTCCATTTATGGATATGTTTCATATTATTAGCAGTAGTAATATTATTAGTCTTAAGTGTTAATATATGTCCAATGATCCCTAACACATGTGTGGCTTTACACCAGAATATTTATATTTCTAATGAAGGATGATCTGCGTCTGAATGAAACTCTTAAACTCTTACTGAAAAACTTGGAGCTTCAAAGCAAAACTACAAACAACATAATATTAATAGTTTCTGGTCAGGAATATCACAGAGACATCCCATGTGAAGACCTGATCCTCCTTGAGTTAGCACGTCTGCTCTACATACATCTCCTTGACTGATCAAAGGCCTTTATATCCTTCACTGAGAGATCAGGGCGCTTTGTGGCCCTTCAAAAAATACTTTACTCTTCTCAGAGACACCAGGGATCCCTCCTCCACCCAATTCCCACCATCGGAACTTCTCATTTCTGAACTGCAGGCTTTTGTCTCCCAACCCTGGCTTTGTGACGAAAGAAAAGAGATCATGTCTCCATTACCACTTAATTTCAGTTGAATGTGAAATCATTTTGAAGGAGACCTATTAAACACTGTTTTCAGATTTATACTTGTAATTTGTGATTCTAATAGAACATTTGCTTAATGTTCAAAAAACACTTAATTTTTGTACTGCCTATGGCTGCTGCAACTGTATTTCCCTTCAGTCTGAGAAGCCCTGTTGGAGCGCCTGTCCCTTTCTTTAATTTGCCATGATGACACACACACACACACGTACACACGTACACACATACGCACACACACACACACACACACACACACACACACACACACACATATACCCACACACATATACCCACACACAGCCACACACACACACACACACACACACAGCGTTGCTAGCGTGGCTGGTAGTAATAATTTGTTAGCCGTACTTTGAATGTTACTGTTATGGTCTGTTAAGTCTAAATCCTCTGTAGAACAAAAAGTCAAAAAATGGAAAATGACTGAAAGAAGCCTCAGGCCTCCCATGTCTTTCATTAAATACACATTCACACCTTCATACCAGCACAACACCTGGCACTGGAACACAGAGTACAAGGAGAAAACCAGAGAGAACTGTCCTTGATGTAATAGTCAAATAAATGTGTGTGCATGTATGAAAGTCTGAGTGGGAAAGCTTCCATCTGCATAAGAATAAAAGCTACCGTGTGTTTCCACCTGTCCACATGTGTGTCTTGACCCTGCTCGTCAGTGAACATGCCCCTAGCATTGTTTTATGACTGGAGCTCCACCAGCTCTGAGCCTCCCAACACCTGTACAATAAATCACCAGCCCACTCCTGTAGGTATTACATAACCCAGCAGGGGTTTACTGACGCCAAACACAGAACTGCCTGCGGTGGAGACCTGACACGGGGCCGACAGGAGTCGACTCATCTTCTACACAGATAGGTGCTGCTGGTGTCATTACAGGTGCTTCATGGTGGAGAGAAATGGTGACAAAACGTTTGGGACCAGAAAGGTTGTCCAGAAGAACAGATTAATGTTTGTGTGGTTTCTGGGCTGGAACAATTGAAGCAATTCAAGTCACTAATGTGAACTGTATGAATTATTGGAAGCACAACAATCCTCACAATGAGCATAAAATCCACCTTAGCCAAAAATAAATCAATTAATATGCAGCTTTAAACAATTAAAAAAACTATTCAGAACTTAAAATATGTAAAGAAAATGTATTGTTTCAGTTGTCCATGTGAACAAGACATTATTAGAACAAACTGCTGCTTTATGAATTTCATATGCTGGATTTTCAAATATAGATTTGGAAATCTTCTGGTTCAAACTGTGATTACGGTTTAACAAAATAATTATGTGACATGCAGAGGGGGGGGGGAAAGTGATGTGAACACAAACTTAAATAAACAGCATGAGGGTGTACAGTGGTGATATGAGCTCATGAGATCCATTCTCAGCAATCACAGTCCAATCATAGTGAGATGCCAAAGCATCAGAGACACTTAAAGAGTGAAGAGCAGCTGATGTCTGTTCGATAACGTGACGCGAGGGGGAACACTGTGTTCGTATTCCTGAGTGTCTGTGCCTTGTTCATGCAGATCACATTGCTTTCTGAGACTGTTCTTAGTTGTGGCAAAACAAGACACATTTCAGAAAGTCCCTCTCTGTAAAGCCAAGTGTTAATGCAAACCCTTTGACTCCACAGGAGGGAGAGTGAGACCAACTCTGGTTCAAGATTGGATTGGATGACTGAAGGTTGAAGAAACAAGACATATTGGCAATTTAACAATTAATTCATTTCACAAACAGGAGCCTCAGTAGTGTGTGGAAGAACCATACACAGCCACAACAGCCTGGCACCTCCTCCTCATGCTGGTCACCAGCCTGGTCACACACTGCTGTGGGATGGCATCCCATTCTTCAACCAGCATTTGTCGCAAGTCAGCCAACGTGGTTGTGTTGGTCACTCTGGCACGAACAGCACGCCCAAGCTGATCCCACAAGTGTTAAAGGGGTTGACGTCAGGACTGCTGGCAGGCCATTCCATCCTCTCCACTCCCACATTCTGGAGGTAGTCTCTAATAAACCCCGCCCGGTGGGGGCGAGCGTTGTCATCTTGGAGGATAGAGTTCGGTCCCAGACTGTGGAGATATGGGATTGCCACTGGTTGCAGAATCTCATCTCTATATCTCTCTGCATTGAGATTGCCTCCAATGATGACAAGCCTTGTTTTTCCATTGAGGGAGATGCTGCCCCACACCATCACACTGCCTCCACCAAAAGGTGTTACTTTATCGGTGTAGCAATCAGCATAGCGTTCTCCGTGTCTTCTCCACACTTTGACCCTACGATCCAACTGCAGTTCGGTGTGCTGTTCGTGCCAGAGTGACCAACACAACCACGTTGGCTGACTTGCGACAAATGCTGGTTGAAGAATGGGAAGCCCTGGCTTGTTTGTGGTTATTCTGTGCTATGTCAGTTGTCTTTTTTCCATGTATCACATGTTACAACAGCAGTTCCTCCCACCGTCATTTCTTCCCTTCACACTCTGCCCATACATTTGAAATCAGAAAAAGAACATGCACCCTTTGAATTCAAGGTCTATGTGTGCAGTCTGAATTGACTTCTCCTCCCTGAAAACAAAAACCCAAAATCAGATGATGTTTTGGAAGATTAGTCTAAAGCCACAAAGTTCCACTTCCGTGATTGCTCTGTTGCCGACGGATATTTCGCTGGATTTCACTCATTTAGGCCGGATATCCGTTGCCTTGGGCTTTCTTTGTGTTGGCATTTTAAACTCCGGTCGATTTATGAGGACTATGGTTAACCTTTTCTCAGATCTCTGCAAGGTAAATCCAGACAGCTAGCTAGACTATCTGTCCAATCTGAGTTTTCCGTTGCACAACTAAAACAACCTTTGAATGTACATGTTCCACTAAAATAAGTTCCTTCTTGAGGCTATTTTGCAAAGGCGGAGGACGCAGAGGCGGAGGACGCAAAGGCGGAGGACGCAGAGGCGGCGCTAGGCGCCATACGGACGCCTCTGCGATTGTGATTGGTTTAAAGAAGCGCCAATAAACCAGAGCACATTTTTCTCCCATCCTGGAATGCTGTGTGGACTTGCCAGACCCTCCTCCGCAGCGCTGTGGAGGAAGGTTTGGCAATGCAAGACTTTGGAAGATATGTGAGAGTTAAATTCATTGCAACACACAACACAGTTTCCAAAGAATCCAAATAAGATCCAGAACACAACTTTATCCTAAGTCATTTAGCTTTAACAAGATTGTTCAGTCATTCATAAAGTGTTAATAGTGTTGTAAATCGCATGTCTTGTATCAAAAAAACAGACTGTGTAAACCTCTGCTTAAAACCTGTTCGCAGCCTGGTCGCTGGTATTTCATGGCTTTTGTCTCACACTTTAGGAGAGCAGACACAAGTCTTAATCCAATTACAGCGATTTCCCAGAAGTCCCAAAACCCCCATAAAGCCATCAGATCTCATTTCACACAGGTCACTTCACAAACAGAAGAGAGAGGACCTGACTGCTCAAGTTTTATACACAGGTCGATAAAAAAGCTCTCAGTCATTTTTGCAAATATTGCAGATGGGTGAAAGGGGGAAGATCTACAATATAAGTCCTGATTTTTGTTCCTCCACTGTCCCTCCCTCATGTCCCACTGAGACGAGAGATCTCTGTATTGTGGGTCTGGAAAAAATCCAGGAAGATTTTTTGCCCAGAAGCAATAGACTACAGCCAGTAGTAGGAGCTACTTCCGCATGTTTTCAACCCGCCCATAGGGGGTTGGACTGTCGTCTTTACCCGAAGGTTACCGAAGCAAAACGAGCATCAGCCATCTTGACGCTTCGCTAACAGGGAGCTCCGTCTTTTTAGCAGAAAACTTTTACAACAATTATGTGCATTCAAACTACCACACATGTGTACCACCGGGATACATTGGTACGGATCGGAGAATATGCAGGACACTTTATTACAGACGGAATAATCGACGTACTACGCGCGCTTCGCCTGCTACGGAGACCAGCACCTCAGCCTGCGGTGTCGCCCAATGCCGCTAGCCGGGGAAAGGGAACTCGACAGCGGTGTGCAGGAATGGAAAGCAGCTAGGTGGAAAGCTAACGCTAGCCGGCCACCTGTTCTATCAATCCTGCTTGCAAGTGCCTGCTCATTAGACAACAAACTGGACTACATCCAGCTTCAACGAAACTCCCAACGGGAGTTCAGAGACTGCTGTGTTTTTGTTGTTGTGGAAACATGGCTGAATAACAGTGTACCGGACTATCCAGCTACCAGGCCTGCTGCTCTGTCGCTGGGTAAGACTAGTGGAGGTGGGCTGTGTTAACACGGACTTGTGCAGAAATTTGGTGCTTGTATCCAACTAACTGCTAACTGCTGGTGGAGTTTGTGACTTTGTTGCATTGTTAAATGCCAACCATTGTACATTCCACGCAAATTTACGGCTGTGTTTATCAGTGTTAGGCAAGTTAGTTTTAAAAAGTAATTAGTTACAGTTACGAGTTACTTCTTCCAAAAAGTAACTAAATTAGTTATTCAGTTACAAATTATGAAAGTAACTAGTTACTTCAGAAAGTAACTATTGCGTTACTTTCAAGTAAATTTTTAAATGCTCAAATGGAACTTAAAATACATGTGCATGTTCAATTATTTATGATAAATCTGAATATTATAATGAAATGGACACTTAATACAATGCATTATTAACAGAAGCAATGTACACAAATCTAAACTATTTTAATGTTGCTGTGGGACAAAGTGAGACTATAGCCTCCAATCAAATGCCATGTATGTAGATATTATGTTTATATAGTGGATCGATACAAATAACACAACACCTCAACAGGCCACAACTGGGCAAAATTAAATTATGCTTATTAAGCACTATACCAAAAACAAATAACAAATATATACACTCGTTGTAGTGCAAATAACGTAAGTGGCCTGATGTTGATACTTGTGCGCTGGTGTGTGCGTCGAGCCGGCATGTGTGTGTGTGTGTGTGTGTGTGTGTGTGTGTGTGGAGTAGGTGATAGAGTGAGGGAGAAGTGAGAGTGACGGCAATTAGCTTTCGAGTGTCATATAGTGAGAGAAACAAAGTGTCTCCCCTGTTCTTTCTGACCACGGTGGAAAATCTGTAGCAGGAAAAGTTAACCCTGCTTTCAAACACCCGCCCAACTCTACCTCTGATTGGCTTACCATGACATTTTACTCAACCTCAGCCAATTTAAAGCCATTTATGCGCTTGCGTCGTGCACTGCCCACTAACCAAGGAACAACAAGTTCCAACAAGGACAAAAAGTATTTGCCACTCGGCTCAGACTCAGAGATCTAGTTGGTCTGATGAAAAAAACAGCTTCAAATATAGTAACGCGCTGCATTTTTTGGCAGTAACGGCGTTATTAAGATGGGAAAAGTAATCAATTAGATTACTCGTTACTGAAAAAAAGTAATGCCGTAAGTTATTTATAACGCCGTTATTCCCATCACTGGTGTTTATACTCGGTGTTTACAGCCCACCAAGCGCTAATGCTTGTATGCGTTAGCTGAACGTTACGGAGCCTATAATGTGTGTGCACTAAATGTAGCCTGTTTCGTATGTCGTTTTTATATAATGTTGTTTTATTATATATTTTAAATGTGCAACACCACTTGAGCCACGGTCATGGTTGAAATGACAATAAAACACACTTGAGTTGAGTTGAATGCCTCACTGTCTGTCTGTAAACGGTAGGCGTGGCTTGGGAGTGGACTCTAAAGCAGCGAAGCAGGTGCATTCTGGTATTTGGTGTCTTTCATCCACATGAGCCAAAAACACATTTTCTGGCTTTTCTCGGCCTAAAGCCACCACCACCATTTTTCACATTTCTATTACATAAGTGACCCAATTTACCCAATGGTGAAATATCCCTTTAAAGATTACTTTTTTTTTAACTATAGAATTTCATATCTCCCTCATTAAAATGGGCAGTAAATGATTAATCAAAAGAAATGTAAAATACTGCACATTGATGCTTCCTGCACCTCTGGTTTTATTATGCAAATACTGTCACAAAAAGTAATTTTTATTAGGTGCTTGTAATCATAATAATTATCAATCAGGATTTGTAAGGCTTTTATAAGCTTCTTAAAGTGAATGAAGTGATACCTTACGACATGAGTGATATGAAACTGTGATTTGTCACCATTTGTCAAGATTTCCTAATTTCTGCTGTGTAGTTTTTATGTTGATTTGCCACCTGGGGAACTGGCGTCGACTCCATGAGACACAAAGTCTTTAAGTCATACCAGGGAAACAATACAGTCACAAACTGAATTTTATTCAGACTTTGACAAAACCAAAGGGAGTTTCTATATTGAACATGTTCTTTTTCTACTGCAGCAAGCCACCTTTGGTACTGGTAAGTACTGTGGTGTAATAAGGTTTTTATTCTTTGTACCTTCACATCTGCTCAGAAACTACAGTGTTATGGCACAACATTGTCAAAGACAGAAAGCCTGACCATACCCATGACATCTTCAGTACCTCTTAAATTAGTTGTGGGTCATGACAGTATGATGTGCACAGATGCCCTTCAAAACAAGTTTTGGACAGAAATGTCCTTTTAGGTGCTATATTGCAGTAAGAGTGTTTCTTTTAAAGGGTTAGTTCGGATTCACCAAAGTCACACAATAACACAAACAAACTGGAATGGAGGCAGCAGTATACCAGCAACTCCTGTCTTCTGAGAGGCAAAATTACTGTTCTTGTCAAAGGAGTCTGGTGGCTTTGAAGAGAGAATATGGCTTCAGTTTCCCGTCGGAAAGGGCTGTCTGACAGCAAGGTAAAGCTGTGAAAATATTTTAAATACACTGTACACTTAAACTGATATTACATTTTTTATGTTTTGTTGCTGCCCCTATCCACAGCAGTACATTGCTTAGCTTCCGTGCCGGTACTCCTGCCTGCTTCTCCAAACTGGAAACATGCTGACCGCCATCTATTGTAGGTAAAACACTGACTATGAAGGAGTACCTCATACCACCCCACTTAAAAAAAAACAACTATTATCTTACTTTAAAACTTGAACCATGGTGGTATTTCATCATCAAACCTTACTATCATTAACGTTATTGAATACACATGTGCTTTTCCTACTTAGTGACACTATATTATATCTTACATATCTTAACCTCTGCCAGCACTGTGGAAAACTTACTCATTACATCTTATCCTGCACCACATGTTGCTGATATCAAATCTCGAACCTGGCACAATGTAAAAACTGCATTCTTTCACGATGATACCCTGAACCCCGCTGGATTGACACACACACACACACACACACACACACACACACACACACACACACACACACACACACACACACACACACACACACACACACACACACACAGTAACACTGTCCACATACCTTCGTCTGTGCTCCGCCTATGTAGAGGTCAGAATAACTAGTGACGGCTTGGTTTAATTCCTGGATACAAGTCAAATATGACTGCTTTCCCTGGGCCTCATACAGGATCTGTTTCTTGCACAGTCCTCAAGCAATGACCTCATACATCCTCACACAATGTACCATCTAACAACAATACCTTGATGTAGAGTGTAATCAAAATACAGTATATTGTCTACAGTGGCTACTGGGTGTCAGTATTGTAAATTATAGAGCATTTTCAACACCACAAAATAAATGGAAATACAGTATCTACTCTTCTTATGCTGCACAGAGTTGTAGCAAATGATGTTTCATGCTATTGATGGTGCAAGGAGCACTGTAGAGTTTGTAGTAGAAAACAAACCCTGTGGTAGCCTTATTACCATGTTGTACTGTACCTGTTTAAACAGAGAAGACTCTGAGCATGAGCCTGGCCTTTGCCGAGGGCTTACAAAGGCTGGTTATTAAAATGACAGGTGGTGTCACTTTTTACACTTCCTTTGAGGTACAGCCTGTAACTACTATCATGTAAAGAAGGTGTTCAGAAGAGGGGAGGAAAAAACTTAACAAGCATGTTGCATAATGTTGAATTTCAAGGGGCATCCATCTTCCCTTCTATCCATTTACAGGTGAAAAAGAGAATTCACACTGACATGCTTAATTTCATTGCTCTGAGACAGCTGCTGTCTAGAAGCTGCGTCCTCAGATATTTCTCTGTAATGCCAGTATTGTCAACAGCTATAAAAGTATACACTTTATGTACACTAAATTATTGAGATAACAAAAACAGCAACTTTTTCCACCCAGATTAGAGAAAAAATGCAATCCATTTGTGACGGGCGAATGCCAAAAGTAAAGATCTAGCTATAAAACTGTCCAGCAAAAACAGAAAGAGAGGCCCCTCTGTAAAATGCTCACATGCTTGCAAACTGACATTAAACTTTAGTCTCAACAGTTTGACTGTGTTTTGACATTGCATTTGGCACCATTCCTTGTTACGCATTATAAATCACTGTTTCATCTATTCAGCAAAGATACTGTACAAGTGATTACTGAGAGAGATGGATACGTACTATCACAAGCTAATACATATTTTGAGTGCATTGTGCTGCTGCTGCTGCATAGTTAAGTGGTTAGGACCCCTTAAAGTATTGCTAGATCAATCTGAGGGGTTGCTAGATTAACAAGATAGAAAAAAAGACATTTCTGCTAGACACAATAATGTGTATTCTTTTCTTAAACCTTTGCTCTTTTACGTCTTCAGGGATTTAAAATATATTACAATTAGGGGTGGGAATTACCAGAGGCCTCACGATTTGGTATTATCACGATACTTATGTCACGATACAATATTATTGCAATTATGAAACATATTGCAATATTCTGCGATATATTGCAATTTATTACCTTTTTTCCAACTTCAAATTTTTCCAAATTTGAAATTATGTTCCCAAGAGGAAACTTTGTCAACATCTGTTTTTTACGGTGGCCGACAGGGGCAAACACACTGCAATTTAATGAAACACATGCAGATAGACAAAACACAAGCAAATTAAGAAAACATCTTCATTAATTTGACAACAGATGCGCAGCATTTAGCAAACGCGCTACAAATACACACAACACAACCAAATACACAAACGCGCAGGATATACAGAAATGATGCAAAAAGAAAAGCACACAATCCCCGAAAACAAATGCAACATAAAAAAACGCTGCATCCAGATTACACAACAGAAGTTTTCCAAGCCTCTAGAGGGAGCAGCTAAGTGGAACAGCTTGATTGTCGATCCCTCTCTCTCTCTCTCTGCATTTGTTTTTCGTTTTGTGTACATTTCTTTTTGCATCGTTTCCGTGCTTTTCTTTTTGTATCGTTTCTGTATTTGCAGCGTGTTTGTGTATTTGGTTGTGTTGTGTTGTAGTTTTATCTAAACAAATACATTTCTCTGTTTGTTCACCTCACTTCAAATGTTATTGCTGCAAAATGGGATTGTCATGCAGACAAACTGACCAATACATATAATAACAGATCGATACTTGGCGTCTGTGTGTCGAAACAGTATTGCCACGCAAAATATCGCGATACTATGCTGTATAGATTCCCCACCCCCACCCCTAGTTACAATGAAACAATCTAAAAAGCAACAAGTCTAAACATATGCAACCTGTGATTGCTTGGCTGTAAAGGGTCAAAAGCTTAACATTTTGGGAACCAGTGGCATAGTCTGATGTTTTTCCATAGAGACACCTACTGTAAAGTCAGTCCCTGGCACATGCCTGTTAAAACAGTAGCTATGTATGTTGGAGAGTGGGAGTAAGCATCATGTTGGTGACAGCCACTAATTACATAGTACAGGGCAGGGTAAGCAGTTAGGACACAGATTATGATCTCCAAATATTTTTTACCAAACTTGCAGTAACTTGCACTATTTTAGGATCGCCGACATGGTAATTTGTGGTAGAGAAAAACGTTCAAATACAACCCACTCTTGAAACGCATACCAAACAGAGCACCTTGATGACCTCAGTAATGTCTGTTTTGACTGGCGGTGCAACGTTAGGGAGCTGAAGTGAAGAAGTTTACTCTCAACTGGACTCTGCTTTTTAAAACTGTTTTAAATCCTTGTGCAGCAAGCGTTCGCCCTGCTGACGTGTCTTTGAGCAAGACACTGACTCCGCAGCAGCTCCAGGGCAACTCTGTACTTGCTGAGTTGAGTTGAAAAGTCGAAAGGAAGGACTGAGAGGAGAATTTCCTCTTCAGAGGTTGAAGAAAAACAACAGACATTCTTTGGTCAGTCTTTACATCACAGGTCTCTAAAATTGGTGACACTGCTACATTGGACAAAATAATGGAAAGACCAGATGACGAAGGGAAATCACTACATCAAAATTACAAAGTGGCTATAATCAGTATTAGAATAACAATTTACTAAATGACAATGTGTAATGTGGAAGCAGTCACTCGTAGTAATGAACCTGCAGAGAATTATCACCAGAATCTGCAGCTCCCCTCAGCTTAAAGGCCCAGTGTGTAACGCGTTTAGCCTTTTTCATGAATATTTACCACCACCATCAAGTCCAAGTATTCCTTTCAGCTTGAAATTTGACATTTGAATTCGCATGAACTGGGGTAGACGCTCCATATTCATGCGCCATCTTGAAATACGTTAGCCGGTAAGGGACATACAGGACATACTGCTCCGCCTTTCGCGTTTTCGCTGTCACATGATAAACTCACAGGAGCTGCTAATGATGCTAATGGGTATCGTAGCTTCCCGGCCCCGGCAAGTTTGAAGCAGGAAACATGAAGGACCACACGTATTCAAAATCCATATTTCAGGAACAGGAGTCTTCTTCTTCACCCAGAAAAAGGAAAAGGATATTGAAAAGAGCAAGAGATGGGTATTTTTGAAGCGTGAAGGCTACTGTAATACTTACTTTGAACTGCGTGGTGCGAGAGAGTTGATTGCGATATATGATCTCAACGCTAGATGGGAGAAATTCCTACACATTGGACCTTTAATGAAGCTTTGTAGTGACTCATAGCATGGTTATCTGTGAAATATAAAACTCACTGTACACTACCTGCCCAGAACTAAAGAGCAGACAGACCCAGTTAATGACCTAGCTGACGAATGCAGAAGGACAGGCATATTTCTGCAGAAAAATTGCTCAAGGTCTTTCGATTGAATGAAGGTCTAGTATTGCACCATGCGGTCTCCCTGAATATCTTTGACATGAACATAGTGGAACATTTAGCATCTAAATAGACAGGTGTTTCAATCGGGAAACAACAGAGCAAAAAGAGAGTAAATATTAATTCGAAAAAAGCGATCCAGCGATTCCCCACAAGGTTGTGCGGCGGTGGGAGCGTCTCTTAAATGGCCTATTTGTGCGACGTCCTGTTGTATTCTTTTACCCCCAAATGCACGAGTAGACTTTATATTTCACAATTATTATTTTTTATACTTTATTATTATTATTATTTTATCAGATCTTTTATAGTTCACAAGATTTCCAACCACACTTGAAAGCAGCTTCATTTAACAGAGAAAGAGAAAAAGAAAAGAGACGGAGGGACTGTGCTTTGTGCTGGAGCTTGTTGCAGGAAACAGTCAGCTGTTACACAAACTACTGGCCAGTAAAGTGCGTGTTTAATTTTTTACCCTCTTAGTGTTTAGTCAAATTACCGGCTCCCCCCTACGGCCACCACCAGCACAGCCTACCCGCTCTACCCCTGCGTTTTCACCGGACCATCTGATGACCACCTGAGTGTGTGTGAACACAGCCTTAGACTTATATTTGCCAGGTGACCAGAAACCATAGACAGTCTAACAACTGGACCAACAGACCCCCTTGCTCTGGACGGAGACCAGTGAAGGATATTAGAAGCACTTTTCCGGTGAGCACTGAGCGTTACTGCGCAGCCTCCAACTGAGAGAGACGACGTAAATGTGACGTGAGCAACCTGTCTGAAAGTTGGAAGTCTTCTGGTAGCTGTGACAAGAGAAATCTCAATCATTCCCAATCTTACAGAGATGGAGAGCGTAGGCATATGTAAGGAGATAACATGGACACAGGCTAATTATTGCTAACTAAAATGCTAGTTAACATTAGTAATTAAACGTAAACAGCTAATGTAAGTCGAAACTGCCTGCTTGCTTCTCCTGTACTATACGGTAATTCCTCTACTATACGACAATAAGTCGTGTGGTTATGACACAATTAGCCTATTTTTGCAAAAACGTCTGCTACGGAGCCATAACGTGAGCTACAAGGTAATGGAGCCTTTTATACATTGTCGTGTTTCTTTAGAAATAAACAATGGACAAATAAAGTCTTTAAACACTTCAAATGTAAAGTTATTCGCTGTCCAAGTGACGTCAAAATGAATGGCAGTCAATGGAATGGTAATGTCGGGTGATCGCTTTGTAGCATCAAAATGGCGCCATAGGAGGTTTGAGCTCTGAAGCAAAGCTTACCCCCTTGCCAGAAACATGATTCCAAATTAATGTTAATTAGGGCTGCACGATATGAGGAAAATACGCGATTTGCGATAGCGTTGTTGAACATCGCGATAACGTTATTACTTACGATAAATTAAAAGTGGCGCTCAGTTCTGCTGCTTTCAGTAGTCTGCTTAAGTACAGCAAATTGGTTGTTGAATTGAAAACAAATACAAGGAATTTATTTCAAACATTCTTTTATTGAACATTGAATTGAATATAAAAGGCTCCACTAAAAAGAGAATAACCGTTAGGGCTGAACGATTAATTGCATTTGCAATAATATCGCTATATGTTAAAACGCGATTTCCAGAGAGCAAATCAGTCTGCACTCCGCAGAGAAAGCATCAACTTTGCACGCTAACGCTAAGACGTACCTTGAGCAGATTTCTGTCATTTAAACAACTCTGAGTTGTAGTTTAAAACTATTACAGCCATTTTAATAAAATGAAGGGTTTTATTCGGGCTCGAGTCCATACATGCAGTTAATGGATGGATGGCACGCAGAACTGAAGGCTTGGTTAGAAACGATTAGCTCTGATTAGCAGTTAGATCCAGTTAGCTAGCTCTGTTATAAAGATATGGAGTGGAGGAGAGGGGTAACAACCAGACTCTGATAAATGACGTTCGGGGAGCTTTCACAGCAGCGTGGCTGCATTGTTTCAACGGTTTTATTAGTACAGTTAATCCCACGGCAAGAACACCAGCAACATGCTACTACTAACGTAACGATAGCCTCTCTGAGCAAGTGCAACGTTGCACGTGGCACGCAACTTCATGAGGGGAGGGAGGGGCTGGAGGCAAAATACATCGTTGTATATACTGTATATACTATATTTTTACTTACGTAACTGTCTAGTAAAGTTCAAAGACAGTGTTTAAAAAGTGCAATCCACATGTTTACATATGTTTATTACAGTAAATAATAATTAAATAATCTAAATGCTACTAAGTGTGGTAAAGCCACATATTTGTTTTTATATTTCTGCAATCTGCACTTTAGTTTGTGTGATATGTTTCTGACTTTCATATGAATGTTTACACCAGGCTTGGTCAGTGCTCAGTATACTGCTGTGATTGAAGTAGTTAAATAAAATATGTCATTCATATAAATTCATGCATCACCTAATTTCATCATCACATACAGGCCTGGCCTCCAGGAAAGAAAGAAGTTTGTTTAATCTATCTAATCTTGTGTTGTTCATACTATGCAATGATTTATTGCTTGTCTTTGTTGAATAATACAGAAGACAAAGAGCTTAAAAAATAAGTCGCAGTTGATAATTTTTACTTGGGATTCCTTTTGACAAACCTTGATTCTGTTTATTCAAACTGATTGTAGCTGCAGGGAAACAAAGTACCATACTATATGTAGTACTGTTTGTAAACTCAAACATAAAAGTGTGTTTTTAGTTGTGAAAATTGTTCAAAACACGTATCAAGAATCTGTTGAGATTGCTAATATTCAACGCAATAGGCTTTAACTCTTGATGAACTTTCAAAGAACTTGTTAAGAGGTCAAGAGCCATTAGAAGCAGACAGTTACCAGAACTGAGAATGAATGATGGTTAAACTCGGACAGAGGTCACCTCTTCCCAACCCTGAGGCATCATGTTTTCCCTCTGCTTATCGCGAGGGATTTTTTTTTATCTCATTACACCACAGAATACGAGTCCACTCACACACACAGTTGCCTACCTCTTTGTCCGCTCTCACACTACTTCTTCTCTTTGACCCGAACTACTAGCCAATCAGTCAAATAAAATAGGACAGGGGTGGAGTATAGCAGGGAGGATTGCAATTGGATAAAGGTCAGTGTATATTTTGGTCATTCGATTTTCATTTCATTAACAGGTATTAAAAAACAAAATAAAACAAATGGTTATTTGATTTTTGTTTTAAAATACAAAATTTTAAATTGAAATACAAGGCGTTTTTTCCTTTTCATTGTCAAAAGGGAATGTGAAAATTTAAAACATGCTTCGATTTTCATTTTCTATTTCATATAACAAAAAATGTAATCACTGGAAAACATAAATGAAAATTTTTTTTTTTCATATTATCTTGAGACCGGATGTTGCATTTCCAAGCACGAGCGCGGCAGATTCGTCTGATTCCCAGCTTAGCTAGAGTGGGTAACGCCCATAGACAGTATATAAGAATGGACCAACAGATTCCGTTGCTCTGGACGAAGACCAGTGAAGGCCATTAGAAGCACTTTTCCGGTGAGCGCTGAGCGTTACTGCGCAGCCTCCAACTGAGAAGACGGCGTAAATGTGACGTGAGCAACCTGTCTGAAAGTTGGAAAACTTCTGGTAGCTCTGTAAGCAATGGACAAATAAAGTCTTTAAACGCTTCAAATGTAAAGTTATTTGCTGTCTAAGTGACGTCAAAATGAATGGCCGTCAATGGAATGCTAACATCGGGTGATCACTTTGTAGCATCAAAATAGCGCCATAGGAGGTTCGAGCTCTGAAGTGAAGCTTACCCCCTTGGTAACGCCAGCTCTGCAGACGGACCAGAGTCAGTCAGCACTGAGGAGCGAACATAGAGCGAACCAGGGACCCAGGTCACAGGGCTGGTGACTAGCTGCTAGCTAGCTGCAGCGGCAGCAGCAAACATTATAACATTAGACCCAGCACCGGAGGTCTGATCCCCATGATCTGATCCCGAACCGCCGGTGACTTTCTGCCAGATTAGCAAGCTTAACTGCAGCAACAGAAAGTTTGCTGGGACCAGACTTTGGCGCTGTAACGGTAACGTTAATGTAACAGTAACGTTACAGCCGTGAACTTAAAGTCAAGTCCTCAGCTGGTTTGACTCTCTTCGGGCAAAGTCGTCTGCGGCGGGAGAGAGGGTAATAAATAAATGTGACATTATGAAATAAAAGTCCCTCCAAGCATTATCAAGACTATAGGTTTCCAAAGTAATTTTAGCCTGGGCTGAAAGCAACACTGGCAGTGGTAGCCTACACTGGCGCTGTTGCATTGGAAATGACAACATCCGGTCTCTGAATATGAAAAAACAGGCCTTTTTTCGTTTCTATTTTCGAGTGATTTTATTTTTTGTTATAACAAATAGAAAATGAAAATAAAAACATATTTAAAATTTCTCCCATCCCCTTTTGACAATGAAAAGGAAAAAAACGCTCTATATTTCAATTTCAAATTTTGTATTTTAAAACGAAAATCAAATAACCATTCGTTTTTTTGTTTTTTAATACCTGTTTATGAAACGAAAATCGAATGACCAAAATATACACCGAGCGATAAAGTCATATTGCGATTGAAATATGTCATTGTTTTCCAGAAAGCTTGGTCATCTGACTTTTTCCATTAAAGTAGATGGAAGTAGGGCACTGAGGCGGGGTGTCAGAGTTGCTAAAAGGCCTCACTGCTCATCTGTACTGAGCAGCAGATGACACACCGCTAACAGGAACCAGATTCACTTCATCTAAAAGGTCAGATGCTAGAGTCAGCGGTTAGGCATGCTAACACCAGGAGATGTTGGTGCGTTTCTGTGTCAAACTCAGCCATATTCCGAGATTGTTGTTGGATGTTATTATAAATGACAATACTGGTGATCTGCAAAGATTCAAGTATAATCATGTTTTTAATTACACTCTGCGATAATAGCTGCAAGATGGAAGACATTCATATGTAGCACATACACACTTGTTAACCTCAGCTGACACCTCTTTGCTCTGTGTAATCGCTACATCTGGGAGTGTGTGCTCAACTACTACAAATGGCAAGAGTATACATTCAATGGAATTCGCCCATTAAACTTACTCACTTCATGATACTGCAGCTGCTGGCCTGCTTTAGTTGGACTGTCAGTGCTGTGGTGTAAAGGTGGGATTCACTGTGATCAGTGAGCAAAGTGTCACCTCTGGCTGAGCGTTACTGCGCAGCCTCCAACTGAGCTTGATGACGTAGACGTGACGTGAGCAACCTGTCTGAAAGTTGTAAGTCTTCTGGTAGCTGTGCCAAGAGAAATCTCAATCATTCCGAATATTGCAGAGACGGAGAGCGTAGGTATATGTAAGGAGATAACATGGACACAGGCTAATTATTGCTAACTAAAACGCTAGTTAACATTAGTAATTAAACTTAAACAGCTAATGTAAGTCGAAACTGCCTGCGAGCTTCTCCTGACTATACAGTAATTTGTCTACTATGCGACAGAAAGTCGCGTGGTTATGACACAATCGTTAGCCTATTTTTACAAAAACGTCTACTACGGAGCCATAACGTGAGGTACAAGGTAATGGAGCCTTTTATACATTGTCGTGTTTCTTTAGAAATAAACAATGGACAAATAAAGTCTTTAAACGCTTCAGATGTAAAGTTATTCGCTGTCAAAGTGACGCCAAAATGAATGGCAGTCAATGGAATGCTAACGGCAGGTGATGGCTTATTAGCATCTAAATGGCTCCGGAGGCTTGCTTACCCCCTTGGGATGTACACAACAGGGCTTAGAACTAAATGCTAATATCAACATTCAAAGTTCATGTATTGTCATTTTACAATACAGGGTTGCACAACGAAAAAGTTGTAGTCCCTCTACGCTACACAAGAATAACAAAACAAAACCATTTTTTATGGTGGAGTACAAAGGATGAGTTGCGGAGTATTACAGCCTGACGAAAGAAGCTGCTCTGTAGTCTGGTGGTAGGACAGCTTGTCAGACAGCAGCAGGGTGAACAGGCTGTTGCTGGGGTGCACACATGCTGATGCTATACATGTTTACCACTTTTGGGGTGTTATCATGCAAATTATTTACTATTAGCACCCAACACAAACTACAGCTAAGACAGATGGGAATGTCATTAGTTTTGCAGGTGTTTAGTTAGCTATAAGTCCAAGTGATGGATAAATTAAGATTTTGACCTGATAAGGGTGCTAGAGGATTAGTCAGTCACAGTCACAGCTTTGTGTCAGTGCTGGAGTACAGTCTGGCTACACCGCTTATCTATTCTGGGATAGAATCTGCCTTGTTTGTATTTCTTTAAACCAATCACACCTATCCTGGGCAGCGCTAAGCCCCAGATGCAGCAACGGTGCCCTTGCAAAATAGATAGCGGACATAATGGAAGGGGAGGGGGACCCGATTAAGAGGTGTCAAAAAGCCTAATGGCTGTGGGGACAAAGGATCTCCTGAACCTCTCAGTCCTGCAGTGCAGCGAGATACAGTAAGTCGCTTACTTTAACTGCTCCTCTGTCCAGCCAGGATGTTGTGGAGAGGGTGGTTGCCATTGCCCATTATGGCGTGCAGTTTGTTTCAGGTATGCCCCTCCCTCAGTGAGTCCAATCTCCTGCCCAGCACTGAGCTGGCCTTTATGACCAGCTTGTCCAGGCGCCTGTTGTTTTGCCTGTCATGCTGCCTCCCCAGCAAACTGCAGCATAAAACAAGGCACTCGCCACCACAGTCTGATAAAACATGTGCAGCAAATCATAGCATACATCTAAAGATCTGAGCATCCTGAGGAAGAAGAGGCGGCTCTGCCCAACCTCAATGGCCTCCCCCTGTATGCAGACCGGCTGGCAGGTTGGCTTTGATCTTCTAAAGTCCACCACCATCTCCTTAGTCTTAGTGGTGTTCAGGAGGAGGCAGTTCATATTGGTCCAGTCACTGAAGGCCTCCACAAGGTCCCTATACTCCCCTCTCGTCCACTTCACACACAAGCCACAACAGCCATATCGTCCGAATACTTCTGAATGTGTCAGGACTTTAAAGTTGGATGTGTACAATCTGAACAGAAACAGCCAGACCCGTCCCCTGTAGGGCCCCCATGCTGCATTCTAGAGACATAGAAACACACTTCCCCAGCCTGACCAACTGCAGCCTTGCTGTTAGGTAGTCCATAGACCAGGAAGTCAAGGAGGGAGCCAACCTCATACTTCTGAGCTTGTCTCTCACTATGAGGTGCTGAATGGTGACGCTTGAAAAGTCAAAGAACATGATCCTCACATAGGAACCAGGCACATCCAGATAGGCGTAGGCCCAGTGCAGCATGGAGAGAGCCGTGTCCTCCACTCCTGATGTATGTGTTCCTGGTAAGCAAACTGGGGGGTCTTAGTTCCTGTGCAACCTGTGGTCTTATATGGCGGAGAAGCAGCCATTCCAAGGGTCTTCATAATGTGTGATGTCAACACTCATTCACCTCCACTGGGCGTCCTATTTTGAGCACCGGTACAAGAAAATATATTTTCCACAGCACCGGGACTTTCACCGACAGTAGGCTTAAGTTAAAGAGCTTCTGGAGAGGCTCCGCTAATTGAGCTGCACTGTCCTTCAGTAATCTCGAACACATACCGTCTGGACCCGCTGCTTTCCCTGGCCGCAGTCTCCTTAGCTCCACCCTCATCTCTTGTAAAAGACAGGGGGGCTGGCCAGGTGTAGTGGGATGTGCAGCTGCAGGGGACATGTTACAGCTGGGTGGAAGAGAAGAAGAAGGTGGAGTGGAAGCCCCAGGTGTGGTGGGGTCTGCAGCTGCAGGTTTGGGGATTTCTAGCCGCGTATAGGAGACAGTGGAGAAAAAGAAAAAGCAGCAGCAGAAGTGGTGTCTGAAGAAGAGTATTAGTAGTTGATAAATCTGAGCTTGTAGCAGTCCACGTCAGTCAGAGATTAGTTGTGAAATTTCACAGAGGTTTGTTCCATTGGGAGATTTGTGTAAAAAAAAAATACAGCTGCTATGACTTTGACACATATGGGGCCACCATCAACACAGCTTAAGCATTTTGTCTCCTCTGGTTGCCAGTGAAGTCCCAAAGCATGAGACAGGAGGTGGGAGCCGGCCAGCATCAGCCCATGATATCATAAGAAAGGAAGTGGGTTGTGCTTAATGTTCCTAAATTCCAATTTATGACGTTCTTTTGAACTGCACGTGGAAACAAAGGGCGCACAATACACTGACATCTACCACAAGTTTCTATATGTGAACGTCATCATCAGGAAAACGACACAGATGTTGTTTGGATTGTGTTGTGTTGTTCCTGTTATTGTGTCCACTCCTTATACAACTTCACCTTTTAGACAAAGTGTCATCGTAATGCTTCACAATGATAGTATTTGTTGCAGGACAATTGTATTGAAATTTTCACAGATTGCATTTTATTGTATTTCTGTTGCACAAAGAACCTAATGAATCCTACTGCTGAAACTTCAATAAACTAAAAGAAAAATGTTTTTCATTAAAACTGATCATTCCAGATGTCTCTACCTAGAGTTAAGTGATAAGTAGATGACACTTTCTGCACTGTAGCATTGTATTTTGTGTATGACATAAATGGTCAGCAAGCCTGCCTCTTTTGTTATCTCTGAGCTTTGAACTGATTCCAACTATGTCAGATCTTGTATGTGATGGATTGGGTAAGGACCCAATTGATTTTGGCAGACATCAGTTTACCTTCAGCATCTATTGGAAGCCTGGAAACAATTTAAATATTCCATAAGTGGTCAACATGTTGTTGTACAGCACCTGTATACACCGTTTCCTTAGCAACACATGAAATCAGGACAAACATGTTGCCTCACAAACAATGCAGGTGATGTTCCCTCAAGTCTGAAATGGTTGTGGTACTATCCTTAACAACCATAATCTTCAAATGAATGTGTTCCCGGTTGCATTGGCAGAATATTTGGGCAGGCCTGTGACATTTTTTTTTACCTGGGCCTAACGTTACGTCCTGCTTTCATACCACAAAACAACCTTAATATTTCTTTTTATTTATCAATATTATCATGAGCACAGGCTTGACATAATAGGCTCTCAGAGTAAAAGACGACAGCTGATGTGTGCTGACTTCAACAACAAGGCCAAAGGAAAACCAGCCAGAGCAAATACCATCAAGCAGCCATCATGTAGTTTCCAATCTCCTCATACAAGCAGAGAACGATTAACTTAACCGCTTAAAGCAAAGCCAACACATGGTGTGACCAAGACTCGCACCTAAAGTGCCCCACTAACACAGAACGTTTAGGGAACGTTGGGGGACGTTAGTTTCTGGTTCCCTAAAGGTTAGTTCGAACCAGACCAAAAACTAACGTTTAGGGAACGTTCGCTCATGGTTATAACGTTCTCTAAATGTTAAGGGAACCAACCAACTGAAACGTTCTCCTGTGGTTGCACTGTACCTCTACACAACGTTCCCGTTTGGTTGTTTTTGGTTGTTCTAAGTGCGGTTTTGAAAAGGTTTATTTATACCAGCTCCATTTAAGTTTTTGAAGTAGCATATAAAAGGTTTGCAGTCACTTGATTTAGATTCACTCAAAAAAGATTGGTCTTATCAAATCTAAGTAAGATAAACAACATAGCAAGAGAATATATTTATTTTTAGGCTGATAACAATTTTGTTAAAAACAATACTTTTGTGCTTGATTTCGGTTTTTTAACTGTATTATGTGAAAATACTTAAAACAAGAATCTATCAATAGAACGATTTTCAAAACTAAGAAAATTCACTTCTTTCATTTCACAATTCACTTCTAACATGTGGCTCAGTTCAGTTTACAAATCCAACCGTTACACCCCCATGCCAGTAGGGAGAAGACAGTCGTTTCTCAATGTCAAGGCTCTTCAAGTCGATTCAAGTCCTGTCCTGACTTCCGTATACAACACCGGTATACACACCTGGCAAACAGGGCAGACAAAAGATCCGTTCGTTTGGTCCCAAATTCGAACTGAAATACTGCCATTGACTAAAACTTATGCTGACTACACTTCTCCGACGGTGTAATAAGGCAAGGTAGGACGAATATACCAAGAAAGACATTGTCGGCAGTCAACAGTAAAGACTTTTCTCCGCTCAAGACTGCTGGCCCGTATGCTAACGCGGGAAACAAGTTAGCTTTCCACAGCTAGCTATGCTGCGAGTGCTGCTAGCCCCATGGATACATCAAAGTTGGCCACAGAGACTGAGCCTTCCCTCGGTGATGTTTTAACCACCATAAGGAACCTGGACAACAAGGTGAGAGATTTTGGTAAACAACTTAAAGAAAGCTCCAACATGATTGCCAGCATTATACAGCGAGTTGAGCTGAACTCAGTCAGACTCACTGAATGCACGTCCAATTGGAGGCTGTAATTCACCATGTGTTCTATTAATACATCCATGGTATTATCTTAGGATACATCCGAGGGCTGTATGCTGTAAAGCCTGTAACGTGGATGAGAGATAAAGCCATGGATGTATTAAGAGAAGCTCTATTCACGAAACTAGCACGATATAATGATTGACTAAAAATACATATACACATACAACATGTACCTATATATAAAATGAAAAAGTGTGTAGCAACACACCAAAGGAAAAAGAACAATATCCATACAGTGTTTACAAGTAATATTAAAAATACTATTACCATTTCTGATTTAAAAGATTTATCCGAAAAGGAGCAGGATGAAGCCGAAGCTTGTAAAGTTTCCTACCCCTCATTCACTTTAACTCATTTCTTTATATATCGTATATTTTTACAACAGGATAACCAATATACACAGCAATACATCTCTAATTTTTCACGTACCAAACCCTTTTGTTTATTTATTTACATTTTAAGTAAGTCAACAACCCGTTTCTGTAAATCCATCATCCTAACAATCCGTACACTAACCCCCCTTTACAATCATCTCTCTTCCTCTTCATATCCTTTTAATAAAGTGTTTTTATATAACTTTTTAAACTTTGTTATGTTTGTACAATGTTTAAGCACCTGGTCTAGCCCATTCCACAAACTCACCCCATCGATCGTGATGCACATACTTTTTAAAGTTGTTCGTATTTTAAGTTTTTTAAAGTTTAGTTGTTCTCTCAGGTTATACCCCCCCCCCCGTCTTTCCATAAACATTTTTTTTAAATTTCCTGGAAGTAAATTATTTCTTGCTTTGAACATGATTTGTGCCGTCTTAAATTTAACCAGATTGATGAATTTCAGAATGTGTGACTTGAAGAATAAAGGACTTGTGTGCTCCAGGTATCCAACATTATTTATGATTCTGATTACTCTCTTTTGTAATGTGCATAACAGCTGTAGGTTGGTTTTGTATATAGTTCCCCAGCTTTCCACACAGTAACTTGGATATGGCTGTATGAGTGTATTATACAGTGTATGTAATGATTTATTGTCTAAAATATGTCTCGATTTATTTATTTTCATATACTCTTTCAATATTTATGTTATCGATTTTTAATTCTACTTGACAGTTAGTTTTATTTTTTCCAAATAACATTATCTTTGTTTTGCTTATATTTAATGACAGTTTATTTACATCAAACCACTGTTTTAATTTGATAATTTCTGGTGTGATCATCTCCAAAAGCTGCTGTAAATTATCACCAGAACAGAAAATATTTGTATCATCCGCAAATACAATACATTTTAGTATATCCGATACTTTTTTATTATGAAAAGCTTTGGTCCTAAGACCAACCCCTGTGGTACCCCACATGTTATGTTCATGTATGTTGATTTATGTTCCCCAATTTCTACAAATTGTTGCCTGTTTCTTAAGTAGCTACTCACCCATTCCAATCCAACCCCTCTGATACCATATTTCTCTAATTTATGTAATAAAATGTATTTAAGATTTATGGTGTCAAATGCTTTCTTTAGATCTATAAAAATTCCCACTACATGTTTCTTTTTATCTAAGCAATTTGTGATTTCCTCAACTAATTCCATTAGTGCCAAAGTTGTTGATCTATCTGTCCGGAATCCATATTGACTGTCAACTAGAAGCGTGGAAGTCTTTCTGTAAACAGCTTTTCGAGGATTTTGGAGAACTGGGGGAGTTTAGAAACAGGCATGTAATTTGTGAAAAGGTATCTATCCCCAGTTTTATATACTGGTATTACTTTTGCTATTTTCATTTTGTTTGGAAATTTACCAGATTGAAAAGACAAGTTACAAATATGAGTTAGTGGTTCAGCAATTTCTTCAACAACTTGTTTTATTATAATCATATCAATATTATTCCAATCCGTGGAACGTTTGCTTTTACAATTTTTTATTTTTTCTGCTAAATCTGGTCCCACATTTACAAAAAAATTGTTAAAACCACTAACCACATCTTCCATGTTTTCTATTTTCTTGTCATTTTCAATATCAAATTCTGGGTAACTTGCCTTCCCATTGTTAGTTCCATTTCTAATGATATTATTTAGAATATTCCATAGACCTTTTATGTTATTTTTATTATCATCTAATATTTTATTATAGTATTCTTTCTTGCATATCCTCATAAAATTAGTTAATTTATTTCTATACTTTTCATATTTATTTTCTGCATCTGAGGTGCGATACTTGATAAGTTTTCTATACAGTGTATTTTTCTTTTTGCAGGCATTAGATAAACCTATGGGCTATTTGTTTTACTTTGTCTATCACTGTATTGTTTTACAGGACAATTTTTGTCATACAGTGTTGTAAAAGTTTTTAGAAATCCATTGTATGCTTTATCAATGTCATTTTCTTCGTATAATATTTTCCAGTTTTGTTTCAGTAACTCTTCATTTTAAAGCATTTGTTTTCCGCAGTTCTTACTCTTTTGTATTTGAGATGCCTATCATAATAATTCATTACATTATCATTCCAATATGCATCTTTGCACACTACATTTGCACTCTACATCCCACTCCTTGTTTTTTTTCTTATTTGTATAGTTTCTGATTGTTATATTATTTTTTTAGGCCTTTTATATTTTTTGTATTTTGTTAATTTTATATTAAAGTTTTAAATCCCATCAAGTTTGCCTGTTCATTCATTCCTGCCAATCTATAATAATTCATTCCTGCTCATGCACAGACAGTTTAAAGTAATAATAAAATTGGTACCACAGTCGTTAGTTATTTAAAGGTTAGGGGAATGTAAAAAATAACGTTAGGGGAACGTTCTCTAAAGGTTACAACTAGAGAGGCACCGATAGCACGCACGGACGCGACAGCACAGTCTCTTTTTCCTTTCTCTCAACTTTTCCGCCGTGTGTCACGCGTACCCGCTCGCGGTGTGAAGCGCGTGTCCGCGCTATTCTTGAACATGTAGGGAACCTCGTGAATTAACCTGCAACATGTCAGCTGTTTGGAAATTCTTCAGCGTGTGTGCAGAAGATAACAAGTTTGCAATATGCAACACCTGCAAGGAAAGAGTAGGGCGTGGAGGGACGACACCAAAAACCAAAGCACATTTTTTTAGTTGGATATTGGATGTGAAAAGAAGTAATGGTTCTAACGTTGCACTTTAGATGTGTGTGAATTTTATATAGTTCTATTTTATAGTGAACCATTATCTGTTCAAAAATGTTTCTATGTTCTGTGCAAAATGTTCTATTAAAGAAAAGATAGAAAATAAATATTTGTGTGTACTGTAAAGAGGTTAGAAAAAATGAAATCGGAATCGGCTAAAATCAGTATCGGCTGGCCTAACTCAAAGAAAATCCGAAATCGGAATCGGCCTAAAAAATTGTAATCGGTGCATCTCTAGTTACAACGTTAGGGGAACGTTCCCTAAAGGTTGCAACGTTAGGCGAACGTTCTCTAAAGGTTACAAGGGTATGGGAACGTTCTCTAAAGGTTGCAAAGTTAGGCAAACGTTCTGAGAATGGTCGATGTAACTAAGAAACTAACGTTCCCTAAACACCAGGAAAACTTTCCATGGGAACCAAAAACTAACCTTCAGGGAACGTTTCCGCAACCAAAAACGAACGTTCCCAGAACGTTCTGGGAACCAAAAATAGTTACCTGGGTGACCACGGTATTTATCGTGCATCGGCCGGCGGGCAGAAAAGTAGCATTTTATCTTACCGTGGGAGGCTTGTGGGAGAGACGCTGAAGGTGCACGCGGCCTGGCTTGAAGTTGAATATGGATCCATGATTCATGATCTTAATCCAATGCATCTGACAGTTTATGTTCCAGTGACAGTAAAGTTCGGTTGGTTATTGATGACCCGAAGACGCGTTTTAATTCTGTTTGTTGTAGAAAACATTCTCCGCATCGTAAGATTTCACTTTAAGTTTGGCCCTTGGGACTGAATTTATTTTCGGGAAAATATCGTGGAGGCCACTGTCAAGTAACTGCTACGTGCATGATATAAATAATACAAGTGTTCCATTCTCCTGCTGTTTTAGCGTCATTTAAGCTAGCTATAGGTTATTCTCAAACTGTGGTTTCTTTAAATATCTCACTATGGATTATTTTGTTGTTGCTGTGACTTGTTAGTTATTTAACTTGATAGGCTGACATTGTTTATATTTTACCACAAAATCGGAATATTTCTGAACCACCGCCGTGGCATGCGCACACAAATGTATCACACACAACGGTCAAAGGTTTACCCCGCCCACATTGATATTCAAGACTTTTAATTGGTCAGAAAATGCTAGTGACCAGCGCCGTTTGATCTGAGGCTGCTAGCTGTACCAAAGATTCTCTAAACAGTTGAGTGCAGCTCGCTCGGGTGTGTACAGACAGATTGTCTCTCTGGTGCTCTTCAATTTGGGGATCTTAAAAAGGTTTAATGAAACTGAGGCATTCAGAAGTGTAATGTTTAAAAAGTTTTACTCAAAAGGGTACCCTCTTGAGTGCCTCAGTTTCCTTCAACCTTTTTACATCAATATAACAGTACAGGGAGTATTGGAGGGGAAATAAAATTAACTAATCACATAAAAACAAGCAGAAAATATATACAGCTTGAAAAACTAGTCAAAATACCTGTATTTAATAGAGAAGGCCGAATTCAGCCTGTGCATGGACAAAGTTTTGCCTTTGCACATATGGCACGAAGGCCATACATACACAGACACAGATACATTTATTTGGATTAAATGAATTTGAGCAAATTTTTATGACAAAATAATTTGGCTTTTTATGTTGTGGGCGATAATGTTATGTTGCCATATGGAAACACTTCATACTGTAACTGCTGGTGATTTTTTCCCACATTAAGTCAAATTTATAAGGACATTATTTTTACCATGTTTTAATAAGTCATGCAGCGAGGTGTTAATCTTCCACACTATTATAGCCTCATCAAAAAGACTGTCTGTAAAGCAGCGAGTATTTTTCAAAGGTTGGTCAGGATCAAAAGATCATGGGAAGACTAACACTGCCTACACTCACTCACTTATGTTAAGTCCCTTTTATTAATGACATTTCAGTCTGGGATCTTAGGTGAATCATTTAAAGTACTAATTTATACATTCAAGGTTGGTTCCCACAGACGGTGACATAAAAGCAAATCGAGACAGCCTCAAACATCACTGCCAATTCCAATACAAACTATCGTTATGGCAATTACATTTTAAAGTTTTACTTTAAAGCTACATGACGCAAGAATTAACTGTAAAAACAAGATATATGCACGTAAATGAAATATGGTCTTTTGCACTTTCATGTGGCTCTTTGTAGTTTGCTTATTGTGAAGCTAATGTCCTTGATTCTTGCCGTCCGAGTTTGTACCTTCATGGTTGAAAGCCCTTGATTGGAAGTTGCTTTGGATAAAAACTTAAGACTTAAACTTGGATGTCAGCTTAATGACATGTAATGTAATGAATAGACATTTCAGCCCACAGGAGACAGACATGAAATTGTACTAGCAAAATAAAATGAGTCACCTCAGCAGCCATAAGTGAACAAATTGTAGCTGTGCAGTTTACTGACTTACAGTACAAAATGTCTATTCAAGGTCAAATATTGAAAGCAATTACCTGGCTCGTCTTTTCAGAGCACAGCTGATTTCACTGATAGCTGTCACACTACTCAGCTGAAGGAACTAATCACATTGAGAAATGTAGGCTACCAATTATCAGACGAAGGGAAATAAAAGACTTGCATACAATCTTAAAACAGACTTCAGACAGAGAGTATATTTTACACACCGACGATTCAACATCATTCATCAATTGTTGATTTAAAAATAGCATAAAGTCATACTTCAGAAGGAACTCTCAAAAATATGTTTTTGATTGAATGAATAAATACATCAATAAAAACAAAAAACAAGCAATAGTTACAGACCACCTGCCTGTGTTTTGCCTGCAGGTATAAGTGGCCTATTTATTAATACAATTTTACATTTGCACTAGATCCCATGAGCCAATTGGACATAAGAACAGAAGTTGAAGGATTGGGTGAGCCAGCATAACCAACTGTTTCCTTCTGGTGTGTCCTCTTTAGGTGTATCAGAAATATTCACACAATTCTTGTCTTTCTTATCTTTATGTTACAGCAAGTCACAAGGAAGGGGACTTTATTAGCTTCCTCTTTCCACTGACCAATCAGGTAATGCCTGTGCCATCACTCCGGGGACTCTAGTGGCTAGGCCATTATGAATATGTCACAACCCATATACACATGTACTGCACTTTATCCATCAATTGCCTACAATTGTGAGGCATCAGGGTGTTATCATGTGCTGATCATATGTGAGGATTGTCCTTCTCTGTGTCTTTGGCCAGGCTCTGCAGCAGAGACCCCTGGAAGGCCTCATCGCACGACTCAGGGATCAGAAACTCCAGCAGCAGGTCACAGATGCAGTAGATCAGATGCCTGCGCATAATCCCACAAACATGGTTAATGACAGACATGTTATTAAAACAATGTTTAATGAAATGATTAAATAGATAATATGTATTGTATGATGTATGGCATTGTGAGTGACTAAATCAAGTGAGCTGTTATAGCCCTTTTCTTTGTCAATAGCTTTTTCATTTTTCATCATAGTCAATTAGGATCAACACTACCTTAATCTGGGCCGCCTCTCATTTAAAAGATAAACTCCAATTTTTTAGGTCAAAGGCAGTTCTTTTTCCACTGACCTCCCATTCTATTTTTATTTTTAGTTTAGGTTCAAATACATTTCATTATAAGATTATTATGTATGAGGAGTATACAGAAAATGAAACAGATTACACAATTTTCAACAACTTCTGGTGCAAGTCCTGCCGTCCACTTTTGGTATGATCCAAATTGAAATACAGATATTTTTGTGACATAAACAGATACAGATAGTAGCTTGGCGTCACCTCCCTATTTGTTGGTCTGTTTAGTGCATTATAGATATGATTATATCCTGAGTGTAGCCGTCCTAAAACAGCAGAAACAGACGTGTGTTTACTCAACAGTTTGGTAGTTGACTCACTTGTTTATCTGATGATCCTGTAAAGATTCCAGCATACTCTCCAAGCTCAGTCTGTACTTCTCACTTCCCAGCATGTCAGTGATGAGCTCTGCTCAGAGACAAATAATGGAAAAAATAAAAAAAAGACAGCATAGCTTCAGGAGCCTTTAAAAATCTAAATAGCATTTATTTAGCATTCAAACAGCTACAATCTGAATCTAACAACTGTCACATACCTGGGAGTGGCTGCATCAGACAGTCCAGACATTGCTCCTTGGTTTCCTCTCTTTCTGCGGCACTTCGCTCCGGCCGTGGTTGAGCAGGCAGCGTGCCGCCTGGCCATACAGCTTCCTGCAGCACTTGTAGGTAAATTACCCAGCAGGGGGCACTGGTCAGGTGGGCAACTCCTACATCCAACCATCTAAGACAGAATCAGTATTTTAATGCAAAAGTGTTCTTCTGTGAATGAGCTTTTTCTACTAGATATCAGCCACTGTATAGAACAAACGAGTGAAAATAAATGAATATACTGTACAGTACATGCAAACATGCTTTGACTGATTAGGAGGGAATGAAATACATGGGCACAAGGTGAAGCAACACAAAACAAGCATTCTTAAATCTCTATAAATGAAGCATGAACGTTGTTTATTGACAAGCTTAGTGAACCCTAAAACTCCCAGAGGCATATGTCAAGTCCAACAATGGAGGCCAGTATAATTAGTTAATGACAGCAGGACACTACAGATTAGACAAGAACAGTTCCCACAGACTGTGGTATTAACAAGCCTAGTGGTCATTCTAGATTCTCAGTAAGGCATTAGCATCACGTTTAAAGAAAAAACAATATTTTGAAAATCAATTTGAGAGAATGTCATGCAGCAATCGTGTGCTACAAACCACTTAGTGCCTCACATATTAGAAAAGGACCCAGCGTCTGAATGGTCAGCTGTATGAAGGGAAAATAATTGAGAGCCACAATGTCACATGCTCGCAAAATATGTCTCATGTGTAAGTAGTATCAACTGCAGTAAACTTCAACTCCTGTGTCAGCCTTAAAGATTATAATAATGCGTATGAGTAGAACACTGAGTTATTTACACGTTGCAAAATGTATGTACAGGAGGAAAATACTTGTGAAAGCTACACCGGCACTAAAATAAACTCCTACCTCTCAATGAAGGTGCCAAAGAGCAGTCTGATGGTCTTTTGTATGTTCTCAGTGCACAGCCAACTCCACTGGTCCTTCATCAGCAGACACAGAATGTTCAAAGCAACATCTGCCACAGCTGTGTCTGCAGTGCACAGCAACAAACACAGACGCAAAATTAATTCACATCAACACAACTATGGGAACACCTTAAAACATATATACACACTAGACTGTACAGACAAAACACATCAATGATGGAAAGTGACTCCTAGAAATACGCAGCTAATGTCTAAACTAACAGTGTAGTTTTGCTGCACCCAAGTGGCGATGATGCATTACTGCACGTTCATTCTCCAGTGCTGCAAGGAATACACTTCGGAACACTTCCGTACTGGCATGGATAAAACTAACTAAGACAAGACTGTTGTGTAAATATTAACCTGCCCCATGAGTTTTCCCTGAAGTCTTCTTGTCTTTGCCAGGCTGCTCACAGCTCTGCTTTGCTGTCTCTTTCCCATTCGGCCCACATAAAAGTCTTTCCTGCTCTTTGACGAAGCTCTCCAGGCCAGACATTGACATGCCATTGAGGATCTATAATAAGCAAAGCAAAAATGTCAGCTTTGTGCAGTTTCTGTTTCAAAAACACATTTAACAATCAGCGATGGCAGACGCAGTATGGTAACTTACAGCGCTGCCTTCACTAAAGCAGTATGTCAATTTAGGGTGTAGGTCAGGTATATTGAGAGGTGTGGAAATTTTCCTTGGGAACATGAGCCTCCTGATGTGTTAAACACAAAACAAGACATACAAATTAAACACTTAACAAATTCATAAGAATACCAGAGAAACAAGATCATTCAAAGTTTCCATAAGTGTACTCTGTAGTCATTTCAACACCCTGCACTGGATGTTTTGAATGTATTACTGTGTTACCTAGGGGGTAACACAAGGATTGAAAAATAACATTCCTGCTACACAAAATAAAAATGATTTATATCAGATTTATGTCTTTCTCTCATCCTTGTTTTTCTTCTTGTAAAACCCTGGATATTGTTACATCTTGGAGCCTCTGAGATTTATTCAAGTGACTCAATCTAAGAGGGGACATTACTCTTTGGTTGATCTGGTCACAACTCATGGGCAAATGCAAACTGTGAAGAGGTGTCACAAGTAGACACCGCTCACCTGTCAGACATTTTGGGAACAATGCCACTGGACTGATTTGGAGCTCTCACCTGTGTTTTTTGCTGTCCATTGTTCTTCCATCACTATCTCCCTCAATGTCTTCTGTTGGACTGAGGGACTCAGGTTGAGGGAAAGCTGTCTTCAAGGTGTCTAAGGCATTTTCCATCATCTTTAATGGCAATCAAGTTGAAGAAAACAGGAGATCATTAAATTCCCCGGGGGCACATTCAGATCACACTTTCCATTGAATCTGTAGTGTTGATAAAGAAGCTTTAGAGGTGCTGGTAGGCATATTTTTACCTTTGGAAAGAGCCAGGCTAGCTGTTCCCCTCTCTTTTAGTCTTTATGTTAAGCTAAGTTAAACGGTTGCTTCATTTCACATTCACACATATACATATACATATAAATACAGTTTTTCCGCCCTTACTACTTCTTTGGAATACCTACAGTATTTGCCTGATCTTTTTATTTTCTGTTTGTACCATAATTTATTCTGGTCTGAAAGGGTTTTATGTTGAAATGTTAACTTTATGTTCGTACCCTCATTGTATTTATCAGGTTTTTTTGTGTTAAATTGTAAACTTTATATTTGTACCCTATATTGTATGTACTTATTTTGGAAAGTGTTTATTTAAAATGTTTCGGAATAATCCTATAATGGATAGGCCGTGTAAGCGGCCAGACACGATAATAATGCATTCATTCATTCATACAGACATATTTTCAATCAATCTTTTAAGATACTAAGTGTGTTTCCCAATAGGTCGAGCTAGTCTTTTAAGATTTGATTAGATTTATCTTGATTGTGTTCATTTTTATCTAATTTTATCATAGAAATGATAAACTAAATTTTTTACAATCACACTCTGTCCTCACAGGATCGACAGCATGCAGATGTTTTTCTCACCTTATCAATTCTTGACTTTACAAGAGGCTTTCTTCCAAAATATGTGCAACCATCTGAGTTGAGAGCCAGGAACTCCTGCATGTCCTCGTTGTTGGATGTCTCAGGAATGCTGCTTAATTGCTAGAAAAAAAAATCTTTCAAATTACAGAATCACAGAAATGATTACATTTCATTTCATAGAAGTTACGGTCCCAAAACCTACTTTAAGGAACGTTTCCAGTTGGCTTTTACGGGCTTCAACCTTGTCGCTGTCTGCATTGCCAAATGGGAGGTCAGGGAACATTTTCCTTGGGCCTTTGACATCTGAAATCCATGACATTGATTTGCAATGACATATCTTGTCTTGGTATACTAAAGGTCAATGGACAATTAACGCATATGATAATTTCTTACTCTTGATTACTTTCTTAACCTCAGGCTTCTCTTCTAAACGTGTTTGCAAGTTGAGGAACTCGCTGTATCTCCGGTTGACGGTGTGACAGGACGCAGGTTGTAGAGGGCCACTGTTTTCTGCTTCAACCATTTTCTCAAACTGTAAAATAGAAAGTGGAGGCTAATATGTGATAATCAATAATACATATTTAAATATCAGGAAGTAAGAGGTGGCATTACCTTTACAGTGTAGAGAGTATAAGGATATGTGCCTGTACCGCGCGTCTCCTTCGCAGTGATAGTACCAGATATTTGCACATTCTGGATGTTCAAAGGTGCAGCTTGGTTGTTGGGGGTATCAAAGTCACAGGGGGTTAGACAAAGTCTTCTTGGAGGACATGGGGATTTCTCTTGGGCTATACCTGCTGGCCACTTGGAGTCCTCGGGCACCACCACCTTTGGCCCAAGATTTTTCAGAGGACCGAAACAGCCGAACGCCTCATCGTCCATTAAAGTCATCGCATTGCAGAAGTTTGTTGGAGGACCGCAATCACAAAAGCCTCCTGGCAGGTCATCTTCAGAGTCTAAATGAATTAAGGAGTCCAGTGAAACCCCTTTGGGCTCTAGTGAGTGGGAGTAGTGGCCAGATGTGAGTGGACAGCAGTTCACTTTGCATGGTGTCAGCAAACCTGCATGGCAACCTTCTACTTTCCCAGCAGACGTCAGGCTAACCATGCTGCTCTGCAAGGAATCCCTCTCACTGATAGTACTCTGGCTCTGAATATCATCACAGTCAGAGGTGCTTCTGCTGGTGAAGCTGGTTTGATCAGAAGAAGAAGACGGTGACCTGCAGGTGGTCCAGGACTCCTGTATACATCTGTATATTTGACCTGCAGCTGGGAGCTCATCCACATTGATTTCCTGTGGTTCTCTGGACTTGGTGATTATGTCTACAATGGTCTGGTTGAGCCAGTCAGGATCAGACACCCTGCTTATAAGCGGCAACAGCACATTGCAGGTGATGAGTTCTGTAACCACAAAACCTCCAGTCCTGGTTTCCATCTGAGGGTATGGAACAAGCACATGTAACACAAGGTTAACTAGAGCTCTTGAGTAGCTGAGCTCAGCGGCTGCACTGCTCACAGCTGGATGAGGGGCATCTACTTCACTGTAGAGCTGCCAGAGGCTGATGCTCTCCTTTTGCGTCGACTGTATCTTTCTTGCAGTCATGTAGCTCTGCAGGTGACAGCCATACATCTCTAGCAGCCGTTGAACCAGTGCTTTCCTGTCCACTCGCCGCGCACGCTCCTTCAGTTCCATCACTGACTCCAGCATTGAATTACGCACTGCTCGTTCGAACTCCCCCTCCACCTCTGGCAGCAGAGTCCGATACCACGAGGACACAAAGTCACGCACCGCTTTGTGGACAGCATTGTGGATCTCGTGGTTCAACCTCCACTCATGTTCAGGTGAAGACAGAGGTAGGTTTATTTTGCCGAGAGGCAAAAAGTGTTCCAAGTGGAGAAGGCTGTTTGCGTCCAGTACAGCACGGGACCCGAGCCAACCCCCGAGAACCACCAAGAGACTGGTGAAGACGCAGAGGAGCCAAACATTCACAAGGAGATGGAAGAGGACAAGCCATGCCAGCAGAGCTCCGAGCCCTAACAGCCTCCGCTGCCCAAATAACTCTGATAAAGTCCAGTGATCAGAGCTCTTTGTGGAAGGCATTACATTCAGCACGTGAAATGTGTCCTGTTGAAAATGACAATGATATATCCTGTTAGAATATGAATAGTGGCGCTGTAAATTGCTTGCTTTGAATTCAAAATGCTGACCTAACGACTTTGTCACTCTCTTATTAATCAGCCTATAATATTGCCAATCACAAAATCACTACTGAGTGCTTATGAGAGACTGTTTTATATTTACAGAAAAATGAATTGTACCATAATGTTTATGGGCTGAAGTGACTGGAGAAGCAAACTACTCAAAGACCAAGCTTGATCAATTTTCCTGTGGTGGAAGAAGTATTCAAATACCCCCCTAAAAGTCTGCATTTAAAATTTCTCTCAAGTAAAAGTACAGTCAATTATTATCAGCAATCAATCAGTAGCCTATCAGCAACAACATGCATGACAAGTATCAAAAGTTAAAGTACTCATAATGTAGCGTGTTAGTGTTATACATTATAACATTATTGGATCATTATTATTGATGTATTAATATGTACTGTAAGAGGTACTTCAATTTTGTCGTTGGTCAAGGTGGAGCTAATTTCAACTACATATTCTTTTGGTAGTTTAATCTGTAACAATGGATCATATTTTATAAACTTAAACTTATACTGTATATTCTGTATTCTTTATTAGAAAATTAAGTATTAAATAGTGAAGTGTGTGTAGTGTAGTGCAGTGAAATTTCTCTCTGAAATGAAATACTCAAGTTTTATTTTTAAATTACACTTTAGGTACTTTCCTCCAATGAACTTTTCTATAAGTAATGATATTAACCAAATAGCCATATTCCTATTTTTTTTTAAATCTGTAGTAGGAGTAGTAGAGTATATTGTATATAGCTTAGTAACAATAGATACAGTTTAATGCACTGAAGTACAATCATGGCAACAGCAAACTAGCTAATTAAAATGCAGTATGAGTGCAACATTATAACAAAGGTTCTAAACCGTCTCTGATTATGATCAGCATAACGTCATCGTCGGGACTTGTTGCCATGGCAATTTGTAAACTTCGACGGACAGTCAATTTTCTGCTGCATGTTGTCACTACGACTAATTTGGAGAAACCTAGACAGTAGGGAGAAACGCCTCTGGCAAGACTTGTTTACAAATCAAACGTTACTGTACACCTAGCTAGGGGATGGAGCTAATGTACACGCAGCATGTAGCCACCTTACGTGGTTACAGTCTAATGGTACTGACATGACACCGCTGTTAGGGATATTCACCCCTGCTGTAAAACCAGCTGCAAGACAGTAGTTGAAATATATTACCTGGAGGGTTGTATGATCTTCATAACATTAATACAGGCCGTAGGCTATAGGATGTCCTCCTTCTCAGGGACATTGCTTTAATCCGCCAACAAAGATTATCTATCTGGCTAAGTACGCAAATCAAGATAGACCCACTGTTACTGGAGCTAGCTAGCTAGCTAGTAGCTAGGTGTCCACTTGACCTGCCAGCAAGCAAACGCAGCCCGGGTTCACAGCTCTGTGGTCTAAAAACGAATACAGAAATAAATAAATGTGTCAGTTAACAAATAAAAAAATATCTATAAATGATGTAGGAATAAATTAACAAATAGGCCATATAGGTTATATAAATAAATACAATGTTGGTCTTCAATTCATTTCTTTAGGCCTTTATTTACAATTATTATTATGGATTTACATTTATACTTTTATTTCTGAATGTTTATGTCTGTAATGAGCTAGCCTAGGCTACTGATGTCCCTATAAAGCATGCATCTTGTCTTACTTCTGCCTGGTTCGCCCCGCTGATCAACACTACTTTGGAGTGAGGTTAGTAGGCTACCACCCGAATATAACCGGTTTATTAAACTGCAAAAAACGCAGGGAGGGGCAGGGCGCTCTGTCCCATGGATGTGTTAAGAGAACGCTCGTGGTGCGCAATTGTGGTCCAGCAGGACACAGATCCAGAGAGCAGCAGTTTTGTCCATCCATGTTGACTGCTGACATGCCTCCCGTGAAGCTCGAGAGATCAGGTAATAGCCTCCTCCATTTCGTGCTTGTTTTACTGCACAGGGAAGCAGTTTATTCACCTCACCAGCTGATTGTATCAGAGCGCAGTGTATTGCGGGCAGTGCTGGAACATTTTAAGACCATTTTACATTTGAAATGCACATTACACCGTTATTGCTCAAACCTAATTTCGCATGTTTGCATATTTATAAAACCATGGCTGTTACTGTATCGTTATTAGCCTGCTGTACTCTTTGACCGTTGCTGACTGTAAACAGCGCAATATGATGGCGATCAAGACTGCACAGTTTGCAGGACAGTGTTCCCTCGGTAAACTCTTGTGACAGGAGTTTACTGTCAGGTTTAATTTTCACAGGCTAAAGGTCTTTTAAATACTGACAAAACTGCAGTTATTGCATTGTTTTAAGTAGGCTAAATGTAGTACTGACAATATTACGTGATCGCAATGTACAGTAGGCTATATATAGCCTTCAGTTAACGCATACAGTCAAAACGCCTGCAGACAACGATTCTGTTTTCTCTATAGATGATAGAAAATATTGTTTCTCTCAAAACACATACTGCAGGGCAGTGCTCACCGTTGAAGAGGGACACAGGCAGCTGGTGTAATATTATAAATTATTTATCAACAGATCATCAAATATTATCTTTCTACATATGCTTCTTTCAAATTGAGCAAGTCAGCTGGGACAGATTGTACAGTATGCATTTAGGTTGTACAGGCATTTCACTCACATTTACCTTTGAAACACTTTCTAATAAGGAAATGATAATCATGACTATGCAGAACAGTTTGGTATCCAGACAGGGTTACAGATGACAGGGAGTTATCACATTTTCATTTTGTTTGTTGTTCAGGGGAGAGATCGAAACAATATGAACTTGTTTACAATTGGGTGCAGAGTGCAGTCAAATACATCACGTGTTATCCACCCACACTAAATTAGGGCTATTCCTAAAAAGTCCTATGTTGAGTGTATTTATTGGACATTGTAGCAGGGACTTTTCTAGGACTTAAGGAGGTTTGGGGCTTAGCCCGGACCCATTCAGCTGGGTATGGCTTTAGGTGACCCTGTGACAACATTGTATACCCGCTGCAAAACCATGAAGTCAAATTAAGTTAAACTCAAAATAAACTAAATGCAATTCACGCAGTGCAGATCACAAATAAATTGTGATTACCCAGTTGTTAATAGCCAGTGTATGTTCATTTCAGCTGCCCAGTTTGTAGATAATGTTAGTTAGTTAGGAGTAGTAGTAAGAAACTAACGTCCCTAGTGCCTTGCAAATAACCTAATACATATTTCTGGTTAAAGCCTGGGTTAGTAGATTGTAGGATCTACTTCTCGGTAACTTTTTAAAATCTGTAGCTGACTACAAGCTGCCTACTTTGAGGGCAGGGTCAGAAATGACCTGGCGACGCCAATGCATTGTAGGTTGTTGCCTAATAGTTTAGCAGCCAAAAGATGGCCATCTTCCTATGTTCGTCTGGTTTAGGTAACAACAGTATAGGTATGATACAGTGTATGTGTTTCATACAGATGATGACAAGCCTGTTGACAATGGCAAGGACAAGAAATGCATTACCTCAGCATTGGAGGGATTGGAGACAATTGAACCTCTGGTTCGCTCTGTAGAAGAGACCCCCGAGCCAATTTCCGCTGAAGTACAAGGCATCATTCCCTCCTGGATCAATGGCAACCTCCTCCGCAATGGCCCGGGGAAGTTTGAGTTTGGAAATACACAGTGAGACGGGAAACACCTTAATGCACTGCTGCACAACAAAAATGAAGAAGTTTCCAAATAGATGTGATTAAGCTTGTACGTCTGTATTTCATCCCAGCTTCAACCACTGGTTTGATGGGATGGCCATGCTACACCAGTTCAAGATCGACAAAGGCCAGGTGACATACATGAGTCGGTTCTTGCACAGCGACGCCTACAAGAAGAATAGTGAAAAGGACCGCATCATGATGTCAGAATTTGGTACCCTTGCTTTGCCCGACCCCTGTAAAAACTTCTTCCAGCGCTTCCTGTCTCGCTTTGAGATGATGGGTGAGTAGACTGCATAAGAAGGAATGGAGTAAAGTATAAATGGATAATGTGTCACAAGGGAAAGGGCTCATGGTAATCAACATCATGCAGGGCATGCAACTGGTTTGTTGACTCATGCAAGAATGTGGCATTTTTTTCTATCTCAATAAGACCAGCTTGGTAATTTTAGAAGGAGCACAAGAGTCAGAGGGAGAATCTAAATCAGGTGGAAGAAAAAACGATTGATCCAGCATGTAGTATACAGTTTGTACAAACTCTGTTTCGCTAAGTCTGTGGTGAAGCCAGGGGTGGAGCCTCTAAATTACTTTGTTTATATCAAGGTTACATAATCACTTGCTACAGTGGGGAACCAAAGAGGGAACATGTTTTACATTGTTTCACATTCCCACTGGACTTTTCACTGTAACTGCAAGCAGCAAATGATTTACTAAGATTTCTGTTAAAGGAGATACGCTTAAGTTCATTTAAAAAGGCCTCAATAACCCAGTGTTTCTCTCTGTTACAGAGCCCACAGACAATGCAAATGTGAGCTTTGTGAAATACAAGGGTGACTACTATGTCAGCACGGAGACAAATTTCATTCATAAAGTGAACCCAGAAAACTTAGAAACATTGGAAAAGGTAGCCTACCATCATGATCACCATGGAGTTATAGATGTTAATATTGATACCAGTGGACATATATACATCTGTCTTTTTTCTTGTAGTACAGTAACAGTTATATCAACCATAACATCACCTTGCCCTCTTCCTCTGCTATGTTGTGTAGGTAGACTGGAGCAAGTTTATTGCCGTAAACGGAGCCACTGCTCACCCACACCATGACCCTGACGGTACCACCTACAATATGGGCAACTCTTATGGAAGCAAAGGTTAATCCCATGATATCATCCACAAGACCCTAAAGGACTGTTTGTTATTTATTTCAGGGGCCTTTATTCAAAATAGACCTGACCCTCCCTTTACCAGCAATACATTTTAGATGACCCTCCAAAATGATGAGAAAAAAAGGGATAACCCTCCACAACAATTTCTTGAATCCTTCTGTACTGGTTTGCACTTGGTAAAGATGTGCAGATACCCATTTTTTTTATTTTTTTTTTACAGCTATGACATATGTGACTAAACCTCTGCATTCTCATCTTACGCATCACACTCCTCTGTTATGGTGTGGTGGCCATTTCAGTAGATTTACTCACTAACATTGTTGTGGAAACACAATAAGCATGGAAACTAAATGCACACTTCCTGCATTACTGCATTACTTCAAATACTAAGTTACTCAGCTAGTAAACTAGTATTCACATGAAATAAAACATTGAGACCATTCAGCAAAGCACACTGGGTAATAAGAAACTCAACACTGGTTGCTATGGACTCGTCACTAGGCTTCCTCAGTCATTGTATATTTTAGCATAGGTAAGCTTGCCGAAGCTGAACATTATCCAAAACTCCATTTCTCAGACAAGTGTCAATTTGGGAGCTTGCATGTTACCACTCCTTCCTTCTCAAATGCCTTGAAAAGGCTGTCGTTTGCACATTTTCACAAATAATCACCAGGACCGAAAGGATATTTGAGTCGGGTATTGCTGGGGTTGCAGCCTGGAGACCTTCCGTTTCATGCCCTCCCAGCTGGTGCTGATCTGCAGTGTGAGCTTCGACTTTTCAAAATAAAAGCTTGCGTCTGGTCCACTATGTTTTCATACGGTGTTTTGGATGTTTTTGAACTAAATAGTACGGCATTCATGCCTCATTAATACAATTATTTTCTCAGCAGATGTCTTAGTTACAGCACGATGGAGCTAGCAAAGCATTTTTGTGTTTATATGTGCCAGCGGGATTTATTCAGTTTGGGAAATCCCACGGTCTCTAAAGCTACAGCTCAGATTGTCTGGCTGACTAAACAAGGAGGGACCCATCTGCTAGCAATAGGGGCCGAGACTGAGAGAGCTACATGGAGCTACGTGGATAAATATGCACCAAACAAGCCACTTTGAAATGTTGCTGTTCTCATGAATACAAAAGTTGGGTAACCCTCCCCCCTAGACTAAAAAAATGTGGATGACCCTCCCATCAACAAAGAATAAAAAGACCCTCCCCTATTTTCCTCCGGTGGTCCATTCCATAAATACCAAACGGTCCCTAATTAAGTTTTACATAAATCAACAACTGAATGATTTGTTTCTCATCTTCCTTAATGATAAAAACATAATTGTGATTGTTGGATATCTGCCATCGCTTGCTCACATCTAATCTTTATTCAATCAATTTAAAAACGTCAGAGCAAATGTATGTAAAAGCTATTACAAGGTAGATTTTTATCCCGGGGATTTCAGGAGCCCTGTACAACATCATCAGAGTACCTCCTGAGAAGACAGATGCCAAAGAAACCCTTCAAGGAGCCAAAATACTCTGCTCTATTGTGCCTGCAAACAAGTCTCATCCCTCCTACTACCACAGCTTTGGTAAGCTAGCACCCCTAGATATATCATTCATTGGTGATGTCTGTGTCTTTCACGCTGCCGCCCTCGGCTAAAAAGCCCAGTAACACCCTTCTCCTTTTTCCAGCTATGTCTGAGAACTATGTGGTGTTCATTGAGCAGCCAATTAAGATGGACCTGCTGAAGATAGTCACATGCAAGCTGAGGGGGAAGGCTTTGAGCGACGGTATCTACTGGGATCCCAAGCAGGAAACTGTCTTCCATCTCGTTGACAAGCTAACAGGCGAGGTGAGATGTGATTTACGTCTAATCTAGGAAGCTCGATGGAAATTCTAGTGGGGAAAACAATTCTCCTGCTTTATATCCCAGATCATCTAATGGTGTTTTCTGTGCCACAGGTCAGCCCAGTGAAGTACCACACCAAGGCTATCTCCACCTTCCATCAGATCAACGCTTTCGAGGAAGATGGATTCCTGATGCTCGACATGTGCTGCTCAGACGACGGCCAAGCCATCAACAACTACCTCATCCAGAATTTACGCAAGTCAGGAGACGCATTAGATGAGGTCAGTATATGATTACATAAGTCAACACTCTTTTGTGCAGTTACTAAAGGAAATATCCACCCTAAGATACTCTTACACTGTAATTTTTTCTTGAGTAATAAATAGCTGGGCATTATGGGTTTCCTTTGTTATAAATAATTTCCAAATACTTTAGGAAGAAAACGTTTTCAGTGTTAACTTTGTTGCTTTCTCTCTGTTGATAGTTTTAGATGTTTATGATGTTTTCAACTGTCTTTCCATTACATTTCTTCTGTCTCTTTGCCCGAGACAAAAAGATATACACTGTAAAGGAGGAATCCATAACCTGCGTCCATATTTCATAGTTCCTGTATGGTGTCATTAGGTGTACAACACCATGGGCAGGGTATTCCCTCGGCGTTTTGTTCTGCCCCTTCAAGTGACAAGTGAAACCGCAACAGACCAGAACCTGAACATGCGGCCCTCCAGTGCAGCAACATGTGTCAAAGTCAGCAAAGATAAGGTGAGTTGTTCAGAAATGTGTCCCGACAGTTCATATTGTGCTGCACAAAACCGATGAAGTACAGAAGAAGTAATCAGCTCCTTTACTTAATTAGAAGTGGCAATACCATGATGTAAAATACTCTATTACAAGTCGTACTTAAACGTTCAGTAGACTTCTCAAAATTGATTAAATTATTAGATTATTATTACAGAAGACACTGAAGTTTGTTGTAGAATGAATGGGAAAAAGCACCTACTTAAATGCCATGAAGTAATCACTAAATATGTAACAGTAAAAGTATTGCTAAATTTAGAAATATACTAATAAAGTCTGTGATTTGGGGCATTTATTTTCACAGGTATATATGGAGTACATGCAAATTTAGCAACCAAAACAATTAAATTCTTCATATTCTTCTAAATGGTTGCTACAATGATTGATTTATACAGATTTCAAATTTGTCACAGTCCCAGAGGTAGAACTGCAGTCGCCATTTTCACCTCCCAAATGTTTAACCAGCAGGGATGAAACAGATGAACGTTTTGTGAAATTCTTTTGTGCTTAGCTCCAGAGGCAACTATTTCACTATCTATATAACTCATTGAAAACAAAATGGAATAGAATAAAATACTAGAGAATAAAATAAAATAAAGTAAAATATTTTACAAAAGAAACTATATAGATGTACATTTCAGAGAAATGAAAAACAGTATAAGTGAATTTTAGAAGAATTGAAACATTATAACTGGTACATATATCCAATGCAATCATGTATGGCAGGTGGATAAATAAAAAATAAAATGGCGAATTATAAATGATCTGGAATGAGTGTCACTGAGACGCTGACAGGCTTTCTTCATCAAGCTGCTGCTGACCTTAGAGGACCATGATAAACGCTCTGTGATGCAGACAGCGAGGTATCTGAAGCCGTCCACCCTCTCTACCGGGACCCCGTTGATCCTAAGTGTTATAACAGATCATCAAAATTCCATTGACAAGATACACTGAAGCTAATACCCAGTGAACACATGGAGGACCATGGTAAAAACTTGATGATTTTAAGTGACAATAGACAGTTGATCCGCTCTTTGTCAACAGGTGTTCTGCCAACACGAGGATCTCCATGGAGATGACCTCCACGAGTATGGTGGCCTGGAGTTCCCTCAGATAAACTATGGGAGATGTAACACACGGCCGTACCGTTATTTCTACGGTTGTGGCTTCAGACACCTGGTGGGGGACTCCCTGCTCAAGATGGACCTGAAGGACAAGACGCTCAAGGTGTGTGTGTGTGTGTGTGTGTGTGTGTGTGTGTGTCTGTGTGTGTGTGTGTGTGTGTGTGTTTAGTTTAGGCAATTCTATATCCATATCAGTTTAATGCTAAAATCTCACAATAATACTCTGAATTCCTTAAGACGTTGAACAGAGGTAGAATTTTTATTGCTGTTTTTGTTATGATATTGAAGATGTCAATATGAACAGCTGTTACCATTGTTGTTTAATTGAAGTAAATTATCAAAGTATAATAATCTACACTAACTACCCTTAAAGAAGTAAGTAGTAAAAGTAAAATGCTGTACACAAAGCTTTTATTTTGGAATATGGTGTGTGTGTGTGTGTGTGTGTGTGTGTGTGTGTGTGTGTGTGTGTGTGTGTGTGTGTGTGTGTGTGCGTGCCCTACGCGGACCACTCTGTATCACACACTATCTATAGCAACGCCACCATCAGTGAGGAGATCCTTACTTTCTGTATAAAAGCACGTCTGCAGGTTCTTCCTACAAAATACAACTTATCACTGTGGTTTCCCTCCATCCATTCACCCCTCTGCATGTTGCATGACCCTCCTCAACACCTGGAGTCAGTAGCCCACATCATGAACAGTTGTCCATCATTTAAAGAACTATATGCTGCCAGACACATGTCATACTTGTGGACCTCATTGCTGCTCAGATTCCCTGCGTGGCTGGTGAGCAGATCTTTAAACACACTACTGTACAGTCTTAATGGTTTAACTCACCTGCAAACACACAGGAATTGCTAATACACCAGATAATGTTAACATCTCTCAGAATGGCAAAACAGTTAAACTCTTTGAGGTGTCATGTGCATTTGACTTGTTTGTGGAGGACTCTTACTGTTCTAAGACTCTAAAATACCAGTCATTGCTATCTACCATTGAGAACCTTGGGTACAAATGCAAGCTCATTGTGCCAGTGTTTGGTAGTCTAGGTCTTGTACATAGGTTGGCGATCTGTGACAGGGGCTATCTAAAACAGGAGCCAAACAGTTGGCAAAGTACTGTTCAATCTCAGCAACTATAGGAAGCATGTTTATTTAGAAAAGGTGATGTTTCCTGTACCCTTAGAATTATATAATTTATAACAATGTGCTAATCTGTTTTAATCTGTTGGCTCATTCAGGAAATTTGATTCCTAATGAAATTTGACTTTGACTTGATATTTATTTTGTGTGTGTGTGTGTGTGTGTGTGTGTGTGTGTGTGTGTGTGTGTGTGTGTGTGTGCGCGCGCGCGCGTCCTCAGGTCTGGTACCAGAAGGGTTTCTTCCCATCAGAGCCCGTGTTTGTGCCGTCACCTGATGCTGTGGAGGAGGACGATGGCGTCATCCTGTCTGTGGTTCTCACCCCCTCACAGGTAAGTTTCTGAAGATGTACAGCAACTGTAGGAGAGCGCACATGAAGAGAACTGTAATAGTTTGTCAAAAGTTTAGTAGTGAAAGTGCTGGTCATTCTGGAGTTACATCAGTGTTATAATGTGCCACTGTATATCTTTAACTTTAGAGTTGCAGTTGCATAGGGTTTCTTGAGTTTTAGTTACCACCAGGTGGCAGACCTGAGCTCTGTTCATTTTCTCTTCCAAGTCTGTTATTAACTGCAGGCAAGGCAAGGCAAATTTCAGCAACAAGGCAAATGAAAGTGATTTACATAAAACATTAAAGAGCAGTTACAACAATTAAAAATATAAAAACAGCTACAGACATGAAAATGAAATACAAGAATAAAAGTTACAGTGCCGTGTAAGAAATGGACAATTACTTAAATAAAGCAGCAGCAAACATAAACATTTCCAGCCTTGATTTTAAAGAAGTGAGATTTGCGGCAGACCTGCAGTTTTCTGGCAGTTTGTTTCAGATGTGGTGCATAAAAACTGAACGCTGCTTCTCCATGTTACGTTCTGACTCAGGGGACAGACAAGCAGACCTGTCCCAGACGACCTGAGACGTCTGGCAGGTTCATAATGTAGCAGCAGATCAGAAATGTATTTTGCTTTATAAACCAACAGAAGTATTTTGAAACCAATCCTTTCTTTTCAAAGTGTAGAATGTAAAAGAGAGTGAGCCATCTCGAGGTGTTGTTCTTGTGCTCCTTCCTGACAGCATGTTGTGCTTCAGTGTATTATTAACCTTCTCTCTTCGCTTAACTATGCTGTTTCTGTAAAAATAAATCAGGTAGTAAGTAAGTTTATTTATATAGCCCCTTTTAAGAGCAGCTGTCGCAAAGTGCTTCACAATAAAAGACAAATAATCAGACATGAAATGTAGACATATAAAGAAGGTCGAAGGAGAAATGAAGCTAAAAATGAATCTGTGTCGTGATCAGCAGTAGTTTGATATAGTCTGTCAATCTCTCGCACTGTGGAAGACTGAGAGTGTGCAGAGCAAATTCAATTTTTCTTCTTCCTTTCCGATAAATAGCAGCATGTTTTTGAACAGTACTTGTGCCACTTGTGTCAAACACTCACACATTATTTAATACAATGTTTTGGTCCTCTCTGTGGTTTTTGATAGTTATTCCACCAAACCTTTTCTCTCCAGGATAAAGGAACATTCCTCCTGGTTTTGGATGCAAAGACATTTGAAGAGCTGGCAAGAGCCAGCGTGCCTGTTAACATGGCGTATGGCTTCCATGGCACCTTCAACGCTTCTGCATAAACCTGTTTCGGTTACATTTAAAGTGTTTCTGGAATAAATATAAATAAAACAATACCAAATGCAGTGCTAATCATTATAACCACTATATTGCTGATGGTACGGAGTTACTGCACTGTATGAAGATAGATGCAGTTTTCTGTTACTGAATGAATAGTTTCTGTTACTAACTGCATGCTTTTCTAAACTAGTTTGTAGTAACATTACAGTAATGGCATTAAGAGCCTTAATAAACTTAAATATACTCATAATAATATTATGAATTATATTCCTTTCATAATAACCTGAAACTGGTACTCAGGAGTTATTATACTGTAGACATCAAGCCTGTGATTTTCAGGTTGCATGACCCTCCAACCACTCAAGTACCAAATGAACATTTTCTTCAAACATTCTTTTTATACTCAAATGTTTTTTGTTTTTTTTTGACAGGTTTGACTGTTATACACTCTTTGCCAATAAAATGTGTACCTCTATCTGAACTGTCAAGTGTGTTTACAAAGTTTTGCATTGTCTGTGCATCCTACACACATCAAAATCGAAAAGATAATGTCGAAATGTGAAATGTGCTAACATATGAAAACAGCTGTTTCATGTGTAGCTTTATAATTTATATTGCATCAATATAAAGACAGAAAAAAAGATAGCGTTATATTATGTTTTGAAGCTCCAGATAGCTCTTATTGGGAGTTTTACACAAAAATTAAAATGTTGTTTGATATATTTAAGTGTAAATAACCTGTCATGTCAAGTGATCATCATCACTAGATTTAACTTGCACATTCTTCTTACTGCCTTCGCTCTGTTAGTCGCTGAATTACAATTTCTATACTTCCAATCTTTTCTTTTCCCCACAATTTACACCGAAAAAAAATGCTATTAAATCAAATTTCACACTATTTTTAAGTCAGATTTGTCTTTTAAAAAAGGATGAAGAATTTCAATGCTCAGAGCAAAACATTGGATTTTCATTAATAATATTGTCTCAGGCTAATTATTCAAGCACAATTGAGGAGTTCTGTTTCACAACATGGATTAATGTTAAATATTACACTAACATTAATTAACATTAAATGCTCACAGTGGTCGCTGGCAATTTTGTTTTGCTAATATGTAAACATGGAAACTGCGTACTGTAGGTACTCAATGTGACTCATTACATATGTTCATTAGTCAAATATAAGAGTGTTCTGAATTAGGGCTATAAATACATATTTTATTATAGGTTTTAAATGCACATACACATTTATTTTAATACATATAAAACTAGTGCTTAAATATGGTCCCAATTGTTACTCCCTTGTTCCACTATACCTACATTTAAGTAGAAACCAGTAAGTATTTGTATATGTACTGATTCATATGACCCCCCCACCACACGCACATGCAATCAGGGGCATAGCACAAAATTCTGGGCCCTGTAGAAAGGCATTTTCTATGGGCCCCTCCCCGCATCCACAGCTATTCATTTTAGCATCTTTTTGGGCCCTCCTCACATATGGGCCCTGGGGACTCAGTCCCCTTTTTCCCCCCAGTCCTTGCCCCTGCATACAATCACACACAAATGGCAAACCAATAAAAATATGTGCTAAACGAGTTTTTTTGTCTGCTTTAAGAAATCCACACATCAACCACTAGAGGTAGGCACAAGACGCCCTTTCAGCTGCTGTCAGAGTCGTGCCCTAAATCTGCAGTCAGGAACTGAACTCACTACCTGACCAGGATTTATTAATACAAATGTCAACTAGAGAAAAGAAAATAGGGCAGAAAAAAATAAAAAATAAATAAATAAATATTGCATGATGCTTTGTATTGTTTGTGTGCAACTGGACAACAGGAAGTCCCTTGGTTTGTGAACAGTGCAACTTCTCCCTTCAGTGAGCGTGTTGCACTCTCTGTATTGTGTCCCTCATAAACAGCAGCCCATTCTGCTTTCAGATGCATGATTGTGAATCTTAACCGATCCACTTTCTGGCTCATACAACCGTTTCAACAAAGGGGTAAGCAGGACCAACGTCTTTGAAGGAGGCGGGCTCAACATGGGCACGCTGGCTATAAGAGAGTTTAAACCTGTGACCTTCTCACAATTGGACAGTCTGTAACCGCCAGCCCACCCTGCCACTTGAAAAACATACTGCAAACACTGTTGGAGCCTGGCATTGAACCTCAGAGGGGTTATTTCCAAGTATGTGACCTTAACAATTGTATTTATTTTTTAGACAATTGACTAAATTGATTTGGGCTATTCAAGAGTAAACTTGAAGAAAGTAAGAGAACGATAAGCAAAAAATAAAAAGAGTTGGAATAAATCAAAAACAATTAAAGCAGATGATTAACTAAAGCTTCCTAATTCACTTTTTAGGCTGTGTGTGGCCGGAGAACAGATGTGCATTTCCATAGAGAAGTGAACAAAAGGGAAATGAAAAAAAAAGAAGAAAAAACTCTCTGTGTGTTCCTGACAGCCGGTTAAAGCAACAGGAACCAAACTCTTAAGAGAAAACCTCTAAATCTTACATTTTATTTCTAGCCAATTCATTTTAAGTTTTCAAAGTTTTCGTGATTTAATGCATTACGGTACATTATATTAGAACAATGGTGATTTCTAAAAGTCAAAATGGATTTCATGAACAATATGTGATAGTACATTAGTTTTCTCTGTCTGAAACTTTCAAAGAGTTCCACAACAAGTACTTCTGAGTGCAATATTCCCCTCAATCAATACATTAGTACACTAATATACACCAACAGAAGGAATGTAGCATGACAAGACAAAATAGAACTATCACAAATAATTACAGGGATTTATCAGAGATTTGACGTGATTTTACATTGATCCACTTCAGTTAGTACAGCTCATTGAACAGGAATCCACCAGCTGCTTTTTTAAAATGCATTCTGCAGTGATAAGTGCTGACAGATATCTTTCCCTGTAGCAAACATGGAAACATGTTTTTTAAGTCATATTTACGAAGAGATCTGTATTTGTTTTTTTAACAAGCATTACACAAGAACCTGAATTGGAACCTTATCCTTTTTTTTTGTCATTGCTAAACTCAGTTGTGTCAAACAAATATAAACATGTACTAGCAGCATGTGAACAATCATTTTTATATCGATCACTCTACACTGGTTTAATTTTCTTATTTAGCACAGACTGACTGTGGTACAGGGAGCGGCAGCAGTTTTGTAACATCTATTAAGGCAGTCAGTAGTGTCTCAGGTCAGGAATTGTGATTGTCTAGCAGGATTTGTAATCAGCTGTGGCATAAGAAGCACGTTTATTTTTAACTTGTTTCTCCTTTGTGATATGAATAGCTCTGAAAGCTGCTGCCGTTTGTCTAAATTCAAGAGATGTTCGAAGTCAGACACCACTGAGAACATCTGTACTGCTGCAGTCACCAGGACCCTCTGAAGACATATTATGTTATATAAGCTTTTAATAATGGTATATTATTTGTAGTACTCATTGCAGGAAGGCTATACCAGAGAGAAGACCCTAACCCTAAATACAGTTAGTTATTGAGCATGCACTACTCACTGAATTTTATTCACCTATAAGCCAACAGCAGATACTGAAAGTTTCAGTCACTTGGAGGCTTACTGATGTATAATCACAAAATAAAGTTGATTAGGCAAACATGTTAGCAAAAACCTGTGGGTTTGTCACTACGAGCGACACCTTACATATTACACGCAGTCATTTGATCCATTGTTAATATAAAAATATTGATTAGAGTAGCTTTAACAATTTGACTGACGGTAGTTATCTACTACAGTGGGTCTTGACTGGTGACCATGCAGCATCAGTCAGCTCAGTCTGTATTAAACCAGAAACTGCGAACAACAAGAAAAAATATTTATCATAAATTGAATATATCTTACAGTAAATATAAATGTACTTTATGAAGTAAAAATAATATGAAACAATATCGGAGGGGTAAAAAAAGAAAAATCAGACCATGTGCCTAATCTGTCCCTCCACCAAAATGACTTACCCTTCCATGTAAGCTGATAAACATCACAACTGTTAATGGACCCTGCCCAGCCACACAGGTGTTTTCACTTATTCTGTCTGATTAGACCTCTGCTCAAGTTGGTGGTAAGGTGGAGCTAAACTGGGAATTATGTGAGCTCCCAACAGCCTAATACAACAACAACAAAAAGATAAAAGTATGTAGGAATGAAAAAAAAAAAAAAAAAGACGATTAAAAAACATCTGATTGACAGAGAAGATTTGTGATACATAAATAGTTGCACAAAAGTTCATTAACTTTTTAAGTAAAGTGAGGGACATGTCAATGAAGCAGTCCGTACTGTACATGCTCAGAGAGTGCGGTGGTCTAATCAGTGAAAGTGAAAACACGTGTGTAGCTTTACCATGGGTGTCTCCTAACTAATGTGCATACATTAATCTAAATATACAACACATTTGAATGAGGACAAAAATGACCTTAATTTATAACACACATATTGTGCCTTATTCTGAGCCCGCACGTGATGCTGAAATAAAGTATGATAAACTCACCGACGGAAATGAAAACTATGAATTATACTGCATCATTTTAAAATAACAACAGTTGTATTGCTTGGTATTGGCAAGTAAGGGTTACATAAACACTTTTTCTTTAAAAATATCTTTTGAGTTTTGAGAGACATTGGTACTGCTTACCCAACTAATTGAACTGCAGAGCCCTTGTTTAAAAGGAACAGTTTGACATTTGTAGTTTTTACATTTCTGTTTGTGTTCAAATGAAACAAACAAGCCACACGTTTTTTAGTTTTTTCGACCTTCGTAATTAGCCAGGCTAGCTGTTTCCACCTGCTTCTTTATGCTAAGCTAAGCTAATAAACTCCCAGGCTCTACCTCAGTTGATAAAAGACATGGTATGGATCTTCTCATGTATGTCTGATAAGGAGCAGTGACCTTACATGTATGCTTCAGAGTTGGACAATCACACTGATGTAATTCTAAACAAAACCAAGTACTGGTACCACAAGTTTTTCCCGGGTTTCTCCTAATTTTTTAGCCCCATCTCCCGGACCCCTCCCTGTTTGTTATTTCTCCCGGGAAACTCCCGTAATTTGCATGGCCCAAACTCCTTCATCAATAATCGGACCAATATGTTTGTCTGATGTTGACCAGTTGCCAGATCTTGTATGAAACGCATCCTATTCACACACCATATACAATTTTCAACCCGTTTGTCACGTCACCCTGGCAACCTATAACCCAGTTGCACAGTTGATCTCTGCGCAAGCATTGCGGAAAGTTCAGACCCGAAAGCGAGCTGATAAAAAAGGCAGGTGAAGGCGGTGTTCCCGCAAAGAAATCGAAAAACAGTGTTGCGCCCAACAATTTACATGCATCTTACCTAGTCATGTCGACCATCTCCACGCTTTTTGTAAGGTGTGTCGCATTGATTTTAATGTAGCACACGGCGGGAAAAATAACATTACCCAGCACATTAAAACACAGTGGCACCATCGCACAGAAGAGGCACATAAGGGCACACAGGCGATTTCATCCTTCATCACGAAAGGACAGACAGAGGCAGAAAACATGATGCAAGCTGAACTCACTTAACACTTACAGTACACTTAACAGTATGTATATGATGATTAAGAATAAAGTTTGATCCTTTTGGTCAATCTTCCCATCCGACTTCATGTAAGACAGCAAACAAGCATTTTCTTAAAATGTTTGTTTTCCTTTAAAACTCCAGCTCTGCTTTTAGATGTCAGAGAGAATCAGCTTTTACCATCCTAGAGAGAAAATAAAATAAAAATGTTTTTTTTCCTGACAGGTAAAACATAGATCAACCTTCCCTGACAGATTTGTTTTTAGCTCCACAGCATGTTAACAACTGTACAGTGTGTTTTAAATACACTGCAGCCCTCTTTCAAGTAACATCAGACTACTAAAACAGAGTTTTTCACTTCTGTTTCTCTTTTGTGCGCTGCATTCTCCTGTTAATCATGTACATGTGAGGAATCCTATTACCACACACACATACCCACACCCACACACACCCACACACACACACACACACACACACACACACACACACACACACACACACACACACAGACACGGATACACACACACACACATATATACATACACACACACACACACACACACACACACACACATACATATATATATATATATATATATATATATATATATATATATATATCCACACACTAAATCCCTGCTGCAGTCTTTTCAATGCATGCAGCCTGATTCACGTTAACCCATAAAACATGTCTGACATATTAATCAGGTCTGCATGTGGGGGTAGCTCTACTATTGCACTGCTGTTAGGGAGAGGGCTCTCATTGGACCATCTTATGCATCCTAGTGGCCAATAAGAGAAGGCTGAATCTCTCCTCTCCTAGCAACAAGACTCATTTTTTTCTGAGCGGTGCAATCAGCAAATTGACACCGATAATTTTACAATATGAATAATTTCAACTTAGCAGCTTTGCTACAGAAGCAGGGCAACACAAGTTTATCCTCTCCCACATCACTAAAAGATCTCTGTTCTCTGTCCCCGTTTTCTCCCTCTCCCTCCCTCTCTCCATCTTGGCTGCAGCTCTGTCTCTGAGTGCATTCAGGCAGCTCCTGCTCCTGTCTTACCATCTTAAAGGAACAGCCCTGCATATTAAGTTTTTTTTTTCCCTTCTCCATTCAGGGGCATTGTGGGAAATGGTCTGTACTTGTTGACCTCACTGTGGTGAATGGCGGGGCCTCTCTCAGGAGGGAGAAGGAATACCTTGGCAAGAGCTATCATTTCCCCGAGACACTACCAACCCCTCAGCTATGAACTTCTCTTTCTGCGCAGATGTTACACTCGTAGCTCGGTTCGGCTCGTTTAACATTTAACAGTTTCAACAAATCACAAAAAAGAAGGCTGAATATTTTTAAGATACATTCTTCTAAAACAAAGGTCTGCAGATGAAAGGTAGTAATGTGGGTTAGGGTTAGGGTTAGGGTTAACTGTCTAAACATGTCCTGTTAGATAGAAAATGTAGGTTTGCTGCAACATTAAATGACTTGGCTTTGGCTCTTGCACAGCACCTGTTGCCAGGCTACAGCAGTGCACGTGCACATGGCTGTCCGACCCTTGACCCTGAATGCATTCCTGTCCTTGCCCCTCTGGGAGTCGGGGAGAGCAGAGCACATGTTACATGTCTGCAGAGCAGCCTGACACAACCAGAAATACGTTAACTTTTTCAGCTATCATATTGCTCGTGGTGAGCTCAGGTATGGGTCACAATTTGCTCTGCTAAACCAAAAAACCCAAAACACAGCAAGTTTGCATCTACATTTTATGTCATGATTCATCTTTTGTCTCACTCTTTGGATATTAGTATTCAAATCAGAGTAAGAAGCTGCAGGGTTGGCTATCTGAAGAGAAATGCCTGCACTGAAGTACAAAGTCTCTGTCTCATGGCTGTGTGAAATTTGACATGTGGCAATTTTAGGAACAGTCTGACTTTGCACTTGCTAGACTTCTCAAATTTAGCAGAACAATATCTCATGGTCATTATATGTCAATTAGGGTGGCATGCAGAAAGTGTCTTGCAGGTTGAGAAGCAGATAATTAACTACCCATATGACCTCCCGTCCTTTTCGGCATCTTCCATCCAGTCTCTGAATTGTCTGACAGCAGGAACAAAAGCCCCCACGAAGCTCATTTAGCCCAGTTTCAATGAGGATAGACAAGGAAAGAGCGCTCCCTCTTTGAAGTGTGTTCCCTCTGTCCTGTTCCGGCCCCACCTCCTGTACAGTGGATCAGACCGCTACAGTACGAGCGGCTCTACGCCGTTCAACCTAAGGTGACCCTTGCTCTCATCAGACCCGCCCTCCTCTGGAGGAATGCTGCTGATGGGAGTTTTAATATTCTCCGGCCCTGTGTGCCCTCAAATTTGGCGGTGCAGCGTTAACACAAGCTGACACCACAGATTAGCCACAGACATCAGGAATGCCGCTGCCTTTTTGTGCCACGTGGACTTTGGCCAACAGATCCTTTGGTTGCAATGGCCACAGAGACCTGAGCAAAACAGGTCCATGACAGAAAGATGGACACTCCGAGGCGTGGCCGTCTTAAAGGACAATTCCGGCGTAAAATGAACCTAGGGGTTAATAACATATGTGTACCGAGTCAAACGTTCTCTGGGATATGTTTTCATGCTAATCGAATGCGTGTCCAGCTACCGCAAAACCGGTGATTACCTGCTAACGCTAGCTTTCGGGGCACTTGGTAAAGCACTATTTTATACCACTAACAAGGCTCAAAATAGCACCACACTTAAACGGTAGCATAATGAGGGTCCCTACATGCAAACCGAAGCATTGAGAACTTTATAAGTGTACAGACAGTTTATTAAAAAGATAGACTGTAAAGACAGTAGCGTTCGTGTTAACACGAACGAGCTACAGACACATGGACAGTGACAGACGGCACTGTCAAAAGACAAATGTTTTCAGAGGATTTCATCCATACAATTTAAAGATGAATATTCATTTTGTTTCTGATTTACCTGCATTTCATGAAGCCAAACTTTTATGGGGCACATTGTTTGACAGTGACATTTAATAAACTGCAAATTTTGACTGCCCTTCAATGTCAAAGTCTTTACAATTTTTTTAACAGTATATTTCTAATTGCAAATAAAATAATATCAAATGCACAGACACAGACACTGCGGATGATCGAGGTCGCTGTGACAGTTTTATGATCCCCCTCTTAAATATGTGTTTGTAGCGTAGGTGTGGAACTGTACCCACTTCTTATGCTCTTACTTGAAATAGATGTTTTAACTAAATGACCTTTGTCAAACTTACTGAGAAGAGGCCACAGGTTTAAGGAGGGTTGTTTTGGATACCTTTTCCATATGATGCAATTAATGGATAATGCATTTGTGTTGCTACAAGGATTGCTGTGGAACAAGAAAAGTACGAAAATACAACTGACTTACAGGACCTGTGATTTATTGCAGCTAAAGTTTTTAGCTCATACAAATTGTATGATGATTGATGACAGAAGAGCAGAAATCATGGATGAAAATCAAAATATATGGTCTTTGACAACAGTTTAGAAAATGAATGGACTTCCATCAGAGAACGATGCATTGAACACCTGAAGTGTGATCCAATCCTTAAGATGCAGAGCTTCAAGATGAGCAGTCACAACAGACAGTCTAAACCCCATTCATTCGTTATCAACACACAAATACTTAACTTTTCTAAGCCTATGCTCATCTGATTCAATAGCAGTTGCAAATACACGACAGAATGACAATTTGCGATTTTTATGAATATTCAAGTAAAGCGACTACTTACTGTACATGCAACATTTTTAAAGGGTATGGTTGCCTGTGTGTTAAAATGCACTGTGTTATGTATGTTCTTTTGTTAAAATAAATCACAAACTGTAACAAATAGGTCAGGTGAAGAAAAAGATGCAGAGAGGATCGGACATTTGCACTGTGAGACATCCACCAACAGAATTCTTCTTTTTAATTTTCCTCTTTTTCATTTATTTGAATTTCAAACTACATCTAACTAAATTCCCTGGTTTTGAGAGGCAATTGAATAAAAAGCCAGAATAAAAGAGTTGACAAATTATGAAAAGGATGAACCAGGTCCTTAAAGGTCCAATATGTAATATATTGACTGTATTAAATCAGAAAAATGACCACAATATGTCATCAGATATTAAGGAAACATGCTAAGTGCTTCTTTAAATTGAGACAACAGCCGGTGAAGTGATCCCGAGTGGTCCTGGCTAACGCCTCCATGCTAACACATGCTAAGTGCTAACGTTACTGGAGGACCAGGCAAGCAGGCCACGGCTGGTTAACGTTACAACTACAGTGACCAACATATGACAGAAACCGCAAGTTTGACTACCTCATAACATGCAATTTAACTTTGGCAAAACAACCGTGTAGCCTGAATTGTTGAATCGGGACACAGCTTACGTTCTCTATAGATCTAAAAGTTTAAAGCTACCATTGGAAAGACTACGGGGCGGGGGAAAGTGACATGCTTCGGGCATGCTCCTTTATACCTGCCAACGCGAAGAAGAAGAGCTGATATACAGTATATCAATGGCAGATGTGACATGAGAATCATCTGGGCAACAGATTTCTGCAGCTGAACACAATGAGACTTGTGATTACTCCATATCAATCACTGTATACAATCAAAACATGGCATTGGCTCTTTACTAATGAAATATTCAGGATCATAAATTACCAACAGACATTTAAACAAAGGTGATTAAAATGTGCTTGTTGTAATAACATAATAACCTTATAAAATGCCAAATTGAAACTTTGTGATATTTTGATCTAAATGCAAAACAATGCATTCAGTTGAACAGTATACACTTTTTTACACATCTCATTAGTAATTGATGCATTGGCCAGTCCACTACAGTACTAACTGGCCTCCAGGCAAAGACAAAGAAAAGAAAACAAGGCTACACCCTCCTACACCCCGCGATGGCTGCACCTGATTGGACGAACGCGTCTGGTGGGGCTGTCTGCTCCCGGATTTCAAAACAGACCATAATGGCAGCTCGTTTGGAATATGATCTCTTATTATACTAAAATAGTTCACTAAAATGTGTTTCTGAAATAGGCTATGCAGTTGCTGAATCTGTCTGCATATCAGATCGACATCGGTCAGTTAAAAGCACATACAATGTAGGTAGCCTACATGCACATGCACTGACGGTTATATCTCATCACTCTCACTAAGCAACTCCTTGACACCACAAACATGACACAAACACATCAGAGATCTTTACCAACCTCCAGACACGTGAGTGTGAAAATGACAGAGTGGATCAATACTTTGTATAGTTCGAGAGCAGCTGTTGGCGTGGGAACACACAACGGTCACGCTAGCAGCTGCACGGAGATGCTCAGTGTAGGTAAGAGACCTGAGTTGGGCAGATACCTCGTCCGGTGAAAAAGCTCTATCTGTCATCGATCTTCAGCATCAGACCAGTTTTGATAAAGTCGCCTGGGTTTTTGTTATCTAACTGTGCGCGGATTGGCCAAAGATCACCTCAGAGCCCCGAGTATAAAAACTGGACTGTTCGCGGTGCCGGTGATATGGAAATAGACACTGTCGCATAGTTGAGGACTGACATTCTTTTGTTTTTCGGTTAAATTCATTGGCAGCTTAACGTTGCATGATTCTGATATTAATGAATCACATCAGAGGAGGTACTGTATAAACAGGCCTAGAAGAAATGCTGATTAAGAAAACGTGAGAGGAGGAAAATATGAAAGCAAAGTGTGGAGCCGCCTGTGAGGGCGGGAAAAAAAGAGTTTGCCTCAGAGTCTTCTGTCATTTATGCTTGGAGAAAAAAAAAAAATCACACACAGGGCCCCTGTCTCATTTCTATGGCAACCTGAAGGCTATTATCGTACCTTGCCATTCATCATGAAAGGACTGACAGGGAGAGAGACAGGGTGGGGAGAGGGGTGGACAGTGTAGTGCATATTCCCTTCTCACAGCTCGGAAACAGAAGGAAAAGGAATGAATGAGTGAAAGAAAACTTTAGTGCAGGAAGGTTCATTGACACTTTACAGTACAATAGTTTAAGACGATCATGAGCAACTGCTTGTTAAATCTACAGTATGTAGGTGTTAACAGCAAGTGCAGTATTCTGTATGGCTAGTGCTCTTAGTTCGTTTGTGCTTGACAGTTATTGGGAAATAAGATAGTGGTGTATCCTAACCCATTTCCTGCTGATAAAAACAATCGAAAGCTCTCGAACAAGCGAGTAAGTGGACCTTGACTTAAGACTGTTTAGTCAAACCCTTGCCATTTCTTTTGTATTTAACACAAGAGCATTATCTGGGAATTGACTTATGTTTATGTAAATAACTGTGCTCACTTGCCCCCCTACAGCTACAGATGTAATATAATATAATAAATGTGCATATTTAATTCAGAATGCAAATAGGCTTCATTTGTGAAACAATATTCTAAAGCATGAAATCATGGTTTTGGTATAATGTCTAAAAATTGAAATATTTATGAAAAATATCCGCAAATCATTAAAGCAGTTCTGTTTAATAGATAATTTGGCTATTACAGTTTTTTACGATCGCTATGGCACTTTTTTCAATACTTTTAACAACTTTCCTAAACTCTTAACACAGTTAGCACAACATCCGTCTGTGTAGGCTATACAAGTAACACATCTCTTGTTGCTTTGACACAAAATGCATTTAATATTTAATAGTTAACACACATTTTAAATGCTTGAACTTCTTTTACACACAAGCTCCACCAAGACCAAAACAATGGATTTTTTACTGACTAATTTACAAATGCTTAAACAGATAACAACATGTTCTTAACCTAACTTAAAGGCTAAAGTCGAAGCTGAACAGCTGATCATATTGTAAATTGAAACACAAATATATTCCCTGCATTTTATATATGAATTTATTGAGAAACAGCTGATTGAAGTTATGCAAATAGATCAATCACAGCTGATTCCCTTCTAGGAAACACACCACTCAGGTGTTGAGGTTCTTTCAACCTCATGATCATATGGTAGTACAGTAAAAGAGGACCTATTTGAACAATATACTGTAGATGAACACAGAAAATAAGAAAAATGCCTTCACGAGGGAGAGGAAGAGGAGTAACAGGACAATTCTGTCTGTCTCCTTTTCTTCATAAACCGTACATTCTATAAAGCTACTCTGAGATGAGTCATTAATTTTTTGTATTGAATCTCTGCAGCAAAAGAAACAAAACGGTGGCTGGGTTGGCTCAGTGGGTAGAGCAGGTGCACATATACTTGGAGGTTTATGCCTCGACGCAAATCCGACTTGTGACGGATGTCTTCCCCCTCTCTCTCCCCTTTCTCAACTAGCTGTCCTGTCAAATAAAGTCGGAAAAGCCCAAAAAATAATCTTTAAAAAAAGAAAAACAGATGCATGCATTTACTAAACCCAACAAAACAAAAATGTAGAGAGGCTTCAAGAGAAACTGCAGTCCAAAACACAATCTATGATCGATACAATACACTATTATTACTGTATAAGGGCAGACCTGACACATATAAAATAATGCAGTTTCTGTAATTCCATGGGATGTTAGTGTTTTGTATGACATTGTTCTATGATTGACTAAATGTTCCTGTTGGGAGAGAACATGTGTTAGTGTTTTGGAAGAATTATTTGACTTAGACACATGATTGCATTGTTCTGGTAAACACAGTGTATTGTGTTAGTGAATTATTGTATTTTGAAAATCAGTGTTGGAGTTTAATTTACAATGTGTGATTTTGAGCATGAAATTAACTGTTTTGCCAATCGTGTGTTGTAGGTGTGTTGGTGTGTTAAGAGTTTAGGAAAGTTGTTAAAAGTATTGAAAAAATTGTCATAGCGATCGTTAAAAAACTGTAATGCATTACTGATTATAGTGTGAGAGAGTTAAATTACCAAACAATGAATGTCTTTCCCAATATCAGCCTCAACTTTTGGTGAATCTGTTCATGAGATACTAGAACTCATACTGACCAGTATGGTTTGGCGAGTGTGGCAAAAACTCTAGCTGCTTCTTCAGCCACTGTCTGTACCTAAATTGTTTTATACAGTCTATGCTGTTTTATACAGTATATGCTAAATACTGACAAAACTGTTATGGATCAAAACATGTTAAATAGCAATAATAAAACTAAGTGAAATAAGTTTAAGTACACAATAAATAGCCCACCTGGCATAACGCTGTTTGCACGATTAAGAGCAACTCTTAATGATTCAGTTATGAGGGTAGTTAAATAAATTTCAGCACTGGCAGCAGTGAGCGAGGTTAGTGTGACAGTGCATTGGCAGCCAGAGTCCATTCTCCTCGTCCCCAGAGAGACCAGAGCAGGCATATTAACATTCTCCTCAGAAGGGCCACAGGATCTGCCTTGAATGCCTTCTGAATCCAAACAAAAGATGGTGTGTGTGTGTGTGTGTGTGTGTGTGTGTGTGTGTGTGTGTGTGTGTGTGTGTGTGTGTGTGTGTGTGTGTGTGTGTGAGTGTGTGTGTGTGTGTGTGTGTGTGTGTGTGTGTGTGTGTGTGTTAACACAGAGACAAGCTGGGGTGTGTGTAACAGTGTTTAAGACGAACAGAAAAAAGCAGGGAGAAGGAACGAGGGAAAAGGGTTACAAAGGAGGAGTACGTATGTACTGTACTGCTGACTGCTTTGTACATGTGTACATTTGCATTACTCCTTAATACTGTAACCACCATGTCCTGCAAAATCTAAAACTTCTTAAGAATACAGAGCAGTTGATGGATTTCATGTCACTGTCCATGGAGAAACATGTAATAATTAATAACATGATTATTAAAAAAATCTAAATCTGACTCATGACGTTCTCACCAACAGCGGTTGACTAATCATAGTGATCAACAACCTTCTTAACCACTCTTGACTCTGTTAAGGTTTAGTAAGTATTTCTTTATGGGAAACAGGATTAGTTGCTATGCAAACTGTAACCAGGGAATTCATGAGCAACTCCTCTTCCTTACTCGTATTCTATTTTTATTTATGCACCTCTGTTTATGTGATGTTCTTTGAAGACCGAGCACATGAATTGGTTACATACAATCCATAACATGTGAGAGGGCCTTCCTAAATTTGATTATATAGTAGATACCAGTGCCGGTGCCTGGCTGCATTACTGTCATATCCAGTAGCAACTGTAGACAACTGACTTCCTACGCATAACTCAAACATCTGGCCTTCATCACAGAGTGCCTGAAATCTTTTCATATTCCACGTGCAAACTGCACCAAGTCATGGGCTCTTGGTCTACTCTGCTGCCATGAAGATAATTCACTACACTGTTATTCTTGTATTATTAGGGAATACAATATAACAGGAATGCAGCTGGCCAACAGGTACAGCAAGATAGCTACAAATCAATTTGATAATCAATAGCTTGCTGTACTTGTGTAATTTATTCACACTGCTCGAACATGTCCGTGACCAGTCAGCAGTGTTTGGCAAGTTACTTCCAAAATGTAATACATTATAGATTATTAGTTACTGTCATTTGAGAGTAATTAGTTATATTACAATATTACTGTCTGAATTGTAATGCATTACACTACTTTTGCATTACTGTTGAGTTACTTTCACCAAAATAACAGTGGAAGTTTGACTTGGCAGGTAGCTTGTGAATTTCACCACCGGATTAACAGTCTCCTCTTTATCCACTTTAATACATCATACAAATGTATCTGTCTCTGCAGTCATCTCAACCATCGAATACAGCAACAGGAAATAATACTCACAGCTTTTTTTTCTGTGAAGAAATGTTTCGCGGTGTTGGTGAATTCTTAAAAAAACGAAACACCACTAAATGTTGCGTTAAAATGCGTTGTAACTTGCGTTACTGAGATTGTAACAGGTATATTACTGAAATTTAATTAGTAATGTGTTATATTACTGTGTTACAGCCAGTCAGATAGTTGCTCAGAGTACTGTATGATTGTACTGTATGACAAAATCTCAGTTTTTTTGTTTGACTTTATTATCCCCAACGAGAAACTCTTATGCAGTGGTCATGAAAGAAAAACAAAAAATTTAAAAACATTATATGAGAGTCACATGCCATTCTAGGCACAGCAGTGCTTTGAGCTAAATGCTAACATCAGCATGCTAACTGGTGTGCACATGAACAGTTAAGGGATCACTGAAGGATATGAATGTCTGCACAAAATTCCATGGCAATCCATTCAGTAGTTGTTGAGACATTTGCCACAAAACCACCTATGTCTACCTCATGGTGGCGCGAGGAGGTCATATGGATACATCATCTGGGAACCATTAATGTTTGTACAAAATGTTATGCCAGTCCTTCTAATAGATGAGGAGATATTTTACTGGATAAGTGAACAATTTTACCTGCTGGTGGCATTAGGTGAAAAGGTAGGGGAACACCAAAGTCATTAGGATTCATCCACATGGAAATCTGTAAAAAGGTTCATCAAAAATTGCTGAGATATTTCTGTCCTCTGGACCAACAGACTAACATTGTCATCCCTAAAATAAGGTAATGTGAAAATAATGGCACTTGCAAAGACATGTAGCCTAATAATATATGTGCCTTTATGTCCATTATGACATGTCCTAAACAGCAGGGAGTTGGCAAAAACAGGAACACTTTATAATACAGTATAATGCAATCAAAGCTAAAACCTGTGGATCTTAAAATGTTAAATTTTGTTGACTGTCACAATTCATTTTCGAGGTCCTAAATTGCAACATTTGTTGTGTTGCTGTATTTGATTGCTTGATATTATAAAAGGAACTCCTATTTGTTAAAGGAGAATTCCGGCCAATTTTTACATTAATCTTGATCGCTAATAGCTATGCGAGTACTTTCGATAGAAAAAAACCCGACCTAGATCAGTCCTAGCAAACTGGAGTTGCTGCAACTACGTGTACAAGCGTCCACTGAGCTAAAACGGCAGTTGTCGGGGCAAGTTTTAGAGCGCCTTTGTGCCTCTTAACAGACACAAAATGCAATTAATATGTCTGTGCCACATGAACAGGGCCATAACGTGACAACAAGATGTGTTTTCAACTCAGACATTGTTTAAATTCACCTACTCTGTCTTCATCCTGCTGGTGGGTAGCTTGGCCTGTTAGCTGCTAGCTGCTATCTGCCGTCCGTGATAAGTGTGTTCAGCCAGGCTTTTGTGAAAATCATCACGCAGCAGTTCCGTTTGTATTTGTAGCTCATCCATTTTATGTGTGATCGATCTGGTGTTGGTGAGTAGGAGGCTTGGCAATGTTGATCTGTGTGGTAGTTCCCAAGGGGGTAAGCTTAGCTTCAGAGCTCGAACCTCCTAAGGCGCCATTTTGATGCTACAAAACGATCACCCGACGTTAGCATCCCATTGACTATAATATAATAATTAGCCTGTGTCCATGTTATCTCCTTACATATACCTACGCTCTCCGTCTCTGCAAGATTGGGAATGATTGAGATTTCTCTTGGCACAGCTACCAGAAGACTTCCAACTTTCAGACAGGTTGCTCACGTCACATTTACGTCGTCTCTCTCAGTTGGAGGCTGCGCAGTAACGATCAGCGCTTACCGGAAAAGTGCTTCTAATATCCTTCACTGGTCTCCGTCCAGCGCAACGGGATCTGTTGGTCCATTCTTATATACTGTCTATGGTAGTTCCCTTAGCCAGGCAAGCAGCCTTCCTCAACTCCCGCAGCCGACAAAAATCCCCCGAGCGCCGAGAGGTAATTTGAGCAGTGTAGTGGTTATTACCATATCAGTGACTATGTAACTACATGGAAACGGAATAAACGATGTCTGTGGCTTGCACAGTAATAGCGTTACTGAAGCCCAGCTGTAGCCTCGTGCTGTCTGTCTGGGAATTCAGTTGTAGCAGGAAAAGACAAACAGTAGTGTGCAGATCGGAGCGTAGTGTGTGAAGAGTGAAGAGCGGAGTTGTTCACAAGGGAAGAAGCTTGAAGTAACGTAACTATGGAGAATATAGCAGATATACAACACACAGACGAGCCTTTTGAGTTTGATGGTCGTCTTTATTTATTGGAACCCGAGTATACAGACGAAGAACTAGCCTCACAAGAGTTGGAAAGAACGAGACAGACAGAGGGGCAACAGGCAGATGAACTTGCTGCTCCAAGCGCAAGCTAAAGCTAGCCTTCAGTAACTGGAGGACATAGCCACACCACCGCCGCTCCATGGATTGTTGTCGGGATGATTATCACAGTAGCCTGGCTGAATACACTCACCGGACGGCAGCTAGCAGCTAATGGCTATCAGCTAGCAGGGCAAGCTAGCTACCGGCAGGATCGAGACAGGGACCAGGGTAGGTGAATTTAAACAATGTCTGAGTTGAAAACGCATCTTATTGTCACGTAAGGGCCCCGTTCATGTTGCACAGACATTTTAATTGCATTTTATGTCTGTTAAGAGGCACAAAGGCACTCTAAAACCTGCTCCAACAACTGCCGTTTTAGCTCAGTGGAAGCTCATACACGTAGCTGCAGCTTCTCCGTGTTGCCTGCACTGATTCGGGTCAGGTTTTTTTCAATCGAAAGTACACGCATGTTTATAGCGATCAAGATTAACGTAAAAATTGGTCGGAATTCTCCTTTAACTTTTCTATTTGTCAAAAAGCATCTGCCTTACCATTGTTTGCTTTATTGCTATTTGTACTGCCTCATTAGTTTGTCTTAAAAACAAAAATGTCCAACGTTATTTCAGTTGTCAGTAAAATATAACTATATAATCAGTTAATAATGACAAATACTAGTTGATAGTAGTACAGAATAAGGGTTTAAACTGTCAATGATTAGTTCAACATTTCATTTGTCGGTAGCTTGTGATATATATAGTCATTTAAGAAGTTTTTCATCTCAGACAAAACATTTACACAAACAGTATATTCTAGGCATGTAGTTGATATTGCTATCAGGAATGACTTTTTCTTCTTTCTCTTGAACCACATCACATTCAAACTAAATATGATTGTGATTTGCATATTCGTAATAGCTGGGATTGAACAGCTCCGTGATTGACTCACAGCTGCTTGGACAAAGGGCTGTCTCCACTGACCTGAAAAGGCGAACGTCAGATAAAAGGTGACAGTACCTAACCTCGAAGCAAGGCTGCTTGGCCTTGCATTTACAGTATCACTGCAAAGCTACAGTGCATGCTCATCCAGAGACACAAGTAAAACAACATTTAACTGGCAACATCAAATGTATGGATGTGTTCTCGAGGGACCGTTTGTTTTCTTCATGATTTCATTAGTATAGTTTTTCTTGGCAGAGTTTCTGAGAGGATCGAAGACCTTCTGACCTCAATGCTGTATACCTCTGGCCTCCACCTACTCACATCCACTTATTTTTCAATTCTCATACACTGGGCTCCATAAACAGAAATGCCTGTAGAATCAGGGATCGATAATAATAATAATAAATAATAAATTGAATTTATATAGCGCTTTTCACGAACTCAAAGTCGCATAAATAACAATAATCTTGCAAAAAGGAGTGCATTTTTTTATGACATCAGTCTGCATTCAAATATATCTTACCAATGACATTGGTCATGTTTTGTACTAATAAGTATAAATGTGCTGTGACATTGTGATGCGAGCGCCAGCAGCCTCCGCTCTGTGACAACCATTCAGGTATAATGCACACCTAAAAGTTTCAGGTGTGTCTGCCTCTGTGCAGCGATAGAAATGCATCCAATAGCTGGGAAGTCTTGTAATAAAACTATGAAAAGGCAGGATTGGCATGCAACAAAACAATAGTGGAAGGAGAGAGATGCTGGCAAACACTTGAGGCTGGGTTTGATGATTTGGTTTGAGTGCAGCAGAGGCGGGCAGACCGGCAGCACAAGCAGTAACAAGATGGCGGCGGTCTGCAGCAGAGTGTAGAAATCTCTGTCCAGGGAGAAAAGGGAGACAGAAAAGCCGTAGGCGCAACGTGCTCAGGGCACCTAGGTGCCAAGTTTCACAGTGATTTGGAACCAGTCCTGTTTCATGGGCTGGGACAGGCAGAGCGGCGCCAACGCCCACAAGAGCACCTTTGGGTGAAGGGGGCGCGAGAACAATGGAATGGCTGCCTCCCAGACAGAGCTGCCGTACTGCAGTGATAAGGGAACAGGAAGGGGGGGCAGGAGGTAGACACACCTGTTGCTACCGCTGGAGCAACAGCAGCTACTCCAGCCTCTGATCCGGTGATCAGAGGGCATCTTGGGACTGGTGAGAGTGTGAGTGAGATCACAGCACACAGGGGAAGAGCGACAAAACCATATGACATATGCTGTATTCTCACATATGTGTTTATTCATGCATTTAGACACGAAAAAATAAAAAAGCTGCATACTTAAATGGTTTTTACTTAAAAGGATTGCTCCCAGTGTATGCAGTAGAAAATCACTGATGGTTGCTTTGTGAATTACAGTACAACCTCTTCATTTTGTGCATTCAAATGTATTTTTAACTCAAGGACATTATTTGCTGATTTATGTTTTCTGATTAAATTTGAACAGATTTGCAGAGCTATCATGAAACGTCACTAAACCTGTTCACAATAATGGAAACAGGCCTGGTTACACTATGTTGAGCAACCTCATCCTCACGTTACCTCATTACTTGGTAAGTCCACAACTGACTGACAGCAATAAAGAACTGTACATACAATGCTCAGCTATGGTAAATGTATCTAAACAACATATACTGAATTGTGTAATGTTATTTCCTTCATCTCTGAAAATGGAAGTATAACATCCATTTGCTTACTGTCAGTCTAAAGCCTCTCATCTCAATACTTGCCTGCCTGTACAGTGTAATACTGCAGTAAAAAAAACAACAACAACATTTACACCAAGCAAGTTGTCAGTGAGAGACACTAAAGGATTTACAGTCCTCTATATGGTCGGCCATTTTACATGTTGGAAAAAAATCGAGCAGAGACCGGAGGGCAAGGCTTGTTGGGGGGAGGTCTTAATAATGTGGCGTGTGCACGCATACACACCCACCTACACACACAATGATGGATGTACAGTGTGAATGCTTAACGGCACAGATGGAAGTTAGCTTCTTTTAAGTTTACTTAGAGTTTTTTCATCAGAGCAGAGGATGACATTTCAAAATCAAACAGAAACCCTATCTACAAACAGTCAGTATGTTTCTTGTTCTTTTCCTCTTCCCTACTGTCTGTCTGGATTTACTCTTTCTCTGCATGTTTTTGCTGAACAAGGCAAACTCTGACACCATGACCTACTGATGCAGACCTGCTGCTCCAAGTAGGAAACCCCACTGTACTGAGACAACATCACATTACTACTATGTTACATTTTACCATGCTGAATGTACCTGAATGTAAAAAAGTGTGTGTTTGTGTGTGTGTGTGTGTGTGTGTGTGTGTGTGTGTGTGTGTGTGTGTGTGTGTATAGACACAATGGAGATGAGAATTGTTGAGATAATGTACTTCTGCTTATTTGTACAATAAATGCTTTTTTCTCATTAAAATGCAAATCGCAAAGACTGAAAGATGGCATTACAATACCATCTCAATATGCATATGATCCCATGTAGCTGGAGACCTCAGCAGTGAAGTATTTCCAACGATGGCAATGAAATCAGTCAGATTTTACTGTACAGTTTCTGTTGCTGAGCTCTGTTGCATCTCTGTTAAGAGAGGATTTGATAGGATATGCTTGTTTATTCTTATAAACAAATGGGGAACCTGCATTACCTACTGCTGTAGTCATTATGAGGCAACCTTTCTTACAGCTGTATTCTCACATAGTAAACTGAAACCAGGCTGGGGAGCAAAACTCCCAATAAGAAATGAAGTGCGTGACAATGCAAATGAGTTGCAGGTTTACAGAAGTCAATGCTCATTAGAAGTGTTCGACCGAAGAGTAGAAATGCATATTTAATTAATCTCTAAATTCCTTTAGCACGGAGGGATTCTACCCAAAATGGCAGCTGTTTCTTTAACCATTCACCTGACGCGGCTAAAAATGCCTTCAAATCAAAGCAGGAAATAGAATTAGAGCTCAAAGCTACTTGTCCTTTTAACCACATAATCACTGCATCACATCCCATCCAAACTAATGAAAGAATGAGGTTGAAGAATGCTGTTCAAATGCTGCTGAAGCTCCCTGGAAGACTGAGAGTGACTTCAGTATGGCTGAAGAAGAAGAACAGGAAGGAGACATGTAAAGGGTTACACACTGTAGGTGTGGATAAAGGGAGGGGAAAGCTGGAAATGAAGCTGTTACTCTGATCACAGATCACCAAACAATTATAGAACAGGCATTTGCCTCCAGACACATTTCAACACTGAACGGTAGTTTTACGAGAACTGTGAGCAGTGAGACAGTCTTTAGCATGATACACATCTCACACTCATCAGCAGCTGAACACCTGAAGTGGCTCCCTGTACAGGACAGCATCAAAAACCTGAACCAAATACTGTCTCACTCATTCCACCCTTTAATAACATCCATTAAAACACAGTACACACTGTGTAACAGCTTTTAACTGTAGTTTTGCATCGCAATACAATCCTGCTTTTATCCATACTTTAATTTGGCACCCATTCGGTTGGCACCATGCTGCACACAAGTATCCTACAATTCTCACTCAACCTTGCATTGAGTTTCCCTATTTTCCCTGTATCTTCTATTCACATGTAACAAAGACACACACACACAGATAGGTGCACCAGGTATAGAAGAATGATGATAATTTTTATGAGGTCAAACACAAGTGTACCGAGCTTTCAGTGTCACGCTCTCTCCAGTACTTTGTGCTGCTCTCAAGATGAGGCATGAAGAGCCCGTAGGAAATAGTAAGAGTCATGATGAATTTGTGTCTTTTGTCTGACAGTATATAACAAAGTAAAGCACAGAATCCCATTATATTCAAAGGGTGATTTGCATTTTGCAGCCCAAGTGATATTATATGTGCTAAAATGTTTTTCAGCTGCATAAAAATAAATACACGTTTACTGATATATTGTCAGTGTATGACTGTAAGTCTGCACAGTACAGTATACACAGTACAGTTAGTCTACAACGTTTTTTTTCTTTTACAGTCTGAGTGAGGGCCTGTGCCGTGCTGTTCGTCTATGTTAGCATGTGTAACATTAGTCACTGTGGGTGTAACCTTACTCACAAATTCCTTTCATTCTTTCATTGTACCTGCCCAAAAAAACGAGGACACTGTAAATGTGACAGCGTTTCGCCATATCACCCCACCTTGTCTGGACATCCCTCCATCCCAGTCACGTGTCCTTCATACCCACATTCCTATATCTATCTCCCCCTCTCCCCAACCCAACGCCCCACACACTGTGTCAGCCTCTGGGTCTAAACCCCTCCATATCCTGAAAGAAACCCAATGTTCCTCCTTTTCGTTCCCCTCTATCTTTATTTTCGCTGTGTGGGTGGATCATATGAACATTCTCTGTCGCCTGTGTCTAGCTATAAAAGCAAAGCCATCCCTTCTTCGCTGCGCTTTGTGTCTTTCCGCCATGTTAGTCTTTTTTTTTTAGGTTACAGAGATGTGTGAGTGCCCCTCGCAGCTCCCAAGAACCCAACCCGTGCACATCACAGCAAAACGTCACAAGTTAGGGTCTCAGGGAATGAGAGAGGTACAGATTGCTTTTTGTCTGGCCTTTCCTATGCGACATAAAGTAGATCATCTGCTGCACGAGCGCTGTGGCTGAGCCTGGAGCAGACAATGGCAGCTTTCTCTCTCGCTGGCTTTGTGCTGTGCTGTACCCTAAGTCTCCAGTTTAACTCCAGTCTGGTGTTGATAAGTTGGGGTCCGCATGCACACACCGCACATGCATTAGTTCATCCATGACACTTTTATACTGTATAAGACGATCATGTATCATGGTATTCTGCGCACCAAACAAATACTGATACACGCCGTAAATCACAAGCACGTCACAAATAAAGACTCTACAAAACCTTTCCACATATCATCTTATTGCAAGTTAACACACACACACACACACACACACACACACACACACACATGTACTGTACACACTTGTACTGTAGTCACCAATGAATGGCCATACACACCCAGGCAGACAGCATTTTATTATCACATGATGTTCATAAGAATGGCTCTGCCTCAGCATATTTTGGCCTTCCTGTCGCTGCCACAGCCTGGCTTGGCCGAATCATGCTATGATAAGCAATAGTACAACATCTTTGATTCAAAATGCCAAAATGCTGTACCGTGTACAAGCGCAGCAGTACCAGTCAGACGACAAGGACAGCGGCAGAGACAGAAACTGCACTGCCAGATAAAAATCCCCATCCATCACTTGAAAAAAAAAAAGAAAAGCCAAAGCTCCTTACAAGTTACATTCTCTCTATGAGATACCCCATCTCCAGACACGCAGGCTTGTCAGTGCTCTGAGACTGCACCTGTCAATCATGCAGCTCTGGCTGTATGGAGGGAAAGCTCATTCGTAAGGCAGAATGAGATCTGACTGCCTGCAAATTGAGGAGGAGGAGGAATAGGAGGTTGGGAGGGTGATGAGACGAGATGCGAGGAAGGCGAGAAGATAAGAGGAAAACTCACCCAGCTGAACGTTGTGGCGGAGGCTGCCGCAGTCCTCTCTGCATGTCTGTGACGGTCAGCCTAGCAGAGGAACAGAGGAGTGGAGGATGTGGCCAGAAAAAAATGGAAAGAGAGAGATTGGTGAGGGAAAAAGAAAGCTGGAGAGAGATTTTAGTGCTACTAGCTCAGGCTTTGTTGAATGGATCATTCGGAACAGCACATGAGGCTGCTGTAGCAGATTGCTGCTGTCTAGCCGTCTGCTGCTCAGACATGCAAGACTGTACCATGTGCAGCCAAAGAGAGAGAGCGAGAGATCCAGAGAGAGAGAGATGAAAGGGAGGGCAGGAGTGAGGTTAAAGGGTTAAAGTAGGTGAACAAGAAATATAGCAAAGATAGGTTTAAATAGAAAAGAAATATGTATGACTGACACTACAGTAATTTTAGAAACTATGGGCAGCAACAGAGAATATAGAGAATAAAAGCAAAGTATATTCCTTAAATGTCTTTTCAAAATAAGAATGCAAGATGCATTGTAGTGGGCACCAGTATAAAAAATGGCATGCACAAGGAAAAAGAGCAGATCAATGGGCCTGTACATGCTTACTAGTACAGGAGAGCAGTAAAAAATGGCAAATGAGAAACAGAATGATAAAGAAAGACAGGAAGGAAGGAGTAGAAGAAAAGCAGTATTTAAATACGGTAAGGTAAAATACATAAATGATTACTTGAATGAAAAGAAAGCCAATGCAAATGCATCGCACTCAGACACACATGCATGCCAAATATAATCCAATGAAGTAGACAGAAAGTTTTTCATATAAATCACAGCTTTACATAAGCCCTTAAAAAAACAAAAAACAAACGGAAGTTCTTGTTATCATCTGAATTTTGCTGTTATGTTCAAAAGCTATGAAAACAGGCTCAGACACAGAGTGCCAAAACAGCCACAGTATAGTGAATAATAGGAAAAAATGTGCAACGCCTGTTGCTGTAGTGCCATTGCCCACAACTACTCACCCCTCTTTCTCCATGTGACACTACTACCCATCTTTTTCTTCCGCTGTCTGTCTGTCTGTCTGTCTGCTGGCTCCATCTGTCTCACATTTTCTTTCTGCTCCTACTAGGCGCTTTAGTCTCGCTATATCACACCTCTCTGTCTGTGTCTGTGCCTCTGTATTTTCTTTCTCTCCTCTGCCTTGCATGCTTCATGGATTGCAGGCTCAAGTCCCCAGGGCAGAGAAACTGTAGAGCCTCTGCTTGCCCCTCTGTCTGTTACATACAAAGCATCGAAACAGCAGTAGCAGAGCAGGGTAAGAGAAATAAATATCATCCATTCATTTCCTCCCACAGCTGAAATCACTTAGACTCTAAAGGCCTGCTATATGCAGAGAAGGAGAGATAAGGAAAGGTAGAGAGGGAGGGAGAAAGTGGTAGAGAGAACAAGAGCATATAGTAGCAGAGACAGAAAGAAGGCAAAGATAGGCAATCACATTTTGATCTTACAATGTCTCTTTTCAAGCTCCTTTTCATTAAAGAAAAGAAAAAAATCATTCTCCAGTCGGCAAGTCCGGTATTCTGTTCCTGTCTCCCTCTCCCTCTGTGTCTGTGAGAGTGACTGGGTATTACAGCGTGCGTTTCATGGAGAAAAAGGAGGGTGGGAACAAGATCGAAAGAGAAAAAGGAGGGAGTAAGGGAGAGAAAACGCAGTTCAGGGAGCGGTAAAGGAAATGTAACTGGAATCCTGGTGGTGTGGTAGTCTTATACTTTATCAGTATTAGCTGCAGAAAAGGACGATAGACAAGATGGTAGAAAAGCGAGACAAATGGGGAGAAGTGGGAATTACCAGAACAGGGTTCCTCTGACGGACAACACACAATGGGCTGAGATCAGTGACAGCAGAAAAATGGCCTGTGTGGTCCCACACTATCACCCTCTTTCCCTCTACTGGTTTCTTTGAGAGGATCTTTAATTACAAGGTCAATTAGAAATCATAAACACAAGCTCTCACATCATCTACATTTTTCTTTTTTTCTAACTTAGTATCATCAGATATTGTCCTTTTTTAAACTCTATTGCAGCAGGGTTTTTTTTTTCAAAGCAAATGCATCTCTCTGGGTCACAGACATCACATGCTGTGTCCTCTCAATACATGCACTATATTGCAGTAAAGGGTCCATTCATTTAATCTCAGTTTTACAAAGTACCTTTCTTTACTTTCACTTCCTCTTAAGCGACGCTGACACTTTGAGTCGGCCGCTCAGAACTAACATTAGAACAGCTACATGGGACTATTTATAGAAAATTTCATTGTAGACAAAAACCTACACTTAGATTCCACGAGGGCATGGTGTGTGTGTGCTGAGGGGGGTCACTAGGGACAGCTCCTGCATGCCTCCTGCTGTAGTATATAGGAACACACAACCCCATGGCCAGAACAAAATATCTCACATAGACAGGGATGCAAATAAAAAACACTTTGCTCGTACCAGGAACAATAAAAACAGAGTAAGCAGGGTAATTATGCACTGAGAAAAAAAAACTACACAGTAGAGTCATGCTGTATCTACTGTAACTGACTGTTCGCTCTCTCTTGTACTGCAGAAGCTGCCCCGTACTAAGGGCCCCCGCTTCATTCTGGCCCACAGAGCTCCTTACTCCACCTCCATCGAACCCGGTGGCCTTGGGATAGAGAGCGAAGAGTTTAAGTGGAAACAGTCTTTCATCATCACACCACCCCATGCTCTACACATCTGCACACAGCAGCACACTGCACGGGGGATACCATAAGGACTGCATCCACTGCCTCGTTTTGCTTAATAGATTAGTTCAGATTAAACACTGCATAAGGAACATACTTTTATGACATTTATTATGTTCAAATAAAGATGTAGCTGGAATAATTGATTTTCACAACTGTGTTACTCAGGGAAATCAGGAGGAAAAAAAAAAATATATATATATATATATATATATAAATTATTTAATTTCTAAAAATTGATTTCATTTGTATGTCACATTCGGCGGTGGAGTCTATTGATAGGAGCCCATAAGTTTAGAAAATGTAGTCTGCAACGGAGATCAAAATTTAAGCTGAAATATGTCTGTAAAGAGCAGCCAAGAGAAAATCTCAGTTTGTGACAAAGCTCAAGAAATTAATTTGAGAATGCCTCAGATAAAGCAATAAATCAGCGTGTTTCACATTGCTGTCAGGGATGTAGATGATTTCAGGGGCCGTTGGACTTCTTGATTTGAAGCAGTGAAAGTTGTTACAAACTGTTGTGATCACAGCAGCGTCTTTACCACATAGCTATGCAGAGGAAATATATCGCTTTGGTTAAGTGAAACTGAACTTTGTACATAATTGGCTGCCAAAACCGTGTCCTTCCCCCTGCGGCTGTATAGTGTTTCCCTTCGGTGGCATCTCTTTCATTAGAGCGGCCCACAGACCTCGCTGGAGCATGTTGGTACTTTTCCCCCCTACGCTCACATGTTTTCCCCCTCATTGTCCCCTGCCCTGTGATTGTTTTAATTGTGTCTTCCTGCCACAAATAATGTCATAAGAGAGGCACATTTGCCATGTTCATGCTACAGTAGTTTGTGCAACACACATTTTTTGTTCCTACACGCTATGAAAACATTTTGCGAAAGAAAAGAAATTGTGAATAGTCAAAGTAAATATTTAACGGTCAGATATGAAACCACCTGATATAAAGACAATGTATTTACAAACTCAGTGTCCAGTCTAACATCGCCCAACAGTTGGTGTTGGTAAAATAATCCATCAGTGTCCATAGTGTGTGGCGTTTCCTCAGGGAAAGCTAGGAGGCTGTACAGTTATCGCCTGTGGTGTCACTCTCAACTATACAACCTACTACCTCAACCTGCGGAACACTGGAGGTAACTGCAGGATGGCTGCTTTCTAGGGCAAAATGGATCATATCTATCATGCTAAATGTAATTTTACAGGATGTTGTGAAAGCCAACTATATCATGATATAGATCGTTACTACAACATGTGGAAATTTTTAAGAACATTTAAAAAACAGCTTTAGCTAAAATAACCAGATAGGAATTTCTTGCTAATCCATCGATAACATATCTGACAAATCAATGTTATGCAAACACCCTGTAATTTTGCTGCGAAGCAGTCCTGTTCATTGATTTGCAGCATTGACCTAATGGCCTAATTCCGTTTTTTTTTTTTTTCATGTCATTTCCGCATACAGTCCAACCCTCCCACCCTGGGTGGGGTCACTGTGTAAAGACTGGACACGTGGTGTAAGTTTGGCAGAGAATATCCTGTCGGGACAGGGTCAGTGTTGTTCAATCATAGGAACACAAGCAAGGAGAGCTTGGTGTTATAAATGACTTACTGTATAGCCAAGACTGTAATGAAGTCGAACAATTCCCATCTTTCTGACTATACAGTCACAATCTGCTTTGAAGAGAATTACTTTGAGCTAGTTGTTTTTCTTACAGACAGACGCAGGTGCTGTAGTTGCCAGGAAGACACATACCTATAGATACGAGCTTGTGCAGCCAGTCACCACAAGTTCGGATCTACGGGTTTGTGGCAGCTGGCATTACCCCTTCATGAGCAAATAAGGAAGACGAAACCCACAGAAAATGGAAACAGCAAGTCATTCTACTATCTCATCCTGTAAATTTCACGCATTCAACATACCACCCCACCCAGTGGGCGCTCTATAGCAAATGAGCCACTATGAACAACACAGTATTATTATCATTATTATCAACACATTATTATCAAAACCCAGAGTAAAAATATTGATATCTTCCATTTTATGTTAGATATTTAAGAGTTCAGTCTATTTTAACTTGTATAATACTTAAGGACTAAATTCTTGACTGAGAGTAAAATAAAATATTATTCCTTTTAATGTATTTTCATGTTTTTATATTTAATCCAACCTTTTCAATGTGGCTATAAAACATATTTCCTGTTTGTGTATCTTATAAAGGAGAGCTTTGAAATTAAACCATGGTAGACTGAAAAGGCCAGAGCACATGCCTGTGAGATGGACGTTGTGTTTGTGTAACCTACTGATAACATTCCTCTGGGGTCAACATTTTGAAATGTCAGACAGAATAATATACTGTATGTTGTGTAAAAATGCAAAATGCCAGCTATTTGATTTGAATTCAGAAAAATAATGCGTGCTGTATAAAATGCCATTTTATTAGTATTTAATGAAATACCACAATATATACAAAATGTCTCAGGCCCATTAAAAGACCATTTGTATTCTTAGACCAAGTCAATCGTCAATCTCATACAGATAACAAATACAAAATTTCTAGGAAAATATTCTATAATAAGACTAAATGAGACTGTGAAATCATATTAAATCGCACCTGTGTGCAATACAAAATATAATGCCAGTTATAATTTTGGTAAGTTATAAATACAGTTGATTTAATAAATGATTCCATAATGTGTAATAACAGTGTTTTCTTTGACCTTTCTACCAGCCAGGAACACCATCAAAACAACATGTACTGTGAACAAATCATCAGGTACGCATCATATGGTGCGAAATAGAAACAATACTGAACCAAGCTAAAACAGAGAAAACTATAAGTATTATAAATCGCCAACATACCAGTAGGGCAGATGGTCAGACATCCTCTGGAATAAGATGGAGTCAGGCTTGAGGACCAGAGTAGGCCATTGCTTCAGAATAAATCAAGAAACCTATAAAAACAGAAACAGTGAAAGGAACAGAAAGCCCAACGTTGACAGATAGGATACCCGTGCACACACATTCCTAAAACCACACACTTACAAACACGTGGTAATCCAAGCATACCCTTAAAACACATAAAAGACTAAAAACTACAAGCACTCCAACAACGATTCAATAACAGTAACAGTAAAAAAAAAAAAGAAGAAGCTAAATAACAAGTAAAAGTAAGAAGATAACATCCCCTCGTTCTGTCTGTTACGCCCTCCTAACCCGTTGTCCATTGCCCATTTTCCGGGGTACAAAAACCTCAAATCGCCTATAAAAAAAGGTATGGCAAGAGAGAAATGGCAAAAGGTTGAATGCGGTAAGATGTGGATAAGGAGGAGTGGCAGCGCAGGGCTGGCTACAGAGAAAGTGGAATTTGTGACCAAGCAAAGGGGTTGTGTTTTTGGTGCTTCACTCTGCTTGGCTTTTTGGATCCCAGCAGGATCCTTGGCTGCAGTTCTGTCTCTTCTTAGTGCTGCCAAAATTTGGACATATCCCTTTGTCTTAAACTCTGTTGCATAAAATCAAATTGAGAGATGAGAAAAGACTGAATGAATGACTTAAAAGAGACTAGGGGAAAGGACCTGCCAACAAAACTAAAGCGCAAGTTATTAAAGAAATGGACCCAGCATGAGTGAAAGTGAACAGCAAAGAGGATAGAGGCTTAGCAGCTGAATGCAAGGGAAACAAAAATGTATATATATAAAAGGTAGTCTCGCGTCAGAATTTTTTCTCTGCAAACATATTATCTCCCAAGTGCGAGCTGCAAAACGTATCTTCTCTGTTGCTACAACACAGCAACTGAAGCCTTTCCAAAGCTATGCCACGTAGTGAGAGAGGGAGAGAGAAAGCAGCCACTTTTTCCTCTCTCCAAAATGGCTGAGGGCCGGGAGAAAGCAGCTATGAGCAAAGAGGAAGAGTGGTGCTCCCCGTCCTGCTCAGGGGAGGGCTGGGCGACTCAGCGAGCATCGCTCCCTCTTTTCCCTCTCCTCACTCATGCCCTTTTTCCCATTAGCTGTCTTTCAGACCGGACGAATGGCGTACAGCTGTGTTGTCAGTCCATAAGAAACTCTACTCAGCCCACCATGCAGGGGAAGGCTACGACTGTAAACGAGAAAGGCTGATATGGCTTATTGTGTGTCTCCCACATGCCCACATCCTAATGCTGCACACTGTTGTCTGTTTTAATGGGTCGTGCTCCTAATGCTCTATGTTTAATGTTCTTTTTTAATGTCTCCTGAATGCCTCACATGACAAGTGACTTTAGTTTGATCACTGTATATTTTCTATTTATAAAAAGAAAATATTTACTTATCAATAATTGTTGAATTGTTTGTGTGTCCATGGTTTTTATTTTCAGCATTGCAGGCCAACATCATAATTGCAAATTTCCGTAATTTTCCCTTATTTCCAATCATAATAAATGTATCATGAAAGTTGATTTATTTGAATGGACGGCACTCTTCTGGTCAGTCTTGCAGTACTTAACCTCGGCACCACTTTGGCCATCACAACAGTATGTAGTTCAATAGCCAGACTGCTGCAGTCAGTAATACTATATCCACATCAGCGCATTTATACCGGAGTATCTCAATGTTCTATCTGCATGCTGATTTCTGTTCATTGTATCTTTGCTAATGTGTTCTCTGAAAAGCTCTGCAGATTCAAGATTCAAGGCCAAAGACTGCATGTAACTTTAAATTCAACCCTTTAAACTAAAGAAGAAATCTAAGCAAACCTCTGAACATGTACTATTGCTATGGTGACACATCACTGATTATAAGGATTGCATACTGCACTGTATAGTATAATGATGTGAATCTGCTCTAATGCTGCTAGATTAATTTAACAATAAAAAGCAACACTCGGCTAAAACACAAGTGGCAACATGCAAAAGAGCAATAGATTTCATTTTCTAAACTCCCTATTAAATAAAGAAATTATGCAACTGGGTACGACTTTCTGTGAGTCCATACTGTTTTTTCCCATAAAAAAAAAAACATGGGTGGGGGAAATCCACTTCTGTACAATTGAGCCTGTTTTTTCTTCACAGCAATAGACTTAGAGAGATATGTTTTATACGGGCAGTTCTTGTTCTTGGTAAAATATACACCACTCATTTACCAAATATTTCCATCCTACATCTGCGAGATAAACCCACCAGTGAGGTAACCTGCACCAACATTGGAGGCACTATTTCAGATTTTGCTTAGCTGTTCTACACTCTTGTGTAGTTAGACTGTACTAAATGAAGCCCCATACCAGTAAGCAGCTGCACTGCTAAAGTGTCCTAAAGCAAAACATGATAACCCTATCTGACCCGGACGTCTGACCTCAGGAAGAACAATACGCTCATTTGTCAGCAATTCATAAGCAGTTACAAATTGCACAAGAAGCCACAGCATGTGCCATATTTCAGAAATACAAGAATCACCTTCACACATAGATTCACTCATGTATATCAGCATGTTATGAAAAAAGACAAATGTTTAGTTCAGGACATTAGGTGTCCTGGATACTAGTTACAGCCAATGGGCTGCTCCCTGCTCCATGGTCACCACTTGAATCTAAATGAACAGATTTGACTTTCAGGATATTGCCAAGAACCCTGTCACAGTGCCGCCACAGAAAAGGGCCTCTCCAAAACAGAAGGTTGAAGAAAACAGAGCGACCGGCATGGGCATAACCCCAAATCTCTAACAAGGTAACCCCTTAAAGCATGCCTCAGGGCCTGGGAAAGTGGAGAAGAGAAAGTGGGCTGCCAACAATGGGGGAAAAAATCATTATCACATTTAAAAAAATATAACGCAAGGGCAGAAAATGCAGTGACAATCGAGCAGAAGAATACAGGCCTGAGCAACATCGATTAATATTGTATTTGATTGTTTTGGTTACTATCTTATTACTGTATGTGTCGTCACCATTGTCCATCTTGGGCCTATACAAGCTGCAGCCATGGTGAGGTACATCTACCAAACTTTAAACTTTTGAACACAACATAAACTAATAATGTACTGTGTGATTTACTAGTGTTTAAGTGAAAGATCTATTATTGCAGTGTCACAGGTGTAGTTGCCGGCAGAGAAGTGAGATGTTAACTCCTCCCATCAGTGTCATAGAAACCTTTTTGCTTGCATTTTGGTTTCAATTTTGCCACCTTTTTTTTTTTTTTTTTTTAAGATTTTTCTTGTGGCATTTTAGGCCTTTATTTGTATAGGACAGCTTAGATTTGAAAGGGGAGCGAGAGGGGGAATGACATGCAGCAAAGGGCCGCAAGTCAGAGTC